>NC_000069.6:154240972-154840972 GCF_000001635.26 Mus musculus | reverse complement strand
TAAAAATATAAAAGACAGAGGAAGCTACTAGTGCCTTCCCTTGGAGTAATCCCTTCCCTCCTGATAGCACACACAAGCTTAAGTCAGGGCACTTTCTAAAGCACATGTTATTGATCATTTAAATTCTATTCATTCTGGCCAGTTTGGCATTTCTTGCTGTCGTGTCTGATAAGTTCAAGGGAGTTTGGTGTTTGTTGGGTGCCCAGTGCCTTGGGATTTGCAGACTCTCACTGAGAAATCTCTGGTTTCTCTATGTCTCATCTGCAAGGAGACACCACAGCTACCCTGTACCTTTCTGACTCTGTATTCATTAATTCTAGCCCCACAGGGACAGCATCCTGTGTATAAGGGCACATGGAAGAGCAGCCATGCAGAGGGGACACCAACTCTGCCACCCACACACACCACAGAAGCCTACTCTTGGGATAGAATCACATTGTGCCTGCTTTCAGTGCTGGTCAGGAATAGAGCATACTGCATGACTACCATGAAACTCTCCCTTCAGACGGGATGAGAGTGTCTACCTCTGAGTTCCCATCGAGCTCTGAGATTTCAGAAATGAAAGAAATTACCTTCCTCACTCTGTCTGTGTGCAGGCTCATTTTTGAGAAATTTCCACTGACAGAGCTTATAGCTTGTTTATCCCTTCCATGAATATCAGGATGTAAATCACATTCTCCTCAAATCTGTTAATAAGGTGTCTTATTAAATTGTTGACTTAAGCAAGCAATATGTAATGAATACAGGCAGCAGTTCTTGTTAGCATTTCTACAGCTCATTTACCGCCGATAGAGAGAGAGAGTGAGAGAGAGAGAGAGAGAGAGAGAGAGAGAGAGAGAGGACTTTTAAACTGAGATGGGCTTTGATAATGATGGGGTTTGCTGGTATGTTGGTTAATCTTACAAATGCTGAACAATTGCATCTGAGGACTCAGAATCATTTACATTTCCTTCAGTTGATGGTAAGGCTCAAATCTACACAATGCATGGACTGAAAAAAGTCAATAATCAAAATTCTCCTTTTTGTATCTAAGTAACTTCGTGGGGTGCAGATATCCTTTTGTAATAAAAACATCTCAGTTGGCACTGAAGATATTGACCTGTTATTGGTTGTGACAATGAGGGACAGAAAATAAAAGGTTACAAGTCCCCTAGTTGCGTTAGGCCTGCTCTTTGGGAGGGGCCTCTTTCTGGATGATGTCAGAGCAGGCAGTGCACAGCACATTGATGGGCGCAGGTGGGAGCTTATTACCTACTATGTAGGTTAGCTGGTGGCACAGGGTTACATCTTACATGCATACCACAGAGGACACAGGGTAGGCTGCTGTCACTTGCAATATGAAGGCAAGGGCTAAGAGCCATCCACCTGAGAAGAGAGTAGAATACAAGAACCATGAGAATGTGGCGTCCACAATCAGGCTCTGTCGGTCGCTTGGGATTTTAGCTTTTTAATGGTGGCTGCTTCTCAAGGAGTACCATGGTGTCCTTGAAAGAGTGAGAAGCTCTTGTAAAGTGAACTGTTAACACACTTAATTATAAACCCAAGAACTCAAACTCAGAACCCTCCATAAGTAGGTAACTAAACAGCTCTGGTTCTTGGCAGAACACTTTTGAGTTCGCAGTATGTTTGGACAAAATATCATCTTTTTTTAAATTTTTCATATTCTTTGAAGCTTAAGAAATGAAGGTGGTTAATACTTCTATTCACACAGATAGAAGGAGAGATACCAAGTCTTTTAAGCTGGGTGTGACATGTGTCTCCAATGCTGAAGTACATCTCAGGCTCCCAGTCTCACACACCTGGAAGGGAACCAACTCCTTTCCCACAGACCTAGGTGTCCCACTAAGGAGACCAAGACTGTAGCTCTGCCTAGCATTAAGTCAGCTGTGGCATTGACCAATGGTGGCACTTGAATTACTTCTTTCTTAATTTTTGCTTTCTTGTATGAAATACAACAACTACTAGAACCACCCATGACAACAACCTGTCAACAATACAGAGTTAGATGAAGATTCTCTAAGAACAATAAATGTTCAAGTTGGCCATGATGCTGCCTTTCCAAGCCTCCCCAGGGAAACTAGCAGCATTTCAGTTCAAAGGGGTCTCTTACAAGGATTCCTTGGTGGAAAGAGAGGGAGAGAGAGAAAGACAGAGAGAGACAGAGAGAGGGAAGAATAAACAAACATAATATAACCTTGTTACATAAGCATAAATATGTTATTTAAACTTCATGTAATGAAGTTTTTGAGAAAAAAATAAAATATATAGTTATTAATTCAATTATTGGTTCAGTGAAGATTTTAGCAAATATTTCAGATTCAAGGCCCAGATTACCACCTTTATATTTTGGGGATCAAGATGTAGGCGGAGCTCTGCCTCATCCGGTATACCTTCTATGCAGTCACACAAGCAGCAACCAAGGGAGCATGGGGATAGGTATGAGATCATCTGACAGTGAGTGATGCTGAAGTGTAAATACAGCCATGAAAGGAGTTAGAGAGCCGAGCCCCAGAGCCAAGTAGGCAGGCAGGAAGAGTCACTGATAAAGCACCATTTAAATATAAAGCATGAAAGACACGAATACAGGACGTCCTGCTGGGAAGAAAAACAAGTGCAAACTCCCCAACGGTGGGGTGGACTTCACACTATGGGTGGAGTGAGCATTATGAATTCAGTTAGTGGTTTAATAAGAGTTTTTTTTAGTGACATTTTCCAATTCAAGGCCCTGATCATGGCCCTTACACGTCGGGGATGGAGATGTATGTGGAGCCCTGCCTCTTCAGGTGTGCGGGCTGTGCACTGGCACAAGCAATGAACAACTGAGTGTGAAGATCTATGATTCATGTGGATGAGAGGCATGGCGGGTCACACGCGAGGGGTGTGTTGGGCTGCACAGGTTGAATGCACCAGATGGATGAGGTAAGCCGGACACAGGTTGGGTGTGGCCGGATGGGAATCTGCAGGAGGAAGAGTAGGTCAGGGATCACCCGACAGGTTGCTTGGGGAAGAATGCTGAGGACATGGCTTTTCACTTATGCCAATGAGATGGGCTGTGATTACAGGCTTTCACGAGAAGCGCTGCTTCATCTGAGGTGCATGCTCACATGATTACCTTGTCTGCTGCTGTCTCGGTCATGCTTTTAGAAAGCTGCACTAAGAGAAGAACATTTGAGTAAAGTCAGCAGGACAAGATGTGGCTCTGACAGCAGAGAGATAGGTTGAGGATGAAATTTTTATTTTAATGATATAATTCGACTTGACAAAAGTGAACTCAAACCTATCCAGGAGACAATGATCAATCTACAAGAACAAATAAAACACTGCTCACCTTCAAAATACCTTGTAGCTAGAGGTATTCATATAGATTCACCCAGTTCTGAGAGAGACTAAAATGAATCTAGCAAAAGATGGAGAGCTATTTTATGGAATCACTTACATACCAAAAGGATGTGTTTTATTAGTTGGATCTGCAGAGTGTGAAGGTTTTCTCTTAGGCAGAGCATACGTGTCAGACAATTCTACTGTGAGAGAATATTCAGAACAAGGCCTTATGATCCATAAATGTGACCTCACTAGGCAACAGAGAGTATAGCCTGTGTGTATGTGGTTCAGGGCTTAGGTAGTTCACACAGGATCCTGGAGTCACCTCCCCTAGCATCCCTTTGATTTTGACTGCCTGCTTGTGACAGGCAGGGTTCCAGAATGACCCATGAGATCCTTGCCCATTATACATGTATGCATCACCCCTCTGCAGGGGGAATGCACAGAACATGTAGAGACAAGGAGCTGTTCTATCTCTGGTTTTCTTCTGTCTTATCCTAGAGGAAGGTTGTCCTGTGGGGACTATCCTCTCAGGAACAGCACAGAGGAATCAGTCAGAGACATGAGCCCATGCTGGCCAGGAGAAAACCGCACATCCAGTTTGTGAGCTGTCTACATTGGGCACCTTGATTTCAGTGTGATGAGACTCAGAAAAGAACCAATTAATCTGTGCTGGGCTCCTGGCCCATAGAAACAACAAGGTAAAACAGCGACTAAAACATACAGTTTGCTGGAGACTCCTAAATCTGGACTCATTTCTTATACAGTAATGGGCCTTTTATTGCAATGGTTCTGAATTCTGACCTCTTAATTCTGATTACTCAAACTATAGGAATTTGAATTCCTCTGGTGCATTTGGGATATCTAGCCTCAAAATAAATGTTATTACTAAAAAGAGAACAAGGGTTAAGACTTCCTTTGTGTCCTTGCCTTGTGGTTCTACATGGTTGGCTCCAGGATCTTTTTTAAAATTTCCCAGTGCTTGCAATGATTATCAGTGGGCAGGTTGATCATGGAGGCTGTAGATTAACTTTGAAGGAGAGTCTTTATAACTTCACAGTACACTAGACGCAAACACAGGAAAGGAAGAAGTCACGGGTGGTCTGTGGCTTAGGATCTTAGCAAGTAAACACTGTTGTTATTAACTGAACCGGAAAGGTTAGAGTTCATGTTGTGCTCCATTTTGGCCCTGGTTTGGGCCTTGAGGACAAATCCGAGCCTGGCTTGAGTTTTGAGACCTTTCTCAGTCACTTCCTTATCAGGGTGACTCAGCAAGACCTGTTTGGCCCTGCCTCTGCCCTGCCATTGCTGACATAGAGCTTTGCCATTGGCCCTGTCAGTCACCCCATATTCTCTGTCACCCTTCCCCAGCTCCTACATCATCTTACCCCACCAAAAATCTCCCTCCCTATGTTCCAAACATAGAGGCTGATGCCATAAAGTTGAGTTCCTGCTTTGACAAGACTCCTGGCTCGATGTGTTTCTTTTGAGCTGTGGACACTTGCCATCCTGCTCAGCCCCAGAGTGACCTGGGAGGGACATGGACCTCTCTCTTCTCTCCTGGTCCTATGGGCAAGGAGCTGGCAAGTTCACAGCTGGAGAGAAGTGAACCAGAGGTAGAGAGCTGGCACCTGTTTATAGACAAGAGGCTGAGAGGCTGAGTTTATAAACAAACTGACTCAAAATGAAATCATTCTGGGACAACTGAAAATGTAGAGGGAAGGAGGAAAACCAAAGAGTCAATGGCAGAGACAGGGAAAGGTTCAGAGTCAACCAAGAAGACATCTTAGGGACAAAGGAGTGTGCTTAATGCCATGAAAAGTAAGAGGAACACTGAAATATAACATTGAGGAGGTATTTGTTCTCCTCACAAGGAAGATGTTGGCAGAGAAAGTATGATTGGTGTGAAGGTGTGGGGGTGTTCAAAGACAGGATTAGACAACTTTTAGGGCATCTTGTGGGTAAAAGTGAGCAAGCCGATGATGAGCAGGGTAGATCCTTGAGCGTCCACATACTAGTTTTATTTTGTTGCTGATTTTTAAATGGGGAAAAACATTGTGCATCTGTAGACCCGTGGGATAAACACTGTCAGGTAAAGCACGAAGTGGGGAGAATTGCTGGCAGAAAACACACACACACACACACACACACACACGACAGAGCATACACGTGACAGCTAGCTGCAGGTAAAGGTAGGCAAGTCCATCTATCCTTGGGAACAAAAGGGATGAAGGCTATGTGTGGGGAGGAACAGGTGAGTAGAGCGATGTCATCCTGGGAACTGGAGAGCTAGAAGAGTTTGCAAGATGTGACAGAGCGTAGGCCAGACATAAGTAAGAGGCTTGCTCGGCAGTGCAAGAGGCCAGCTGCGCTGAATGTGATCTTAAGATGAGGCTGGCATCATTTTTGAGGAGAATTCAAAGACAAGAAAGAATAAGGAAATTGGGCTTTGTGGGTGAGAATGGTAACAGGAGTGACCAACTGTGGTGAAATATAAGACAAAGAAAGGGATGGGTAAAGCTGGTAAGATACAGGAAATGGAGAGTTAGATGATGCTGTGGTGCCTGAGGTCCTATGGAAAGTGTCTCAATGAGAAGGCTTTGTTTTTCCTGGTAAGACGACTTGGGAGAACCAGGAATTCAGGGTGTTAGAGCTAAAATTCTACAAGTGAGGCACACGAAGGAAGAGACTTCGCATAGACTGAGTAATGTCAGAGTAGGATGGGGAACACGGAAGAACCTCATAGACCTGTTTATGAGACTCGGATAGGACCCAAGAGAGAGCGCCCATGTCAATGGAGAGGGAAAACTCACTAGGGAGAAGGAGACAAGGGGCCTGTAGGCCAGGGTGCTAAGACTTTCAATATGTACAGTAAAGGAACTGAGCATGCAGAGCTTGACTGTAAACCAGTCGTTAAGACACCAAAGAACAGACTGTGTGGAAGAGGTGATGACATGGTGCTCTAAAGGGAGAAACCCTTATAGGCAGCAGCAAGGAAGACACAGCTGCTCACCCACCAACTCAGAGGAGCAGGACTGAGCTCTCCAGCAACGACGCTCCCATTTGTGCAGGCTCCGGAGCCAGCAGTGTCCTCGGGGGAGGAATAGATAGAGAGGGAGAAATTGTTCTGCTACGGTTCTAAATTAGCTGGCTGCTGAGCCCGCACGTTCAATGGGCCTCTCCCCCTCCTGGCAGTGAAACTTTCATAAAAGGAGACGTGGCAGGGTGCACAGTCCTTAGTATCTGACACAGGGAAACATATTATTTCTTTAAAAGAGACCAACGTTTTCTAAGATCTCAAGAATTTTTCCTGTATTTCCTCATTTATTTTTATATCCCCTGTGACTTGAACAAGGCTTGAAATATACAACGGACACAATAACCACTTAACCAAACTTATATGGCATTGCAGTTTGTAATAACCAATATCTTCGATGGCAAGTTTTGAAGCTAAAACTCTAAGTCTGAAAGTAGGGCAGAGTTGTGAGGTCCTTAGTCTGGCCTTGGCTGTCAATAAGAGATGTCATTCCAGAAATGAAGCTGATTACAAAGTGAGGGCCAGGGGTTCTTTCTGGGATGCGCACACCACACTGTGAGGCATCGAGTTGGTTAACAGTTCTCAGCATTCGCTTTTATTCTTCCGTTTTGAAGAAGAAACCCTGCCATTTAAAAACATGCAAAGCTAATTAAAGACTTTCCACTATTTCATTATCTGAATGTAGTTCCAAATTCTGAGTTAAAACTCTTATCACAGAAAGACTCAACATCCCTCCATGAACAGTAAATGAACATTCAATTAGCTCTTCAATACAAGTGCATTTTAAATAAAAATATACTTTATTGCTAATCTCATTCTTTACAAATGCAAATACTCAATTTTTCAAACCCAAAGCGTTTCCTTTCTTTTATTCTTAAGGGAGAAAAATAGTCCTTTCTTGTTTTACAGGGAAGACCCGAGTTCTCTGAAGTCGTTAGGAAGCTGGAGGAGTGCCTGTGTAACGTGGAGGTAAGAATCTCACCTTCTGAAGCATCTATGTAGAAGCTCACAACTGCCAAGACATCACAGGTACATGAGGGTCAGAAGCTTGGTCTTAGAAGCTCTGACAAGCCAATTACATATACAAGTGAAATGAAACAATTCAAGCTGGGTCAATGGGAAGAAGGGTCCCCAATACCTGCACACAGGTTGCTCTTCTGCCCTCTGACACGAAGAAGTTCAGGTTTAACCACAAGTCAAGAAGTATCCACAACTAATCAGTCCCGGGCATGATAAGGTCCTGGCCATCATCCCTGTCTAAGGTCCAGTCTCCTACAGGGCATTCTTACAAATTGTCAGAATTGTCTTGAAATTGCTTTCTTCTTTTTGGGGTCCAAGATCCCCCTTGGCTGATCCCAGGCTTCAGCACTTTCCCTCTCCTGGTGTGAGGCTCCTGGGTAATGTCTTACAGTACATTTCCTCAAGGGTTTGGTAGACAAAGGAAATCGTATGAGAGTCTCTACAATATACCTGCTAGGGAGGTTACAAAGGCAGTCAGGGAACATAAGCGACAGGGCGCTTGAAGACAAGGACTGACTGTGTACTGCATTGCTACATAGCTGACCAATGATGCCCCTAGGAAGAGCAGACTGCTGCTTCTCTAGGGGCAGAAGCAAATTCGTATCAAATTTTGGTGGTTACAAAAATAATCAGGCCAGAGGATGTTTGCAGTCATGCTAAGCTTAAAAATAGGTAAGTTTAAAAAAAATGAAAAGATTAAAAGAATGGGGGCTGGAGAAGAGTATCTAAAAGTGTCTATGACTCTGTCAGAGACCTCGAATCTAGATCCCAACACCTGTGTCTGGCAGTTCACAATTTTCCATAACTCTTGGCCTCTATGGGCACACGCACACACACACACACACACACACACACACACACACACACCACACCGTGTGTACATGGGAGTGTGTATTTATTTATTTATTTATTTATTTATTTATTTATTACAAATAAGTAAATAAAGCAAATATTTAAGATTTGTAAATATAAAAAACATATTGGAAGGTAAATATTTAATCTTTTTTTTCTACAAATTTGTACAGAAGCAGTGAGCCTGCTAGAAAGCTATTGTCCATTTGTGTTCAATACAGAAGAAAGACACTATCTGAAAAAATGCACAAATCCACTGGAAGGCAGAGCCTTTACAGGACACCAAGTGATTGATGCTGAAAATCAGGCTAATGAGAAAAATTACCTTAACATCAAGGAGATGTTTGCTTTAATTTTCTCAATAATTGCCTTAATTTGCTATATGCCTGATCATGAAATACCATTTAAAAATAGGCAAAGGAGCTAAAACAGGAGCACCCATCCAGAAATAATATCTTTCAAACGCACGGGAAAATATAGGGACCACACACAAGCCTGTGGTCCATGCGCATGCAGAGGGAAGGGGCAGAGGCCATGAGCCTGCACAACAAATCAGAAAGAGAATCCTTCAAGAAACATTTCCTTCCTACAACAAATCCCATCTCAGCATTCCTGGAACCCACTCTATTGGGAAATACTTCCAGGCTTGCAGGCCCCAGTCATTCTGTCTCCTTCTTCACAGAAACTTCTGGAGAGGAAGCCTTTCACTAAAAGGGGGCATTCTTCTGACTTAAAGCCTCCCTTCCCTTCCTTTTGGTATGGAAAGTTATGGATATGGGGAGATTAGCTGCTCCTTGGTGTGAGACTTGAGGGCTAACTCCTGATAAGGGCATCTTCTGGAGGACTTGGCTGTTACAAGATACCTTCAGGTCTGAGCTCCAAGAATCCTCTCATGTCACTCACAGACTTTAACCAGACAAGGCTGTTCCTATCCTGGGACAGGATTAGATGGGGATAGGAAGTACCTCATGTGCTGGCGAGTCTTATGTCAATTGGATACACAAACTAGAGCCACTGAAAGAAAGAAACCTAAATTGAGAACATTCCTCCAGAAGATCTAGCTGTAAGTCATTTTCCTAATTAGTGATTGATGGGAGGGAGGGGTCAAGCCCATTTTGGGTGGTGCCATCCCTGGGCTGCTTGTCCTACCATCTACATAAAGCAGGCAGGGTGAGCAAGGCAGGAGCAGCTAGCCAGTAAGCCAGTAAGCAGCACCAGGGATGTTTATATACTGGTGGGGTTTGATTTTGCTTTAATTATATTGTGCCTGTGCCCTGGTTCTTCCTTCTTGAAGAATGTACTTAGTTTAATTTCAATTTTTAAAGGAACCCAATATTGAAAGACTTTGAACTTTTAAAAGGGATTTTTGGATTTTTAGAGAGATTGGATTTTGTTTATTTGTTTGTTTTTTGTTTTTTGTTTCTCAGCCATTTGTATTTCCTGTCTTTGAGAACTTTAGTTCCATGCCCAATCTTATTTTTATTTTTTGGTTTTTTTTTTAATTAGGTAATTATTTCATTTATATTTCCAATGCTATCCCAAAAGTCCCCCATCTGCTCCCCCACCCACTCCCACTTCTTGGCCCTGGCGTTCCCCTGTACTGAAGCAGATAAAGTTTGCACAACCAATGGGCCTCTCTTTCCACTGATGGCCGACTAGAGACATGAGGTGATACATATGCAACTAGAGACACGAGCTTTGGGGAGTACTGGGTAGTTCATATTGTTGTTCCACCTATAGAGTTCAGATCCCTTTAGCTCCTTGGCTACTTTCTCTAGCTCCTCCATTGGGGGCCCTGTGATCCATCCAATAGCTGACTGTGAGCATCCACTTCTGTGTTTGCTAGGCCCCGGCATAGTCTCACAAGAGACAGCTACATCTGGGTCCTTTCAGCAAAATCTTGCTAGTGTATGCAATGGTGTCAGCATTTGGAGGCTGATTATGGGATGGACCCCCAGATATGGCAGTCTCTAGATAGTCCATCCTTTTGTCTCAGCCCCAAAATTTGTCTCTGTAACTCCTTCCGTGAGTGTTTTGTTCCCAATTCTAAGAAGGGGCAAAGTGTCCACACTTTGGTCTTCGTTCTTCTTGAGTTTCATGTGTTTAGCAAATTGTATCTTATATCTTGGGTATTCTAAGTTTCTGGGCTAATATCCACTTATCAGTGAGTACATATTGTGTGAGTTCTTTTGTGATTGGGTTACCTCACTCAGGATGATGCTCTCCAGGTCCATCCATTTGCCTAGGAATTTCATAAATTCATTCTTTTTAATAGCTGAGTAGTACTTTATTGTGTAAATGTACCATATTTTCTGTATCCATTCCTCTGTTGAGGGGCATCTGGGTTCTTTCCAGCTTCTGGCTATTTTAAATAAGGCTGCTATGAACATAGTGGAGCATGTGTCCTTCTTACCGGTTAGGACATCTTCTGGATATATGCCCAGGAGAGGTATTGCGGGATCCTCCAGGAGTACTATGTCCAATTTTCTGAGGATCTGCCAGACTGATTTCCAGAGTGGCTGTACATGCTTGCAATCCCACCAACAATGGAGGAGTGTTCCTCTTTCTCCACATCCTCGCCAGCATCTGCTGTCACCTGAACTTTTGATCTTAGCCATTCTGACTGGTGTGAGGTGGAATCCCAGGGTTGTTTTGATTTGCATTTCCCTGATGATTAAGGATGTTGAACATTTTTTCAGGTGCTTCTCAGCCATTCGGTATTCCTCAGGTGAGAATTCTTTGTTTAGCTCTGAGCCCCATTTTTAATGGGGTTATTTGATTTTCTGGAGTCCACCTTCTTGAGTTCTTTATGTATATTGGATATTAGTCCCCTATCTGATTTAGGATAGGTAAAGATCCTTTCCCAATCTGTTGGTGGCCTTTTTGTCTTATTGACGGTATCTTTTGCTTTGCAGAAGCTGATTTTTTTAAGTGACTAAAATGTTACCGTGTTTGAATTACTAAAGACTGTGGGACTTTTAAAGTTATTTACATTTTAATGTAAGGTTATTGGGATAAATAAGAAAGGAAAGGTATGGCTTAGTAGTTATCTGTGTGTGTCAGGTTGTCATGGGATCAGCTGTGGTGGCTACTCTTATGGCAACTTGACACACAGTACTATCTGAAAAGAGGAAACCTAAATTGAGAAAATGTCTCCATAAGATCCAGCTGTAGGGCATTTCCTTAACTAGTGATTGATGGGGGAGAGCCCAGCCCATTGTCAGTAGTTCCACCCCTGGACTGCTGGTCCTGGGTTCTATAAGAAAACAGGCTGAGCATCGAGGAGTAGCAAGCCAGTAAGAAGCACTCATTCATGGATGGCCTTTGAGTCATCTCCTGCCTCCAGATTTTTTCCGTGTTTGAGTTCCTGTCCTGACTTCCTTCCATGATGAACAGCAATATGGAAGTGTGAGCCAAATAAACCCTTTCCTCTCCAACTGGCTTTTTGGTCACTGAGCTGCACTGCAGGTATAGAAACCATAAATAAGGCAACCCAGAAACAGGGACAATGGATGGAAGGATCTGGCAAACAAGCTTGTTTTGTCAAACTAATCAGGACTTCTGGGACACTCTCCCCTAAGTGGAGAAGACAAAGCACCTATATGCAAAGAGAGCTCATTGGATGGGTTACACTAATTAATGAGCCAGGCTTCTGGGATCTCATATGGCTCTGTCCTCCCCACTATCCAATTTCTTAGTCAGCCTGACACCAAGGTCAAGGGAGACCTGCTGGTCACACTGGTGATGTGACAATGTTTGAGAGGGTCAGAAAACATTTGAAGGCAAGAATCTATAATATCTTGGAAAGTGAAATAACACCACGTGATTAACAAGAATAATTCTGAAAGGAATAACACACTGTTCTTCCCAGAGCCATAGAAACAATAGTAAAAGGATGAACTGAACGGAAGACATGGTCTCGAGGTCACATTGTCAGTGCTATAATAAGCTCAGAGGCAGCTACAGCATGAAGAGCCTCTCCTATTGCAGAACAAAAGGTCTGACCATTCCTACTCTGAGATGACCAAACAAAAAAGGACCCAATTGAACTCTAGGTCATTAAAAGAATAATGAAAACTGAAGCTAGCATTGTAGTGAAGAGCAATCAGAAGGCTGAATAAGTTAAAATCCTATATTATGAGGAGCATTTGGAGAAACCAAGGATTTTTACCAAAAGGATGAGAAGATCCCATCAGGGTGAGACCACAGGTTGTCTTCAAAAATCCAAAGGACTGCCAGTTAGCAAAGAGATTGATTTTGTTCTCTTGGGAAAAAACCATTTGCTAGATATTAAACCATGCTTCATCTTACAAAATGGATCTATTCTTACAAAAGTCAATATGATGGTTACTGTTGTCTCCTTGGTAAGACCTAAAGTCACCTGGGAAATGGATACCTGGGCACACCTGTGCCTGATTGTGTTGGTTGTCTTATGTTAATTGCTATGGGAAGACCCATTTTAACACTGGATGACACCATTCCTGGACTGAGATCCTAGTCTGTATAAAGTGGAGAGAGTGAGCTGAGCAGAATGTGTTATCACTCTTCCCTGCCCATGGATGCAATCTCAGAGCTGCTTCAAGCTCATGCTGCCCTGAATTCCCCACCAAGATGGACTGTATCTTGAACTGTGAGCTAAAACAAACCTTCCTTCTCCCTTAAATTGCTTTTGTCAGAGTATTTTATCTGAGCAACAAGAAAAGAAGCTAAGATGGTGTATAAATTTGTTTTACTTCAGGGAAAAATTTTAGCTACAATTGAAAGGATCTCTGCCATGAGTGAATCTTATCACCTTAATGAGGAATGTGGTTGTCGATCTTTTGATCATGAAATGAGAATCATCTGAATAACGTTTTGTTCATTTAACTTGGGTTTACTGTGCTTGGGGAAGATAGGAATAAGAATAACACCAGCTTCAAAATAGAAATGGGAGAAAAAGTAGATGAAGCTGAGCAGATCTCACAGCCAGAGGTTGAAGGAAGGAGAAGAAGCAAGTGTAGATGAAATTAAATTAGGAGCCATCAAATGAAAGCTGCAGTTCAGTTGCCTGTTGGAGTTAGTAAACAAGGCCTTCCATGCCGTCCCCATGCAGCTCATGTCTCCTGCATCAAGTAACAGCAGTGGCTCTCTGTCACCTTCCTCTTCTTCTGATTGCCTACTGAGCCGAGGAGGGCCTGGCCGGAGCCATGTGGCAGCTTTACGGAGTCGTTTTGAGTTGGAATACGCCCTAAATGCAAGGTCCTACACTGGGTGGCCTCAAAGGTAAGTGCGGATGTCAGCAAGGGTCTTGCTGTAAATCCAGACTTCGGTGCCAGATCTGAACAGTCACCTACATGATGCTGTCTAGTGGAGCCTGAACATCCCTCTGGAAAACACTGGCCAAGAATTTAGATTCCATTTTCAATATACTGTGAACAAAAACCTAAACTTTCATCCTTGGCTAGTTTAGGTTCTTCTGCAAGTTGTCAGTAACAGCTCTGGCACCAGAGAGACTTCTGCTAAGATCTAAAGTGATGAAGCATTATAAATTATTGAATATATTTTAGGGTGGTCTTGTGGAATTCAAGGAAGGATTCCACATATCAGCCTGGAGTCAGTTCTGGTAGTGGAGACCAGACATTCAGAGCAGCACCCATCTTCCTATCTCAACAATTCCACTCCTGGATATAGCCCACAAAACTGAAAGCAGACATACAAACAATCCCCATACACATGTGTTGATGGAAATCTTGTTCATAATGGCCATGAATGGAAACAACTCAAGTGTCTGCCAAAAGATGGAGAGACAGCATGTGAGAGGTACCATGTACTACAGAGTTACTCAGCTATAAAAAGGGGTGCTATTTCAGCAGTGAGCAGTGGACAGAGACAAGCTGACCCTGCTACTGTAGCCAAGTCCAAGAATTTGCCACTCAGAAACTGACACAGAGCAAGAGGCACAGCAGCATGTGGGGCAAGGGGGATTTGGATGGAAGAGCTTGGCTTCTCGACACAGTAAGAATGTAGGGAGACAGCCGCACAGCCTGGTATGTGTCTTAGAGCAGCTTCCTTGCATTTTCTCAGCTGCTTCTTCTCCACTCACTGTCCTTTGTGGTGTAGGACTATGGCTTCTTTTCCTACCTGCATATTTCTCTGAACAGCTTAGTCCCTCTTACAGTGTCAGTGAACAGGAGGTCAATTTGTTTATTGCTCCAACCCTAGCAAACAGAGTCTTAATTATTTGAGATCCATGGTATAGATAAATGGTATAGATAAATGGTATAGATCCATGGTATAGATAAATGCTCCTGCTGAAGCACTTAGTGAAAATGTACAAGGAGTCAAGAGAAGAATTGTGTCATTTTATGCATTGCTACATTCAACTATCTTGCAGTTTGGCTGACGTAGGGGTGTTAAGTAATAAATATTTGTACAGCAGATAAAGAATGGAAATGGAATAAATTGGATTGATATATGGTAGTCATTATGAATTTACAGTGGAGTCAGTGAACAGGCTCTGACTATCCCTTCCAATGTTCTATTCAAATATCTGCCACCATGGAACACCTGTGAAATGCAGGACACTCTTTTAAATGCTGTCTAAATAGTTGTGTAATTAAGCTTTGAGAGGCAGACCTTTCATTATTGAAGATGAAGAATGGACTCAGAAAGTATAAGCAATCCTCCTGAGAGATCTAGTAGGTAGCCCGGCTGGATTCCCACAGGAGCCTCTGCTGTGCTTTCTAAATTCCCCCGGCACAGGAGGCAGCAGGATCCAGAAGCTCATTGTGTTTTGCCAATGCTGTGTTTTCTGGACTTGTCCCAGTTTGTTCTGGAAGATGATCAAGGAATGGATTCAAGCATTCCTCACAATCCTGCATTTTCAGCTTGTTTTCTGAAGGCTGTAGAAGGGAGTCAGTCAGTTCTTAAAGTGAAAGAACCCAAGGATGTAGGAACCGGTGGACTAAGGCCAGCAGGGTCCTGGGGCTACCTGCCTAGAGTGGTTCCCAACTTTGCATGTTAAAATCATCTGGGAAACTCAGAAAGGACCAGTATCCAGGGCCAACGAGAGCTCATCATGGTGACATCTTGGCCACAGAAAACCTTGGAGGTTGTGGGTAGTTCCAACACAGCAAAGCAGGTAAAATATAAAGAAAGGCATGGTGCTAACCTGCTGGTCTCTCTGTGGGAGGAGATTCAAGTTCTGGCACAAGTGGAAGAGACCTTGCCAATATCCTATTTTGACCACGGATGCTCTAAAGGATGAGGATGAGTATTTACGCTACTTCAGTCTCTGGTCTTGTGAGCACTGAGCCTCAAAGCTATCTTACCCAATTACACAGGAAAGTGTAATTTTGCATGGGTGCCACCATGACTTTGAAAAATGTGGACAAGGCTTCGGTTGTGCTTCCCCACTAATGTAGAGACTTGGGCTCCTCAACAATGTACTGAATCATTGCATTTATACAGACTTCTAGCTGTGGTGTCAACAGCCAGAAGATTGAAATTTAAAAACTCTTGGCTTAGTATAGGATTCCATTGTTTTTATGTATACTTATCTTTAGTTATGGTTAACATTTTTTCCTATATAAAAGAATTTTTCAAGGTAGAAAGTTGTCAGGTATTTCCTCCATGAAAAAGAGGAAATAGCTAATTCGGTACAAAAATCACAAATTGAGTAAAATCTGAGATTAAGGAAACCATTCTTGAAGTTCTGCGTCTTTTAAAATATTTTGTGTCCAGATATATTTAGAAACTCGGCATGTGGCACTTCTCCTCCCACAGGGTCTGAAATCTCCCATCTTGTGCATGGATTACATCATGTTAAATTTAGAAATGACAAAGTGATGAACAACCTTTCAGATGTGAAAACCAATTAGGGTTTGCATGGGGCTCAGCTCTGAGAATAGTGTGTGACCCAGTTAGCTGTCCAGGAGAAGACACTGGGGATGTAGGATTCAAAGCTCTGAAACAGACACCCTTGGGATCAATCGCTAGCAATACAAGGACTCCTCTAAATAGCTTGCCTAGTGCCCTGGGAACATATTTCAACCTAGACAATGTGAATATAATGTAAAAAATTCTCGATTCACACTTAATTTTCCTGGAATTAATGGACTGTGTGCTATGGTAGCTCAATGAATTGAACACATAGGTCGGGTCCTCCACTCTAATCTTCCCTCTGTTTGTCTATCTATAGAACTTTCTTTACCTTAACCTTTCCCCTGGTCAACTCATAGCTACATTCATAATCCTCCCCAGGTTTTAAATGACCCTAAATAATTTTGCTCCTTGTCTCCACTTCATATATACCTTTTATGTAGTCCTTAGTGCCAGGTCTCTCTCTTTCTCTCTGCCTCTCTCTCTCTCTCTCTCTCTCTCTCTCTCTCTCACACACACACACACACACACACACACACACACACACACACAGAGGGTAATAGAGAGACAGAACCTCAGTCCATACATTCAACTCTGACCTCTTTCAGCATTTCCATCTTTAACTTCTCTCCTGCCCCACCTCTCCATGCACCTCCTGCCCTCTGCCAGCTTGTGTTTCTTCATGTAGTGCTTTGAAACCATCAGCAATTCTCTATCACCTCCAACAGAGGGAGGAATTTTATCCTGGATACTAATGCCATTAGCAAAATTACATTTTTATCCTGCATCCCGGTGGTTTTGAACTGAGGGCTCTCATTCTCCTCATGTGTGCACTTTAGATTGCAAAACTTATGTGAAGAATTTATTGCAGTCTCAATGACTAAAGGTACCACTAACTCCTTAGGCCAAAATGCTGGAATGTTTGGGATAATCTTACAAACTTCAAACTGACTCTTCACAAAATGCCCTGAAAAGATACACTGTAGATGTTCTAGAATAGATGGGATGCCCTATTGACACACAATGCTTAATCTGTCAGCCACTGCCCTCTGCCTGATTGGTTTTTAACCTTGCCCACCCCTCATTCTTGTCAAAGCATGAATCAGCCACCCATACCTATTTCAGCAATCTTCATCATTGCAGCTTGAAGATGCCCTCCTTGAGGCTACCCCTCCATGCCTGTGCTGCGCAGATGGCCACAGCCTGCCACCTTGTGCCATGACGGGTGCTTCTACCATTTCACCATCTCACTGAGTGCCTCAATCCCATTACGTCGTAAATACTTTGAGATCAGACAATTCTTTTTTTCTGATCTTATTCTGATGTTCATGACATCTCATTTAAAATTTAACTCTATGGGGAACATATTAAACATTTTTTTATTTGTAACAAATTAAAAGTATCCAGAATTGGGCTATGGATACCGTGGCCTCTGCATTTCTGTCACATTCAAGTCTGTTTTTGTCTAAAGCATAAAAAGCACTAGGTGTTCCAGCATTTTCTCTACTCTATACCCTCTGTCTCAGTCAATCAGATGCTGAGAAAAAGGTCCCTGACAAAAGTGACATAATCTATTCTGTCTTCCAGTTCCAGAGGGATATTGTGGTGGGGAAGCCATGACAGCGGGCAGAGTAGGCATAGCGGCAGGAGGCTGGCTGCTCAAATTTGCATCCATACTCAGAAACTACAGCTCTACAATAAATACAGCCTTAACACCTGCCCCCAGTGACTCAGTTTCTCCAGCAAGGCTCCACCTCCTAAAGTTCTCACAATCTTCCCAAACAGTGCCACCACCTGGGGACCACATGTTCAAACATGTGAGCCTGGGGAGGGGCCTTCTTTCTGACAAGCAACAATACTGTCCTGTAAGGACAGTATCACTACCAGTCGCCACGTCTAATGTGAGAGGGAACCTGCTGTAAGAACAGACAGGAAGGCATAAGAGTGTGGTTGACTACGAACTGGCCATTCTCTTCTCCTCTCTCTCTTTTCAGCTAAGAAAAGACATCCCACTCCCCAAATGGCCCACGGCAGCTATTTTTTCCTAACGTTACAGCTCTTCAATTTACATAGGTCCAGTTTAGGTGTCTTCTATTCCTTTGATATTTTTTTCTATCCATGTCCAAGCCAATGATCTTACTTCTTAAGAGGTAATGATGGTATTAGGAGTCGTGCTACCCTACTAAGACCAGTTCCATCTTTGTTACTCCCTTCTTTTAGCTGTTACTATACCATATTAATTTTATAAACAGTTTATATTTTTCTACCACAAAAAAAGAGGTTTTATAAACCCATAGACTCACATGGGAAGATCTGATGTCATTACCATAGTGAGTCTTCTTCACTGTCCACTTAGTAATTCTTTTTGCATCTATGTAGATGAACTTTAATATAATCCACAAAGAGTTTATCATGATCTCTATTTTTACTACCCTTATATAAAACGAAGAAATGGACCATTTGGAGTAGACAGCTTCCCGTTTACTTAATATAAATATAATATTAATTATGTGTGCGTGAACTTCCCATGAATGCTGTTGCCTGCGGTGGCGAAGAGAGGCCATCAGCTCTCCCTGGAGCTGCCCCACTGTGTCGTTGCAGGGAGCGAACCTGGGTCATCTTGAAAAGCAGCATGGACTTTCACCACTGGCACTTTTAGTTTTGCCATAGATTTTAAGATTCCACATTTAGATATTGCTCTGTGAAGCTATGATCTCTTTATACCTAGCCAGAGTTACCTTTTTCATTATCATGGCTCTGACCTGTCACCTCTCTCTCTCCTAGTCCTGGTTTTTCTCTCTTCAAATGCATTTTAAAATTTTCCTTCAGCCTAATAGAGATATGAATCCAGATAAATGAAGATTCTTCTCTCTCTCTCTCTCTCTCTCTCTCTCTCTCTCTCTCTCTCTCTCTCTCCCTCCCTCCCTCTCTCCCTCCCTCCCTCCCTCCCTCCCTCCCTCCCTTCCCCTCTCTCTTCTGTGGGTGCAGAAGTTCATTTCCCTGCACATTTAAAATTCTGTTGCACACATTGGCAGGTTCCCTATGACTATTAACATTTTACCTGTGAATCTCATTATCCATGTTTTTTTTTTTTTTTTTTTTTTTTTTTTACAGTTTTCGCTTCCTAACTGATCTTAAAGTCTTTCCTTGGTTTTTATATCCTACTCCAGTGATACTGTGCATGGTGCAGTTTTATTTCCCTTGCCTGATATTTGCTAGCTTCCCAAGGCCACAGTTTGGTAGCTTTCAGAACTTCTGTATGATTCACAGCCTCTGGGTAGCATTGTTTTACCTTAACCTTATGCTCTTTGGAAAACTTCACTAGCTGCATATCACCTGGTGTCTTTAAAGTGTCTAATCAGAACATCCATGCCAATAGTGTATGAATATACACCGAGACATGTGTGCTAGCAAAGTGTGTAACTACAGAGGTCTGTGCGTAAAGCAGTGTGTTTATGTGTGTCCTGGTGGGGAAGGTACAACTTCTACCTTCTACATCTCTGCTACAGGTTAGATAACTTCTTTTGCATTTATCTTATTAATTCTCTGATTCTCTTTGTTTTGCTGTCTGTTTCCAACTCAATTTCTTCCTGACTTCTTTCCATTGTATTTGTTGTTGTTTAAAACTTTTTCAGGCCAGTTTTGAAGGTCTCTTTGCCTTCCATATAAGCTTACCTTTTCTTTAAAAACATTTATGTTATGATTTCCACTAGGTTTCCCATCTTCAGTCTTTAAGCTCTGATCACATGGCTGTTCCTATGGATTCTTGGCTTTCCTGCTGCCCTGTCCCTTCTTCTTAGTTCTTAGTTCTCTTATGAGCTCATATTCCATGAGCCTGTAAAGCCATGGAAAGAAGTCTAGCCCACGGTATATACATACATACATACCATGGGCTAGACTTCTTTTTTCTTTACATGTTACCTGTAGCTTAGTTTGAAGTGGGCACTCGTGTCTTACATCTCTTGCGTAGGGCAGGTTTTATTTTTCCCATTTTCTTAAACTTGGTTGTC
The DNA here is from genome assembly GCF_000001635.26 of Mus musculus. Taxonomy (NCBI): domain Eukaryota; kingdom Metazoa; phylum Chordata; class Mammalia; order Rodentia; family Muridae; genus Mus; species Mus musculus. The sequence goes on along the minus strand of NC_000069.6, from coordinate 154,820,872 downwards.
TCTTTAAGATGTTAGACATTTTAAATGTTTTTATTTTTTATGTGCATGTGTATGTACATCTTTTTGAGTATTTAACATGTATGAGTAGGTTCCTGAAGAAGCCAAAAAAACCAAAAACAGAACAAAACAAACAAACAAACAAACAAAAAAACAACAGGCATTGGGACGCTGGAGCTAGAGTTAAATTTGCCTATAAGCTGCTCAACCTGGGTGCTGGGAATTTAGTTCAAGCCCTCTAGAAGAGCAATATTTCTGAGCCATTTCTCTAGCTCCAAGACTGTAGCTTTTTAAAGGTGTTTATCACCTGACCTCCTACTTTGTTTGGGTTAAGTATCTGCCACACACACAGCCTTCCAAAATTCTACCTAAAGGCCAACAATAATCTTCGTGACACGTATATCTGTGTAGAGTGAGGGCCTAAACCAATCACTTGATTTTTGTTCATACCTACCTAGATTATAAGCATATTGCATTCATAAGCATCTCTCCTCTTTTTATACTGTGTTCCTTAGGACAGTGTTCAGCATAAGTATAAATGCCTGTTATAGCATGGGCAAGTGAGCATTGCAAGCTGCCATCAAGATAATGCTATCTAATTCTAATATCAATGTTTCGAAGTAATGCTGGCTGAAGGCTCCCACTCTTTAAGGAAAGCAAATTGAGACAGGCAGTTTTAAACAATGGATACAAAACTATTAAGCGGTGGAAAAAATAAGTTCATGATTGAACCCAGGCCTATCTGGCAGTGATTCTACTGTGCGTTAAGACTAAACTTCAACCTTGCTAGCTTGAAGCACAGGGTTTCTCTGTGTAGTCCTGGCTGTCCTGAAACTCACTCTGTAGACCAGGCTGGCCTTGAACTCAGAAACCCACCTGCCTCTGCCTCCCAAGTGCTAGGATTAAAGGCATGTGCCACTGCTGCCAGCTTTGAAGTTCTTGTAAGAGGCAGATAGACGAGGAGACCCCGTGAAGAGCTGTCCGCGGTGCTGAATGGTCTCCCACTGAAGAGTGACAAATTCAATACAGCCTTAGACACCAGGACTACAACGCTTCTGCTCACAGAGAAATTCTCCTACTGACACTGGCCACCTTGCTTCATTTTACCTCCTAGGGACAGATTGTAATCAGCTGCCTATAGACCCAAAGCTCCACACATCAGGACTAACTCATCCCTCACCATTGTCTTCAATCATTTACCTCCAAATCAGCCACCGTGGATACCTGGAAAGGCAGCAAGCTCTAATCAGAACATATAACAAGAGTTACTTCCTTCTAGGAATTTTACAACCAGAAGTGCACATATGATCCAGTTTAGAGGATAACTCTACTGTAATGCAATTTCTTTAGGTTTTGTCAAGCTATATTTCTTTCCATATTGATTAAGTGTATTCTGCATTAAAGCAATCAGTTTGCAGAACTCACAACCTCTGGACTTAACACAACAACAATATTGAGGCTGACATTTAGTGCAAGAAAAACAAACAAACAAACAAACACACACAACGACTTGCTAGTAATGAGGAAATGGAGTCACTGTCCTCTCTCATTCATAGATGCTATGTGGGTTCAGTACCTAAACCTGACGTTACACACAAATCACTATGAGGTTCACAAATCTGAGAAAATGATTTTTAAAAAGATGGTATCGTTGGTTTCCCAAAGTAGTTATTAGCTTCCTCCAAGATGGCTGATTGAATGTATAGCTAATGAGTTTTTCATCAAAGCTCAGTGCTTATTTAAGCATCTCATTAGCACCTTTCCCATCCTTCAGCCAGGCCCTCTGTGCTGAGAGGAAGGACTCTCTGAATATGTGCCTCTGTTAAGCCCCTTTGTCACTACGGTATAATGAGGAGAGTAAGATGTCACTTGCCTAAATCTAGGGGCAAGGCAATTTTTCCCAGGTATTTGTCATCTCTGGAGTGTATAATTTTTTATGACCCTCACTTGCTCAAGGTCATTCACTCAGCTCATTAAGGGTCTGAAGTGAAAAAATACATAAATGGCGAGGAAGAGAAGCCAGAATCCAAGCAGGTGCCAGCATATCTGTCAGCTGCCCCTTTTATCTTTTTTTCTTTTTAAGTTAAAATATTTTTCAGTTGTCCATGAATTTTCCTAATTAATAGAAGCAGGAAAGCTTTTGGTGTTCATGGGGTGTGGGGCTAAGAAGGAAGCCTATAGCCATGGGTGCTAGTGTTGTATGGGTTTGGTTGGGCTACCTCCTTGCTATGAGCCTGGTGTCATATAAAGTACATGAAAGATGGGAGCTGGTTCAGCAATGTGAGGCTCTGAAGTGTATCCTCAGAGTTCATGTAAAACCAGAAGCTACAGTGTATATCTGCAAGTCCTGGGCTCCTAGGAAGAGACAGTAAGTGGAGACAGGAGAATCTCGCTATGTGGGCAGGCCAGCCAGTCTGCTACCAGCAACTGCCAACTGCAGACAACAAAGGACGCTGTCTCAAGCAAAGTATAAATGGGAAACCAAAACCGAGGCTGTCCTCTGACCTCCACATAGTCACCATGGTACATGCACAATGCCATCTCTACACACAAAGACACACACAGAGAGAGAAAGACATACACAAAAGCGCGCACAAGGGCACACACGCACAAAACAAAAGTTAAAGGAAGTAGATGTTAAAATTATTTCCATGAAGGTTCAAAAATCTAGAATATTCATCGGTAGTGCAAAAGCCACTTAATATTTTTTTATAAAAATTCTTTATTCAGCACAGCCCCTGGTATCACACCTGTAAAGCAACACAGTGGCATTTGCCAACAATTCCCAGATTCGGGAGTGAAATAAAGATCCCACTGTGCCAAGGACTACCCTCAGACCTCTGGGATTCTGCTTTCTTATCTTTCCACAGAATCAGTGAGAAGGGGCCCCTGCAGGACTCCCTCCCCTGGTGAGAACCCTAAACAGCACTGTTAACCTCACTTATAAGTTGGCTTGCTCACTGGCGCCATCTGGCCCTCAGTGGGGGCGCTGCAGGGAGTGCAGCGGCGAGAGATTGGAGAAATCCCCCTAACAAAGGCATACAGCGTCAAAGTTAAGGAGTGAGGAAAAAATGTCAATCTGTCCCTGACTTTTAAAAGCCGCCCTTAGATTGAAACAACCTTTCTCTCTCTCTGTGAAAAATGTCAAAGAAAGAATATCAAACAAAATATTCTGTTCAGAAGAAGTGCTGGGAGAATGGGAAATTAATGAAAGGGGAGATAGAAGAAAACCCTGTGCCTGTGTAAAATCGGTACTTCTTAAAGAGAAAGCTTTAAGGACCAGGAGTTACGCCACATATAACGCATTGCACGAGACTGAGAAAGACTGAGAAAGTGACATATTTAGGTTACAACGGCTCAGTCGAGCGAGCGAGCAAGGAAAGATGTCTTCCTCAGCTGGGCGGCTCTGCCACCATTCTTCAGCTCTCCCTGTCCCATGGCAAGCTTGTTAGCAGCCTGAAAGGGCCTCCCTGGTAACCGAAGGGCCTGTTCCTCCTGATGCATTTTGTAATACTAATTAACTAATTCCCAGCCACATAAAGGGAACCTGTGAAGATTCACCAGAGGCAAACTGCTAAGCAAATGATGACAGACTTCTCCATTTTCAATTAGACGGAGTGGCATATTGTGACAGCAACAAGTGGACCGGGCTTTCTAATGACAAGGGTTCTGTGAGGGTTCCATTCCTGGAAATGAAAAGGAAGCCTGGGCCACGTGTCTACCCTTGTGCACATCAAAGCAAAATTCTGCCTTTGGTTCTGTTTGTGTGCCACCGAATGTAAGATTTAATCCGAAATGCCGCCTTTTGAGACTGCTTCTGTTCTCTGGAAATGTCTGACAGGACACGGCACAGGGACCAGAGAGAACAGCCAGCCTAATTAAACCGGTACAGGTAGCACTGCGCTCAGCCACAGCAGCCCTGACTCCAGCCAGCCCCACCCTGCACCAACCGACTCCACTGTTTGTGTTACAGATCTCTTGCTCACATGGCAACTGTTGCTATGTTTGCAGTAATAAGTGGGTGATGCTAGTGTCTCAGTAATGACTGTGTTACAAGAGCCATGATTTCCAAATGGGTTTTTGAAGCTGCTCACACAATGGCACTGCACAGAGTGACAGCTTTAATTTCCATAGATTCTCTTTCTTTTCACCTTTAGTATCTTCTGTATGGACCGAATCTAACCCCCGTAGAATAGCAAGAGTGACAGCTCTCTTCCTTTGGCTCACTGATATTTAAAAAGGATGTTTGTTATTCTAAAGGAGCATTGTTTCTTACTATCTCTTTAGAATCTATGGTATTCAGTATTTCTTCTACTTAAGTAATAGCAATTAAAGCTATCAGAAAACATTATGGGCCCAGGAAGAAAGCCGCTCCTGTATTAACTACAGGAGAGAGAACAGCATCTGCTATTAATATCTATGACATTAGCTGGATGCCCACATTAATGAGCAGATGTTTGAAGAGCTTCAATCTCAAATAAGTCTGAAAAATTCATGAGTGGGTATTTTCCATGCTGCAGATTCTCTTTCACAAAGACAGTGAGCAGATGAAATCTGTTTTGTTTCCTGATCGTGATGAAGTGCTTCCTTCCCAGTAAGTGTTGTAGCACTGCTCCTTCGGCAGAGGTGGGCCTTATCTCAGCTCTGGGGGAAATATCTAGAGTGGGTAGCATATCATTGCTATGCCCACTGATAATAATATCAAACTAGCCAAACCATGGAAGAAGATACATTGTGTACTCTGATCATTAGCCACCTTGGTTGAGACATTGTGAATTTTTTCTAGGCCAGTTATAACACTGCCAACCACAGCTCTTCCGCGTGGCAGAACCATCAACCTTCAATCAGTATTCCCCAAATGAGCAGGCTGAAGCCAGAAAGGATGAACAACCTGCTGGAGGCTTTACAGTTAGTGAACAGCAGGGCCATGATCTGAGCCTGGATCCAGTTGACTCTAAAGTGTGTGCTTTTCACTCCTTGCTGAGGAATTGTGACAAAGAGGGGGGCTGTTCTCATACTACTCCCCCACATGACCACAAAATCCCTCCCTGTGTGGGGTTTCAGGTTTCAGGACCCACCTCCATACTGAGGCAAGTGAGTATGCACTTGATTCTCACTGTGTGGCCCCAGGCAGCAGCTTCCACATCTGTGGTAATCTGTTGGAAAGACAGACCGGCCCAAGGAGACAAGCTAGCCTCAGTCTGCTCTTTAACTAGCATCATACAGGTACGTGCCTGAGAATGTACAACAAGATCAAAGGCATGCCACTGCAGTCTTTAATGGATCAAGATGCCCCTCGCCTCCATAGCTTACTTCCTGCAAGTTGTAAAGCCTCCACTTAGAAGCAGTTCCAGCCCCAGGTGTCCATGAGACTGAAAGTGTGACTGCCTCCTTTGCAGAGGCTGTTTCTATATTAATTCACTGACACATCCTTGTGACTTGTGTCTGCAATACCAATGGATACAGTCCATGGCAGGAAAGAAATCACTGATGCCTGTGGCATAGACCTTTACCTAATTCCTGCAGGTGTGCCTGCTGAAACTAGAGTCCAGTATAAAAACAGAAAAGATTTCAGAGGCTCAGAAAGCAATCCCTGAGTACACTGGTTTCAAGCAAATGTTTCTCTTCTGTTACATTGATTATTATACAGGGCAACTGGCACATGGCAAAACAAACTACAGGAATATGAGACCAACAGGGATGCTGTCTGTTGCTGTCTTTCCCCATCACACATTATGAATGGAAAGTGTGGCTGTAGGGTAGTTACTGCCAACTCAGTTTCGGTTTTATGAAAATTCTTGTTGCTTCTGCATCAGAATGGCAACTTTCCTTTTTAAAGTGTAGATACTTCTTAGTTTAGTGACAGCTTAACAAGTGCACATAATTAGTAAGGGCAATTAATTAATGCCTACCTTTATGTTTTAAAATACATTAAAACAAAATTGAAAGATTAGGAAGTGGCGGGGCGTCAGGGGGCTCTAGAATATACCAAAGACCTGGGAGGTAAGAAATGCTCAGGACTCAAAGGGAGGGACCTTAGAAGAAATGCCCAATAGTAGGGAGAGGTAACTTGTAGAAAGACAGAGCATCAAGTGGAGGGATGGAGTTGCCATCCCACAGTCAAAAACTCCAACCCAGAATTCTTCCTATCTAAAAGAACTGCAGGAACATAATTGGAGAAAAGACTGAGGGGAAGGAAATCCAGTGACAGGCTCAAATTGGGTTCCATCTCAAGCTGAGGCTCCAAGGCCTGACACCATTACTGATGCTGTGGTGTGCTTACAGACAGGAGCCTAGCATGGCTGCCCTTGAGAGGCCCAACAAGCAGATGACTAAGACAGATGCAGATATTTACACCCAACCAGTGGACTTAAGTCAGGGATCCCTGTGGTTAGGGAAAGGCTAGGAGAAGTTAAGGAGTAGGGTGACCCCATAGGAAGACCTGCAGTCTCAACTAACCTGGACCCCTGAGATCTCTCAGACACTGAGCCACCAACAAGGCAGCATACGCTAGCTGGTCCAAGGCTCCTGACACATATACAGCAGAGGACCAGGGGTCGGGCCTCAGTGAGAGAAGTCACACCTAATCTTCAAGAGACTTATTACTCACTATTAAGTTGGGCTAGCACCTTTGTGTTTAAAACTTTCATGCAACCATCTTGTGTGTGTGTGTCTGTGTCTGTGTGTGTATATGTGTACATGCGTGCATGTACATGTGCATGCATGCATGTATGAGTGTGCATGTCTGAATGCATATGTATATGTCAATAGGTGTGTGTTTGCATATACATGCACATGTATGCAAGTCTGTGTTTGCTTGTGCCTGTCTTTCTGTATGTGTGAGTGTATGAGTATGTGTCTGTGTGTGAGTGTGTGTATACATGTGTGAGCACAAGAACATGTATGAGGAAGTCTGAAGACATTTGTGGCAGTCACTTCTCTCCTACCATGTGACACTGAACTCAGGTTGTCAGGCTTAGTGATAGCGTCTTCACCCACTGAGCCATTTCTGAGGCACAAGCCAACACCTTCCATTGTAGTTTGTTCAAAACTACAATGAGATCCATTTATATACATTTGGTTAAATAAACAAAAGGAATTACAAAGTTAACAGATTTTGATCACTTATCACAAATATATGCTGATCCCCCACACACAAATACAGAGCATTATCTACCAAACACCCCTGGTGTTTTAATGGGCTGGTCTTGACAATCCAAATATAGTCCCTTATTTTATATGCTCTGTGTATGACTCATATTTTCCTCATTGAAATAATTAGTTTATTATTATTATTATTATTATTATTATTATTATTATTATTATTGCTTGTAGATGGGAAATGCCACATACGCATGTGTATTTCCTTAATGCTCTAAGACTTTCTTCTCCACGTTCCAATACCCTCTGTGTGATGGCTGCATTGATGCATGGGCATTTATGTTTAGCACTTTCAAGCTCTTGCTAACTGCTATGTTAGTTCCACAGCAGACACTGGAAATGTCATGGTACCTGAGACATCCTCCAGTCCTAGGGAGACTCGTGGTTTACTGAGGGTGTCAGAGAAGCAAAGAGAAGAGACATGCTGAAACAAGAATCTGATCCTCTCTACCAGTCTAGGAAGGTTCCTAGAATTAACAAGAGAGGCTGGAGCATTGGGTCAAGGCACCTAGGCAGGGAGCCTTGAGGTATGATTGGAGAAGTGTAGAGCTGGTAGAGAGAGGGTGTGAACCATGGGAGGAGCTGTGGGAGGAGCCGTGGGAGGAACCTTGAGAGGGGCTGGGGCAGGAGCCCTAGGAGGAACTGTGGGAGAGGTTGTGGGAGGAGCCAAAAAGGAGATACAGGAGGAGCCAGGGGAAGGGTTAACTTAAGCAGAAGTTTAAATAGAGCAGACCATGCTGCTTTCTACCCAGGAACAAATGGAAGGATAAGAGCTGCTTCCTGCATCCTGCTTCCCTTCTGTTCCCTAAGACCTCACTCTACCCAGGCAAGGAACAAGCACCCATCTGAATGTGACCAGATACAACAAACAACGCTCATCATTGCTCTATGGCATGAGCCAAAGTTCTGGTGACACTTCGTGAATGATCACGTTTTCTCTATAGCTGTGTTAAGATCAGTCCTCATAAATTACAGATGGGTGTGAATAATGAAATGCAAGTGACATGTAAGATACTTGGGTATAGCTGATAGCTACCTTGAACACAACATTATCCTCTGGAATTGAGGGAGCACGGTGACTCTTGGTCCATCGTCTATGCAGTATTGATTAAAACTGCCTGTTGATAAATGTTCCCTTTGAAATTTCAAGGTAAAGGAAATAAAAGGTGCAGCCACCATTTGGAAGGAAGGAAGGAAGGAAGGAAGGAAGGAAGGAAGGAAGGAAGGAAGGGAGGGAGGGAGGGAGGGAGGGAGGGAGGGAGGGAGGAAGGAAGGAAGGAAGGAAGGAAGAAGGAGGGAGGGAGAGAGAGAGAGAGAGAGAAGGAAGGAAGGAAGGAAGGAAGGAAGGAAGGAAGAAGGAGGGAGGGAGAGAGAGAGAGAGAAGGAAGGAAGGAAGGAAGGAAGGAAGGAAGGAAGGAAGGAAGGAAGGAAGAAGGGAGGGCGGGAGGAAGGAAGAAGGAGGGAGGGAGAGAGAGAGAAGGAAGGAAGGAAGGAAGGAAGGAAGGAAGGAAGGAAGGAAGGAAGGAAGGAAGGAAGGAAGGAAGGAAGGAAAATACCTTCCCCAGTTTTTACAGCCTGTCGTTTGCTGATTTCCACAGTGGAAGGTGCGTGATGAATCAGGGACCTACAGAAATCGCTGTCCAGCACCTTAGCCATATGTGTCTCTGCTTCCCAGCATCTCTCGCCCATACAGTCCATCTGCCTTCATCCTTTAGTGCCTAGAATAACACCTGTCAGATGGCGGCTTCTCATCCAGGGCTCACTGAATGCAGGAACGAGCGAGCACCTGCCGCTCACAGCACAACCTCTGTGCAACTTACCTCCCTGGGAACAGTTTCCTCCTACGGCCTTCATCAAGGTGTATGTTCCCTGCAGTGCAGTGTGCCTGACCCCACAAGAGCTTCCCACCAAAGTTTCTAACCTCAGAGTGGGGGTGGTGAGTACCTCGAGCAGCCTCTCTGCCTCTGATCCAGGTAAAGTGCTTACCACAGGAAAACCAAGATGCGTTTTGCCACCTCACTGAGATTCCTCATGACACATGAAGGAGTCACAGTTGGCACTTTAAAGTTGATGCTAGCTTTTGGACGCTTAACAAATCCTTCATCAAAGAGTTTTGTTGTCGGAATCAACAGAAAGCTGTGCTGGCTCAGTGTGCACTGACAAATCTGACAGGCGTGAGATCACAGCAGAGGTGCCTGGGAGGAGGAGCCGCTTGATTGTGAATGCAGGGCATTCTGATTTGCTCACTCCTTGAGCTGTCACCCTAGGACTCAGAAACACACTAAGGCCGCATCATCGTTCTCAGTGAATAAAACCCTTTAATCCAGAGAAATAAACACCCAGACTAGAGCGAGTGCATGCAAGGTGAAGGCAGGACACTGGCCATTGCTGAGAGCCAACGGATGCTCCTCTGCACAGGGGCACAACGAGACCATCCTCACAGTTCCCCACCTGTGTGGTGAGCCATGCATTCTGTATCTGTCATCTTTGCCTCCCCTCGCCCCTTTCTCTCTCCAGATCTAAGCAAGCCTGCTTTTATCCAGTGCCTTTGTCACTACACCCAGGACGGTTCGCTATTTAACTTCCTGTCAGTTGCCTAACGGATGGAGCCATCCTTTTGTTTCAGAGGCTCCTGTTTAGGGTTTGAAGAGCTAGATTGATGAGCATTACCAGAGAGAAATATTTTTTGAAAAGTAAGCGAAGCTGGTGACATATTACTTCAGAGTTTAGTGAAATTCAGCAAATCTAATTCTATTATCCTGTCAAATGCTCATATAAAGGACACCTGAAAGCTTATTTCAGATGCATCTGTAAAGACTTCAGGAGCTGCAGACACATCTGCAAAAGCAGGAAGAGTCTCTTACTGACAGGCCATTGTTTTATGAAGCAAGTAAATAATCTTCTAGCAACTAATTAAATAAAGTTATCTTGGTGCAGCAGTGCCTGCCTGCTCTCCCTGGGAAAGGCTGTCAGGCAGTTAATGATAACCGTGTTTTCTCAAAGACTTCTGGACATTTACATAGACAGACTCACCCAGACACAGCAGAATAGCAGCTTTCTGCATGAGTCATGGAGCAGAGTGCATTTATGACCAGATTATTTTAGTCCTTGTTTATTTTTGCCACCAAGGATGAGATACCAGCTAATAAATGCATTCATTCTGACCGAACGGCCAGGGGCAAATGCTTTAAAGCCTTTCCGCAACGCTCTGCATTTGTCAGAGGTCCATAAGCTGACACACTGGAAGGGCCCCATGGCACTTGCAAGCAGCTACTGGTTGTATTTGGACCTGTGCTGAAGTGCTTGCTGTGGAGAGGGTGAACTGACGAACAGGAGGAGCATCAACAGAGGGCTCATCCTAATAGAGCTGCCGCCCTTCTCTTTTCTGTCCATCAGTCATCAGAAATGGAAATCCTGTGTAGATCTGGGCCTTAGTGAAGGTTACACACACTGCAGTCAAATATTCTCAGCTACCTGCCAGGGACATGTTCTATTGTCTATCTATCTGTCTATCTATCTGTCTATCTGTCTGTCTATCTATCTATCTATCTATCTATCTATCTATCATCTATTAATCTGTCCATCATCTGTCAATCATCTATCATCTGACTATCATCTGACTATCATGTTTATCATCTAGCTGTCATCTATCACCTGTCTATCATGTATCTATCACCTACTTATCCATGTATGTACCTACCTATCTTTCTTTCTATCTACCACCTACCTATCTGTGTGTTGTGTGCAACTATGTGTCTATATGTCTGCCTATCTGTATGTCTCTCTCTGTGTGTCGCTCTCTCCAGTGGAAAAGATCAAATCCAGGGTCCTAAACATGCTAGACAAGCACTCTAAAATGGAGCCTCATTCTTTTCTAAGGTTGGAAGCAGGTCAGAACAGTTAGGAAATAGACCCTAGGTGGTAGAGAGGTAAGTCAAGGGTAACCCTGTCTGTCTAAATCCAGAGCTGTCTTTTCAGGACAGTATAAGAAATTCTCTTTGTAACTTGAGTGAGGAAGTAATTAGTAATGGTGGGTGGTGTAGTCTGTTACAAATGAAACAGTCTACCCAAACTAGGCATGGTGTATCCTCTATCTCCACTGTGAACACTACACTTCTCCAGTGCTAGGGACTCTACATTCATATGGTCAGTCGCCCCTTGACCTTTCCCTGGCCAGTTAAGGCAAATTACTTACAGAACTATTCAGGCTCTGTGTGTTTCACATATTCAAAGTGGCCTTACTCATGGTCAGCATGGTCTGCATATTTGAAGTGGCCCTATTCAAAGCCAGCATGTTCTGCCTACATGAAGAGGTCTTATTCAGGGTCACTATATTCTGCTATATAAAGTGGCCATATATTCAGTTCTCCAAAATAAAATTGCTTTTAAGTCTACAATTGATACCATTTCTTCATAAACCTCAGTCAAAATTCAACAAGAGGCCAAGAAGATGATATTGGCTGCATGTGGCCCCATGAGTAGCAAGAAAGCACGATAGCCATTCAAAACTACAACGACAATTGTTTCGGTTCTTTATGGTGGAAATTATTAATAGCCTGCCTCCCCTTCTGCCCCTCATCTGGCAGGCGTTACTCATTATCTGTCATAGAAATAGTTTTCTATACCTGTGGGTAATTTTTAATGTGTCCTCTATCTGCAGACATAATTCCTTTTAAGGAGGTTAGTAACATTAATCCCATTTTACAGATGGGAATAAAAGATCTGAATTATCCTACTTTCCCAGGTCAGAAAGTAAGTCAAGGCCTCATTAACTTCCATTAGAATTTTCACACAATCCAATTCACACAGAGCTTCTTCCCCAGGATGCTTAATTACTGTCAAGAATTTTCTGGCATCTACCCCTCACTGACACACATTAAGCACCTGCGCTCACAGGTGAACAAGGCACAGCGCTAGGGGCACAGGCATGTCCAGGGAGTGGCAGGAGGGTTTACAGAGCAAGCTACAAGAATAGGCTTAAGTGTAAGGATGGGGTCAGTAAGAGGAGTTAGCAGTGTGGGCTATGGGTCAGACTTTGTAGACATAGGCTTTGTGATCATCTGTTCCTCCAGGTTCCCTGGGTTCAATTCCCAGTGGCAACATGAGCCCTGTTTCACGTATCTAGATGAATCATAAAATTATTCAGGGTGTGTGAAGAGAATTTGAGAGTAGGCTATGACGTGAGAAATTCACATTTGAAATTCAGTTATCTGGAGCTAGAAGTCATGGTTTGTGACAGAGGTAGTAGCTGTCAAAATAAGAAGGGAGTGGAATCACCCAGAGGCCTCCTGTGGCACAGGTTACTGGACCCACCACCTGATTCTCAGGCCTGGCAGGATGAAGGCTGTAGAACTTGCATTTACAGCCTGCTCACAGGGGATGGAGGCTGATCATCCAGAAACTAGTCCCTGAGAACCAGGGACCAAAGCAACACTATGCATTAAGATCTGACTCATTGGCATAGGTTCAAGCGGGAGCTGAATTAGATACAGTGCTGGATGAAGGAGATGAGTCTGGCAGAAACATGGGTAGGCCCTGAGGAAAGATGGCTAACCGAGCAGTGCCCAACTAGTTCAACAAGAACCAGAAAGATAATGTACCTTGGGGGATATTGGATCACTGTGACCAAGTGTAGGCCCTGAGGAAAGATGGCTAACCTAGCAGTGCCCAAGTAGTTCACCAAGAACCAGAAAGATAATGTACCTTGGGAGATATTGGAGCACTGTGACCAAGGGAGGTAAAAGCAGCTGCTGAATGTCAGGCTTGTGGTTACAGAGGCTAGAAGAATGATTAAGCATGAATAGATCTCTACATCTCGGGTATTTCTAGCTGCGCTGTTTCTACACCTTCTCCCCACCCCACCGCCAGCCTTGCCGCCTCCGCTCTGCTTTTGTTTTATGTTGTTTTGCTTGATTTTTAGTCTCATGTAGCCCAGGCTGTTCTCAAGTCTCCTATACAGGCAAGGGTTACTCTAAACTGAGAGTCTCTTCCTTATACCTCCCAAGTGCTGGGATGACCAACGTGGAGCACGCCCTGTCCTGAGGAAGGAACTCAGGCTCTCACAACTGCAAGGCAAGCCTTTACCAATGGAGCCATCCCCACAGTTTCCCACGTGCTACCATCTCTTCAATCCCTTCTTCCCTTCCCCTTTTCCTTCTTTTGTCTAGAAAGTTATTGCTGAAATTCGAATGTTTTTAAGGCCAAGGGATCAGCAGGATGGACCCAGTATCTGTCCTCACAGTGTGAGCAGGCCATTTCGGCAAAGCATGATGAATTCTATAATAAGGGAACAGAAGCGCCGCTGAAGGAATAGATGGCTACTGAGTGAGTCTATGTCTTTGGCTCTTTCTGCTTGAACGTGAAGTGCTTTTATCTCAGAGAATAAGTACGAATTTCTTTAAAATCCATGCTAGCCTATTCATAATGCCATTTCTGATATGAATAATAACTCCTCCAAAGCCCTAGGTCTGCGTCCAGCCGTTGTTAATCTTCCAAGCAGGTGGCTGATACCCTAGTAGAACAAAAATAAAATAAAATGAAGGACATATGTATATCAATATCCGCCAGTAATCGAAGACCGCAAATAATTACCATCAGCCTCATTTCCTACCCTTCCCCCTGCAAATCTCCCACGCTGAGATTTGCTGGCCAGTATTTGTTCCTTTTTTATGAAATCTGTTTCAAGCTCTATTGGAAACTTGATATAGCAGGTGAAGCATTCAGGCCCATGATGAATCAGAGCCAGACACAAATAGATGGCTGGGGACTCAAGAGCTTCAAAGAGAGACCGTCAGGGTGGTTCTGTGCTTGGATCTGCTGCCTCCGCTTGCAGAAGCCAGAATCCAAAGGCGGCAGCTGCTGCAAGCCTGCATAAACAAAGGAAGGAAGCTCAGGCCTAGCGTTCCTATGGGAACATGCTACAGCTCCGATTACCAGTCCCCAGATACCACTTCCTTTCACATCCGGGTCTCACATTAAAAGACACTGAGAGGTACGCTTCCAGAGAGGTGGCTGGGGATGTCTACAGTAAGAGATTTGTGACTTCTCCCTCCACCCTGTATAGATGCATCCTGGAATAGCTGCATCTCACAGAGTTGCCTGATAGAATCAGCACTGTCCGCTTCCTATTGGGGTATTGATGGCCCAAGTATAGACTGAAGTTATTCTCCCAGATTCTGAACCAGTGCTCATTTTGCCTAAGTCCCTGGCTTTGGGAGAAACTGCCTGTAGAGGGAATGTAGGACTAAGCTCAGACACATCAAATACAAGCCTGCACCATGCAGAGATTGTGGAAACCCACATCCAGAGGTTCAAATGTCTGACTTCCAGACTAGAATCTGAAGACACAGATTAATCATGGTTACAAGGATCCCAGGCCTCCCCTACCACCCTTCACAAGGCTTCCTGTAGCCTAGCAACCCATAGAGCCTCTCAACAGTGGATCACAGTGGAGTTTCCCTCCTGTCTCAACTTAAGATAGGTAATCTTAGGCACGTGGCATGCTCCATCCTCGCCACAGTTCTCTCATGGTAAAAATGATTTTAAATACAACACCCTGCCCCATTTCTGCTGGGAAAATGAAGGAATACTAGGTGGAATCAATGTTATGATTTCAAACCGTCTCACACATCATACTTGATCGTATTTGAAGTGTTTGTGAATCCTAAGTATGCACAAAGGCAAGGAGTTCTGCATGTGATTTCTGTGATACATGAGAAATTGCACAAGCCATGGTTCATTGCAGAGGTCTGGATGAGGTGTGCCTGCTGCATTCAACCAATAAATGTGCCCAAATGGCCCTTAGTGGCAGCAGCCTCATCATGACCATCATGCTTGACCACACATAACTGTGTAGTTTTGTATCCCCCAAGCCTCTAGTGATTTCCTCTACATGAGACATCTTTAAAATACACATTTAAATATTACATTTGCTGAGCGTCTGTGAAGTGGTGACAGTAATGTCATGTTGATAGTTACATCTATTGTGATTGTTCCTGCCTGCTTGTGCTAGTTTGGGCAAAACAAGGAAAGAAAGTCCCTGTGGACCTCAGGAGTAGACAGGCCCTTGCTCTTTTACTGACTGCTAGAAGACCTTCTGATCCTCGTCTCCAAGGACTCCAACTTGCTCTGATATATGACTGGCTTTTCTGGGTTTGGACCTATCTTTTTTTTTTCAAAAATAATGCAAGAAAATGTGTTAGCAAATGACAACAAAATAGCCTCTGAATGAAGCTTATAAAAGATCTCCACTTATTTTAGTTTTGTGGCTATGAATATTCCTTAATTCATCTATGTAGCAATAATAATAATAACACAGCTTATCAAGGGCTTATAATTCTAGGATACTCATGTAACATCAAATATATGAGTCATTGAGCCCCCTACAAATATTTAATTACAGTATTGAGTGGAGTGATGTAAGTTTTAAAATAAATTCTGTGGGTCCTAGGTACAGCTGCATTGGTAGAGTGAGGCTTGTCATGCACAACACCAAGATTTGATTCCCAGCACCAGAATCCCTAGCCTGGCCTGCACCACAATAAATTAGGTATGTCAATGCAAGGCTGCAACTCCAGCCTTGAGAGGTAGCGGCAGGAAGATCCGGAGTTCAGGTCATCCTTAGTTACATAAGGAGTTGGGATCCAGCCTGACATGCCTATGACACTGTCTCAGAAACAGAAAAAGAAAAATCTTAACAAGTGAATGAATTGATGAATTGCATAGTATTCTGATACAATGGTAGGGGTAAGAGAGTAGAGAGATAACTGTGGCTTGTGGTTATAGGTAGTGTGGCTGGGAAGACAGCCTGAAGATAGCTGATATTTGCAGACCACCTTGTATGTGTTATGCTATAACCCATGGAAGGTGTGTTATGGTGATGTTTGCTGAACACACCTATGTGTCAAGCTTTCTTCTGAGCTCTTCGAACTTATCTCCTCTAGTATAGTTCTCACAGAGACAGGTGATCTTATTGTTCTTGTGGTGTGGAGGAGAACAGTGATGTCTGGGAAGGTACCCCATAGACTGTGGAGTTGGTGGAATTGAAAACCCAGTTTAGTCTGAATTGACACAGTAATCCTAATCTACTGTTTGACCTACACACAGAAATTATGCTGAGAGAGGAGGCAGGAGAGATGACCAGAAGCTCAGTGCGCCTGAAGTCATTTTGTAAGCATGTGAGCTCCATGCTAGGACCCAGACACCAGGTATGCAGGTGTAGTTGCTGCTCTGAAGGGGTAGGCTTCCTGCTGTGCAAAATATCAAGGCTTCACTCTGAAAGTTGCCATCACGATCAAGCTGTGCAAAAGCCACTAAGCACTTCTTGCCAAACCTAGTCATGTTCCCACCAACACAGAAGGCTAGAGCAGTGGTGTATCAACAGGAAATGTCAAGCCCTGGGTTGCCCAGGATTCAAAGAGATGTCACAGAACATCAAACGGGATGGGATTATCAACCCTACACGTCTGCAGAGAACATCAGGAGGACAAGGATCCTGGCAATACCGTGCTACTCTGTTATCCAGGATCTGACAGCACAGAATGCACAGAGGGACGAGCAAAGTTCTGCTAGCGTGCAGTAAGGCAGCAGGGCCCAGTGGTTTGGTGTACCTTCACTTAAAACAAAAACAAAAACATACAATGCTTGTAATTTTTAACCTCCCTTAGGGTGTTTCAAATGATTTGTGAAGATCAATGTTCCTCTTGTTCAAAGAGTTTAGGGAGTTTCAAGCCCTTCTCGTTCAGACTGGCCTGTCATAAAGAACAAAGAAACATGGAATTTCTTGCAGAGATCAGAACTTACACAAAGGAACCCAGGGAAATAAACCCAATAAAGATGGACTTTCAACTTCCCTCCATCCAGAAGCAGAAGAGATGGACGACTCCGTGCATGCTTAGCTACTTGCTGGTTTTATCTTTCATTGATAAAATTGGCCTTATGACTTTTATTTATGTATATGTGCAACCGCCCATGGTCTAAAGAAATGGCTGACAGGCTTGGGCTCATATGGCCCTGGGATCAAATTCAAGTTCTATCGCTGATACGCTATAACTCCTGAGAAAATTAGTTAGGCTCGCTAAACATCATCTTTCTCTGTGTAGGGCTGTGGTGGCTTGTGCTCACTGCCAGCTCAATTGGTCAAAACGAGATGCTGGGTGACCACAAAACCCTAGGGAAATACAGTCAAAGGGGATAAAAGGAAACACAGAAGTCCTCAGACAGGAAGTCAGGGGAGTAGAGGATAAAATAGTGAAATAGACAGACATTCCTACACTTAGTTGAGCCTCTGCCTACCTCTCCTCTGTACCACTCTCTTTCTTACGTGTGCCAGGTCAGCTTCCTCATTAGCAGAGAAGGAAGAGACCATGAGGATGGTGAGAGAGGTGTCTGCTACTGCCTGGCACACGTAAGACAGAGTTCCCATGTGACACTGAGACTTCTCAGCCAAGGTGCTGGAGCCTAGGTGTGCTAAAGGAGCCACTCTGTAGAGAGAATGCTGACATGGAAATCAGTGCCCAGCTCTGGGCAGGGCATACATGAGAGAGGCAGTGGGAGAAGTGGGCACACACAGGGTATCAGAGCCCAAGAAGGGGATCAGGATAGGAATGCAAGGCAACAGGCAGTAGTGGGTCTCTATAGCCTAAGGAGAGATCTGCACAGCCACATGTACCACGTGGGGATGTTTGAGCATGAGTGTGGGAAAGAGGATGTGTAAGGGCAGAGCTGGCATGCAAGCTCAGGGAAAAGAGCCTTGCAGTGCCTCGGGGCATAGCTCCATGTTGGGATCTGAGGAGAGTGGGGAGGAATCCACTTAGTGCAGGCCAGGGGACACCAGATTCTAGAAACAAGGAAAGCACCTACATGAGTGTGGGGTATAAGAGCCCAAGGGGGGAGGGGAATGCAGGTGTGTGCAGAGGAAGAGAAGGGTGTGTGTACTTGGCAGCATCGACCAGACGACCAAATGCACAGATGCTGTTGGCAGCCAGGTCCTGAGAATGAAAGGATAAATGTGGGAAAGAAGAGAACTGGAATGGTGGGATGTGAGATGCAAGTGGAATGGAGATGCCCACTATAACAGTGGGAAGGACACATTCCAAACATCTTCACATGCGTGTTCCTTCACACTGTCTGCTAGAACTGCCTACCAAGGAGAGAGGGCTGGAAACCTGTTGCTTCGCCCATGTGGAGCCAACACCAGGACCTGGCCTTATAAATTCTACCACTGGAAAGAAACAAGGGCTTGGAGAAAGGACAGGTTTCAGGGCTGAGACTTAGAAATTGTTCTGGAGCCAGAGCAATCAAAGAAAAACAACCACTAAATGCAACATATAAATCAAGTCAGATTCTCTTAAGATAGGGACTATTATCAAGATAAGCACCAAAACCTGAATGGGGGCTGAGAATACATTCTACAGGCAGTTTGGGAGCCAATACCTAAAACTTAATTCTTGGTTGTTGATGAACTAACTATCTGATTGGCAACTTACTGTTACATTGTTCAGGAAAGAAAAAAAAATCGCTAAACTGCTGCTGCAGCCTCTCCTTATCCCTGAGATTGCGGACACTAAGTATCCCCTGTAAACAGAACACCTAGGTCTTTCCATATACTCCTACCATGCCCTATCCTCAGATGACCCCCTGCTCCCTGACCCAGAACTCTCTCTGTCCTTTCCATTTTGGTAGGAAGAGCATACTTCAGGGTACACCTGCATTTCTCTTCCCCAGCTGTTAGAGCCCACATGTAACACATTCATGTCTGTATCTTTAGGATGTAGCCCAGGCCCTGCCATTGCACTTTGCTGGGTATTAGCCATGGGTGTGTGTGGCTGGGAGTACACTGGCTTCTAGAGCCAATAGTTTATGAAGCAGAAATAGCAAGTGATTTAGCTGCTACTTGGTTGAGTGTGAATTAATACTATGTAAATAAAGCATGACTTACTCCTTCCCAGCCTCAGTTTCTTCACATGTAAAGGGACTTGCTAGGTCACGTTAATGCTGTCTGTAAGGCATCTGGCAGTGACATGTAACCACTTGACATTCAACAATGTCGGTTTCCCCTTTGTACTTAAGACTCCAACCTACCGCATACAGTGAAGAGTGGGCCATCCTGGGTCAGATTCCTGACTCCTCTATAATATTGATACCTGAATCTGGAGCGGTCTGAAGAGCTCACTTCACATCTCAAGATCTCACGTTGCTTCTTGGAAAATAAATCCTAGAAAAATGGGGCAGGGGTAGGGATGGCTTTCGATTTCTGTGCTGCTGAGGCCTCTGAGGTATAAAATATAATTTTTCCCTTTCTTTTTTAAAATAACAGTGAGTGCAGGAGGTGGGCTTGGAAGCGTTTGCCTTCAAAGAAGTTATCCTTTCAAGAATATTCCTCACTTCAGCAGTCACGGCCTGCCCTGCTTATGTGGTGGTTTGCAGCTCTAACTCAGTCATACCTGCTAAAATTTTGAGATAAACTGAGCGGTTTGGGGGGCATCACTGTTGGGCACACTAGTGATTCACTGGCTGTCAAGGATTTAGTACATACCTTAAGCAGCACTTTCCTTAGTCATAAATCCTTGGCTAATTACTTTTTCCTTTTAAAACGGGGGAGCTGAGTGGGGCCTTGGACATTTGCCTACCGGCTCAAGCAGAGCCCTGACCTGGTTGCTTGCCAAGCCTTTCTGGGCTTTCATAGGCTGGGGTGATCTGCCACTGAAAGAAAATTGATGGGTCTGATTTTCCTGCAAGAGAGATTTTGCACTGATCATCGGCTCCGTAAAGATTTCAGCTATTGCCCGTTCTATATAATGGCAGCAATAAATTTGTTTTAATTTAGGACATTCTTAAGCGCAGAATTTGTATATTGACAAATACAAAACAATGCTGTGTAAACAGCCAGGATAAAGTCTTGGATAATAAACAATGTGAACTTAGTAGATAAATTAACCCATAAAAGTATAATTAGACTGTTTCGAAGTGAGGCCGAGGTGCTTGTGATTCTGAGAGAAACGCTGCCTTTCCCTTTGTGCGAGAGAGAAAATATGAGCTGCAGGAAAGACGCCACGGAGCAGAGCAAGGCGTTTATCCCTCACGGTAGATCCACTTTAAATAGAACAATTTGTTTCCAGCTAAATGCCAAAAGGTCCAGCCAACCCACTCAGCCTTTTCCATGGCCAGCACTGATGTTGTAGCACAAACACCTTTATTAGCATTTCAGCTGCAGTTTCTCTGCCTTTTCCTTCACTCAGTTCTTTAGATGGGTGTCAACCAACTAAAATTCTGATAGAACTTATCTATGTGGGCTTCATTTTCAATGAAAGAAATGCCTCCCTCCATGGATATATTCCCCTTGGAGAAGCACACAAGGGTCTGCCTGGCCAGGATGCTTGTACTAATAGCCTTACATAGGAGCATGGTTTTGACAGATGGCAAAAAGATCCAATAAACCACAAAACAACATTTGCAAAGCTGCGAGGCCCTGGATGGCATTGTCTTATTTGAAGTCCAAATTTCTAATTCTTCCAGAATGCAGGTAGCCCGAGGACATTGTTAGCTCATAAAACCTAATTGGACCAATTACAATAGAAGAATATTTTGCCCAGAGTGTTTAATCACACCAGTCACCTAATGATTTTTCTTGTTGCTCAATGTAGCTAGCTAGGGCTGTTTACAGGAAGATGAATCTATGTATGCAGCTTACAACATTGCCCAAAGGGGTGGGGGATCGATCATATTGCTGAATTTTAAAAGATGTGTGTGTGTGTGTGTGTGTGTGTGTGTGTGTGTGTGTGTGTGTGTGTGTGTAGGTGTATATGTGTGTGTTTATGTGAATGTATGTGGTGTGTGCATGTTTGTATGTATGTCTATGTATGTGTGCATGTGTGTATGTATGTATATGTGTTTTGTATATAAATGAATATGTATAGGCATACCTTATTTTTAACATCTCTTCAGTCACACAATTGTGGCCATAAAAAAGGAACAGTGTTCAGAAAGTCAAGCAGAGTAAGACATGAGGGAGATGATGCTATTTCTCCTGTGAGAACAAAGGATGTTTATAATGAGGAACTTAGTGTACATTTTTACGCACCATATTTCAGTGAGTTCCCAAGTGATTAAATAGTGTGGTATATGATGCAGTTAAACAGACTGTAGTTTACTGAGAAAAGTCTGGTTTGCAGATTAGAAGGCATTTTGTTTGAGCTCTCCTTCAGCCTCTTGCCAACCCTGAATGTTGGTGCCCAGCATCTGAACACTATGAGTTGGACTCCCTATCGCCACAGTGTAGAGATAAAGTCTGTACTTTCTCTGATGCCATGGGGGCTTTTAGCAAAATGTTACACACTAAGCAACAAAAAGTGTGTGCAGTCTGCAGACCTCGGTAAGCATAGGCAATTGCTGTCATTATTATATCTCTGTGGTTGAACTCAAGTGTCCTGCGGCTTTTCTTCCATTCTTACATTAAAGTCATGGACAACAGGATACATTAACCATAACTCATCAACCCGCAGTCCCAATGCTGCAGGTGTCACCCAAGAAAGAAGGTAATGAAGAAAGAAGGGTTTCTTTTGGGGGCCTATTTGGAATGTCACACAGACAGAAGCACTTAGGGCTCTAAGAAATATTTGGAGAATCCAAGAGAGCCCGGAGCCAAACCTGTGATTCATTCTCCAAAACAGAAAGCAATTGGCAGGCCGTGGTCTGGAAACAACAGCTCTGTCTGATTTGGAGGCTCTAAATGGGACCATTTGGACTCACTGTGACACTCACCATGACACCGGCTCATGCTCCAACTCCGGGGAGATGGCAGGAGATTCCCAGTCTGTTCAGACAACATTTTCCTTATTTATTCTTGGACATTGCTTAAGAAACATATTTTTGGATAAAGACTATCACTGTGTTGATTTTAGGAGACTACACACACACACACACACACACACACACACACACACACACTCACACTCACCTCTCAAGCACTGTAACATGAATACTCACAAAGTGACCTATACAACCCTTGGTGAAGCCTTTCTGCCTTCCCCAGAGCCAGCCTTACACAGCCAGTCTATCAGCCCCAATGATGGCTTTCTGTGAAATGCCTTCTGCAACACTCTGCTCAGTTTCATCTTGATGGCATTGTGACTCTTCCTCAGAAATGAGGCACTAAAGGAGATGACCCTCTCAATCAGATAGCATGGCACAAATGGACTAAAAGCTACAAATACCACACTCTATGTATAGCCAGGAACAGTATGGTGTGTGTGTGTGTGTGTGTGTGTGTGTGTGTGTGTGTGTGTATGAGTGGGTGAATTTGTATATGAGTGTGTGTGATAGAATGTAGAATGTGTGTGCATATAAGTGTGTATGTACATATATAGTATGTATATAATATGTGTGTGAGTGTATATGACAGAGAGAGATTGTATGTGTAAGAGACTGTGAGAATGTATATGTGTGTGGCTGTATGTGATAGAATGTTAGTGTGTGAATATAAGTATGTATGTATGTAGTATGTGTGCATATGTCTGTGTGCATAAGAGAGAGATTGTGTGTAAATGTGAATGTGTATGTGTGTTAGTGTGTATGACAGAATGTGAGTGTTTGAATATAAGTATGTATATATGTATGTATGTATGTATGTATGTATGTAGTATGTGTGTGTACGTGTGTGAGTGTGTATGGGAGAGAGAGAGATTGTGTGTGTGTGTGTGTGTGTGTGTGTGTGTGTATGTGTGTGTATGTGTAAATAAGATACTCATCCCTGGGTGAGAGTCAGATCAGAGCCCTCAGATAAGAAAGATCAATATCTGCCTAAGTAGAAGTTGGCATCTCACTCAACTTTGTAATATGCTAGGTTCTTATCAGTTCATGCCATCCATGAATCCCTTCTGGAAACACAAGGAACAGAGTAACCAGAGACATTGCCTTCTGTGACTTCCAGAGACATCTTTGTACCTGACTACAACAGCTGCCCCAGCTTTGGCTCTCACATATCCTTGGAGAGGGTGATTATAACCCTTTGGGAACTGCTCAATTTGTTTTCAGACTTTTGACTTCATTATTCACAATGCTTTGGGCTCAGCCTAACCCTGTAGGGAGAGTCACCACAAGGGGCTAATGTAGACCCTGTTGCTTCTGAGTGTCCAGCCACGTGTCCTTTGACACGAGCCTCCCCTTTCCACTGGCCAAGCAGGAATGAGATTCTGCCTAGCATCTGCTAGACGCTGATGTGTGTTCTATCCTGATGGCCTCCCCCTACTCAAGCCTAACCACAAAGCAGAGCTATGTAAATTCCAGCTCTTACTCAACTTTGGTGGCCTCTAGTAATGTAAGTAGTTTCAAAAGGGCATAGAAACTCTGTCCTGTCTCTCTCAGACACTGCTTATGACAATGTCCGTTCACCCAGAGGCTGAGGCAGTAGGTTCTTTAGCACACTCAGGTGAAGGAGCAGGGGACTTGTGGGGAAGTCCTCCATCTTCACATACTCCTCTGTGACCCATAGCTCTGTGGCCTTACATATCTCTTGATTTTTTTCAGTTGATAACTTTTGCATGATGTACTTGTCTTTCACATCTCTGGCTGCATTCATTTCAGCCAACAGCACTAGCTGTGCCTGTGCAAGCTGCAGAATCCATGTGGACTGTTTAGTTCAAAGTGAAAAGCTGTTCAGTACTATCATGCATTGTATAATTTCATACAAAACATCTATAAAACCATCTTGTCCTTATCTTACAAAAGAAAAATTTACCTTACACTCACAAAATATGCATATAGGATTTCCTTGTCACATACACACCCATACGCATACCCATACACTTACATAAACATATACCCATACATATACATACCCATCACATACCCATATCCATACATAAACATATACATATACCCATACATACATATATGCATCTACATACCCATATAGCCATATGCTTACCCTTACCCATACTCACACATATACATATATGTATATGTATGTATATATGTATATGTATATATACTCATATATACACATACATACATACATATACATATATGTATATATATATATACACCCATACATATACATATATGCCCATATTCATACCCATACATACACATACACACACGTGCACACACACACAGTCATTCTTTTAGAATAAGAAGGCTTCCTAGTTTCCATAATGATTGAGTAATGTCCATCATTCAGACACTTGCAAAGTGGAAACAGAGGGTCCAGATTCAAAGTTATGCTCAGTGAGTCAGAGCCCAGCACAGGCTACCTGAGCTTCTGCCTCAGAATACAAACAAAATAGAAACAGAAACCAATGGAACTCGCAGAAGCCAGGGTGTGCCTTACCTGCAATGAGCTCACAGACACAGGCATTGGCTTTGTGGTCGCTGCATCGCTGGACCAGCCATGTTTTTGTAGTCACTACTTCAGCTGAGTCCTGAGTCCTGATACCCAAATTAAACTGAACGCCTGTGAAACCTTGCTGAAGGTCGAGGGTGCATGGGTGTGAAGAGCTAGCTTTGTTGATCAGGGTCTAGTTTCTTCTTTTGTTTGGCTTGAGTATGATTGGCTTCCATCTGTCTGTCATCTGAGAAGAGTCCAATGCCAGTGGGTGTGACATCTCCTAGAGAAGGTTAAGTTCCCTGGCATGAACTGCATTAAGACACTGAACACCCAGGGCATCCTAGAGATAGGCTTTTATTCACAGGAAATCAGATAGCCATTTGGTGATAAAGTATTTATTCCCCATTACTGTCTTGTTGCCAAGACTACTGCACAAAGCCCATTGCTTAAATGGTGCTACAGTCCCAACAAGACCACATGGACATACTGAAACAAGAAAGTAAAATTTAAAACGTAAATCAACAGTCTGTAGCCAGAATTGTGTGCTGTTTACCGTTTACTGTTGATTGAGGTGACTCTGTCATACTTTGAATCAATAGAATTCTCTCTTCAATCATTCCCTTCCTCTGAGAAACTTTCTTTGCAGCTTAAGGAAAAGAACCTAGCGATGCTGTTATTTTTAAGGCAGTTACGTATGAGCTGATGTTAGCTTTCAGAACTCTTACTTCTCTAAAGCTACGACTTTGAAGCACTTGATTTTATTTAACACTTGATTTCATTTTGATGGTAAAATCTGAAGAAGTCACTGAGAGTCCAGCAATATTGAACAGGGTCTTGGTCCCATTCTATGTAGCTGAGTTCAATAGTATACAAATACAGGCAATTTTATATCAGAGCAGAATCACGGCAGCACTGTGATTACAGCGTGGAGTGCTGAAGGTGTGGGAGAGGTAGAGGCCATCTCCAGGGGTCTTCACAGAGCAGACTGACCTGGAAGGATACCAATCACAAGCAATTTTTACTGACTAGTTCCTAAACTCTAGCACGGAAGAGCTTTTAATTCTCACAGTAAACCCCCTAATTCAAGTCTTCTCTGCCTCCCTCTTTGCAGATGCATGACCTAGTCGTAAGACAGTTATTGTCACAGAGTAACCAGCAAAAGACACATAATGCTACTCCAGCAGTCCATCTTAGAATTCCCATCCCTAGGCATAATATATAGAATGCCCTCTCCTAGCCATAACATATAGAATGCTCACTCCTAGCCATAACACACAGAAGTCTCATACTAAACTATAGGATATAGAATGCCCATCCCTTACCATAACATATAGAATGTCCACTCCTAGTCATAACAAAGAATGCCCATTTCTAACCATACATATTGAATGCCCATCCCTAGCCCCAATATGTAGAATGTCCATTCCCTGCTATAACATATAGAATGTTCACTCCTAGGCATAACATATAGAATGCCCATCCCTACTCTAAACATATAGAATGCCCACTCTCAGCCATAACACACCCTGCTTCCTCTCAGGGGCAAATGAGATGTCAAATACACATGCAAGCAGGGCGAGCAGTTTAGCCACAGTCATGAGGAACAGAATTCTTGGGACTGATTCAAAAATCTAATGTCAGTTACTATGGCCAAACTTGTGTCGATGTGGTGCCAGGGGGCCTTGTGAAGAACAGTAGACTATAAGACTCAAAGAAAGCAAATACAGATGCTTGGAATGCTCAGCCTCTGACCTACAGGACCCAGGGCAAGTGGGAGCAGGCTGAGCTAAGGATTTTGCTACAGATGTACCTAGTGGAGTAAGGATTGAGTGGCACGCATCATTTAAGAATTCGATCATTTATTCAATTCTTCAACACTATTGGTTGGGCTCCTTCTATGTGCCAAAGTGACTCTGAGAGTTGAGGGAATAGCAGGGAATAAGAAATTAGTCCCTGCTTTATTGTACATTAAAATGTAATTGTCAGTGTATACATAAGCAGGTAGCAAACACGTTCCAAAATAAATGATGCCATCATGAAGTGGAATGACCACACCAGAAGACAGGCTACTTTGGAATAGCCATCAGAGGAGAAGAGGCTGAGAAAGCAGCGAATGAAATGAAGTTTTCATGACAGAAGAGCCTGCTGTGGGGGAAGGCAAGGCAGATGTTCTGCAAATAAGGATCTGGGTCCTATGGAAGAAGTGCTGGAGGGCAAGTCAGCAATGTGGAGGCTCCAAGTTGGAGCCAGAAGGGCTTGAAGGTCAGAGGCTTCTATGGAGAGCAGGAGAATATGTTGGAGAGGAGGCAGAATCTGCTGAAGGCAGCCGAGCATTTTCACTGTGTCCCAGATGAACTAGGAACCCACTGGGAGGTTTAAGCAGGCAGATGTCTTAACCTGCTTTATATTTTGAAATGAACACCATGGAAAATATGAGAAGAACGTATCGCTCTGTGACAGGGGTGAAAGCCAAGAGACCAATTAGGAGAAGAACTGCCTAAGTCCTGAGCAAAGATATTCCCTTAATAGACTTGAGATGGGTCGAGCTGGCAGTGTTTGGAGCCAAGCCGAAGAAGCCTTGACTGCAGCTCAGACTGTGGAAGATACTCCAGACTCTGGCTGACATTGGTGCCAGGGACCAAAGCCAAGGAGGTGGCTGGGGATCAGGGCTAGGGAAGGGTGGTTCTGGGCTCCTCAGAGCAGCTCTTCTGAGATTGCAGCTGTGTGGTATGTGCAAGGGCTGGCAGAGGTGATAAGTTGGGGATGGGGGGTGGGGGGGGCAGGGTTGTCAGTACATTTCAGTTGTGAGATCAGTAACTGGGAAGGAAGTCACCTCTTAAACAAACCCAAGTGGAAATTGGGGGAAAGAGGAGGACCAGGGAATGTTGGGGAAATGCACACCTGAGAAACAGATATGTGCAGGCTGTGGGAAGTAGAGTTCTAGATGAATCACACGCCCAGCCTCTGGAGGCCCTTTCCTGGCATTCTGTTATCTAACTGTGAATTAAGATGGTGGCTCTGCACTGATGCAGAATTAATTAAACTGCCGGATGCAAGTGTCCCCACTTACTATCGCAGCCCTGTGGAGGTACCATTTCAGAGTGTTCAGAGTATGTCACATTTATGTAGACCTACTAAGACATTAATGTTCTCAGCTGCCTTTAAGTCAAGATTTAAATATGTGTCACATTAGGCTCCATACTTTTTGTTTATATCCAACCACTAAAAAAAAAAAATGCTGAAAACGTTGGGGTCATCTCTTATTGCACAAATATAAAAACTGAGCCTCAGGTAGAGTGTATCCCCCAGGTTACACGCTGGCAACCATAACCAATGAGGAAGAGAACAAGACTCTGGACTTAGTTCTAACTCAGTCCACCAGTCCTGAGCTCATCCCAAACAAGATGTTATAAAACCGAATCTCGTTGACCTCGCGTTGACATTTCTTGGGATCTATGCTGTGTGACTGAATTTTTGTGTTTTATGACATTTCATGAGCCCAGCACCCCATGTAAAGCTGTGTCTCATTTGTTTTCTAGTGTCGGGACACACACTAATCCAGGCCTGTCTTTGGAGGAAATGAACAGAGGTGCCCAGTATTCAGCTGTTGACAAATATGGTAAGTAACAGACATCAAGGAAATCACTCCTGGGAGGGTGGTGCTCACTCGTGTTGGTAGTGAGGGAGACATTTTTGTATTTTATAATAACCAGAAATGATAGGTAACTTTAAAGTGCTATTTAGACTCTAACTCTGATCTTGAAGTCTTTATAACTCTACAGTCATATTCAAGCTTAATAAAGTGTGTCAATATGAGTGAATTGTGTGAATATGAGTGTACATGATGTATGTGTGAGAGAATGTGTGTGCATGTGTGTAAGGATGCACAAGTGACAGTATTGCATTTGAATGTATGTGAGTTCAAGGGTACATGCATGTGTGTATAAGCAGAATGCACAGAATGTACATGAGCGTCCGTCTGCATGGGAGTGTACGCTGTTTGGAGAGATTGTGAGTGAGTGCAAATCTGTGTGTCATGAAGTCCTAAGAAGATACAAGGTCTTTGTGTAATAATCTCTGGCCCTCCTGGCACGGTAACCCCTTTATCAGGAAGTTCTCACAGTTGCCTGCCCTCGGGAGTGTTCTTCACATGAGCTGAGCACAACAGAGTTTAAAGCAACCCATCCATCCACCCCTTCAAACAGCTGGCAGGGAGGCACAGGAGAGCAGCCTGGGCCAGCCTCACAGGAATGCTCCACAGCAAATTAACACAGCTCTTTGAAATAATTAAAATTTGATGCTGGCCCCTGGAAACCGAGGGAAACACAGAAGCCTTTAACATCAACTGCATTAGGATGTTTGGATAAATTGGGGATTCCTGTAGATAAAATGACATATTTAACATTTCCTCCTAGAAATATCATATCATCTAACCTTAAATACCATCATCTAAGGGTAGGGCCATGATGTCCTTTATTAGCCTTTAAGTCTGAGAGGATCTATATTAGCTTAAATATTAGTCCAATGACCCACTTTTTCGTGGCCACTTTGTTTGAATGCATGGAAGACTGAACACATCAGTTAAACACAGCAGCAGATTTGTTTCTAGAGCTATGTTTCAGGAAAGATGGAGCTGCCTTCTCTGATGTCGGTGGCTCTACACCCTAGAGCACCTACATTATAGGACCCATGCTCTTTGTCCATAACCATGGAAAACCTTGAAGAAATGAAGGGTGTTTGCCCCTGATTCGATGTAAGACAGTGAGCACTGGCCATCTTGAGAAACTTAGGGGAAAGGGTTCTGTTCTCCTAGTGTGTGTTAGCATGCAGACCAGTTCCTGCCACTAGCTGTGCAGAGTAGTTGGTAAGTCCAGGATCCTTCTTTCAACAGATAACACTATGTTTTCTCAGTGCTTCACAGCAGCATACAGGGAAGCCTGTGTGCCGTGGGCCTAGTAGGAAAGCTTTCCATGATGGGTTCAACGTGAAGCTGCTCTTTACCCCAAAGATAATTTAAAAAAAAAAAAAAAAACTTTTAACAAGTTTTTTTTTTTACCAGATTTATTTTATGTGTGCCTTGTTTGCATGCATGTCTATGTATCACATGCAAGTTGGTGCCATGGAGATCAGAACAGGGCATCAGATCCCCTGGAACTGGAGTTTCAGATGTTGGAAACCACCATGTGGGCACTGGGAACTGAACCTGGGTCACCTGCAAGAGTAGCCAGCTCTCTTACCTGCTAGGCATCTCTCCATCCTCCTGAAGATTTCTTCTTAAGGACCCAGAGAGCCAGCCAATATTTCAGAATGGATGTAAGACAGGTACATGTTCCTACTCTGAGCTGAGGACTGTTGGCAGTTGGTGAGTCCTGTAGGTTGGTCATGCTCAGAGAATTCCCCAAAAATGAAGCAGAATAATACTATAGTAATAATGTAAATGTCTGCTTTTCCTCAACATCTCTGTACCAGGCCCAGGTGAATGCATTAGGGTGTTTGGATGGAGTGAGAATTCTTATAAAAAAAGAATACACATTTTCTTATATTTTTGCTTCCTCCTAGAAAGAGCGTTTTGCACACCTGACATTACCCTTTCCTTTCTTTTCTATTTTGATTGTATTTTTCAGTTTTCTTGTTTCAGGCAGTATTTCTCTATGTATTAGCCTCAAACTCACAGAAATCTTCCATTTCCCAGGCTGACTTTACTTGCATTCCCTACAATAGCAACCTTGTGAACTTTCTTCTTTTAGGTGATTTTTAATGAGAATTTCAAGGGCATTTACAATGTATTGGGATCATATTTATTCTCACTCTCCCTGTGCAGATTCTTGCTTCCCCTGTACACACCCTGCTGCTGACTTCAGATCTTTTATTAGTAACCTTATGAATCCCTTTAGTGTAGACCATATGTGAAGGAATGCAGGGTCATCCACTAGAGGAGCATGGCCAACCTACCAGGACTTACCAACTGCCAATAGTCCTCAGCTCAGAGTAGAGAGTTACATACTTGTCTCCCATCCATTCTGAAATATTGACTGCCTTGACTTCACGCAGGCCCTGTGTGGGTTACCATAGCTACCGTGAGTTCATGTATGCTGTGCTGGCTAGTTTTATGTCAACTTGAAGTAATCTAGAGTCATTGGAGAGGAGAGACCCTCAATTGAGAAAATACCTCCATAAGATCAGGCTGTAGGCAAGCCTGTAGGCATTTTCCTAATTAATGATTAATGGGGAAGGGCCCAGCCCACTGTCAGAGTTGCCATTCCTGGGCTAATGGTCCTGGCTGCTGTAAGAACACAGACTGAGCGAGCCACAAAGAGCAAGCCAGTAAGCAGCACCCCTCTATGCCCTCTGCCTCAGCTCTTGCCTCTATGTTCCTGCCGTGTTTTAGTTCCTGTCCTGACTTCCTTTGATGATTAACAGTGATTTGACTTGTTTTTGGTCATGCTGTTTTATCACCACAGTAGGAACCCTAACTAAGCAAACCAACCACCATGGACATTCCCTGCCCAGAGAACACTGCTCTGCTGGACTCCTTTGTTTGCACTGTTTGACCCCTTTCCCATGCTTCTCTCTGAGCCAGAATCCATAGGTTGATCTGTTTGTTCAATAGGCAGAAGTAGAGTATGGAGGTAAAACTGAACATACAGCTCCTCACACTTAACTCCAGATTGCTCCCCATAAGTGGTAAAACACAGAGATGTGTTCAGTCTCTTCCTGGACTCCACAGTCAAATTCTAGCTGAGCTGGTCTTCAGCTTACTAAGTATACAAGCCTTATGTGTCTGCCTTGAAACTGGCAAAGGGACATCAGTGTGAAACACTCACCTCAGGGACCTGCTGACTTGGTCACTCATCCCTGAAGGATGAGTGACATCCATTACTCCCTGTGGGAGCCATACCAACTGTGGGGTTCTCACTGGAGTCAGTGCAGTAAGAAGTGCAAACCTAGCCCAAAACAGTGACACCGTGTATCCACGGCGAGCTTAGTAAAGCCCTGTCCAAGTCCAGAGTGACACTGCAGTTCATCTGGCAAAAGAAATATTTTTACACTACAGTACTGATTCTGCTTTAGTGACCACCAGTTCAGTGAAGTAACCCAGTCACAAAAGAACACACATGGTATACACTCACCGATAAGTGGATATTAGGCAAAAAGCTTGAATAGCCACGATACAATTCACAGACCATATGAAGCTCAAAAAGAAGGAAGACCAAAGTATGGATGCTTCAGTCCTACTTAGAAGGAGGAACAAAATAATCATGGGACGTAGAGGGTAGGAGGAACTTTGGAGGAAGAGAGGAGGGGGGGGGGAAGGGGGCAGGCCCCTGTATCGGAAGACATGGGGTGGAGAACGGTCAGGAAATTGAACAGAGGTATGAAGCAATGGGGCATGGGAACCTGGGGGTAGCCACCAGAAAGTTCCAAAAGCCAGGAAATCAAGAAGCTCCCAGGACCCAACTGGGATTAGATTTGCTGAAATAGGTAGAGAAAACCTGTAGAAATCATATCCAGAGTTTAGGCACTACCCACAATTGAGGGATGGGACCACCCACTCATCTCAAAAATTTTAACCCAGAACTGCTCCTGTCTAAAGGAAATACAGGGACAAAGAATGGAACAGAGACTGAAGGAAAGGCCATACAGAGACTGCCCCACCTGGGGATCCATCCCATCTGCAGACACCAAACCAAGACACATCCACATCTTATGGATGCCAAGAAGCACTTGCTGACAGGAGCCTGGTATAGCTGTCTCCTGAGAGGCTCTGGTAGAGCCTGACCAATATAGATGTGGATGCTCACAGCCAACCATTGGACTGAGCATAGGAACCCCAATGGAAGAGTTAGGGGAAGGTAAAGGGGTTTGCAATCCCATAGGAAAAACAATATAAAGCAACCAGACCCCCCAGAGTTCCCAGAGACTAAACCACCAACCAAAGAGTACACATGGAGGGACCAATGGCTCCAGATGCATATGTAGCAGAGGATGACCTTATCTCGCATCAATGGGAGGGGAGGCCTTTGGTCCTGTCTCCACAGTAGGATCCCCCAGTGTAGGAGAATGCTAGGGTGGTGGGGCAGGAGTGTGTGGGTGGGTGGGGGAGCACCCTCATAGGAACAGGGGGAGGGGTATAGAATAGAAGATTTGCAGATGGTAAACAGAGAAAGGGGATAACATTTGAAATGTAAATCAATAAAATATCCAATAAAATGAAAAACAAAACAAAAAAGTTTTAGTGATGTGGGTCAGCTTGCTCACATATAATATACCTTGCAATGCACACATTCAGGCACATAGGCATGCACACACTTGCAGGTACAACATGCACACACACACACACGTGCATATACAACACATGTGCACATGTTCGACACATGCATACACATGCATACAAACATGCATGCATATGTACATGCATGCACATACACACACGTGTATATACACACACATGTGCACATGTTCAATACATGCACACACATACATATAAACATGTATGCATATGCATATGCACATGTGTGCACATACACACATACACATGAGCAGACTCACTTACATGCACTTATAGGCATGTGTACACACATTGGCCCTCAGTGCTGACCTGGTCCAATCCTGACAGAGGAAATATCCGAGCCCATGCTCAGCAGTACCCCCGTCAGCAGTGTCTCCATGCAGGAGGGTTTCTGATGGCATGCTATCTAAGAGAGTTTGACAGATATTTTTTTCTTTTGAAAGTGAGTATGTCCAAATTCCTGCATGTGGCTACATGGCTTAAAGGTAACACAAATGTCTGTGTTGGCTCTGATAATTGAACTTTCAATGGGGACTAAACAGGAAGCGACTACTGATAAACCACCCATATTTTTTTTAAAACCTGTGTGTGTTTCTGTACCAGAGCGGAGAGAGAGCGGCTCCCTGAGCTCACTTCCTGCCTCACTCTAGAACTAAGAGGTCCATTCATGGAGATCCTCGAGCTGTTGTACCAAGTACCACTGATATTCAGACCTAAGGACTTTACAGGCACTTAAAATTAAGCAGCTAGGGAAACAATGAGGCCACCTTCTCCAGGCTGCTAGCCTTTTTCCATAAGCACCATCTCTACCTTCCCTCTCAGCCCATCCTTTCCTTCAGCCCCTGGTGTTGCCTGCCACTTGTCTCAGGCAAATGACGGCCTTCTAATAGGCACTAGCTATTCTCCCATTTACTAAGACGAAGAAAATTTTAAGCTGACAGATGTCCCAAAGACAGCAAACATTGGAGCCATAATGCGTCTGCCTGGCATGAAACTCGTTCTTCGCCATCACGGCATCGTCCTTCCAGAAACGTGTCCTGCTTTCCTGTAAACCCAGCATACTAACCACCAACCAGCATATTCAAAGCGGACATTAGTCATGGATATCCATCTGGCATCAACTCCATGCTTCCATTTTAAATCTTAGCATCCCCAAGGACTCTGATCCAGTCTTCATTCCCAGGGATCTAGAAGGACAGTCTGGTAGCTGTGTGCAGCACTGGATTCCACTGGTTACAAAAGCAGGGAGAAGTGCTGGAAGGTCAATAAGTAATAACTGAACTTCTTTTCTGATGCAGGCTACGTGTCTGATCCCATGAGCCCGATGCACCTCCACTCCCGCCGGAACAGTGGCAGCTTTGAGGACGGCAACTGACAGGTCTGACATACACCTAAGGGGAGTTTTCCCATCAGACTGACAGCAGTGATTTTATCCATGGCAGGCTCACTTCCAATTATAATGCTCTGCCCTCTGAGGTCTCTTCAAGTCGTCTTGCTTATTCTGCGCTCACGTAATTCCCTTCTACAGGGTAGGCTTTCAATTGCTCAGAGCATGAAGTACCAAGGAGCAGATATAGACCGTGCATGAGGAACTGTTCTTAGTTTGATATTTAAAGTCCTTAATTGCCTGGGGGTGGGGTTCAAGTCTGTGTAGATGGCTGGGCTGATCCTTATGTATTCGTAGACGGAACTATGTGGGCTTGTGTTTGAGCGTCTCCGGTTGGGTTATTTAAAATATGTTCACTGCCTTATCTCCTGTTACCTCTGTTGTTAATTCTATGATTAAAGACTCTGGTGGTCTAGAACATGGTTTCAGATGTATGTGCCGCTTATTCTAACGGGGATTCCACTGAACGGACCTCTTTTCAGACAGACTTATTAAAGCGTGAAGCATGTGGTTAGCTAGCCTGTCTCCTTTGTCTCGGCTGGGCTTTCTTTACCTGAGCAGCCCCTTAGTGTTAGTAACAAGATGTCATTAATGGCATCTGTTATGAAATCAACACACTAACGCCAGACTAGAATTTCATACAGGCATGAAGTATCAGCTAGCTTCAAGAAATGAGAGGCCTGGAATGGAGAGATGGCTCAGTGGGTAAAGGCAATTTGCTCAATCCTAAAAACCTGCATTGATCCTCAGGAACCACACGTCAGAAGAGAGAAGCAACGAACTCTCGCAAGCTGTCCTCTGATCGCCTTACTCCAGCTCTGGCATGTGTATACACATGCACACACTCAATAAATGTCTTAGTCAGGGTTTCTATTCCTGCACAAACATCATGACCAAGAAGCAAGTTGGGGAGGAAAGGGTTTATTCTGCTTACACTTCCATACTGCTGTTCATCACCAAAGGAAGTCAAGACTGGAACTCAAGCAGATCAGAAAGCAGGAGCTGATGCAGAAGCCATGGAGGGATGTTCTTTACTGGCTTCCTTGCTCTGGCTTGCTCAGCCTGCTCTCTTATAGAACCCAAGACTACCAGCCCAGGGATGGTCCCACCCACAAGGGGCCTTTCCCCCTTGCTCACTAATTGAGAAAATGCCCCACAGCTGGATCTCATGGAGGCACTTCCCCAACTGAAGCTCTTTTCTCTGTGATAATTCTAGCTTGTGTCAAGTTGACACACAAAACCAGCCAGTACAATAAATTTTTAAAAATTTAAAAAATTAAATTATAGATCTGCCCTCCATGCCTGTAGTTAAAGCTACAGTGACAGGAATAGCCCCACCACATAAAGGTGCTTTGCCATTAAGAGAGAGACTTGGACACAAGACACTGGAAATGTTGGAATTCTAACGGTAGTTACTGCTTTTGGCCACAGCAAGAGAAATAAAATTGGCCAAGAAAAAAAGGGGGGGGCATATTCTAAATCAAAGTGTGTTTCAAGCTTCACACTGCTTCTGTGTTCCCAGACAGGACAATTCTCTGTTGGGCACTGTGCTTGACACTGCTGTATGCTTACAGGTTGCTGTTAGTCCAGGACACCTCCTATGATAGTTAACTCTTCCTCGTGTAAATTTGACTAATTAATAATATGTCCAGACACCCAGTTAAACAGTAACTCTGGGTGTGTCTGTGAAGGTGATCCAGAGAGAACAATATCTGAGGCACCCTACAAGGTGGCCTGCCCCAGGTGTCTGCCCAGCATCATGCAGTCTACCAGGTCCTGTGTAGAGCTGGGTTGGGGATCTCTCTCCCTGGGCACACATTGGAATCTGCACCCTGGGCTCGCAAGCTCTCAGGCCTTTGATCTGCACATCCAGCTATCTGCTACCAGCAGGACAGCAGATCTTGGAACTTTTCAGCTTCTGCTATTATATGAACAGATACCACTTAAGACATATATACATATAATTCCTAGACACACACACACACACACATATATATATATAATATACAAATATATGTATGCATTGGATACTGAAGGATTACTATCATTTATCACTTATGAATCACTTATTATCAATATTCAAGTATCATTTATCACATATCTCATCATCTATTATCTATACATCCATCTATCCATCGCATATCATCTATACAACTGTCATCTGCCTGTCCTTCTGCTAACCCTCTGTCATCTATCTACCCACATATCTATCTATCGTGTACCTCTCTTTGGTTGTCCTTCTCTAGAGACCCACTAGCTGATACACCTATTTCTAGTCACAACATCTGAAACTGTCTCCAGGCACCATACACGTGTACATGCCAGCACATAGGCAGAGGTGGGTAATAGAGATAAGGACCATCAGTTTAAGACTAGCCTGGACAATATAGCAAGACGCTATTAAAAAAGAGAAGTCTCTTTATATTTCTCAATGTGCCCTGGAGGGCATAGCATTCTATTGAACAAATTGGGGGTTGGAGCTTGCCACTGGGGGGCATCTCTCAGGAGTATTTCTTCCCCCTGAGCTAATGTGGGCTCAGATAAGTCTTCTTGCATAGGTGTGCAGATTGACCCATGGATATCTCAGCAGGCTCTGCTTCCCTACTGCTGTTTGAAATTATATTTCCAGAGAGCAATTTCCATCAGGAAAACAGCAATCCCACCTCTAAAATACCTCGGATTGTCTTTTTCTGTGACCC
Organism: Mus musculus; assembly: GCF_000001635.26. Taxonomy (NCBI): domain Eukaryota; kingdom Metazoa; phylum Chordata; class Mammalia; order Rodentia; family Muridae; genus Mus; species Mus musculus. The sequence goes on along the minus strand of NC_000069.6, from coordinate 154,784,015 downwards.
ATGGTTGCAAAATCTCTAGTCCCCATGAGCTCCAATTGGCTTACAGATAACTCAGTGAAAGTCCAAGGGTATAAATTAAAACCCCGGTGCTTCAAGTCGTTTCAATCCCTTTTAAGCCAACGGCCTTTTCATACTCCTACTTGATTATTCCAGAGTGACAGGTACTGAATCTCACCAAGCATGTTCTCAAGAGGCTTTGTAAGAACAGAGCCAAAGATGCACAGGTGACTGCTTGAGCATAAACTGGACAAGGATGCAGGTGGGGCATGGGCCCTGGCTAGGGAGCACCTCTCTTCACAAGTCCTTGCTGGGGCTAGTCTAGGCATCAAGCCAAGAGCTAACCCAAGCTCCTCTTGGGCCTAATCTTTAATGATGTAACTAGAATGAATAAGGAAGACTGGAGAGGCTGATCTTAATACAGTGTATGGACCAGCAATGCATGTGATCAGTATCATGGACACTGTTGGGCTGAAGTGGGGGAGATGAAGTAGGAGTGCGTGTGCCTCCAGATCCCACTGGAGATGTCTTTAGTCGGGAGGAGTGTTGCCTTCTCCTGAATGCCCCTCTTTTTGCAGGGGATTGTCTAGAACAGACCCCAGCTCCTTTTCTTGTCTGCCCTGGGCCAACTCCTCCCCCCTACTGCCTGTCCTATGCCCCTGCTTTCCTCTGCTCTTGTCAAGTGTCTGCAAATAATGAGGCTAATTCGTCTTGATTCCTGAGAAGGAGAAACCTTTCCACGGAGCCATCCTGTGGCTCACAAACCCTCTTCATTACCACACCCTTAATGGAGCCTGAGGCTCATCTTAAAGTGTGTCAGGAACATAAAATTTTTCGGGTATTTTTTTTCTTGCTTGCTGAAAAGTGTCTCCCTAATTGCCTCCCTCTTCTGCTTGTAAAAAAAATGGACTTCTTAGTTCGTGTTTCTGTATGCTTAGCACATTAGATATTTTTCCATGTGCATGCAGCCTTAGCTCACGCCGAAGATGTTCCATTAATTATAATTGTGAGCCATATTACAGCAACGACATGGAGAGCCATTCCAACAGCCTGAGTATTCGGGTTAAATTATTTCCAAAGCTGACATTTCCCCAGGAAAGAGAAGAGTGGGAGCTGTTTGTAAGAAGAAAGGTTAACACTACACAATTCATCTAAAATCAAGAGTTTCTCTATTTTCTCTTCTTAACTCTTTCCCTTCTTCCCTTTCCCCCCTTTCTGGCTTTCCTCTCCCCCTCGCTCATTTCCTCCTCTTTTTCCTCCCTTCTAGTTTTCTCTCTCCTCCCTCCACTTCTTCCTTAGCTTCTCCCTCAGTCTCCCCCTTTCTCCTCTTAATAAACAGCAGCTCTAGAGTCACCTGAACCTTTGGCAATAGGGGTATGATCGAGGGTGAGCCACTGTTTAGCCTCTTTAGTCTCCGGCTTATGATCCCCAGATAATGACTGAGGTTTACTCTTTACTGTTCCTGAAAGGATCTCAAGCTACCAAGTATATGATTAGTTCTGAGGTCGTACGTACTAGCAGATGCCATCAGCTCTGACTATTGTTCTATGGCCAAGCACAGAGGCACTGAAGGTAAGTGTGAGAAAGAATAGCATTGTCTCCTCCTTGTAGAAAAACTATCAATGTCTGTAAAAATAACCCTTCACCATAAAAAGTGAGCTACAGAGCCTACATCTCTGAAGCAAACAAAACCAATGTCTAGTGCCCCGCCCCAGTAGTAATGAGTGATTCTAGATCTGACATAATATCAGAAAAGATTCCAGTCATTTCCAAACACAGAAAACAAATAATCCCTCATAGAGGAGGATGGTAAAGGAAGAGAGAGTGCATGTCCCTGGACAGATGCCTGGGAGGAAACAGAAATGTATTTTCATGTTTTTAAATGTGCTATCTGACTTCATTTTCTACAGTCCTGGAAAGAATAATTTTGAGAATTCATGTTTGGAAAAGCAGAGCTGTGAATTCAAACCTCCTAGGAGAGAACCCAACTTCAGGTCGTATGTGAGAGTACATTTGTACACGTGAGCACAGCGACACACACGCAGAGGCACTAGTGTGGGGGATCAGAGGACAATCTGGGGAGTCAGTCTTCATCTTCCACCTTGTTTGAGACAAGGGCTCCTTGCTGCTCGCCACTGCATGTACCAAATGAGACAGCCAGCTTGTGTCTGGATAGTCTCCTGTCCCAGACTTCTGTCTTAACGGATGCACACTGGAATCAATGATATGTGGATATGTGGATTCTAGGGATTGGATTCGGGTCTTCATACTTGGCAAATGCTTTATGCATTAAGCCATCTCTCCTGTCCCTGTTCCACTGCGATGTCATGGACGGCAGAGCTAGCTCCTGCTCACAGAGCTGGCTCCTGCTCACAGCCCAGAGCTGTGGCAAGAGTAGGCATTGTTGCCTCTCTAGAGCCCAAGGAAAAATGGGAGTGAACACAGAAGTTTCAGAGACCAAAAAAAAAATACATCTTTCCTAATTGCTGTGGCTTATCCTTATAAAGTAAAACAAATAAGAAATTTGCTTTCTCTGTTACAGTTGCAAAAGAACATGGTCTGGCATAACAAGCCATGTTATTTGCTAGGCAGAATGAGAGAGAAATGGCTGACGGAGACAAGCCCCTGCGCATGATGAGCAGCAACAAAGTCAGGAGGCAAAGCCTGCACTTAGGCAGCCAAGCACCTTCACCTTCTGTCTCCTCATTAGCTCTGGGAGGCAGCACAGGGATCTAGTGCAGGCTTTCCCACTGGGGTTTGCCTACTTTCTCTCTTCCTACTTGTCTGCTACTTAGTTACTCAAGCGTGCAGACTGGATATCTCCCCTGATCAATTCAAGCACCAAGAGGGCAAACGTGAGCCATCTGACATTTACAATCCCCTCACTGGGTCTCTGCTCTACTCGGCTGCAGCAGTAGCCGACAGTGGTCCAGGACAGTCAGCTCAATTAGCACTGTGCAGAGCCTGATTGAGAAGCAGAGTTCTTCTCTCCTCAGACACCCTCCCTTTATGAGGCTAACTAGAAATAAAAAGAGCAGGGGTTACATGTTTCTTCCTGAGCCAGAGATTCAAGACCCCACAGCAAGCTGGCCCAGAGGCAGGCTGCTAATTAAATTAGGCCCCTTGCATTAAACCCTGCCACAGGTGCTGAGCCTTCCTGATGGGAACACATTGCAGAAGCATCCCCAGCTTAGCTTTATGTGCGATTAGAGGCTGGAAAAGGATATGATCTCAGGTGTCAGTTTTTTAAGCACTGGTTCCTATGCAGAAGAAAGGCATCTCTGCCGTCTTTAAGGGGAGACTTTAGCTTATTAATTTCAAAAAACTACATCTCTTCTTTTTTTTCCTAGTGAATCAGAAAAGAGTAAGATTGAAACAATAAATCAGGAAAGGGTAACAGGGGAAATAATGATTTGAATATTAGTTAACTTTAAGAGTTTTTCATTTGTTTGTTTAAATTCATGGTCTTAATACCATTTCAAAAGCAGCTCTCAGCAGAAAATATCAGCTGCTTTTAATAATTATGTATTTATTCATTTATGTATTTATCTAGTAATATTGTGTGGGTATGGGCATATATATGTGTGTGTGTGCATATGTATGTGTATATATATATGTATGTATATATGTATATATGCATACCACAGTACACAATTGGAGATCAAAGAACAACTTTAGAAGTCAATTATTGTCTCTGTCATGTGGGCTCAGTCAGGCTCATAGGCTGTCAGCAGAAATCCCACATGCAGTTTTTACACTGGAGCCTACATCTGGATAACTGGGGGACTTAGAGCACCCCCAGAGTTATGGCATCAAGTTGTGAATGAAAATTCCTGAAAAGAATCGTCCCTTCCACTGGACCTTCTAAGGAAAACTGACTGATTGGACCCACAGTGATATGAAGCCGTTGGAATATTAAAGTCCAGGACCAAACTAACTGTCCTGTGTCATCTTTACCCTCCTTAGTAGCCATTTCTTGGGCTGCTCGGCGCCTGCCCAATATCTTTTTGACCACTAGGTAAACCCCAAGGGATATACAAATAGACACAACCAAGGGAAGGCTCAAGGACTGGACTACCAGAGAGTAGTTGGCACCTATGGCAGTTTTCCTTGCATTGCTATATCCTGTGTATTTAAGGTTTCCACCAGTATAACGGAAAAGTACATTGAAATACAATGTATTTTTGTTCTGTTGCAATAAAGCTTTACAAACTGTTACCACTTAGAACATGAAATTTGTGCTAACCTGTAGCTGTGCTCCCAGGCTGTAGTTACTCACATTCCTTCCAAAATGAACTATCTCTTTCACTTTGACATGAAAGTTGTTGTTCTGCATCTACAAAGCCCTGGAGCAAGGGCCAGGGCAAATTACCAGAAGCTGACACTGCTGATCCCAGGACCACAGCAACAGACACAGGCACAGCACACAGGACATGAACTTAATTACACTGGTGTGCAAAGAGCCAGCATTGCTGTGTGACCTGTTTGGCCACTTGGCTCTTAGCCTTCGGATCATCAGAGACCCCAGATGAAATTGGAGGTTCTCATTCTTACCTCCCAGGGTGGCCCAAGGGAGCAAAGACACTTGGTGCACACTGCCTAGCACAGTGCCCTTCCTGTGACAGCTGCTTTAATTGCTCTGCTTGCTATAGCACTGCTGGGAGAAGGGCCAGGGAAGCCTAAGGGACTGATCATTTGCGAATGCAAATGAGATGGTTGCAGCTTGGGAAGATGGAGGTATTGGTAATGTGAGCCCTGAATTGCATAGTCTGGCAATAGACGCTATTAATGCAAAGCACATGAAAGTAACACAAAAGCCCTACTTTATCTGCACACGATGAGAACCAGATTCAAGATGTTGCTTGACAAGTAGTATTAGACATCTCATAAGTGCTGTGGTGGGCAAGCATCCTCAGCTTGACTAGGTTTAGAATCACCATGGAACACACTTCTGGGTGTGTCTATGAGGGAATTTCCAGAAAAGGTTAACCTAGGAAACTAAACCTGCCCTGTGGGCAGCAGCGGCAGAGGCTGTGGTTTCTGAGTACAAAGAAGAAAACAAGCTGAACATCGGCATTTGCCTCTCTCTGCTTCCTGGCTGTGGATGCAGTGACCTAACACTGTTATTGCTATAAACCCTTATAGTAATAGGCTGTACCATCATCCCCATGACCCTCTCACCATTGATAGGCTGTGCTCTCATCTCCATAATCCCCTCACCATGATAGGCTGTGCTCTCAAACTGTAGACCAAAGTAAACTCTTATTCCTTAAATTGCTACTTTTCAAGCATTTTGTCATAGCAGTGGAGAAGTATGTAGTACTCTGGGTCACCTCAGATCTTCACATCCCACAATGCCCTTGGCCCTTAAAGAATCCGCCTTCACCACAACCAAGCTAACATGACACAACCTGTCCACACCTGGTGGCAAGTCTTGTCCTTATTCCCTTGGTCACTGAATATCCCTGCTGCTCCACATCTTACAGGCCATGGAAATGGCCTATACAGTAAACCACTGCCCACAAGAAGATGGAAGCCAGGTAATGGGTCACCTCTCTTCTCCACAGCACCCAGTGTGTGCTCACTCACTCCTAGAGCCTCTGAAGCGAAACTGAGAAGGAGATGTCTGGACCTCAGGCTAAGCTACAGGAGGGTTGGGGGAGCTTTCCTCATGCATTTGGAAGCCACAATTGAACTTCAGCATGAGGTCAGGTTTCTTGGTGACAACAAAGAGAGGCAGTATGCAAATAGATTAGATTTGGGGCATGAATTCCCTTTTAGTGTAATGCTTTTTATGGGATGAAGAAAGTGAGTGAGCTGGACTGCAGCTCCATTTGGATGAGATGACCAAGGAACAGACGAGCAGGCTCAGTCCTGAGCAAGGCTGGGAGCATCTGTGCCCCTGATGTTTTTGGACCCCCTGCATTTACTGTTTCAGCCCCTTAAGCATGCTAATGAGAACAGTAAATAGACACCTCTGAGGAAGGGCAGGAACCCCAAAACACCCTAGGAATGTCCTTGCTGGAGCCAAGAACTCAGAAAAGAGTTCTGCCCGCTTGGTTCTTTCTTTCCCTTGTCTGGAAGGAACAGATGAGGGGTGGAACTGAGAGGTTCCAGAACCCTGAGTGGCTCAGCTAACTGGATTCGTCAGCTCGGCTCCTCCCAGTGCTCACTCCCAGCTTCTGCCATTAGGCCTTTGTAAAGCTCTCTGACTTTCAGCGTGATGATATCCCAGCCCTGAGAATTCATTCCTGCTATGTTCTCTCCTCTCTCTCTCTCTCTCTCTCTCTCTCTCTCTCTCACACACACACACACACACACACACACACACACACACATTTCTCTCTAAAGCACACCATGTGTGGTTCAAGAGTTTCATTTTTTCAGATTTGACCATGAGCATCTGGCTACTCTAACTCCTAAGTTAAAAAGCCCACCTAAGAGCTTAGAAAGGCTCCATCACTCTCAAAGACACCTCCAGATTTTCCGCATATCATTGTCATGATATATAGAACATTAGACTTGACCATACAAGCTCTGGTCACTGACAAACCTAGGATGCAGGCGATAAGCACTTTCTGCGCACTGCGTTCCACACATAGATGACTTTTCTTCCTGTTTTCATGATGTCTCTTATTCAATGTGCTGCGTGCTGCCTCACCAGAGTATCTGTGCTCAGACTTCACACCATCACTGTATCCTTCATCTCTAGCCGCTCCTCCAGTGTTGCTCTGCAGGTGGGAAGGAATCCCCCACCTGCCGGCTGAAGTTTTCTCATTTGCATGAAAATGAGGGACTTCATGACTTTGTCAGGAGAAGCCAGTCCTCCCCAAAGTTCCTTCCCTGGAACACCTCTTTTTATAGTACTTCTCACCTCTCAGAGGGTTGATTTATGCAATGCACTTTCAATATTCCTGCCTTTAACCCTTTATCATCATTAAACATGAGGTTCATGAATCTTAAAATACCAGCCCAGGAGAGCAAGAAATAAACCCTCAAGTAAGGTCTGCCCATCATCCAAGCCATGGTTCTTTCTGTACCAAGAACAAAGGGCCACTAGATTGGTAAGCTTCCACATTAGAGGCGAATAATGGCATGGCAGGCATCTGATGTTGTCCTCTTCTTTGCAGAATCCAAAACTGATAATTAAAGTTTTCTTGTGGGTCAGGGGAACTGGAGATGTGGCTCAGAGGAGAAAGGGCTTATCACTTAGATGTGAGTACTGGAGTGTACAGAATGCACAAAAGCTGGGCAGGCATGGTAGTATCCTCTAAACCAAGCATTCAGGAGGCAGAGTCAGGGCATCCCCTGAGAAGGTAACTACTTAAACAAGCTGAAATTGGCAAGCTCTGGGTGCAGTGAGAGATTCTGCCTCAATAAACAAAGAGAGACACCAAGGACAACATCTGTTATCAATTTCTGGCCTCTTCACACACCTGTATCCACATGAGTATGAGCACACTCGAGCACACACACGCACACGCACACACACTCACCACACTACATATGCACTTACATGTGCCGAAAGAAGGTTTCTTGGTGTGTCCACATAGTCACTGAAAATCTTCTATGTCTTGGAACACGGAATTAATGCACTCTTTGGACAAGTTCAGCTGGTCAAATCTATGCAAAGCAAGCACAATTTTAAAATTCCAGTAATTAAAATAATTGGCTGGCTGCAGAGACTGTCCCTGTTAATTGGTCTCCACTGAAGAAACATTAAGCTTTAGGGAAAATGCATGTTTAATGGGAGTAATAAGTTATTAATACAAATGGAAAATTCGGCAGAATGTGGAATAGCAGGTACTGGATGCTTGGAGATGCTAGTGGAGGCTAAATTAGCTTGTTGCTTTCCCTACTCTACCCATTAAGTTGTTAACTGATTTAAAATATTAATACAACTCAAGAATCATAGGGAAAAGCTTCGTCGTGGGCAATTTTTCCTGTCAAATATCACTGCTATATTACTTGTGATTAATCATGATATAAACACACCATGCAATTAATCAGAGCTACCTTGACCAGACAGTAAGAGCTTGCAAACCTTCATGAGTTCTTTTCTGTGAAAACGGCAACCCTTCTTTAATCGCATACAATTTGATGTAAACTGCTTTACAGCCTTGAAAGTCCTGATTCCTCATCATTTGTAGACCCCATGATGTCCTCTTTTCCTACCACATTAAGTTACCTTATTTTTATTTGTAAAACATTAAAAACTGCAAAAATAACACCATTGATTTTAAAGTAGCTATTGTCTGGGTCTCCAACAAGAAGATGACAGGTTCTCTGCATACTCGCAGGGGCTGCCTGCCACACTGCTGGATGGAACAGGGATCTTATCACAGAGCAAACAGCTCGTAAATGAACGTTTGCTGTCACATTAAACTTCATCCCACAGAGCCCCTGGAGAGCTTGAATAAGTCATGCGTGTGCTGTGTCGTGCCTGCGTCTTTAGCCAGGTTCCCTGTCCCTCTTTATCTCTTTTTGAAGGTCCAGGTAGAGACTTGTGACCTTTCCTTCCCATTCTCTTTCCTCTCTGCTGTTTGTTCTCAACCTGTGAGGAGCAACTCCAATCATGGGACCACTTAAGGCCATCAGAAAGCAGTTGCAAAATCAGTTACGGAGCTGCAGTATAAACAATTTTATAGTTGGGGGAAGGGGTGATTGTCACACAAGGAAGTATAGACAATGTTATGTTAGGGGTCGCCACATGAGGAAGTGTCTAAAATGTTATGGTTGGGGCCAGCAGCACATGAGGAAATGTCTACAATATTATGTTTGGGGTCAGCACATGAGGAAGTGTCTACAATGTTATGGTTGGGGCCAACACCACATGAGAAAGTGTTTTAAAGAATCACCATTTGAGAATGTGAGAACCACTGTTCTACACTACACAAGTTCCCACTCTAATGTTCTTTTTGTAAAGTTTTACTTGAATAACAATTGTCAGGAATTGTCATTTGACAAAGTCCTGGTATTCCTCACCTAGGCTCCCTCAATGTAATATCTTTTCGATTAGCTTTAGTAGAAGAGAAATAAGGAAATTGACACCAATCCAGGCCCCCTGAGAGGTAACTGGGCAACAGGGATTTCAGCCCCTCTGCTAAAGTTTATGAAAGTAGCATCAAGTCAGACAGCCCTTCCCTCCCCCCTCCCCCAAGATAAACTGGGCACTTGTTCTTCACAACACACCAGACATGCTGAATCCTTGATCTTGGATGCCCCAGTCTCCTAACATCAAAGAAATAGAAGTACATTGGCATAATTAACAAATCTAAGACTTTTGTTACAACAGCACAAAGACAGCCCTTGTCTTAGAGGAGCCAAGAGTCCATAAACCTATCTCATTTTAACAAAGGCAACAGATGAGGTATAATAAAAACAGGGGTGGAAGAAAAATGGTTTCTCAGTCTGGAATACTTATTTTCTTTGCTCTCTAAAGTTTCAAACAACTTAAATGTTTCCTTGACCCATCTGTGAACTCTTCCTTGAAGTTGAAATAAGAGAAGAGATGGCACTAACAGGAGCATCACTTTTTAAATGCCACTAAAAGGAGAATTACTGTGTTAAATGCCAATAACAAGACCATTGAGATGTTAAAATCTCTTCACAACCATTTTAAGACAATTGTGTTAAACTCTCATTTAAGATTCAGTTTTTCATTCCTTCTCCACTACCAGCATTTTTACGATCAAAAATCTCCCTCTTGGAAAAGTTGAATTTATGAATATTTTGTGCTTAAAAATACTTGAAAATTTATTGATTCTCTTAGTTTTCAAGTAAGTGATGTTATTAAAATAAGTATTATATTAAAGGCTTGCTTTTTTTTTTTAGAAAATAAAGAGTTCAAGTAGAATATGGGAAAGACAGCGTGAGTCAGCTGTAATATGGATAAACAGAAAGGGAAAATCAAGGTTGTGCTGAAGGCAGGTGGAAGCTGACATTGAAACTGGATATTAAGCTTTGAGCCCACAGTGACAGAAAGGTTTACTAAGTGTTGCACTATAAAGGACAGCATCATCCGCAGACTAAGCTTAATTCACTTCACTCACACGTCTAAGAAGCCCCAGAGAACAGAAGCAGCAGAAGTAAGAAACTATACAGGCAGATTATGGTCAGGACTCCAGACACCAGAAGCACCGATTTTATAATGGCCTGCTTTAGTGGTAACTACAATAATTAAAGCAACACTTTAGATAAAATGACAAGAGGTAGAAAAGTTTAACGCCAGCAGAAGACCATCAAACATGCAGAGGCAACTTGGGCATGGTGACTGACACCTGCAGTCATCCCCTCACTCTTGATGCTGAGACAGGATGATGGCCAGGGAAGTTTAAGACTAGCCTGAAAAAAAAATGACTAGCCTGGGCTAGACAGTGAGCTTCAGCCAGTCTGAACTGCAGAAGAGACCCCTGCTCAACTGAAACCAAGAAACAAACATCCTAACAACAACCAAATGAAAGAAGTGGCCTGGGATGGAAGACTATAGAACAGTTTAATACATGAAGATAAAACCCATGAAAACAAAGCCCACTGGCTCCACTGACCCCAAAATTACCCATCTACAAACGAAACACAAAAATGTTGGCAGATAGCACTGAAGAAATTACACGGGACCCAACATCTAGAAGCAAAAGGTAGAAAGAGCAATCTTAGATCTATCTTTGCAAGGGTCTTGGCTCATCTGGGGTCAGGCATGAAAAGGTCTGCATCGTCTTTGCCCCTAGAGTTTGTGTCAGGAGCATAGTGCAAGGTGTGAGTGTGAGTGTGTGTGCAAGAGTGTGAGTATCTCTGTGTGTGCATGTATGTGTGAGAATCTGTGAGTATGTGTGACAATGTGAGTGGGTTTATGAATATGTGTGTGTGGTTGTGTGTCTGTGTGTGTTTACATGAGAGTTGGGAGTGTATGGGTACATTTCTGGGTGAATGTGTGTGTGAGTGTGTCTGTGTGGGTGTGTAAATGTGTCTTGATGTATGTGTGAATATGTGTGTATTTGAGTGTGTGTGTGTGTATATGAAAGAGAGGGGGAGAGAGAGAGAGTGTGTGTGTGTGTGTGTGTAGTGTGTGTACACAGGTCACCTCACACTAAAGCAGAACTTTGCTGATGTCTGCTCTGCATGGCACCATTTTCCATCTAGGCTGTCCTAGCTCCAGGTCTTGAATGTTACCTTATCAGTTTGTGCTTTACCATTTATAAAAGTGAATAAATAGAGGTAACTCTGTTGTAGCTTATTAAGGCCTAATAAGTAAAATTGTTCCTGAATAAACACAAAGCAAGCAACAGTCAAAAAATTGTAGGTTCAAGTTGGCTGTGTCAATTTAAATTTGCTTATGAAATCACATCTTCAATCTAATGTACCATCTCACTAGTCATTCAGATTCTAAATCAGTGGTGCAAAACCTTGGGTACACAGAGCAACAGATGGTGAGAAGTTTGGTTTTGTTTATTTTCTAAGATCTGATGCCCAGTGCATGCTACCAGAGATTTTAAATATGGGGGTGGGGGATCATAGAAGACTTCTTTTTCTTTTTTGTTTTATTAATTGCTTTATTTTTACACTCCATATTTTATTTCCCCCCAACTATCCACCCTCCGACTGTTCCACATTTCAAACTTCCTCCCCACCTACCTGTCTCCACATAGATGTCCTCACCCCTCACCCCACCTGACCTCTAAACTCCCTGGGGTCTCCAGTCTCTTGAGGGTTAGGTGCTTCATCTCTGAATGAACACAGACCTGGCAGTCCTCTACTCTATGTGTGTTGGGGGCCTTATATCAGCTGGTGTATGCTGCATGATTGGTAGTCCAATGTTAGAAAGATCTTGGGTGTCCAGATTAATTGAGACTGCTGGTCCTCCTACAGAATTGCCTTTCTCCTTAGCTTCTTTCAGCCTTCCCTAATTCAACCACAGGGGTCAGCTGCTTCTGTCCATTGGTTGGATGCAAATAACTGCATCTGACTCTTTCAGCTGTCTTTCGGAGGGCAGTCATGATATATTCCTTTTTGTGAGCACTCCACAGCCTCAGTGATAGTGTCAGGCCTTGGGACCTCCCCTTGAGCTGAATCTCACTTTGGGCCTGTCGCTGGACCTTCTTTTCCAAGCAGGCACTACACAAAAAACTTCATGGTCCACTCATTGATTTGGCAGCAACTATAACTTTAACACAATGGAGACAAAAATATTTTAAGAATGTAGAGAGTCTTTGACAAATCACTCAGTAATGATCAGCAGGCCAAGAGACATGGGAAGCACACAGTAGCCACTGTTCATTCAGACTTTGATATCAGGACTCTCTAAACAGGTTTGTGAAAGCATTAGTGCTAATGCATTGTACATCTGTGATGGTTTGCATGTTTGGCCCAGGGAGTGGCACTATTAGGAAGTGTGGCCTAGTTGGAGTAGGTGTGTCACTGTGGGCATGGGCTTAAGACCCTTACCTTAGGTGCCTGGAAGTCAGTCTTCTACTAGGTGCCTTCAAAAGAAGATGTAGAACTCTCAGTTCCTCCTACACCATTCCTGCCCAGATGCTGCCTTGCTCCCCCCCCCCGCCCCCTTGATGATACTGGGCTGAACCTCTGAACCTGTAAGCCAGCTCCAATTAAATGTTGTCTTTTAAAAGACTTGCCTTGGTCATGGTGTCTGTTCACAGCAGTAAAACCCTAACTAAGACAGAAGTTGGTACCAGGGACTGGGGTATTGCTGTGATAGACCTGACAATGCTTTGTTTTGGAAGAGTGGATTTTGGGACTTTGGATTTGGAAAGCAGTGGAATGCTTTAAATGGGGCTTAATAAGCTATCCTGGTAGGGCTATGGAAGACTTTGTTACTGAGAGTGATTTGAATTGTATGCACCTGGCCCAAGAGGTTTCAGTGAAGAATTTCAATATGTGGCCTAGAGACTGTTTTGTGGTATTTTGGTGAAGAGTGTGGCTACTTTTTGCCCTTATCTGAAGAGTCTGCCAGATGCTAAGGTAAAGAGACTCAGATTAATTGTATTGACAAACGAAGTCTCAGAAACACCCATCATAGACTTTTGCTCTCTAGTTAAGTCTCATGAAAAGCATTTTAAACAAGCACAGCAAGATGGCAAAGGGACAATATAAAATATATGGTTGGAGTATTAAGGGGGCACCAGGAAGTGAAATGGGGCTGAGGCAAAGACAAGCAGATCTCATGAGATCAAGGTCAGCCTAGATGAAGTTCTAAGTGGAAAACAAAATAAAACAAAACTTAAATCTAGGCTTGGTGGACCACACCTTTAATCCCATTGTTTGGGAGACAGACATGCAGATCTCTGAGCTGTCTTTATATGAGTTTCCTTTGTCCTGGTGTCTATTCACAGCTGTAAAACCCTAACTAAGACAACATCTAAATTTGTTCACATTTAAATAGGAATGGTAGAAATGGTTTCAAACATTATAAAGTAGAACCTTGTATGATAATATGCTCATGGCTCTGTTCTTCATGTAGTCATGGCATCAAGGTCGCATAGCAACTCAATATCAGTTTCACCTATGCAATGGGTACTTTGGGGTTCCACTGTGAAGTCCCCCTCAGAGTGAACACATTTGGTCCCTTGCTGCCTGGGCTGGGGGTGAGATATGAATTCCTTCATGGGTGCTGCTCTCAACTGCAGGAAGCACCTAACCAAGATTGAAGAGGGACTGGACTGTGGTGGGAAACAAGAGGCCTGTCCCTTCCACAACACCATTGCTGCCCTGTGGCTTCCCTAAGTGGCTGTGAGGTGTGCAGCTGTAGCAGCAGCTGTGCCACACCCCAGCTTTTCTTTTAGCCCACAGTGTTGTTGTCAAAGCCTGTCCCAACAAACACACAAACACTGAAGCACTTCCTGGGGACCCTGAACTCAGACATCTATTGTCAAAGGAACACGTCTAAGCTTTGCTTTAGCATTAGGAAAATATTGTATCTTTCTTTTAAACTTATATTTCCACCCCACTCTGCAAACAGAATCTTGTGCTCTGAGTATCTCTCTCTATTCTCTTTTTTTAATGCTCTTCCTGACACATTTCTCTCCACTAAACTAATATATATGTTAAATATTAATTTAAAAAAAATCCCTACAACCACAAAACTTTTTGTATTAAATTTCTTCTAGATTAAGCACCATTGGAATTATTAGAAGTTCACATTTGATCAAGATCACATACACGCATTATAAATTTTAATAAACATCACACATAAAAACTTCAAAGTTTTATCTCTGAGAATGAGTGACTTATATTTTTAATTAGTTTATGTGACTGTGAATAAACATTATTGACTGCTAGAATGAGAGTACTCAGCATAGACTTTATCCACGTGGTGTTTTATTTTTATAGATGTAAAAACATAACATTTATGCATATCACATGATAAGTGGAAGGATATGCTGGAGCTTGTAGCATTGTTCAGGAACACACTTCATAGAAACTCCCCGTGGCTAATTTAACTAAATTCACTGGGAAATAAACTACTACAAAACATTTTTTAATACAGTGTCAGCTGAAGGTTCAGTCTGGTCCTCAATTAGTTTTGTGGGAAGAAAATACCTGCAGCTATTCCAGAAGGTTCTGTTAACCATTCATTAAAGCTAGTCCTTCATGAAGTGCATGTCATTTCATCTCTTTGTCTAAACTGGGTCATTCGATGACCAGCAAACCACAGTAAAATAGAAAGTGGGTAAAGACTCAGCCTCTGTGGTCAAGAAAGTATAATGGATGGCCTTGACCACAGACTGGCCCTGAGGTCATTCTAACACAATGAGGTCCAGCCTTGGCAATAAACCAAGAAAAGAACCATCTCCCCTCACGGAGTGTTTTCACAACAGCTTGAAGGTATCTCTGTTACCACAGTACCCAGACTTCTGATAACCTAGGAGGTTTCTCCCATCATATATGAGTCCTTACTACACCTTCAATTGTGAGTATGCACTAAATAAAGACCAAGAGACATCTGCGAAACAGATAGCCCGGCAGCAGGTTGTCTCTTAGAATTTCTCTGTATCTCCTTTTCGTTTTAAAAATGGGTATACTTCCATATTGCAAATTACTGTAAGGGTCACACAGATGGATAAAGAGTCTTAACGGTCTGGAAGAAATTATAAAAAAAGAAAAGAAAAAAGAAAAAAAAAACGTGATTATCAACTACCCTCACTTTCATCTCTTAACATGAGTCCTGGTTATTGTGGTGGGGGCATAGTTATCCCATCATTGGGTGTATCTGGAGAAAGAAAATTGAACAAAAGAAGAAAACAGGGAAGGGTTAGGTAGAACGGTTTCTGAAAGGTTAGTTTGGAAGTGATTCTTAAGGAGTTCCAGCTTTATTTATTCCCATTCTCTCGTGCCTCTTCTGTAAACCATGGTGACAGAGAATTTCTTTTTCATGACAAAATTGAGTGTAGAGAAGGACTGAAGGAAATATTACCCGAGGTCACAGCAACGTCTCCGGAGCGTCCTTGAGCCTGTTCAAATATTTTACCCACTAAATACATTCCTTAGAGATTTTCTCTTCTTTGTTCAAACAATCATTTTCCAAGGGCACGAAGAGTGGCAAATTATTGATCATAAGGAGGGCAGAGAACTCACCTATGCTGTAAATTTACCTCAGTGAAGTTTATAAAGTGACGGGAAAGGCTTTCTTCAAAATTCAATCGAAAAGCCCAATTCTTCCTAGGTTTCCTTCTGTCATCTCCTGAACCATGTAAAACTCCTTGTTCTTTGGTGAACACTGGATGAAAACACTACACACACACACACACACACACACACACACACACACACTGTTTGCAGATGTATTAGTAAGATATTGTCTCCTTCAACAGAAACATGTGGAGACCAACACTTAGTGTCCTAATCTAGAATCTTCCTAGACATAGTGTCTGGTATTTCCAAAGCTAGTCTAAGGTAGAAGCTATGTGACCTGAGATTGACTGTAACTTCAGACAGGCACTTAACTACATTGACCTCCGTTTATGCTTGTCGATAAAGCGGTGAGAATAACTCTCCTCTCTGGCATTACCCCAGGAATCTAGGAGGTGCAGATGAAGGCAGGCAGTCTGCAAACCCACACACTTAAAAGTAACGCCCAATAAGGCTGCCCTCGTTTATCTGTTCTTGTCATTCAAATTCTACAAGAAAATAACACAAAACTTCTTAAAAGTCAACTCTTCTTTGTCAAGCCTGCAGATGTATTGTTTTAAATAATGAATAAACTATGGGGAAGAAATCAGTTTTGCTCAGCATAATTTTATTGGTGTAATATTTGCAGAGATAAAATTTACTCAATCAAAACATCACAACACTGAATTTCACAGTGAAACCCACATGCAGATTGTAGAACTACACTACAGGCTGGGCTGATGGAAGGTGTTAAGTATAAAAATAATCCAATGCAATTTCCATATAACACATCGCACAAAACTCGCTTTTCAAAGTGATTAAGGAGTTTCCAATCTTTCTCATCAGTACTGTGTTTAAAGTGCTCTGTGGCAGAGGGGCAACACCAGGGGCAAATCCTGTAGAAGGCACAGTAATGTGGGTGAGTAACACGTGGAACCACATGTGGAGCAGATGATATTCAGTCACAAACACAGAGCATGGGGCAGGGAGGCTGTGGTTGGATTCCATTGACTTGTTCTTCAGTGGGGAGAGGGAAGTCTTCCAAATACACTGCACACAACCATACTGAAGTGAGCTGCAGGGTGACTTCATCATTTTTATGGTGACTATCATCTCCTTCAGATGACCACACAGGAGGACATGTGGATCAGGAAAGGAACGGAGACAGAGATGAACTTGACAATACTCCTGTGATTTGCTTTGCAACCAAGATGAGATTTGTTGTAACCAATGACCTACCTCAGCAGCGTTTAGGCTGTGGAACACTTTAGAATCACCTCCAGGGTTTCCTATAACAGCAGTTTCTAGTCCACCCTCCCCAAACTCTATGCAGTTTCTAATTATGGGAAGAAGCAGGCGGTAAGCTTGATGTATTGACGTTCCTGGTGAAATGATCTGTCTATTCTCTGTGCCAACATGTCTGCTCTGGTACAGCTCTATCACTGGTTATCACAAAGCTCCATTGTTCATCAAAATTAAAACCATCTATAACAACAGGACACCTTGACAAGAGAAATACAAAGCAGATGGCAGACCACATGACTCCTCAACTTTGGCTACATAATAGAATCAAGAAAATTAAAATATTGATGCATTTAAACCTAGATATATCTGAAGCTTTTGTGGGGCAAGAGTTCACTCATCAAAGTGCCCCATAAAAGGTTGATTCTCCTCCTGGCTGGGAAATTGCTGTCTTGGAAATTTTTCTTCTCCTCACTTTTTAAAAGGGGTCAACACTGTGAGCTTTGGAGCATGGTCTGTGTTAACGGAAACCCAGCCCCTCAGAACAGGCTGATACCCAGCAAGGAAATGTTATCTGGGTGCCATCTGGAGAGCGGTTGTGCTGCTGGCTTACTGTGCACTGTGGGGTCACTCAGGTTTGAAATAACAGAACCCTGGAGGGTGGGCTGCTGATCTTCAGGGTGACATCAGGTACAGACAGTGTCAGATAGACCGCATCTTCCCAGAGTGCGTGTGATGGACCATGTCTTCCCCCTGTGGCCATCACACCCCTCTCACACTTACCTAGATTATATACATATCTCATTTACATTTGTGAAGCCTGGTAGATAATGCTCCCAAGAACAAAATGCTGAGAGCCACACATTTCTTCTCCACCAAAGAAAACAGTGTTCAAACACATATAAAGGACCTTTTCAGGAAGGTTTGCACATTACCTTTCCCACCCCTCAGGTGTAAATAGGAAGAGGTAACCTTTCCAAGAGACAGTGAATTTCTAAGGTGGCTAAGATACAATACCCATGCATGAAATTGGGAGTAATATTTTATATCAGATAAGTGATTAAAACAAAATCAAGCCATCAGCCTTCTGGTAATCTTTGGTAAAAGTCAGATGTTTGAATAAATCATCACTTTGATTTAAATATAGGCACACTATCTGTGTGGAATGTTCAGTACTCCCCCCCCCCCAGTTCTCTGTTTGGGGCCACAGCAACCTTGAGGGGACATCTACTTGAGCTATGTCATCATGGTTACTAACCTACTGACCAGTGTCAACAATTGAGACCAGTTCAGGCCAGCAGTGAGCTAAAGGAAACCCTGAACTCCTGGTGAAGAACCCACACTGCATCTTTAACCAAGACAGTTTCACAATAGCCAGGGAAGGACAAAGATAGTACTGATGATAAAATCACTCCAAATAATAGTAAGTACGTGCTAGCAATGTGATGATATCTTGGAAATGACAGACTCTGTAAAATAAATATATTTTGGTGTTTACTAACACCATTCAAAACGTAGGTATTTTAAACATTGCATATTAAATATGTATAGCAATTGTAATCTATGCATGGGAAACATACATTGATTAAGCTTTGTAAAACATCAGAGGTAAAAGCACAGAAGCATTACAAGATTAAATGTCCACACACGAGCTTTATCCCGTCCTTCAGAAACCAAAGCCGTGGTGGCGATTTGGGAGGAATCGGGGGGGGGGGGGGGTGTGGATTTTATGTGTGTGTGTGAAAGAAAGCTAATGTGGAGAATTCGAAAGTGACCTTTAACTCTTTCTTTCTGGGCTCTGTAACTGAGGGCACATTCTTCTCTGCATGCTTTTTAAAATTCTCATACAATATATTTTGGTCACACTCTGTCTCCTCCCTGAGCTCCTTGGTGTCCGACTTCTCTCTCTGTTGTATATTTTGTCCTTGAGCCTTGTGAGACTTACAGACCTCACTTCAGCAAACCCCCGTTTACAAAGATGGCGTGTGAGTAAAGGACCACAGAGAGAGCTCCTCTGCCTCCTCTGCGTGCTTTAGCGCCTCCCCGTGTCCACCAGACCCTTCAGGCCAGCTCGGGGCTGAGCAGCATGGAACTGAAGAGCACATAAGAACATGGGAGACACCAGTGAAGGCTGCGTCACAGACAGGAGACCCATGCGAGCTTTCTAGATGTCCTGGAAACACACCAGACTGCAGCTCACCAGCTGTCATGAGACCTCTTACTCAAGGGAACATCGGCCCTCTTACGTTCTCTTTGCAGTCTCTCTAGATGCTTCTGAGTTCTAGAAAAATCCAGTTTCCTTGGAGGTGCTGCCTCTAGACACACTCTGCTAAGCTGTCTCTCTCTGAGACACTGATTCTCTGAACTCTTCAGCTGCTCCTGACTGGTGTTCCTCGTCCTTCCCTGTGGACCCTGTGTCCTCCCCAGCAGTACCTGTGTGCCGAGAAGCCTTTGTTTCCCCTCCCTCTCTGTCCTGCGCTTCAGGAGCCTGTTCCTGTTCGGTCTCCACCATAGCCCCTGCTGATGTCACTTCCTCCACCACTGCTACCTTCTCTGTTCTTGGCGCCATATCCTCAGTGCCCGTCCTTTCTTCCGCTGCTGCTTCTCCTAGAGCCTCACCTGCCCCGTCCCAGGTTTCCTTTTGAGCATTTGCAGCGGAAGAGGCCTCAGGGATCCCGTCAGCTGACTTTGACTCTGCCGACTCCTCCTCCTTCTGCTCTGCAGTTGGTTCTTCAATTCCTCCTCCATGTGGATCCTCTTCAGCCTCTACTATGTTTCCTCCCATGTTCCAGTTTTGCCCTGTCAGGCTGCCAGTCACTGTCCCTGGAGGACACTCTTTATCCTCGCTCCCTTCCCCCTGCGGGTTCTCAGCCTTGGCTTCTCCACAGACCACCACTGCCCTGGTGAGCCTTTCCCCGGAAAGGTTTCCCTGGGTCATTCTCTGGATGTCCTCTCTTTGTGCTTGCAAAGGCTGGTCTTCCTCCAGTCTCTCTGACCCCGCACTGCTGTCCAGCTCCTTGGCAGCCCACTCTTCACATCTGGCTGTGAAAAAGCCCTCTGGTCCCTGGGCTTTGTCTGCTTCAGGTCCAGGAGCTCCTAACAGCCCTTCTCCATCATGGCTGAGGCCCCTCCCCTGAGGCCACAGAGCCTTGCTCTCCTGGCCTGGCAGCTCCTCTCCTCCTTTGTGTTCTGTGGCTGTGGCTTCACTCTCTTTTGGGGATTTCCCAAACTGAGGTGTTGCTTCAGACAAGGTAATGGCTCTTTCTTTGGGAGGATCTTCTAGAAGCTTTGTAGCCTCCCCCAACTCAGTAGCCCCTGTGGGTTCTACATCTTTGGCATGAGCTTCCATCTCAGGGCGGGATGCACGGTCCTCTTCCTCAGAACCCACTTCCTTCGCTGTGCCCTCCTCTTCCCCTTTAACCTTTTGCTCTCCTAACAAGTCTTCTGTCTTCAGCACCTCGGGTCCTGTCTCCTCTTCTCTTTCAGATCCAGTTTCCCTCAGAGGTGGCGTGAGCCTCTCAACTTTCTCTATGCCTCCAGCTGCAGCTAATTCCCCAGGGAACACTGCTCGCAGATCCTGTTCCGCGGTGGATTCTGTGTCAGCTATGACGCCCTCCCTTGCTGTGTCTTCCTTACAGAGTTCATGGTTGCCCCTGAAAACCTCCCTGGGGCTTGCTTGGACTTCTCCTGTTGAGGCGCTGATGGGAGCTTCTTCCAGAAAGTCCTTCCTCTCTGTGGCTGCTCTCTCTCCCCCGAGGACTGTCTCTTCAGAACCAGCCTTTCTCTCTGGCCCTGTGTCCTCCACAGGCCCCACGACCTCCAGCTCTGTAAGAGCTTCCTCTTCACCTTGGTCTCCATCTGTTTTGGGGGAGCCCACCTCCCTCTCTGCCTCCTTCACTTCAGAAGTGCCTACTTCTTTCAGAACTGCTGCTTCCTCAAGAGTCTCTGAGTTGAGCCCTCCACTGTCTGTGAACTCTGCCTTCAATTCTTGCCCAGCTTCAGAAACTGCTCTTTCTTTCTCCATCTGTGTCTGCAGCAAGGCCTGCCTGTCCAGGTCCTCATCCTTCTGTCTGTCTCTAGCCTGCTCTACACTTAGAAACACAGAGCCTTCTGCTGCTACCTTTCCTGTGGGAATCAACTGCTCTTCCCCATGCCTGCTACTTCCTTCTGTGCCTGCCTCTGCCTCACTAGCTATGTTCAGATAGCACTCCCCTTTCTCTGTAGACTGTTCTGCTGATGCCAGCAGAACTCCTGTAGGACTCCTCTCCCCTAAGAGAACCTCCGAAATCCCTGCTTTCTCCCTCAGTCCCACATCCATGTTAGCATTCTGGGGATAGCAGGTACCATCTTCCTGCATCCCTGCTCTCTCCCTCAATCCCAAATCCACATCAGCACCCTGGGGATGGTGAGTACCATCTTCCTGCATCCCTGTTCTCTCTTCCAGTTCCACATCCATGTCAGCATCCTG
Source organism: Mus musculus (assembly GCF_000001635.26). NCBI lineage: Eukaryota > Metazoa > Chordata > Mammalia > Rodentia > Muridae > Mus > Mus musculus. The sequence goes on along the minus strand of NC_000069.6, from coordinate 154,762,687 downwards.
GGGATGACAGGTACCATCTTCCTGCATCCCTACTCTCTCCTTCAGTTCTACATCCATGTTAGCATCCTGGGGATGACAGGTACCATCTTCCTGCATCCCTACTCTCTCCTTCAGTTCTACATCCATGTCAGCATCCTGGGAATGATGGGTACCATCCTCCTGCATCCCTACTCTCTCCCTCAGTCCCACATCCATGTCAGCATCCTGGGGATAGTGGGTACCATCTTCCTGCACCCCTACTCTCTCCTTCAGTCCCACATCCATGTCAGCACCCTGGGGATGACAGGTACCATCTTCCTGCATGTCCACTCTCTCTCTGAGTTCCACATCTATGCCAGCATCCTGGGGATGGCAGGTACCATCTTTCTGCATCCCTGATTCCTCCCTCACTCCTGCATGGGCATCAGTATCCTCAGGCTGGGAAGATTCATCTTTCTTCATGGCTTCTTCTTTCAGTGTGTGCATCTCTTGTGCATCTTGCTCTGGTTGCTCATTTGCGCTGATGGCTGCTCTTTCCTCTGTCCCTAGATTTCCATTCAGTGCCACAAAAAGAGACAGGGTGGGAAGGGAGAGGGAGAGGAAAAGAGAGATATGAGAAATAGGTCACTTAGATAAATGTGTACAAAGCAGAAAATAAAATATAGAATTTTATAGGCTATGTATGAGATTTTATATGTCATCAAGGGGGACACTAAAGTTATATATCAAACCTTCAGTTGATAAGATGTTGTTAACAACATGGACCATGATTGGAAAATGCCTTTCCTTCATTGTGAAAAGAAATGCTTTCAAATGTAATGGACACATTAATATAAAAATTGAACATCAGGCATGTTGAAGTGAGCAAACACAACACTCCCCACTACCCTTATATCTTATTATCAATACATTATCTCACAATTACAATGCACAATATACCCTACTTTCATTTCAAATATTAATACTTGAAAGAAAACATTTCAAAATAAGCAGAAAAGTATTTACATGTCTTCAAACTCATAGCCTCCCACAACATCAAGAGTACCTCTACCTCAGTAGACATTGAGACATGGAGCCATTGTCCAGACATAACAAATATATCACATACCACCCCAATATGTTAAAGCATCTCTGGTTAGATTCAATCATCAAAAAAAAAAAACCTTTATTGTTGAGGTATGGCATTTTAGTAGAGATGCCAATTTGTATTACATGTTGGGTTACATGCCATCTATGCTTAGAAATCAATGAATTTGTCAAAACAGGACCACAGAGTGAGACTGGACTTTGTGGTGTGAGACAGTGTCCAACATAAACAACATTCCTACAACACCGCTGAAGTATCTCACAAGTTCTGATGTAAGACTCCCTGGAGAATCAGGATCCCCAGGTCTGCTATGTCTTTGAAAGGTCGCTTGGGTTTCTGAGTATTTACTGTGTTACTCATCCTTCTGAACGATGCATGCAGGATAGATGAAAGTGGGTGACAGCAAATTCCCAACTGAAGGCTCAGAGACACAGAGCTTCCAAGGCATTATCTCAGCAGTGTCCATTGCATTAATGATTTATTAAATATTAAATCTGATATATGATTGTGTTTCTGTCTGGTGTGTGCATGTCCAAAGCAGGACCAAACTGGGTCACAAGACACCTCTGTGGAGCACTTCTCTTCTTCCACCTTCCTGTGTGTTGCAGAGGTGGAATTCAGTCACAAGACTTGGCACAGGAAATGTCTTTACCCACTGAGGCATCTCTCCAGCCCAGTTATTCTAATATTTTTCATTTACAAACCAAAGTTAGGACTGGGGAGATAGCTCAATCAGTAAGGCATGCTGTGTCCAGGTGCTGTAGTCCACACCTGTAAATTAGCGCTAGGGATCAGGAGGTAGGTGGGGTCCTGGGGATTGCTGGCCCCTCCCACTATGTTACGTGAAGGTTACTTACAGGTTCAGCAAGAGATCCTGTCTCAAAACAAACCAAACACAACAACAAATGAAACAGGATGAACAATGCTTTAGAAATGACAACCACATGACCTCTGACCCACATACACACTTGGACATTCACCCACACATGCAGGTACACGCACACACCAACATAGACATCGTGGTGGTTTGGATGAGAATGAATCCCCAAAGGTCATGTGTTTGAACATTAGTCATGTGGTTTGAATACTTGTTGGAACTGCTTGGGAAGGATTAGAAGGTGTGGTGTTTTGGCTTGGAATTTCCTCCCTATGCCCCCTTCTCCATTCTTCAATAGTAATATATATTCTGTACCATTGTGTATTGCAAGCATTGAGTTAGGTTTTTTTTTTTCTTTATTTTACAGGGGTTTAGAATTAAAGTATTGCCTTGAAAATCAGAAGACACATAGACTTGGATACATATGCAATGTTGACACTGTAAAAGCCTACAGGGATTCTTGAAGTAGGACTAAGTTAGTTTTGTGCTATGATGTGGCTACAGGCCTATGGGGACAAGGAATTGGAATTTGGTAGGATGAATGAGTGTCCCCCATAGGCTCATATATTTGAATACTTGGTTTAGAATGATTAGAGTGTGGCTTTGTTGGAGGAAGTGTGCCATAAGGGTAAGCTTTAAGGTTTCAATAGACCAGCCATTCCCACCGTTCTCTTGTGCCTCCTCCATGCACATCACGTTAGCACTGGGTGGCCTGTGTGCTGCCATCATATGCTTCAGTCCTCTCAAACAATAATGCAAAATTAAACTAAACCATTTTCTTTGATAAGTTGCCTCGTGCGATGTCTATTCTTGGTTGTCAACTTGACTACATCAAAAATTAATTAAAATGCAAAACACTGTACACACCCATGAGAAATTTTTTTCTTAATTAAATCATTTAAGTGGGAGACCCACTTATAATACAGATCTTTGAGGTGGGAACATCCACCTTTAATTTGGCGATACCTTCTTCTGACAGCCTATGTAAAAGACACAAAAGAAGGAAGTTCTGTCTCTTTGTTTTCTCTTGCTCTCTCTAGTAAGTCCATTTCTTCATTGGCATCGGAGCCTACTTATTCAGAACGCAAGCACATGATAAAGACTGGATGAGATTGTCGGGCTGAACAACGATGATTGGATTAGCTGGACCACAGTCTAAAGATCATTCTAATAAATCCACTTTCTGTACACATAGAGAGATACATTTTACACATTGTTATCTAGAAAACCCTGACTAACACACTTGGTCATGGTGTTTTATCACAGTAATAGAAAATTACCCAAGACAGATAGACAAATACATACACATGTACATATACACACAAAAGGACACATGTACAGATTCTATGAATTATTACAAATTATTCTACCAGTATATAATGTAAACTTATGCAAACATATCTTCCTTATTTTCTTTGCGCCCTTGAGTTCTCACTTTTTTTGCATTTGTATATTGTGTGTGTGGGGAGTGGTTGTTTGCATACCACAGTGTGCAAATGGAGGTCAGAGGTCAGTTTTCTCCCTCCACTGTGTGGAAGCCAGGGACGGAACTCAGATCGCCATGTTTGGTACTGAGTCCTTTATCTTCTCAACTTGGCCTTGATTTCACTTTTTGGTAACTATTTTACCTATAGTACTGCCAGTGACAATCTAAGAGAAACCAAAACCCTGGTCTTATCTTCCCCCTTTCCCCTCCACACACTCTACAATGTTGACACTCCACTCTTCAAACATATTCTTTGTTGTCTGCCTCAGTCTCTTGCCAGGTAGTACTACAAACCACCTGGATAATAGGCAAAAAAGAGCTGACATGACATTCCCTTAAAATCTATACTTAGAAATATGTTTTTACATTTTTACAAAGGTGTAAAAATTTAATAATCCAGGTCTCTCAATGAGGCTAAGGTTGGTTTTTATGAGTCATCTACTCATAAGGGATTCAATTGGTAATTTCCAAAACTGTACATAAGAGCTCTGGAGGGATATGTAGAGTCAAACTGCCTGCCCAGATGGCATGTAGCAAAGTCACCTGAAAAAAGATGTAGTTCATTTTTATTTCACTACAGACTGTGACTGATTTAGAACAGAACTATGTTGGAACAATGGTGAGAAGCCCAGGATGTCAAATTTCTTCTTAGTTTATCTGTCACTGTTCAAATTCCTGCCCAAAATGTTATTGAAAAGTCAGTTATGGAAAACACTTAAATAATGTCATCTGGTTTTTAAACCTGCCCTCTAAATTTATGGATTAATTAAAGAGCATTCATGAAAACAGGGGAATAAAATTGCCTAGTCACCATGTAATAATATACTGTCTAAATTCTGGGAGAAAATGTGCTAATGACACCCAGCTGAGCTATTATATGAACACACACAGCACAGAGAAGTCAAACAGAGCATTCCCAAAGCACCAGAGAGTGGGTAATTGAAGCCTTCCTCAGAGATAGCAGTGAGTAAAAAGAGTAGTTTTCATGGCAATCTCATGAGCTTTGAGGAAGCATTTTACAGAGCAGTATTCATCAACAGGCCCACTGGATCTGCGTCTGGAGCATGTGCCTGGTGGGTGGGGGTCGGATAGGCTTAGTGCACATGTAGCTCTTGTGTTTACTAGCTACACGAACCTAGCAAAAGGCACTTCTCTAAGCTTTCATTTTCTTACCTATAAAATGGTAGTATCCATATTCAAGTGGCAAAATTCTTGTGGCAGTCAATAGTGTTGTTTGTGTGGTCAGTACTGCATCTGGTTGTAAGAGCCTCATGACCCCCCCCCCCTTTTTTCTTCCCAAGGCCTAAACTTCCTTCCAGGAGTGCAGACTCCTCGAGAACATCCTTGTGTATAATGTGTGTTTGGGAGGTTCACCAAAATTCCTCTAAAGGGATGTCCCTCCAATAGTTCAGCTTCGCTCTCCTGTGACTCCACTGCAAATGTCACCTGACCCTTTCATGATGACCAAAGCGGAAGGACGTCTCTCATGTACCTTCTATGGCATCCATGAAGCTGTCTCATCGTGCTTGATAACTTGTGTTAAACATTGGAGATGCGATGATGTGGTAAAAAGAATAAGTTCCCAGCCACATATACATTCAAACCAGAGTGATTTTAGAACAGCATTCATCGCAGACATAGAACATTGAGCAGATGTGTGAGTCACGTTCGTTGACTTGCTGCTTAGTTGGCAATCCTGAAGATGAGCTATCAGTCCCATTATACATCGACAGCACTGAATTCTTCCCTAATTCTGAAAAGGCTGAAAAGTTTACACGAACCCTTGTAAAGAATGATCTACTGGAGCTCTTAATGTCCATTACCTTGTTATCAAAGATATATTCACCTGTTTGGTCAGTTAATGGAGAATATGGCTATAGCATATGATTAATCTGAAAATTAACACCAGAAATTTTATTTTTGTTTTTTATCTTAAGCATCAATGCATTTTTTAAAACACAGCATTTATAGCTAATTTCAGTATCAAAACTCCTCTTCAGGACTCTGAGCCAACTCCTGCCATCATATCCCATATCCATTAGAAGAGAATAAAATTAATTATAGTTAATTTAAAAGGGGCAAATGGACAAAACAAGGACTTGAAGATGAAAGACAGAGACAGGGCAGCATCTGTAGAGAATTCCTAAGGATCGTCACTAGGTAACAGCCAGCCCTTACCTCTGCCCAGGTTGACCTCCGGTTTCCTCATGGGTGTCACCCCGTCATCTGTGGGGCTAAGTCCAGGAGCAGTGTTAGAGCAGCAGTGACCAGGTTCCTGGGCTCCACCTGTTATCTGTCCAACTGATTGGAGAGCACATAAAATATCAAAAAGCATAAGAGAGGCCATAGGAACACCAGCATTTCACATCATTCAAGCAAGTGGGATCAATTTAAATTTAAACAGATTCACATGAAAATGTGACTTGTTTCTAAAAATAGAGATCAAACAGACTCCAAGCTATGATTCTTTTTTTTTTTTTAGAGGAAAACACAGCACACCATAGTCAATCATGAAGGGAGGAGACACATGCAAAGAAATACTTCCATTAAAATAAGACAACAGCCAATGTAGTGATAGTTGCCAAGTGCACATGCCATGATGTGAGTGGAGAAGCAGCTGAGTTGCCTTTTGCTTTTTAGAAATGTGTGTTCTCTATTTGATGACACCAATCATTACTGCTCCTTTAGACGGCTAACCCTACTCCTGCTGACCGCACCCGGAGCATTTCATCCATTAGTAGATTTAATGATTTGACCCCAGTGCTCACCCAATATGAACAGAAGCCATAAGAGGCTGCCACGGAATTCCTATCAGTGTGACAGTACACACTCCTACACGCATTTCTATTCTATGATGCTTATTATTACCATAGACCTCCAAGGCACAGAGGTCCAGGTTCAAATTCCATGCTGTTTCTTTGGCTTACCTATCTGTCAAAAGAGATATGGAATCAAAGGTATCAGAGGGATTAAATGAAGTACTGTATACAGAGCATGCTGGGCTTCCCTGTGCTAACAAGTGCTTCTGTGGACTTGATAGCAGTATCTACTGCTGCAGGACAGGGTCAATAGTAAGCATTTTGCATATTTTGTCACCCACACCCAAGCCAGCATTGTTTACCAAATGTAAAGTCAATTACATTTGGTTTTACTGTCTGACAATTCTGTCTTCCTTACTGCTGGCCATCTGAAGGCCTGTGCCTCTAACATCCTAACACCCATAACGATACATCACCTTGTGGTTAACTCAGTCAATAATATGAGACTGAGATCTGCTTTCTGGATCAATCTCCAGTCTGGCCCTCTACTTCTGTGCCTGCCCCCCCTTTCTTTCTTCCTCTTCCCTACCCTCTAACATCATGATCCAAGGACTATGCTTTGAAGGAAAAAAAAAGAGCTATTATACCATCTCTAACTCTTGACTAGTTTAAGATAAGTTTCTGAGAGGTAGCTAATGGTTTGGGAAGAAATACTGTGGTATCTATGGTGGATCTCAGTGGGTGAAATGATGAATTGATTATTGATCTTAATACAAATGTGGAAACAAAAAGAGGAATGTCATATAGCTCAGATATATTGTTTACATTTTTCTTTCAGCCTTAGGTTTCTTCATACATCCAATACACAAGCTGAAATATTTACATACCACACTACAGTTTGGAGACCTCTTTCACTTGTGACAACCCCATTAGAGTTGGATGTGTTTCTAAGTCAGCTTTAGGGCATTAACAAATGGAGGATACATAACGCACATATCATTTTTCTAATATGATGCCATCGTAATATGGTGTACTTAAGGCTTAAGTAAGCAGTGGTGTGGGGATTTGCGTAACAGTTCAGTTGACTCAGTGAGGGCCATCACCATGATGCTAAGGCACAGGATGGAGGTTGACTCAGCAACTGCTGAACAAGGCTGAATTTTTGCAGTAGCAGCAGACATCTGGGTCTATCTTAAGTACCAAAATCTGCTAGGAAATGAGGGTTTGGTTTTTTGGGTTGTTTGTTTGTTTGTTTGTTTGTTTGTTTGTTTTTACCAGAAAAAAAAAGCCAAACTCCAATGGACAAATACTACATGTTCTCTGTCACATTCAAGCTCTAGATGCAAACTCACTTTTGTTTGTAGATAAGAAAGTGGGTGGTGGCTTGGATTGGAAGTAAGAGGTCTTGGGGGATAGAAAAGGCAGAAAAGATCCTGTCATGGGAGAGGCATGATGTAGGAGAGGTGTTTGTGAGGGAGGAGGGGAACCAAGAAGAAGGGAGTGAGGAGGAGGGGACAGGTTATAGTTGAACCAGAAAAAAAGTGCATTATATGTGTAATTAAATCATTAAAATGTTATGTTAACTAAAAATGTTGAAGAAGTATGGCTAATAACAATATAATTAGTAGTAATGATAACAATAATAAGAAACAATAGTTAAATAGCAACCACTGAAACAAAAACTAGTCTAAGAAGCTATGCATTCATCTCACCACTATGACTCACTCCAAGTCAACAGCGAGGCTGTCTTCTAGTGAGTCAGGGCTGAAGTTACCATCTGGCTGGTATGCTGACCTCCCCAGAGGGGAGCTCCAGCCCTGGTCAGGCCCTCACTCCCCTTCCTGCCATTGTGAAGGAGAGTGTCGTTTCCCTAAGCTGTAGCATCACTGCAAGCTGACATCTGGGAAGAGTTCTTACAGTTTCTGGGTGTTCCCTTCCCCTTTCTTGTGAGAAATGACCTCCAGGGAGATCCTTGTGTTTTCCTCGAGTGCTCTTGTCTAACAAATCCTGTGGATGGTGCAAAATCTGGATAGAGAAGATGCCTGTGGCTCAAGAGAATACTTGAAACTTTCAAAGTACAGTCTTTTACATTCAGTTCTTCCTGATTTCAAACACAATGGAGAGAGGGAAACACTAGGCACAAGAGCTCATATCACTGATTGCACTGGTATTCTCCAGATTTTTCTGCTTTTTCTTAGATGTTTCCAATTCCCCCCTTATCCTCTGCTAGAGAAACAAAATAAACTGTCCCCACCTTAAAGCCTACTGAGACTACTGAGATGCTCAACAGCAGATGAAAATGATGCCAATGGTTTGATCTAAAACCCTTAAATCATCAAAAATTCATGGAAATAGAGTGAAGACATATTGAAGTCCAGTTTCAGCCCACAGTCACCTTGGAGAGTATCTTTGTGTCTTGATCATTCTTTATAGATAATCATTTATCGTCTCAAAAGCTCACCACGACAAAACTCACACCTCACATCATGTGCCTCCACGGTGGACGTGTTCTGGCGTTACCTTTGACATTGAAGTATGGCCCACAGAACCCAGAATTAATTACAAACTCGAGGCCACAGCTGTTCAAGGGCAAATTCTATCCCCCTACTATGGTGAGCGTCATTCTTCTTAAACTTTCTGATCATGTCATCTGTCCACTCTTAAATTTCCAGTGAACATATTTCCCATGGCAGAATGAGTACTGCACAGTGTTCTGTAAGTCTGCCTCTCTGACCTCACTTCTGTCTGTGTCCCTCTTCCCCTGTCCATCCCCCTCTCCCCTCCCCTTTCACTCAAATCCATTACACCAGCTTCCTCTCCAAACGTGTGCCAGCAGCACCTCTCCAGCCCAGGCAGCCTCTTAGCTGACCTTTAGATCTTCTGCAGGTGATAGAGTTGCTGCCCTCTGCCCTGCATCATGCCATCTACCCTGCATCATGACCTCTGCCCTGCATCATAACCTCTGCCCTGTATCATGACCTCTGCCCTGCATCATGACCTCTGCCCTGCATCATGACCTCTGCTCAAATGTTCTATCTGCAGAGAGGCCAGCCCTCAAAGGCATCCCCTAGATAATCAGGTCTATGCCCCCTGATAACCCACCATGCTTACTTTCCATTTGGTAAACATATTTCCTCCCTGATTTCAACCTTTGTATAGTCATGGGCTTCATGATATTCACACCAGGAACAGTGTTTGGCAGAAAGCATATGCTTGGTGCACAGTGGCAGAGGGATTTACTGGAACAGACCCTGAATGCTTCCACAGTCGTTCAGACTTTATACTTAGACCTCAGCTCAGGAGGTTTGTTTTTCCATTCAGGCCTGTTGTGTCCTGTACACATAATTACAAACCAAATCTTACCTTAGTTATTTTTAATCTACACATAAAAATACAAATAAAGCTGCAGATATTGATGGAGCACAAACTCAAGTCCCTAGGTTCAGTTCCCAGCAACAAAAACACACACACACACACACACACACACACACAGAACATACTTCTGTAAGCCTTTTATATTTTATATTGTAGCTAACAGAAAACTATTCTTCCATTACTTTATGTTCACACTCTGTAAATATATCTCTGTAAATTTTCTAGGATCATGAATGTTTTGATAGCCACAGCTACACACATGAGAACGACGGGAAGTTGTGCAGAATAAGCTTTGACTCTCACCCTGCCCGCCTCCCTGTGATAGTTAAACTTTGAGCCAATTGTTTATAAGTGAGAAAAAATGTTTATAATGACCCATGAAAAATCTGCAACTTTTTATCCAGGAATTTCATATAACCTATCCTAAGGAAACATTTGTGAATTTGAAATAAATTGGGTAATCAAACATTAAAGTAATGTTAATCATAGTCAATATTTAAAATCTATAATAATGAAATGGAACATATATAAGCATTCAACAGTAGGGAAGTGGTTAGCTTCTGAGGAAACCCCAGAATGCCTACTCAAGGCCACGGAGGACTGATTGTGGTCACACATTGAAACATAAGGTAGGTCATGCTTTATAAGTACTTTCTAAATTTATAAAGTATGACAATTAACTATAAAATGTCAGTTTGAAAATTTAAAAACTGACAGAACATTGAAAGAAATTTTGCATTTAAAATGCATGAAAAATATGTAAACTTTATTTGTAGATGTTATTCCATGTGTATTATACAAAAATTAATGAAAAGCAAACATTAAAATTAAACTTAGCTCATGCTTTAAAGCTTAACAAAGATAAAAGCTTATCCCTTGCCATCTAGTGACAAGCCTATATTAATAAAAAGATAACAAAACATTTGTGAAATTAGAGATATCAAGTAAAAATATTTGCTACTATATTGAGAAAATAATAAACAAATATACTTATCATTTCTAAAACATGAGAAATAACATCTACTGATATGCTCAACATCAGTTACTTTCTTCATCAGCATATTACAATCCATTTTATAGAACCTTATTTTTCAAAACTTATCTACTTAAATAAATACAGGTAAAAACTTATGCTTCAAATATTTCAAATAACTTGGCCCTTTCTGTCATATATTTTGATACGTGGTATTTATAGGATGAGTTATTTACTCTAAGTTCTACTTTTGGCTGCCTATTGCCCATGTCAAGTAATTCATGCATGCTTAATTTATTTCGAATATTTGGAACATGGAGTAGTTTTGCCTTCTTAAAAAGCCATGTCCTTATCTTCCAAGTCTATGAGTATCACTTGGCATTGCAAACATGGTAAAGAGCCTTGATGGGAGGAGTCTGTTGTGCACCTATGTGCACTTATGAGACAGAGGCAGAGGGGCAGGAGATAGATGAGGCATGGCTAGGGGAGAAAAAGTCTGAGGGAAGAAAGACTTAGAGATGGTACAGCAGGATTTGAAATGAAGCTGATAGGAGATTGACCCAAGTTAAATGGGAAACTGGAGAAGAGAAGAGACTAAATTTTCCTCAAGTGTCCAGAATCAATGCAAGCCATCCTTTATGGTGGTTTTAACTCTACAGGGCTCTGATTTTCATCCAAGAAGCACTGCATAGTTAGTATGTTATCTCCGACATTAAGTCTAGTCTATTAGACTTTATTGTAACAGTATATTATTATAGCACTAATATTAAAGTTAAAGAAAATACTTATTTAAATATATTATGTTCCTATACATTGCATTAATATGTATAATATGTGTACTGTTCTTGAAAGATGTATTACTTACACATATGTGTATGTATGTACCTACACACAGCAGCAACATAAAATATATGCACATATATACAAATATATGTTTTTCATATATTCAATAACTTGACATTAAGAATATATTTTACCCATGTTATGAATCTCTTAAGTATGAGATGGCCTTCTGCTCATCTTAAGGAACAGAGAATCTCACCAACCTTGCTGATATTTATATTATGCAGCTGTATTGTGTACTGTGGGCCACAGAATGGGAGCAGTTTCTAGGGTGGTTCTGGAGTCCCTGAGAGTGCAGATCTGCTGAGTGGCAGGATTCTCCAACTCCACTGCAACCACAGTGGGCTTTCCTCAAACCATTACCCTTAATCCCAGACACTCATTTTTTTTCCAAATATATGTGATTTATCACTGAAAGAACTTTCAAAACAAATATTATCCTAAAAACAGTCCATATATCACTTTGTTTGAATTACAGTAAAGCAATAAAGTTAAGAGTATACACAAATGTGAGTGTAGGCACAGTTCATCAAACCCCGAGGGAAAGAGAGATTGGAGCAAGCTGCTAAGAGAACATGTGTGCCATCAAAACATGGAGTGGGTTCTGGACTTGGGCAGAAAAAGGGAGAAAGGACCCAGGATGGGGGAAAAACTGTCAACAAATACAAATTGCACATGCAAATATCATAATGAATTCTAATACTTTGCATGCTAATTTTAAAAAAGATAAATAACCAGTTTTCTGAAATTAAAATAATGACAAAAATCAATGTCACATCTGTGTGTTTTTCCAATGCTGGAGCTCAAATCCAGGGCCATGCTCTGGGCAAGCTCTGAACTATTAAGCTGTGTCCTCAGCCCACATGTCAGCCTTCCTTGTTAGTAACTTGCTAAATTTCCTAGATCTGTTATACTATACCAGAATATAATGACTAAATCCAAGATCAAAGATTTTAATTATTTTTATCAAAGTGTTTCAAGAATATTTTAATAGAAATTTTAGTTTGCATAAGACAAATCCTTTTGAAATGTCAGTACTCTTTGTAGAATAATTTGAGGGCCAAGATTGATAGGCCTAAGAAACTAAATCCCTCTGGTCTTTTGGACCATTTAAAAGTATAAAATCTTTTATAGCTTATTTTTAGCTTATACTACCTACTTTTGAGGGCATACTTGCAGGTCATGTCCCTGTGTAGATCACCAATCCAGATCACTTTGCCTTGTGCCCCACCCATCCAAAGTACCTTGCCTTGTGTCCCCACCTTTAAACTTGAATCCAGCCTTAACACAGTCCTCATGAAACCTTGCTTTCCTTTTTAAAAAGATCTTGAGATTATAATGTAATTTCATCATTTTCCATTTCCTTTTCTCTCTCTGATTTTATATGTAATGACCTTAGCCCCGTCGTTGACCCTTCTTAACATGTTCTGGTATGAGTTTCCCTTACACTTTTGTTTTGGCTATACTAACATGATACACTACAAGATTGCATTAACAGTTCAACAGGAAGATAACTGTTCAGTACAAACTATTCCTACTTTTAAAGATCTAAAAAGTATAGCAATTAATAGGACTCAAAGTTTAAAAAAATAGCTGGACTTTGTAATATTAAAATGTGAAACAAATTTATCGTGGAACCCTGAAGAATGGCTGTGGCATAGTCAGGGGGAGGGGCAACCAGGGAAGGGCAGGACCTGGAGGTCTGGTAGAGTTCAAGGTGCTCTTTGAGAAGCAGCTGTCAGGCAGGTATAGTTCACCTGTCTACACACTCAGCTCAGTCCCCTACTTGCTTCTGAGAGGTGGCAGCAGCCTGTGGCTGCCCATGCATCTGTGGTCCTGGGGACATGCTGCCCTGCATCCTAAATGTCCCTCTTCAAACAGGACCTGCCCATGTACCCTGGAACCCCCAGGATGGTGAAAGAGCTCAGAGTCAGGAAATATTTAAGAGTGAAGATTGAAATATCTTGGAGGATCTTCATATTTTTTATCAAATCTAAGTTACAGTGACAGGGAAATAATAGAAGTCTCTAGAAACTCTAGAACCACCTCACCTGACCCAATGCAGAATGCCCTTGGCTGTTCAGTTCTCAGCAGTGTGACCCTCTTAAGAAATAGCTGCTTCCCCTAGGACAGAGATGGCAGTGCTTATGAGCTGTAGTGAGTTCATATCCAATGTACAGCCATGCATAAGACATGCTGAGCACCATCCATGTGAGCTGTGCACATACAAATGTATACATGATTCAGAACAAAGAGCAATGTTAGTATTAATCTCTAAAAGGCCAGACAAATCTTTGACTTCATACATGCATTGCGTTTTATTTGATTCTTGAGATAGAATTATCATAGGAAGGAATTTACAGAAAATAGGAAACAAGCTATTTAAGAATGACGAAGTGATTTTTAAAATGCAATAGAAGGGAAATAGCAAGCTGAAAATACATGTGTAATTCTGTGACAAGAAGAAAGGGAAATAAAGAATCCTTCCAGAATCATCCAGCCGATTGCTCTGGCAGTAGCAATGACCAAATCAGCTTCCATGCACAGGTACAGCGGCATGTCACCTCATGGGCTGTACTTACCCTCTTCTTCCACCCCAGGGAGGCCTGCTTCCTTCTGGAGCTGACTCTTAGCCCTCACCTCTGAAGAAGCCACCCGCCTAGGCTCCTTGTGTTCACTCTCCGATAAAGCTTGGATTCCCATAGTTGGTTTTCCCTCAGTAACATGCATACCGCTGAGCTCGGTCAACCAAGGTCCGTTATGCCCCTCGGTGATTTCTTGCTCTTCGATCTCAGTTTCCAAGTACTTCTCGATTGGAAAGTGTGGTTTTCCTGGGTCATCATTTTCCCGCAGATCCTGAGAAGAGGAACTTCTGGAGCTTCCCTCTTCGCTGACAGAGTCGGCTTCCCCGCCCACCTCTGTAGAATCGTCTTCACTTTCGCTAGAGTAGGGGTGACTTCTAGATGAGATTGATGACATGGTTTTAACATCTACAAAAACAAAAACAAAAAATGATAACATTTTTGTTATATCCTGAATTTATCAGCTGACATGGAACTATATTGGGAAATAACCATATAAAATCTTTAACAAACGTTAGGGGAAATTGTTCACTTTTTCAATGCATTCTGTGTTATCATAATAAAAGAAAAAAATGATCTATAAACCACCAAGGTTTTTTGTTTTATTTTGCTTTTTTTTTTATTTATGGGGGTCTTTGTTGCTTTGTTTTGTTTTGTTTTCTCTTGTTATCTTGATATGGAGTCTCCTGCACTGCCTTCATTCTCCAAGTGTCCCAGCTTCTACCTCCCAAGTGATGCTACTACACCTGTGCCCCATATCCAGCTTATGAGCAATGAAAGATTTTTAATAGACCACATGTCACTGAAAACCAACTCCAGGTTTGACTTGTCTCTGTGAACTTCTAGAACGGCTATACACATTTTCGTTATTGGAAATTTTGAATAAGGGTTTGTTTTTTATAAGAACACACATTTCCTTCCTCTCCTGGTTAACCACGTCAGTAATTTCAATTATTTTATCTACTTTAAAACCTACCATCCTAGAACACTCTGGTGTCTGGGTACCATCTCTGCATTTACAAAGTCGGGAGGTGTTAATGGCTTTAGGATCTGTGTATAGGTAGATACTGCCTTCTTAGAGTCACTATAAGCAAGATCTTAAAAGGAAGCTGCCCGCAAAGAAGACATGGAGTACAAGCTCCAGGAGGAAGTCTTAGGGGGATTAGGAAGCCAGACAAGGATGGGAGATATTAAGATCTGTCTCAAGGGACAGCTCAACTGAAACCATGGGAACTTTAGAAGGGAGAGCTGTCCTAAAAGGAAATAATAAAAGTAACAGGGAGCTGGGGTTTCACACTTTGAACCAGTGAGATATTGGCTGTGAGCAACCCTAGGAGGATACGAACTCCCTGGTTTCTCTGGGCATTTTATGCCCAAGGGTGAAGAAATTCCAGTAGCCCAAGGCAATCCCTGAAGAAGACAAGAGACAGAAACCAGGAAGCAGACCACAGAGCAAAAACAGAGGCCCAAGCTGAACTCCCAGATGGAGCCACAGATTTTCATATACACATATGGAACATATAGTAGTCAAAAATAGCTTGCACCTGAACCCAACAAGCCTTTTGGAAGCTCCCAAGAATTCACACACGTTGAAAATCTATAAGGAAGAGCACTGTGTAAAAGTCCCTGCTTACATAGCATTGCTTCAGACGAGAGAAATACAAAGTTAGTGTTTGCTTTCTAAAACAATTGCTCTGAAATCATTTTATAAATACTTTCCCTCGGTGGGGTATCAGGGACCACACATTAGTATAGACTCTATCAAGTGCGTCCCAGGGCTTCCTAGCTTTCCAGTTCACTTGCTGATTCTTCTATCACTATGTGACAGCTACAGACACTATGCCAGCTACTGTGGAGCTAATGATGAAAACTGACTAAATAACACCACCAGCCTCTCCTTCTTCTTCCTCCTGTCCCTCTTGGCTCTTCCAGCTCCCGATGGCTCATTTTAACGTTCTAAGTACAGCCATGGAGACATACCAACACTTCCAAGAAGGCACAAGTGAGGCTTGAATGGCTTCTTTAAGCAGCAGGCCCTTTTAAGTGCCATTCATCACATCTCAATACCTCAAAAGAGCCCTCGTCTGGACCGTTGGCTCCCTGCTCTCCCTTCTACATCTGCACCTGCCATCCAGAATTCAAGGGGACCGACCTCTCTTGTTTTACCAATCCAAAAACTTTGAGTCTAACACTCAGCAGCTCTTGTAAATGCTTCACACAATTTTAAAGAGGAACAACTCATACGTATTAGTGGTCCCATGGATGACTCTGTCTGATGCACCGTGAACTGAGACATGATGTTTATCTAGCTTAGAGACCCCAGAACTGCATGTAATGACCAGGTATCTATTGGTAGGATGATTCCCACTTCGGGCTCAGTGCATCATTCACATAATAATAAATAGCCACCCCCTCTATCATTCTTTAGTAGCTTCTATTAGGTATATTATCTGATTTCAAAAGGCTGACAGCTCATCATGGTTC
This sequence comes from Mus musculus, assembly GCF_000001635.26. Taxonomy (NCBI): domain Eukaryota; kingdom Metazoa; phylum Chordata; class Mammalia; order Rodentia; family Muridae; genus Mus; species Mus musculus. The sequence continues at coordinate 154,746,242 of NC_000069.6, read as the reverse complement.
AATTTCGAGTAAGGTCAGTAAATAAAGAAGGGGAACTGAGAGGCCTCGAAGTGGCAAGTAGACCTGACATCTGATACAAACTCATTTCCGTTTCCAAATGTCTCCTTCATCTCCTGATGTAATTTACACTCACTCTCACTCCTTGTTCCCATTTCTATACAGGCCCTGGGGTAACATGGGGCCCAGAGAAAAAGCTTCAGGATCATACAATGGGATCATACAATCCCACCATGAATTGTGGTTTTTTTTTTTTTTAATTTTATTTTAGAAATTAAGCAAAATTTATTTTTAAAAAAACGTTCATATAAAGCCATCTTGAGGACATATTTGAAATTGTCATTAGAATAGAAAGGCTATAGGAGGCAGATAGTAAAGCAACAGCCTCCTGCCTTTGTGCCACAAAGTCTCCCCCACCCCAGTCCTGTGGTTCTGGTTTCCTTGGCCAGGAAAGGATGCATCCTCGGTGTCTGAGATTCTGCCAAAGCCGACTGCATGTTCCCCACTCATCCCAGACCCTAGCAGAATCATTGCTTTCCCCTGGATATCCATTCAGTCGCCATCTCTCCTTTTTCTGTGTCATTATCAATATCAACTAACTACATGGACTCACCACCCATAAATGCTGAGAGCATCCCATGTGCCCAGAAATATTCTGCAGAGGAAAGAAAGCAGTGCCTTGGCCTCTGTATAGAGTGCACTTTCTTGGGTGACTATCGATTGGCTCTCCTTTGCAGAAGAGATGGATAACTGCACTGTATACCTGGTGTTTGTTCACTTCCCTAGCAGCACCATGGAGACCTCGCAGAAAGGGTTGCTGCCTTACCATCAGGACCTGCACGGTCTGTCTTAAACCGGGGACAAGAGCCAGCTGGGTTTTCAACAATCCCCACTCCTCAGTACGGAGCATGCTTTAAAATTTGCTAGTTCCTTATAGTCCTGGTTTTTACCTTGTTCTGTTGTTGTTGTTTAAGCTAGAATCTAAGATATCTTAATTACTTTCGATTAAAATTTTATATCAAATCCATGGAACCCAACCCAGTAAAGCCCACAGCTCTTTCAGCTGTGATACTAATGGCATCTTTCTTATTACTAAGTTTTTAGAAGTCTTGATGAATGACACTTTATCTTCTTTATCCGTGTCCAGGACATATGGTTACATGTATCATACATACATATATGTCATACACATATGACACTTGGATACTCATGAGTTTGTGAGCTATTATATCTCATACCAGGTATCAGGATTCAGGTGAACTGTTCACAGACAATACCTAATGAGACAAGTAATTGTACTTAATGAACATTCTAGAACAGTTGCTCTTAACCTTCCTAACACTGCAACCCTTTAATACATTTCCTCATGCTGTGGTGAAGCTCATAAAATTGTTCTCATGGCTACTTCATACCTGTATTTTTTCTACTGTTATGAATCATAATATGAATATCTGACATGCATGATATCACATGCTCGACCTACATGTTGAAACCCACTGTTTTAGAATGAATAGAGAATTTAAAATGTGGAAATACAAATTAAATTAATATATAAGCTAATCATTTGTCCTAAAAGCAGGCATATGATCACCAAAAAATATTTATCACTCACTAAAATACTTCAATCCACTAGTGAGATAAATGTATACATTACCTTATAAGGACATATCTGCTGACAATACAGCTACAACAGGAAGAAAAGGGCCCCAGGGTGTGTAGCCACCTTTGCACTGTCTGGTTGAACCTGCTAAGCCTTGTAGTGAATACAGCATTGAGATTAGAACAATCACAAGTCACACCATTCCACCTATATACCTTTATGTATTTGTATACTGATCCGGTCAATCAACCTTCCTTTGGAACGGTTCTAAGTCACAGAATCACTACTTGTACCATCCAGGTTCAGGAGTGTAGTGAAGCCAGGTACTGTGGCCCCTGCTTCTGTTCCCAGAGGCTGAGTCAAAAGGACCTCAAGTTCAAGGCTAGCCTCAGAAACATAGTGAGATTATGCCTTGAAAAGTCAAAACTATAAAGAAAGAATTAATTTGATGTTATTTTTGTGTAAACTACCCAATGGTGAATTTAACCAGTTTTTTTTTAATCTGTGACTTCCTACTCCAGGAACCATGTTATTAAGAAATGACTAACTGTGACCAGAGATGGCTCAGCAGGTAGAAGCACTTGCTGTTCTTGCAGAGCTTTTGGGTTTTTTGTTCCCAGCACCCACTTAGCAGTGACTATAATTCCAGTTACAGGGCCATCCAAAGCCTTTTCTTGTCTCCACAGGCAACAATCACACGCAACATGTACTTACATACATGGAGGCAAACATCCAAACACGTAAACTAAGAATAAATAAATAAATAAATAAATAAATATGCAAAAATTACACATAAAGTCTTTCCATCCATCATGGGTAATCTCCTTATGGCTCTCCCCCATCCAAACGTGGGCACAATATACTGTGAGCTCAGTACGTGACAGCATGCCCAATACAATGTCAGTATAGAAGGCGACCTTGCCATGTGCCTTTCTTCAAGTTCATACATAGTCAAACCAGTATGATCAAAATACATAGTGTGGACATATGAAACTCTCAAAAAATACATTCAAGTAAGTAAAATCCAAAACTGGTAGAACTCTTGATGTCAAGTAAATTGAATTTTTTGTGACTCTGAGATTTTTAGGTCTATGACGTGTACGTCATCAGATTGAAAAATACGCAAATGAATGCTTTCTTAGAAGAAAAAAGATGCTTCCAGTCTGGCTCTTTTAGCAGCCTGAGAACCAACACTGTCTGTCCCTTGATCTCTTGTCTCTCTTTGATGTCCCTACCTTCCCTCTCATGAGGAATTACTTAGCCTTTACCTCTTCACAGGCATTGTTACCCAGAGTGCCCATGAAAAGTGTATTCCTAGTCACACTGTGTTTTCCCATCAGAGCTACAGCATCCATCTTTGACAATACATTTTCTGCTGGCAAATTAGTGTCCGGGGTTGCAAGCACAAATGCAGAAAGCACAGCTGTCATTCCTTTTAAATGGCAGGAAACTGCACACATCATTCCTGGAGCAGGGTTCTCTCTTAGTTGGCTATTCATCACTCGTGGGCCACAAAAATGTGTTCATCAAAGTACGCTAGTGCAATTGTTAGCTGGCAGTTTAAACAGGGCTGACTTGCCATGAGAGTGACAGTCTGGGCAATTGTTTGCCCCTGGGAACAGGTGCAGGCAGGTTCAAATGAAACACATCCAAACACGAGCAGCAACTTTCTTAATCATGTCAATAAAAGGGATGAACGGGTGTCTGGGATTCAATGCCTAAGCTATGCTTCTCACACATTCGTAGGTGAAATGCTGTATTTTCCATGAAATCCACCATGATATTGTCATTTTTAATAAATGCGCTATGTACTAGCCAGATAAAAATCGCTAACTCTTATACTTCTCATACTATCAGGCATACTGTTGAACATCACAAAGAAACATGATTAAAATAAAGGGTCAGGAGGCAGGAGACATCCTGGGAACAGACAAGCGGTGAGATTATATTTCAGAGCATTGTTGAGGTGGCAGTGTATGTGCACACCCAGGATGCAAAGGTGTCTTTGAAAGGGTACTTGGATAAGTCCATTATTGAAATGAGAAGAACTAATAGCTGGCAAGTTCAATTCTGCATCATAAATTTTCCAGTATTTATGAAATGACTATGACTATGACCATACTAAAACATTGCATATTTTGCCTCTATGTAATAACAGGAATTCTAAATAACTTTTTCAATGACTATACCAAGAACCACATATCATGAACATTGATCAGAGATCACAAGAGTACTTGAAGTACTTTGGAAGGCATTCTACAAAACCTCTTGTGATACTATCCCTGTGAGAAGAAAAGCAAAACAACACCACATCCTGGCCTCCTTAGCAGCGTTTTGTTTGCTATGAGTTTCGCTAATTTCAGAAACAAAACTTAATACATGGAAATGTCTGAAAACTGACCTGCTACAGGATAGGGCTTAGAGGCTTAGCTCAGGCTGCCCCGGAAAGCAGAATCACTAGGAGGAGACCTTACAAAGCTTAGGGATGGGGAGGGACATCTATGCATGGAGACAAGTGCCAATCTAGCAAGACTTAGGAAGTGATCATTATTTATTTCTCTTTTGTAAAAACAAAACCGGCTAAATGAGAAACCAGAGTTAGTGGAAATTCAAAAGGCCTCAGAGCTACAGACGCCCCAGAAAAAAAACAAAAAAAACAAAAAAACAAAAAAACAACTTCTTTTCTTTTGGGTTGAAAGGCTGTTCGAATTTTAGGTACATGGATATTTTTGGATTTTGAAAATGTACGTTTCCGACCAAGTCCAGGTTTTGAGGTTTGGTTTCAATCGGAACTGAATTGCAGTTCTTTCTGGCTATGTACTGGCTTTGGGCTTGCTTAATTTCCCTATTTGCAAGCTTATGTATTGTGAAATGTAGCTAAAGGGGAATGCAATTGCTCTGCAGGTTGTTTGGGGTCAATGAGGAGTTCATGCAGCATATTTAGTGTGGGGCTCAGCACATAAAAGGATTCTAATAGTCAGGAATCAGCTCACGAGCTACAGCACCGCCTCCCTGCCTCCACAGCATGCCTTTCCAGTCAGGGACTGGCAGTGGCGTTGGCATTAAAGTTTCCCAACCCTTGGTTATTCAGTAATTATGGTACAAATAATCAAAGCTTTCCTTTTGAAAAAAGGCAAGTACTTCCTGTATCTTGCTCTTTGTGAATATATACATATACACATACACATACACATACACACACACACATACACACATACACACACACACACATACACACACACATACACACACATACACATACACTCACACACACATACACATATGAAAATCTATGTGACCTCCAGAAAGTGTAAAACTCAGACAATTGATAGCCAAGGACTTCACAGAATCTTTGTGATATCCACAGCTTCATAATCTCCCACTATTACAACAGGCATGAAAACCCAAGCCACATGTATTCTGAGCCACTTATATTTATACCCAAATACATTTTCAATCAGCTTATTAATAAATCGCATGGATAATTTCCTTAAGAATATCGACTGAGGTGAATTCTTTTCTATGACACTTTTTCTATTGACTAATTTAGTTTTGTGTCACAAAGAAATATAAACTAAACTTCTCCAGCATGTGTATTCGAATTGAGAAGAGATCTTACCTACTACACGTATTTAGTGTAAGAAATATAAAGTGTAAATAACAGAAATTATAGAACATTTCAATATATTACAATACTGTAATGCTTGACATTGTAATAAATATGAATGTTGATCTCATTTGCAAATATACTGAGTTAACTTCATTCTGATTTTTAAAATTATATTTCATTTACTCCTTACCTTAGCCATTGAAGAGTTTAGTTTAAATATGTTGTTGTTGTCATACTCATGAACCCATTTTGGTTTTGAAACAAAACCATTTTCTCTTTTACCCTACATAAATCTCCTGGGTTTGCTTTAAATACACATACATTAAATATTAGAACAAGTTTTCTTAAATTGTAGTTTAAGAAAGTGGAATTGTTAACTAAATATTTTCCCAGAATGAAATCGATTACTTAATTCCTTTTAGACTATCTAAATAATTCCCAAATTCAAGACTTGATAATTTTATGTAGAAAATACTTTGGAATAAAAAGGAATATTTTAAAATGTTATCAATTCAAAAAGTCACCAAATGTGACCTAATTCTCAAGTTATAAATTTCAGAGCCATGCAGACTTAAATATGTAAGAATTATTGTTATTATTATTATTGATAAAAGCCAAGAAGTGCCAAGAGAAAATCTTCAGACAAAGGCCACAGATCATAAACCAAATACGAGTATCCAACAAAATAGAGAAATGTAAGTCAATTACAATCTTTTAAAAAGTCCTTCCCTGCCAAAAGTGACCTTTATTGTTCCTTTGAACACTTACAGCTATCTTAAGTGGAAAGATTTTAAAGAAACCACAGACTGTTCTATGAACTGAGTAGGCCTGCATCCTCTGATCATAGCAGAATTAAAAAGAAATAAAAAGAGATAAGTACCCAAAGCTATTAGAAGCCATTTAGTAAACAGAAGCTGCTGAGCTTGGGGTTAGGGGCTCCTCAGGCCAGGCTCACATGCAGCAGCTTCGTTCTCTACCCTCAGAGCTGACCCTGCCATTCTTACTGTCACAGGGAAATGACAGGCACCCAACTGATACAGACTGCCTATGAGCCACTCTCTGTCAGTCTCAATGTCCCAACGGGTTTTTAGGATTCCCAGCGCAATCAGGAGCACAGGGAGCATGGCAGCGTGTGCAGCACCATGGACACACTAATGGGCTGAAAAGTTGTCCTTCCTCCCGCTGTCTGAGCCAGTAGTCAGAGTCAGTCTGGCTTCGGGCAGGTATCGTGTGTTACCCAGGAATCATATGACCTAGGATCCCTGAAAACTGTGAGGGGACCTTCACTCAGAACTCCTGCCACACTGTGGACTTTACCTCAGTGGTACCTCCTCCAGTAAAGCTGTTACCCGAAAGGCCAGCCTGCCTCGCTATCTTTCTGCAAACCACCCAAGCCTTTTACAGGAGCTACTTTGTGTATAGACATGTGAGGGCGTGTGTGTGTGTGTGTGTGTGTGTGTGTGTGTGTGTGTGTGTACTGAAATATTTTGAGATAAAAGGATGTAGTAACTTTTTAACTGAGTCACCACAAGCCTAATCTGACATCTTGCTAAAGTTCCCCAAACTAAGGAAAACACGCTGACGAAGAAACAACTCTGCAATTCAGAAGTGCACTGAGGGGTGGCTGGCTGGGACTCTTGGGTTAGGCAGTCACACATCTGTCTTCCTTAAAAGGAAAGGTGAGCTCCCCTCACAGTGTACCACACTCTGCCACCTGCCTTGTCTGTCATCCTCTTCGCTGTCCGAGCATCCAGTATCCTCATTCTCACTGTCATGGGCCTTCTCTGAAGAGGTTTCAATTTTCTTTTCGGGGTTCCGGTTGTCTTTTTCACTTTCGGTGGGTGTCTTGGATCCTCCACTCATCTGGTCATCAGCCTGGTCCTCATCTTCATCCACCTTCTCGTCTTGTTTTTCATCATCTACCTCAAAATCTTCTTCATAGTCTGAAAGAAGAAGCTTCAGTGTAACAATGAAGACAGAAGCCTGGGAGCTTCAACTACTTCACTCTAATGGGATCTCTGGCTCCATTGTCTTCTGGCTCCTGGGTCTTTCTCTGCTGCTTTTTAACACATTTATGAAACAGGGATGACTAATAGTCAATGGTCAAAGACCGCAATCAGCTACACACAACAGCACAAAAAGAAATGAAGCCCAAAATGACAAGGCTGGAAGCTAATAAAGGCTCATTTACAAATGGACACCATTACCCACGGTGACCAAATGGAAAAGGGGGAGCTTTATATGAAAGAATAAATTAGAAGTAAATTAAAAATGAGGAAAACAGGGTTACAATAATAGAAGTTAATCTAGAGACCCAGTGAGGTCATATTTCATATGAAGATTGTTCAAAATATTTGGATATCACTCTAATTAATAGTGAAGTGGAAAAATTCAATTAATCACATCCAAAGGACCTGAGAGATAGCCTGTGAATAGCATGTTGAGAGCCGAATGGACAATGAGCAAAGCTCTAAAGATGATTTTAGAGCTAAGCCAGAGCAGGAACCGTGTAAAGTGTTCATTCCTACAATGCACAGAATAATTACAACTCAAGAATAAAAACTCTACGAAATAGAACAACGCTGTCACAGCCTCGAATTTACTTCATTCCCTACAGGGACAGAGCAAATTTGTACCAGGGAAAGCAAATTGTCACATCGTATAAACTCCAGCTGTCTCTCGTGGTTATAATTTTTCACCTTTCATATTTAATTGTTTCCTCTTAATTCACCACCCAAACTTAAAATCTCAAAGTGACAGCAGACTGAAGACAGACAGCAACAGGCTCTCATGCAGAACCAATTAAGCAAGTAAACAATTATCCTCAAGCTAAAAGATAGAAGGAAATAAAAGGTTCCCAATTTTTGTGTGTTTTAGTTACGAGACACTTCAGCTCTTCTTCAGTGGGGCCTCCTGGGTAATGGACTTGAGAACTGCCCACCCTCTGCAATCAAAGAAACGAGTGTCCTATCCACAGAAAATGTCACCTTTGTGAAAACAAGATTGAGGTAAAAATAAGAATAAAGTGGACACACCAAGATGGCTAATGTGAGATCTGCCGTCTCAGGATGGCACATGTCAGGAAACAACACCATAGAAGAAATGGCAGGGTGCAGGATTTAGCTTACATTTCAACACACAGAGTAAATGCTAAGAGAGTAAGATGATTCATATTCAAATACTGCTGGGCAAGTTACAGGACAATTTCTCTCTATAAGATTTTATTTTTATGTTTATGTGTCATGTGTTTGTGTCACATGTTTGTGTCATGTATGTGACACACATAACATGTGTCATAGTGTGCCATGTGTTGTGTCATGTTTTGTGTCATGTTGTGTTGTGCCACATGTATATGTCATGTTGTCACATGTATGTATCATGTATGAGTCACATGTGTGTGTCACGTGTGTGTATTATGTTGTGTGTGTCACGTGTGTGTGTCACATGTACAGGTGTCTACAGAAGCCATAGGGAGCATTAGATCCTCTGCAGTTGGACTTAAGTTGTTGTGAGCCACCAATATAGGTGGTGAGAGCTGAACCTGGGTACCCTGGAAGAGCAGCCAGCACTCTTAACAGCTAGGCCATCTCTCCAGCCCCCAAGGAAACTTCATAACTGATCACTAATAAGCTTTAATTCAGAAATTTCTATGTAAAAGAGTATAAAATTTCAAGAGAAGACATGATGGTAATATAATTCCAGCCACCAAGGAATCTCCAGTCTTTGTTGAGGAAATATGATGTAGGTAAATAGTGCACTCACTATCTGCAGCAGTCTCAGTGGCTCCCTTTGACATGTGAGTGTTCACACTGTCTGCAGCAGTCTCAGTGGCTCCCTTTGACATGTGAGTGTTCACACTGTCTGCAGCAGTCTCAGTGGCTCCCTTTGACATGTGAGTGTTCACACTGTCTGCAGCAGTCTCAGTGGCTCCCTTTGACATGTGAGTGTTCACACTGTCTGCAGCAGTCTCAGTGGCTCCCTTTGACATGTGAGTGTTCACACTGTCTGCAGCAGTCTCAGTGGCTCCCTTTGACATGTGAGTGTTCACACTGTCTGCAGCAGTCTCAGTGGCTCCCTTTGACATGTGAGTGTTCACACTGTCTGCAGCAGTCTCAGTGGCTCCCTTTGACATGTGAGTGTTCACACTGTCTGCAGCAGTCTCAGTGGCTCCCTTTGACATGTGAGTGTTCACACTGTGGGTTTTTAGTTAGAATTCATCATTAATTATGTGAAATGGTACCAAGGGCAGCTCCTACTTTATCCTTGGTTTAACTGTGTGTGCTTTCACTCTCCCATGCTCAAATGCAGTCAGAAAATAATACATGGAAATTCCTAGAAATTAAACTATAATTAAAAATATAGCTATTACTAGAGAATCCATCCATCCTCTGGAGGCTGAGCTCAGGGTCTTGTGAGTGCTAAGTAAACTTAGTACCACTGAGCTAACCCTCAGCTCTACCCTCACCGTGTGTTCTCATAGTTATCCTGTTGTAGGAGTTATTGCTATTAATCTTCTGTGACTAATTTATGAACTACATTTTGTTATATGAATGTATGTATATTTTAAAATGTGTACAGAATTCATCATGATCTGTGGCTTTAGACATTGGCGGAACACTTTGAGACAAAGCTCCACAGATGAAGAGTAAACCTAAGTGAAATGAGATCAAAGAAATATTAGAAGTCAACTTAGTGTATCTGTGTGTGTGTGTGTGTGTGTGTGTGTGTGTGTGTATGTGTGTGTGTAAGTATGTGTATGTCTGTGCACAAAAGTATAGGTGCATTGTGTGGCTGTGCCTACATGTATGCATGTGAGTGTATGTGTGCATGTGTATATGTGCAAGTGTGTGTAGTGTGCACATGTGTGTGGCTGTGCACACACATATGTGTAGATATGCACATGTGTGGTTGTTCACATGTGTGGGCACATGTGTGTCTACGTACACATGTGTGAATTTGTGCAGTACTTGCACTGGAATGTAGATCACAAGTATCCTCCTCTATCTCTCTTCCTCGTCATCCCTTCTTGCTCTCCATCTTTATCCTTTGAGACAGGGTCTCTCACTGAACCTGCTAGCTGCTGGACTCAAGGATCCTCCAGGATCCACCCTGGGGTTTCAGGTGCTTGTGACTATACCTCGTTTTTACATGGGTTCTGGGAGTTTGACCTCAGGTCCTCATGCTTGCATAGTAACTTCTCTCACCCACTGAATGAACCATCATCTCTTCAGCCCCACACATATACTATTTTGCATTATATGCCGTTAGTCACAATATAAGCAGGAGCCTGACAGAACATGAGTGTAACGTAATAATTCCATCCAAAGCAGTAAATAGTATTGAAATATGAGGGTTTGGGGATCAGGTGGTGACATGTCCTATACCCAGATAGAATATTTCTTAGCTATGTGACACTGGGCAATTTAACATCTCTAAGCTTCAGCTTCTTCATCCATGTCATGGCTAGCACAAAGCTGTGGTATTAGAAGCAGCAATACTCAACCCAAACCATGATCTATAGGTCATCAGGAACATATGAATCAGCACTAACAAGGTTGTCAAGGGGCAGTGGAAGAGCTGGTCTTAAACGGGACAAATCACATTAAAGTGCTGTTGTTTGGGAGCAATTCAGGTTACTAGAGGACCTCACTCTAAACCAGAGCAGCACAGTGGCCACAGTCAGGCCAGGGACAGGAAAGGGGCATCCAAGGAAAACAGAAAGAGCCCTGCATCTTATTTTTGACAGGCTTCTATGTTTCCCCTCAAAACATAAAAATTCAACCCTGCCAGAGCGCTGTACTAACCACTCATCACCCCTAGGAAAACTCAGTCCTCCATCAGCCACCAGCCTTCCGTTTTCATTGGAACACAAGAAGAGATACCTTTGTGTCACCTACTCATGGCTTAAATGGGAATGACCTGGTGGTGAGTGTTTGAGCATCCTTCCTTTCATAAGGTCTGCTCTCCTATCCCAAGTTCTTCAGTTAGATTGTTATCTCAAATACCCACTTTAAGAGGAGGGGCACTGGGTGAACAGATGTGGAGCACTGCATCTGCTAGAATCTCTCCTAACACCACTCCGGCTATGTGATCAGCCAAGGCCAGGCAGAGAGGTGTGACTTGCTGCCAGTTCTCCTGGGGTCTTCATGGAATTGGCGGTTAAAGCCTAGCAACCTTGAGGTAAAGGCCACTGTCACAGCACAACCATGTTGGTGAAAGGAAAACAAGGGAAAGCGGCGAAGCCTCCCATTGCCTATCCTTTTCAAGCCCCATGTCTTATGAGGGAAAGCACTGGGAAGTAGCTCTATGCCATTGCTGCAACGATGCCTGATGGCTTAAAATTCCCCATCCAGAGGAGAAAGAAAGCTAGGGCAGATCATAAAGAGAAGAGAGTGGGGTTCCAGCATTAGGAGTGAAATAGCCACATTATCTCTGTCATCAACACACGAGACCCAGAGCGCTGGGACTTCCTCCAGGATTTCTGAAACTCTTGTCCAGCAACATAATGTAAGAAAGAGGATTCTGAAGCCAGAACTTCCATAGAGAATGTGAACCTGTGGCTACTACTCCACTAATCCAGCCTTCGTGTTCAAGAAGTAAGGGAACACACGATCACAAGTGGCCTTGTAATAGCTGAGAACACTGGTACAGAGTAAATGATTCAATAGTTTGGAGTAGATCCGCATGGGTACGGATTGGAATTCTGTTATGCTGTCTACACATGAGTGAGACCTGTTTCCAACTGTAAAATGGAGAGAGGAGCATGCTTCCACGTAGGTGAGAGTGAGCGGAGGGAGTGGGGAAAGTGTCTGGCAACACGCACTGCTCAGAGCCTGGCGACGACGTTATTCTTGTTACTATCACTTTAGGTTACACTGCGCAGGTGTGTGAGTGTATGTCTCTCAGTGTGCTTGCGTCTGTGTACATATGGATGTGTAGAGAGAGGAGTCAAGAAGGGAAGAGGGAGACGAAAGAGAGAGGAAAAGGTAGAGAAACAGGACAGACAGACTCTAGGACTTTTGACTGAGTACAAGCTGCTGTTAGAAGGTAAGTCCTCTAGCTCCAAATGATCATGTATATTGTACTTACCAAACCCAAAATGGACAACCAATGTCACTCCTGCAATCATGTCCAAAAACTAAATAAATAGACACAATTTTACTTGGTCAAAGGCTCTCTATGGGTGTGAATCTTGGCTCTGGCAAGCAGGACAGAAACTTCCTTATATCTTCATACCTGTAGCAAGCACCTCACGCTTCCGAAGCCAGGAAGCCTCCCCTCAAAACAGCGCAGGACAAAGTGAAAGGAGTAGGCCGTGGCTGCCTACAGATTACAGCCAAGCTACAGTGCACAGCTTACTATGACGACGTGAGACAGCAGTAACGACGAGGGAAGCTGCTCTGGCTTACCGTATTTAACAGCGTTGTCCTGGTCCTCTTCCCAGACGTCTCGTCCTGACTTCCCCTTCCATTCCATTTCCTCAATAGCCGTCCTCACTTCTTTGACCCCTAATTTTATTTCCTCAGCTGAAAATGCAGCTGAGACACAAGACTCTTTCCTCTCCATCTCGTTCCTTTTCGATGGTGCATTCATTCTGTCCTTCCTCAGTTTTCCCTGACTCTTGTTTGGTGGCTCCTCCTTTTTCTCAGTAATCTTTTCCTTCTTAGGTTTCGTTGAAGATGGTTTTCTGTCAAGGCCCATTGCAATAATGCACCTGTGAGAAATACCAGCATGAAGCCTTTATTAACTTGTATAGTAGGTTGATGGAGTCATAAACTTTATAACTCAAGTTTATAACATGTGTACCATGTTCTAATAAAATTATGAAAAATATGCTACCTGTTTTCATAGACTGATTTAAAATAAACAATTTTATTTTTATTAATATGAAAATCTTGTATATGAACATAATTCTTAATTTTAACCACAATAACAAATATTTTAAAAGCACTCATCAACCAAAAACTATAATATCAAATTTTTACAAGGCTTATATAAATGTAATTTATATATGAACGTAATTTATATACAAATATAATTTATACATAAGTAGACGCATAGGTAATAAGTCAATAGATTGATAGATGATAGGTAGGTAGATGGATGATTGATTGAAAAATACATGATAGATAGATAGACAGATAGATAGATAGATAGACAGATAGATAGATAGATAGATAGATAGGCCATCAATCCTTAGCTATTATATAATTGAAGGGCTGGAGAGATGTCTCAGAACTTTAAAGTTCCTCCTGTTCTCACAGGAGACAAGAGTTTGGTTCCTAGAACATGACTTGGTTGCCTCATAACCACCTGTAACTCTAGTTCCAAGTAATTGAATGCCCTTTTCTGGCCTCTGTGTCACCTACACACATGTGACATACACTCACATATACATGTACACATAAAATAAAACTATTAAACAAAGGAATGTAAATAATCAGGAAAAATGTTATTGCCTTTGCAATTCATTACTCTAAGAACACATTAATGACTTGCATTTAAGTTCAATTCAAAATGTGTAGTTTTTAAGAAACAAAATCATCCATTGTTTGTTGTGCATTTTAAGTAACCTGGGAGTCTGTGCATTTTTTTAAACAGAATTTCCATTATTGCTTTTTAAGAATGGCTTCTTTTTTTTTTTGAAGCCCTTCCCTACAATCTTTTCTGGATTCACTGGTGGTATGCTTTCATTCTTCAAAACTAGAAACACTCTGTAGAAGTCATTGCACATTGAATTTAGTGACCCACCCAGATGTTCTGAACACTTTGTGTGTGTGAGAAACCCTCAGCTGCTGCTTGTAACCATACTCCCTCCTGCTCTGGGACAGGGTCTCCTGTTGGGTCTCCGTACACCAGCTTAGCTCCAAGCTTCTGAGGAGTTACTAGACAAACGCAGCTATTTCACCGTGGAAGGAGGATACACAGCCATGTCCAGCTTGGTATAGCTTCAGTGCATAACTGAGGCCCTCATAGTTGAGCAACCACTGAGCCATGCCCTAGCCCAGGACAATTTCTTAATCTGAAGTTTATACTGAATTTTCAGCCATCTTGAGTCTTCAAGTAGCATGGTAATTGCTTGGTCGTTTTTTTCAAAATGGTAGTATCAAGAAGTACCACATTCTATCACCTAACATTGTAGCATCTCCTTGCGTGACAGAGCTGAGAGGATTTGCACTCCAGCTGAAGATCAAGCTGTCGAACAAGAGGAAGTGGGAGCCAAGCATCTCACCCAAATTAAGTATGATGAGGGCTTTTCCCGTCACGATGATGTGCTTAGTGTGCGTCGTACCCTGGGATAACGACGCCACACATCTTCACAGGGTGTCATTATTAGCCTTGCCTTCTGTGCAAACATTTCTTCCTTGATCAGTGGCAACCGCAAATCCAGGGTCTAGAGCCTGTGATTCGCTGCTACCTTGAATGTATGCTGTGCTGTGTAAAGGCTTTGGGGCCTCCCTGCTGAAAGCTCAGACGTTTTATAGCCCATCTGCTGAAGGGAATTGGACAAAGTGAGTAACATCTGGCTCCCCCAACACTGACTCCCTCTTTCACTTCTGAGTGTAATTCAGAATGATGGTTCTGATTACTGACGCTCAAATAAATTACTGGAATATCTGAAGTCATCTAAGTGGGACAGAAGTCAAGTAAACAGGACTCCGTGACCACCCATCCTTCGCCATTTCTGTGGCTATGAGAGGAATTTTACCTCACCTATGACAAGTAGACAGCAAAGGAGAGTGCCTCAAGCATTCACTGATATCTTTGGAAGAAGTGGGTTTGAAGCTAAGGTTTTAAAAAGTAACTATCAGGGGCCCCAATGGAGGAGATAGAGAAAGTATCCAAGGAGCTGAAGGATCTGCAACCCTATAGGTGGAACAATAATATGAACTAACCAGTACCCCCAGAGCTCGTGTCTCTAGCTGCATATGTATCAGAAGATGGCCTAGTCGGCCATCACTGGGAAGAGAGGTCCCTTGGTCTTGCAAACTTTATATGCCCCAGTACAGGGGAAACACCAGGGTCAAGAAGTGGGAGTGTGTGGGTAGGGGAGAGTGGAGGGGGAGGGTATAGGGGACTTTCAGGTAGCATTTGAAATGTAAATGAAGTAAATACCTAATAAAAAGTGGAGAAAAAAAAATAAAAAGTAACTATCCTCTGAGAACTGTAAGTAAATCACTTCGGAGTGAAGAGCCCCATTCTTTTTTTGTTGTTGTTTTGTTTTGTGTTTGTTTGTTTGTTTGTTTGTTTGTTTTTTCGAGACGGTTTCTCTGTGTAGCCCTAGCTGTCCTGGAACTCACTCTGTAGACCAGGCTGGCCTCAAACTCAGAAATCTGCCTGCCTCTGCCTCCCGAGTGCTGGGACTAAAGGCATGTGCCACCATGCCCGCCTGAAGGGCCCCATTCTTTAATCTCATAACTATTTTTATATCCTTGGAAAGAGCAAGAAAATAAACTCATAGGATTACAGAGAAGGTAGGAAGCACTGAGAAGAAAAGCAGTTGTCAACAGTCCCATGTTGTGCTCTTTCCAAGTCCCGCAAAGAGAGTGCTCGGGGCTTAGTAATCCAGTTTCCGATTACACAACAACTCATGAAGAATATTCTGTGCTTGGGTTACTTTTCTGTTGCTAAGATAGGAAAGGACAAGAAAGTCAATGTGGAGAAGAATGGGCAAGTTTAGCTTGCAGTCACAGAGAATCGGAGTCCATCCTGGGAAGGAAGCTGCCAGTCAAAAGCAGAGACCTCTCATCTCATCCGCACATAGGACTCAGGTTGAACAGGAAGTGAGGCCAGGACATCAAACCTCAAAGCTCTCCCAGAGTTGTACTTCCTCCAGGAGGCTCCTTTCCCTACAGGTTCAATTTCCTTCCCAAGCAATGGAACAAATCGATAACCAAGTGTTTAAACGCAGGAACCCAACTTCTCATTCAAGTGCCCTGACTTCACATGGATGATTGAGTTCAGTAAAAACCTCTGAAATGATTTTCCAACAACTGGATAGTGCATACCAACTGGAAACAGAACGCCATCCTGCCTGGGCTAAGCTGGGCCTTAAGGGACCTTTCACTCGTCTACTTTCCATCCTGCCTGGGCTAAGTTGGGCCTTACGGCACGGGACCTTTCACTTGCCTGCTCTCTGGATTTTGTTTCACATCTCCTCTCGTCTCTAAAACCTCCTTCATCCTCAACCACAAGTGAGAAATTTATTTCTTTTTCTAAGAAATAGTGCAAATAGCACTTCCCAGCAGCTAGTGCCCACTGCACATCCAACAGCTAGCATCCACTGCACACCCACCAGCAAGCACCCACTGCACACTCACAGCTAACACCCACTGCACACTCACAGAAAACACCCACTGCACACCTACCAGCTAGTACCCACTGCATACTCACAGCTAACACCCACTGCACACTCTACAGCTAACACCCACTGCACACTCTACAGATAACACCCACTGCACACTCTACAGCTAATGCCTACTACACAACCATCTCTTCTTTTCTCAAGAAAGTTCTACTTGAAATCTCAATCCAAGTTTCTCAAATCTACTGAAGTATTAAACTCTAATAACTTCCCTCTTTATATATCTAAGTTTTTCCCAAGCATCAA
Organism: Mus musculus; assembly: GCF_000001635.26. Classification (NCBI taxonomy): domain Eukaryota; kingdom Metazoa; phylum Chordata; class Mammalia; order Rodentia; family Muridae; genus Mus; species Mus musculus. The sequence continues at coordinate 154,729,424 of NC_000069.6, read as the reverse complement.
TATTATCTATTAGCATAAATTAATGCATAATACTGCATCTTGTAAACTAAGAGGCCCTTCAAGCCCTATCTATACTGTCGAGGAAACCGTACAGTTATCATTTTCTAAGGAAAATTCCCATAAAACATTTTCTGTATCACTAGTTCACTCATTACTCTGTAAGGTCACTGTGGTCAAGTTCCCGTCCCTGCTACCTTGCTTGGATGTTAACTATGATTGTCAACCCAGGGGGATCAATAAGCATCTATGGCATCTATCAGTGAGGCTCATCTTTGTGTCGGTGAGGACTTTGTTCCAAAGAGAACTGACTGAAGGCAAAGGACTTGGACGTGGGCAGCACCATTCCACAGGCTGGGGTCTGGTTTTCCACCTAGTTAACCTCTCTGCTTCCTGACCATTGAAACCTCCACGCACTCCTGTTGCCGAACCTCCTTGACCGTGATGCCCTTCACCCTCAAATTGTGGGCCATACTAACCCCTTCGCCTCTCCGGCTCTTCCCGGGTATTTGCTCGCTTCACTGTGAGAAGTTGAGATACCAGTCTTCGTTGTCCTATGTAGCCTGTCCACACATTTGGCTCAGGAAATCACTGCCTTATTCTTCAAACATTCACTTCTAAGATAATCCTCCCTCTGGGCTCCCTTTCGAACATGGCCCTTCCTTCTCTAGAGGCTCCTCCTCCATGAGATCCTGAGGGGAGCAGTATGAAGCTTGCTTGTCAGGAGTCCTCACTGTCTTAAGAAAGCCCTCCCTCTCTCGATTTCCTGCCATCGCTATACAAATTATTCTCAAATCCAGACAAGTCACCTCACCCAAGATTCAGAACCCAACTGGCTAGTCACCATGAATTCTGTCTTTTGAGTTATCTCACAGAAATCTAAAATTTCCTGTGTTCAAAACTAAACCCCATTCTTCCACCCCTCCAAACTGCATCTTCTACCACTAATCCTAAATTCGTGTTGAGCGCACACCTTTCTGGTTGTTCAGGGCAACCCTCTTTTCTTTAGTTCTGTGTTTGGTTTTGGTTTGGGTGTGAGAAGGGATGAAGCAGCCACTGAGTTCTGTGAACAGAGCAACACCTGGGTATCAACCTCCATGCCCTCTGAGACAAGGTCTCCCAGCTGAACAGCCAAGCTCGCTGTTTCAGAGGCTGGCCGGCCATCAGACTCTTGGGATCTGCTTGTCTCTGCTTCCTAATGCTGGAGTGCAGACACATGAATCCGTGTCTGAATCCTGTGTGCTGGGATATGGACTTGACCCTCGCTTACACAGCAAGTATGCTTACCCACTGGACCATCTCATCAGGCCCTAGGACAAAAATGTTGGAGTCACCTTTGACTATGCTTTGCAAATTTATGCCTGGATCTAACCAGTGCAGCCATATCCCAGAATACACGAGAGAGACAGAGACAGAGACAGAGACAGAGACAGAGACAGAGACAGAGACAGAGACAGAGAAACAGAGACAGAGACAGAGGCAGAGGCAGAGACAGAGAGACAGAGAGACAGAGAGACAGGCAGAGACAGAGAGAGATATTATGGCACATGGGTATGGGGTATTAGTCTCTGGCCATTACCAAGAATAACAAGAAAGAAATGATGAAAATTTGGCTCCTCTCCCCACAGAGGTAAAAGTTAAGGCAGTATGAGGTAAGCGATGAGAAGTGAGACAGAATTCAAAATGTCACCACCTTTTATCTCATCTGTATAACACATTTGGGAATCTGCTTGACGTCTTATAAGGTTGTATATACTGATTGATTTTCTTTGAGAACTGTGCAAAGAAAAGCATTAGTGGAGGAAAACCTGGCATTGTCCTCTCTAGCAAAGGTCATGCTCCCATACCTGTAGCAAGGAGATGCCTTCTCCACACACACGAACCCGAAGTAGCCTCTCTTGCCTCCTAGGCGGGTGCTTCTACGGTGCTTGAACTCGCAGCAGGAGCTGATCCTGTTCACCTGAATCCCGTTCAGAAAGAAGGTGAGGCTGAAGGGGAAGCCGTGGTGACGCTTGGAGATAAACTGAAAGGTGTCTGGAATCAAACACAAACAGTCCCTGAGCCGAGCGAGTAGGTAGGCGGGCGTCGAGACTGGCTTCCTAAGGATATCTTATTAAACACATTTTTCTTTTCTTTGCAAAAGAATGCATTATGCTACAGAAAATACTTTTTCTGTCTGAAAACTTTTTCTAGTGCTGGGGTGGAAACCAGGATCTCACACGTGCTGGACCATCATTTCACAGCTATGCTTGGTTGGTCAAGAGCTTCCCTGTGAACGGAAGAGCCCAGACTGTATCCACAGAAACTGTTTTATAACAGAAGTCAAGAATGCTCATCAAGGTCATCTTCTGCCCTCCCCACCCTCCCCCCCACACACTCATACACACTACAGGCCTTACACATAGTATTATATTTAAACTGTAGCATTAAACAGTCTAATTATGATGCATATATTGGTGAGTTATTTTAACTCTAAGCTATACGTAATGCTGTTTGTATTTGAGATTCTTTTTCTCCCTACCTTCTAAAGCATCTTACCAAGAAATTAAGAATCGATGTTTGTGATGTAATTTTAATTCACTCCAAATCTTTACAGTTCTCTAATAAAGTCCCTTCCAAGAAATGCTCTACAGAATGAGCCAGACTTCTGCTTCATAGGACACTTCCAGGAGCCCTTCAAGAGGTTTCACCTCTCTGCCATGCACACATTACCTATCACAGCTCTTATTACAATCTGTTAAAATATGGTTTCACTGGAGGATTTAAATTTTTAATGTGCAATGAAACCATTTAGAGGATTCCCGATCCTTTTCACAGAGGGTCTTCTTGCTCAAAGGTGCTGTAGTAGAGCTGAGGACAAATTCTGTGCTTTCGTCTGTTTGTTTGTTTGTTTGTTTGTTTGTTTGTTTTCTAGCTTCCAGGTGCTCCTGCTGCTGAGTCTGGCTCACACCTCAGAAGCCCAGTTCAGATGCTTGCTGTGCAGTGTATTTGTAAAACCGTGAGGCAATGCTGGTTGATGTGTCTTGCTTCCTTCAGATCCTGCCGCAGTGGCAGGAGGCCCTGGATAATCAATCTGTGAGTCATTATTTTAACCTCTTCTTGCTCAGGTATTGACAGTGTCTATGAGGAAGCAACAGTGAGCTCTGGAAACTGTAAATCAAATCCAACTTGTCTTTAAGAATTAGATGTACTGGAAAACCTTGCCCTGTCCATCTCAGTAGTCATAGAGAGAAAGTAAACTAAGGAAGAGGTAGGCCTCTGGAAAGGCTGAGACACAATGGGCTCAAAAGTGCACCAGTATTAATGATAATCAGCCTCTTCAGTTAGAGGCTAGGAAGGCAATCTGAACTCATTACAGACTGACCCCAAGTCCACATACTGCAATTTCTTCTGCTGTGGCTTGTTCCTTAGAGCTCTAAGAGTACCCACCAGGAGAAGGTACACTCAAGGAAACACAGGGAAGGGCTCAGCAGATGAAAGTACTTGCTGATGTTACAGAGGACTCAAGTGCAGTGTCTAGTATGCACCAGGTGGCTCACAACAACCTGGAAGTCCAGCTCCAAGGTATCCAACACCCTCTGGCCTCTCTGGGCACCTCCACATGAGTTTACATACACACATGGAGACACAGACATACATAGGCACATAAAATAAAAATAAAACAAATATTTAAGTAAAGAAAATTTAGGAAAATGACACTGCCAGGGAATGAACTACCAGATGTGACAACCCCCCCCACCACCACCACCATGTGCATGTTTCTAGACATCTTCCTGACATTGGTGACGCTATTCTTTCATGGTTTTTAAAGTTAGTGAACAAGATTTGGTGTCCTCTGCCCTTATCTCTGTTCTGTAATTTTATTTCTTAAAATATGGTGATTTCTCCCACTTATGAGTTAGTGGCTTCATTAGGGAGGAGTCAGAGAAATGCAGAACAGAGAGCATGGAGTTTGAGTCCCTGTCCCCATCCTTCACTGATGAACATTTCCCATCTTTAACTTGGTTGTAACAGTGCTGGGAGGTCCCAGTCTACCCATGCCGTAGTGTGTGGCATAAGATAGCCTAGTCGGCCATCACTGGAAAGAGAGGCCCACTGGACAGGCAAACTTTATATGCCCCAGTACAGGGGAACGCCAGGGCCAAAAAATGGGAATGGGTGGGTAGGGGAGTGTGGGGGGGGAGGGTTTGGGAGACTTTTGGGATAGCATTGGAAATGTAATTGAGGAAAATACGTAATAAAAAAAAAGACAGAGCTTGGTAGTGTTTGGAAAGCAGAAAAGTTTGCTGTTTGTTGATGATGAGTATCATAGGGGTACTAAAAGAAAAGACAGATACTAACTGTGAATGGATAGATAAGTAGATGACCGATACAGAGATAGAAACACTTGTATGTATAGAAGTCTGTTCATTTAAGAATCTATAATTCAGCCACAGAGGAATAATCAATTCACTGGTTTATGAAGTAAGGGAATCAACTACTCTTTCCTCAAACATGTCTTTGGAGATTGATAACTTAAAGTGGGCAGCATTTAATTCATGCACAACTCAGACTTCATGAGACAGCAGAAAGAATCTGTGTCCTTCTGTCTGGGGTTTCCCATACCTCCTGTCTTCTCGTCACCAATGCTCTAAGTGGGTACAGAATGGAAAAATGCCCAGAAGCTTCCAAGCCATGACGCCTGCTGTAATTTGATGCAGAAGGCAATAAACCCCTGGCTTATGACATTTCTACTAATGGGTGGATGTTTCTAAGCAGCTCACCTGGGAGGTCAGAGGTTCCTGGAAACTTGAGTCTGAATTAATAAATCAACACCCAGACATTGACTGGGAGCCACAGGCAATGGGGCAATCATAGCCATCTTCCACAGCTCTCTATACAGCCTAAGTTTTCAGGAAGCAACCTGGGTCTTAGTACACTCATCCTATCTCATGAATCCCAGTCTATCTGCCTCTTCAGCTAGGCACAGACCAAACAAGAAAGCCTGGAGGAAAAACCAGAGCTGGGGTATGAAAACTCCCCAGGCATGGAATGTTTCCTTGAACTCACTGAAGTTCAGAATCACTCATGACTTCTGGGTGACCATGTCCAGTTACTGTTTATATTTCAGGGACATCATTAATGATGGCTCAAGAGGAAGGTATTCTGGCTGTTGGTTTTCCCTGAATCCAATACCTGATGTTCACAACACACACACACACACACACACACACACACACACACACACACACACGAACACATACACAGAAACACACATACAGAAAGGAGGCCACACAAAGCCAGACAAAGACACCTCAGTGACAATGTTGTCACCAGCTGAGGACTGACCCGCCTGAAGAGTCAAAACTGGACAGAATCAAGGAAGGTTTATGGCCTAGAGCTTTGCAGGTAACCCAACTGGGATTTTCTTCATTTTAGATTTCTGACCTCCAGACATAGAAGATAACCTTCTGTTGAAGGTTATTTTCTCAGCCCTGGGAAACTAATACTACACAAATAGATCAACTAGTAGAGGGACTGGGCCTCTGACAGGTCACAGGTGAACACTTGAAATCAGACACCACCCTGAGAAGTAGGCACTTCACTAGCTTAGCTGTACCTGGGTCCTAGGGGTGAGAGTTCACATTGACTCCAAATACTCCCATACCCCTAAACACAATATAGAAAAGTCAGAACCCAAAGTGCATAATATGTAATATATGTAGGTACATGTAAGGGAATAGGAAGTTGGAGGTCCACACAGAGGGAAAAGGGCAATCCGATCTGTGTTAACAATCTAGTGAGGAGAAATGATGTGGGGCTCATCTCACATCTCTTCTTGACAACATCTGGAATCAGCTGAAGCCCAGTTGCTGGGCAGGCCTGTGAGGGATTTTTTTAGTCGGGATACTTGAAGCAGGAAGGTTTGCCCTAATTCTGAGCCATGCCAGCTGGTGGCAGCCCAGGTAAAATGCTTGGAAGAAGGAAGTTTGGCTTCCTGCCTGCTTGGCAAACACTCACTCTCCCTGGTAAGTCCACCCAGCCTGCTGCCGAGACACAAACATGTGAGAACCAACTTCCGGATTCCAGAACAGACTTAAGACGTGCCGCTCTCTAGGAAACCTTGAATTCCAGTGCCAGATTGGGACTGAGGAGACATTCAGTCTCAGAGACAGAACAACTTTCCATTGTTGGACCCGGATCACAGCCTGTAAGCCACTCTAGTAAATATCTGACGCACACACATAGATATCTATCAGTTCTGCTCCTTTAGAGAACCTTGGCTAAGACAGATGACAATGTGTGTGTACAGACATGCTACAGTACATCCTTGTAGGCATTATTGTTATTACATGGGTCACATTATAATACATTAATTTATCATTAATATTATTGCTGTTTGTATCCCCGTCTGGACTCATTCTCTGGAGAGTGGATGGAGTCATCTGTACAACAGGTTCCTCATTCAGCAAAATAAAGCAACTGCTGATTCAACAAGTCAGCAGAGAGAGAGAGAGCGAGCTGACAGTGAGCAGAGACCATGATGTACAAGTCTGAAATGGTTGCACAAGAGCATCCCCAAGTTTTACACAATCCCTGAATCCCATTAGCTGGAATACATATAATTGGGTAGATATTGTGACATTTCACTTATATCTTGATAAATCTACCTTAAAAGTCAAAATCAATATAAAATGAGAAAAGCAAAGAACAGTTAAATAAGATCAGAATACAGCAGCGAGAGTCTGATCCAAGTTTAGATGGACTCCCAATGTAGCTGTTAGGAGAAATCCCAGCAAAAGTTGTGTAAAACCCAGAGACACTTCAACTTGACTCATGGCTAAGTGGGATTTAGTTTAGGTGGGGAGAGAGAAGAGAGATCATCACGAGTCAAGTAAATACCCCAGGAAGAGGGCCCTCTATTTGGGAAAGAGGTTTGTTATAGAGAGAAGGCACGTGGGAAGAGAAAGATGGGATTGGTTTGTGGACCCTGAGAAAATGGGGTCAAGAGGCAGAACTATCAGAAGACCAGAAAATCAATTACAGCTTCTTTGCCCCACATGAGCCCACGGGCTAAAGCTTCTTTGTTTGAAAGGATACACACAGCAAGTCAGAGTGCCTGGAAGATACTGCAGTCTTTATGAGAAGTGAAAACAGGCCAGGCTCTCCGTGGGTGCATTAAAGCAGCTCACTGTGCCTCAGACTTTACAAACCTGACTACAACAAGCACTGGGAATTACTTTGGGACTAAAAGGATGCTCTTAGCCCCATTCTTCCATCATCTTTATTGTTATTCTTAATTTTCAAGAAGCAAAAAAAATTAACAAATGCCACATTTCAGCGAGTGAGCTATTCCAAAAGTACAAACGGATGCTTTTATTTATTCTCTACGGAAACCTAAAACCTATTCTCGTTTCACAGAATCACACACCACTGAAGACAGATCTTTGATAGCCTGGATAAATCCCTCTGGCTGCTGCACCTCATGGTAGCTCCTAACAAAGCCACTCTTCAGTCTTGAACAGTTCTCTCAGACTGATCAAGCTAAGGGGAGACTACATTACAGCAGGGACAGAATCCATTATTTAAGTCCCCATTCCAAGCTGTTATGTAAGATTATTCAGTGTCTCAACAGAGACCCAGGATCAGTGTATACACAAAATAACACCTGTCCAGTAGCACCCTCCTCAGCTAGCTGTGGGGTCTGCATTCTTGGTCCACCCCATGTGTTGTTTGCTAGGCCACCCAAATAAGATTTCATTTGGGAAAGTTACTTTCTCCACTAAATAGCTGTTCTGTATACATGCTGTTGAATCAAGTGTGATACAGAACCCAGCAAACTGTCTAAACATAGACACCTAAACATAAGCATTCTAATTTTACATGATAGATACTTTCATTGATTCTCATAAATTAACACCCAGACAACATACTTGTAAAAACAATCGTGTCCGAGCTGCTTGGTTTAAGATAAGGGTGTGTGCCTCTGTCCCTACATGCAGAGCTCATTGGAATTCATACCTTTCCCTTCAGGAAAAGGTTGGCACTTTGGCTACTGAAAGCTGAGGTAGCATTGAACCATAGTCCCCACCCCACCTAGCCAGAGCTATAGGGATATCCTTCAAAAGCCACCCCAGCTCAGGGGCATCTTCCCTCCCTCATCTACGAAGAGATGGGAAGGAATGCTGGATGTGACTGAGAAACACCTGAGTGAATTCCCACATTCCACAAATCTGTAAAAATGATAACAGTTCTCCACAAACTGAGAGCCATGGTTTATTTTACTTTAACTTAAAGCTGATGTTCCAGCGGCACTGTTTATTGGGGAGGCTTAAAACTTGTAATCACCAAATCTGTTGTTATATTTGTGGCTGTTTTTATTAGAGTCACTCTTCTTGATTGGAGAAAGAGATTTCAAAGAAAAAAATAATTCCATGTGCACCAACATCACCCTTTCTCAGCTCCTCAGTCTGTTTGATTTCCTATATAGTTAGGAAAACTAACAGAGCTTCCTAAAGAGACTTTCCTATGCAAACAAGGAAAGAATGTAGTTTGTAAGCATGCCTCTTTCCATTGCTGCCCCACTAAACTAAATATTGAAGGAAACACTACAATACAGTGTGTGGGAATATGTATTAATAAAAACCTCTTATACCAACAGATATGGATTTAGGATCAAAGGAAAGTACAAGTTACTAAAATGGGCATTTAAAAATGTTTTACATCATTACTTAGGTGTGACTCATCATGGAATCTATTGAATCTTCAATTTTTGCCTCCATGTATTCTAACAAATTACCAATCTGTAATTTTTCTCTTATGCTTGATTACCTGTGATATCATTCACTATGGAAAACCAAATAGTTAACTTGCAATGTCTGAGACAGCATATTTCTAAAACATTTAATGATCATATATATCTGTTTCAAAAATCAATCTGTTACCAGGTTAAATCACTCCAAGTTCTTTCTCCTACAATCTGCAAGTGCAATCGCTGTTCCCATTTCAATCAAGGAGCTGTGAATCTAGATTTACTCTTAGGCAGCTGGTTTATAATTCCCTGGATGTGAATAATTTCACAAAGTGGTTAAAGTTATTTTGATATTATGTCAACAACAGCTTATCTGGAATACTAACCCAAGATTTTTTTTCCTACATTCATTTGTACCTTTCTCAAGCAGTTTCCCTTTGTAGACACAAAGGTTCTCTCCTCCACAGTGCTGTTGGTAAATCTTGATTTCATCTCGGAAGTCTATGTCATCATAAGATAGGTGCACATTTTTCCCAAAATAGACCATTGTGATAACTGCATTGCTATGCGGCGCTGTTTTATAAATCCTTCCAGGATCCTAGAATAGAGGAAACAGGGACTAAGTGTCTCCCCAGGGGGCTTCCTGCTCCCATATGATTTTACAATACAAAGAACAGAGAGAGATAATTCTAAGCACCTTATAACAAAATATTTATAGAGTCATTGTATACAATTTCCAAAAATCAAAAGCATTACCAAATACACTCCTTTCCAGGTCTCTGTAGATTTTGGCTTTGATTTTTGTAAATGATAAAGATTTGAAGAATTTGTTATTTTCCACCTTAAGTTCTTTCTCTCTCTATGCTAAGAAAGAAGTACTTTTGACTCTCTCAGCTAGTTTTCAAACAAAAATTCAAACAAATGAACTGAATGAATGCTAATGTTTTATTTGGAGTTAGTATTGATCATGACACAGTGACAGTTTTGAGATGACTGATCTCATCTTTATAAGTGAGCAAAGCAACAGAGCCTTTCTTAGTCCATTCCCTCGGAGAGCTGTGTAGATACATGGACCCCTGACGTCCCTGCAAGGATAAGTGATCATATAGGTCAAGGGCCTGGGATTACCATGTAGAAGTCTAATTGGCTTCTCTGTTTAGAAAAAAATAAATCCCAGCTAACCAATTACAGTTAATTTCAAGAGTTGAGAGAAAAAGTAATCACTTTTGAGGTGTTTGTTTGTTTGTTTGTTTTGAGTATTACAAAAAACAGGTCAGCTTGCTGAGATGCATACTAAAGATGGCATTGATGAGTTCCGTGATCATGGGTCAGTTTTTTAACTTGATTTGCTTCATCTCCAAAGTAAAATTGTAGTGTCTTCTTTTAGGGTTATTATGTATATGGTATGTTAAATGCCACATTCTAAGGACCATTAAATAACATATATCATTAGTATTGCCTTTAATCATAATTTTTTATATTTTGCTAAATGTTCACAGAGCACACATATAAGAACAGACAATCAAATAAAAATGGTTTGGAAGTAAGTATATTTTCCAAGGAGATGATATAAAACCATGGAATGAAGTGTAGGCCAGCTGAAACTAGTAATCCAGACTGGCTTGGCAGAGGTGGGAGAGAAGTCTGGGTGATGGGTGGAACTGAGACCTTGCTCATCAGTGAATAAATATGTATAACTTCTTACTTTGATATTTCTGAATTTCAGACTCTATTGACCTGGAAAGGACAAACTGTCAAACCACATGGGAAGATGATATATCTCAACAGAAAAGCAAGCACCAAGGTTGAAGTCATGGTGATGCTCAGATTGAGGGATGGAGGTAAAATAAAGAGATGAGGTAAGAGAGAAAGCCTGGGAAGACAAGAGCAAGGCTTTGAAGAAGAGGGAAGGAGGAGTGTGCTGGGACTAAGCTTATTAATGGAGCAGAAATCCAGACTGAATTAAACACAAACCATCAACCTCCTACATTAGCACATTTAAAGCCTGGATTTCATGCCTAAAAATCCAAAAGGCTAAAAGTAATAAAATGTATATGAATAATACATATATAATTATACATATATGAATAATATATATTCTTTCTCTTTATGTATTACAGAAAGAATATTTTAACATAAAAAGTAATGATTAGTATGAGAGATTATTTTTCAATGATCTGGAATTTCATCACTAAAGCCAAAGAGTCCTATAAGACTCCAGAAAGTCCTGGAAATTCACAAACAAAACCTAAGCAATCACAAGAAGCTAACAAACACACAGTTTACAGAGTGTGAATCATCAGTAAACTCAGTAATTGAAAGACCAAGCAATGTTTTTAAAATATCTAATAACATAAAGCAATTTGTTAGACACTAATTATTCTGAATATCAATTGGCCTCGGCTCCTCAGGAAGGCACATCAATAAAGAACAACCTATGAGAGAAGGTATTGTAATTATAAATATGTATGTACAAAACATGGACACACCCAACTTCATAAAACAATATTACTTGACGTAAAACCAAATATTAACCCTAACATAGCAACAATAATTTCAATACCTCGCTCTCACCAGTAGACAGGTCATCTAAAGAGAGAAACATCGGAGTTAAATGACATCATAAATCAAATGGACCTAAAAGACACCTATAGAACATTCCATTCAAACACTAAACAGCACACATTCTTCTTAGCAGCCCATGAAAACTTTCTCCAAATTTGGTCATGTATTGGGATACAAAGGAAGTCTCAACAAATATAGGAAAATTAAATTAGCCTACTCTATTTGACCACAATAGAACTAAACTACGAATCAACAACAATATAAACTACCGAAAGTACTTAAGGGACCCAAACACATGGAGACTAAACACACACTACAGGATGATTATCAGGTCACTGAAGAAATTAAAAAGGAAATTTAAAATATCTCTAGAATTGGGTACATGAAAATACAACATACCAAAAATCTATTAGACACATTTGAAAAAAGTCAATAGTGTCAAGTGTCTACATTACAACTTGAGCTATCTCAATAACTTAAGGACATACCTTAAGGCCTTGAAAAACAAGAACAAATATAAACCCCAAAAAATAATAAACAGAAAAAGATAATCAAAAATCAGTGAAATAAAATGTCAAAAGCCACAAAGAGTCAATGAAACCCAGAGTCGGTTCTTCAAAAAGAAATACAAGATTAAAAGATCCTAAAGGAAAATGATGCAGCAGACACCAGTGAAATTCTGCAAACAATAAAGCAAGATGTGCTATGTACATTAGCATGCGTATATACAAGTCTCATGGGAACATTGAAGAAAAGGGAGCACAAACAATGTAAGAGATGGAGGTTGGGGAAGAGAACTGTGAAGAGCTGACTTCGGGACTTGACATAGCTGATACACACAACGCCATGTGGTTGCCGGTCTACACTGCAGCATGGGCTGGGGATGAGCCTCTGAGGCTCTGCCCCTATCTGAGAGGCTTTTGCAGTTGGTGGCTGTTACGGGAGGGACAGTCACTTTAGCGTGGGAGGGTGATGTTGTCACTAATAGGCTGTCCACACCCCAGTGGTAGCCCCACACTCATTTGTAAATGATCAGCACTAAGAGACTCAGGGACGTTATTATTATTATTATCATTATTATTGACATGAAGTTGGGAGCAGATATCTGTTGGTGGATTTCAGAGGCAGTCAGAGACATGAACTTGAGGGTATGAAACTACCTATGAAGTTTTCAAAGAATAAATTTTTGAAAATATAAAGGGAAAGAGAAAACTTGTCTAAGGTGCTGTCCACATAGAAACGATTTGATAACTTTATCTAAAGCCTGCAATCTGTCAAGAAGCAGAGATAACATGACAAGACTGAAGAGGCCAACTGGGGAAGTCAGGGTCAGGTCAAGATCAGGCACCCAGGCTAAACAAGTCTTCAAGGAAGAGAGAGGCCAGAGACAGCAGCAAAGGGAGAGAACTGAGGGAAATCTGAGCCAAGGGAGATATTTTGAACAGGTGGGGGAAAAAACTTCCTGGCCTTTTAGAAGGTTAGAGGGGAGGGCAGATGATAGAGTGAAATACGGACAGATGGGGCCTTGAGAAGGGTGTTTGAAGCAAGGCTGCCTTAAAGGAGTGGGATGCAGACTGGTGCGATGTGGGGACTTCATTACTTGTTCAGTGGGGAAAATGCCAACCCCATTATATGCTAAGAGTCACAGGAGGTATGTGTAATACATGTGGTTGTCTGTTGCACTACAAAAAAGAAGAGTTCCTTTGCTCTCTTACTAGACTGAAGCTGTGTAAAGTTCAGCTACACTTACAAGAATGTGCTATAATAATGCTTTGGGGACATGTGGGTGACAAACCACAGCACTTCCAAAGAACAGTAGAAAAGTTGGTAGGCAATATTCGCTAATTTGCAACAAACCATTAAAAATAAAATTCAGCTTGTATTACACTCTCTAGCTGTGCTTAAATTCATGAATTTTCATGAATTAAATGTGAAGATTCTCTGAATGATCAACTTAAGGGAAATGAAGTTGGAGTCTAAACTGAAATCTGACTGCTGGAGTTGATGAGTAATCTATCATCACTTAGGATAATTGAGTTGTTTTCCTAATTACTCAAATGTTGCCTTTGACTCACAGGTTTTTTACAGCTGTACTTAAAAAAAAAATCCAGTGGAAAAAAAGAGCATTTCAACAAAAGGTGCTGTCTCAACTGGCGGTTAGCATGTAGAAGAATTCGAATCGATCCATTCTTATCTCCTTGTACAAAACTCAAGTCTAAGTGGATCAAGGAACTCCACATAAAACCAGAGACACTGAAACTTATAGAGGAGAAAGTAGGGAAAAGCCTCAAACATACGAGCACAGAGGAAAAAATTCCTGAACAGAACACCAATGGTTTGTGCTGTAAGATCAAGAATTGACAAATGGGACCTCATAAAATTGCAAAGCTTCTGTAAGGCAAAGGACACTGTCAGTAAGACAAAAAGGCCACCAACAGATTGGGAAAAGATCTTTACCAATCCTAAATCCAATAGAGGGCTAATATCCAATATATACAAAGAACTCAAGAAGATAGACTCCAGAGAACCAAATAACCCTATTTTTAAAAATCGGGTACAGATCTAAACAAAGAATTCTCAACTGTGGAATACTGAGAAGCACTTTAAAAAAATATTCAACATCCTTAATCATCAGGGAAATGGAAATCAAAATAACCCTGAGATTCTACCTCACACCAGTCAGAATGGCTAAGATCAAAAATTCAGGTGACAGCACATGCTGGCGAGGTTGTGGAGAAAGAGGAACACTCCTCCATTGTTGGTGGGATTGCAAACTGGTACAACCACTCTGGAAATCAGTTTGGTGGTTCCTCAGAAAATTGGACATAGTACTACCTGAGGACCCAGCTATACCACTCCTGGGTGTATACCCAGAAGATGCTCCAATATATAATAACGACACATGTTCCACTATGTCCATAGCAACCTTATTTATAATAGCCAAAAGCTGGAAAGATCCCAGTGTCCCTCAACAGAGGAATGGATACAGAAAATGTGGTACAATTACACAATGGAGTACTACTCAGCTATTTAAAACAATGAATTTATGAAATTCCTATCCAAATGGATGGACCTGGAGGGCATCATCCTGAGTGAGGTAACCCAATCACAAAAGAACACACATGATATGCACTCACTGATTAGTGGATATGATCCCAGAAACTTAGAATACCCAAGATACAATTCACAAAACACATGAAACTCAAGAAGAAGGAAGAGCAAAGTGCGGATACTTTGATCCTTCTTAGAAAGGGGAGCAAAATACCCATGGAAGGAGTTACAGAGACAAAGTGTGAAGCAGAGACTGAAGGAATGACCATCCAGAGACTGCCCCACGTGAGGCCCCATCCCATAAACAACCACCAAACCCAGACACTATTGTGGATGCCAAACAAGAGCTTGCTGACAGGAGCCTGATAGAGCTGTCTCCTGAGAGGCTCTGCCAGTGCCTGATAAATACAGAAGTGGATGCTCATAGCCATCCATTGGACGGAGCACAGGGTCCCCAATGAAGGAGCCAGAGAAAGGACCCAAAGAACTGAAGGGGTTTGCAACCCCATAGGAGGAAAAATATGAACTAACCAGTGCCCCCAGAGCTCCCTGGGACTAAACCACTAACCAAAGAAAACACATGGTGGGACTCATGGCTCCAGCTGCATATGTAGCAAAGGATGGCCTAGTCAGTCATCAATCAGAGGAGAGGCCCTTGGTCCTGTGAAGGTTCTATGCCCCAGTATAGGGGAATGTCAGGGCCAGAAAGCAGGAGTGGGTGGGTTAGTGAGCAAGTGGAGTGGAGAGGGAATAGGGGGTTTTCGGAGGGGAAACTAGGAAGGGGGATAACATTTGAAATGTAAATAAAGAAAATATCAAATTTTAAAAAAGAAATCACTATTTTTAAAAAATCAGGAAAAAATTACTATATTAATGTAATGCATTTTTGTACCTGATTCTAGAAAATTCTTACACTACAGATCTAGAACCCAGCCGGTGTGCCATCACTAGTGTTACGGTAATAAAAGATCACGTTGGCCATAATCACCTTGGCAAAGAGAGGCTCAAGGCCATTGGGAGCCGTGATGGGACGCAGCCTCTTCCTCCTCCAAGATTCCAACCTCTTATCCCTGAAGTTCTTTCCTGCTTGGGGCTGCGGTGTTGGAGGAACAGGTGTGTGGTAACTGTTAATGTGTGGGAGTTGGTAGAGATCCTCCTTCTGGGAATGGTCCATGTAGTTCCTGAATTTCATCATTGCCTTCTTTCCCTGTAATCACATCATGATGTAAGACCCAATGACACACAAGCTGAGCCCCAGTACAGCCCAAATCAAAGCTTGGATGACTGTCACAAACCCAGCTGAGAACAACACACCAAACTCCCATTCATGGCTGATAAAACGCATGCTCCTGCCTATGAAAATCAGTTTGTATCTATTGCAAATTCAATAAGCACATATTTCTAACCTTGTATGAATATATGGTTTTAATAGAAGATTTTGAGAGAGTAAACTTAGTTAATTTTGCACTGGAAGGTCTGCAGGGTTGGACCCTGAAGTAGGGCTGTCATTGTACTGGGCAATAGAGACATTCTGATCTTATACACCCTAAGGATTGAACAGGCAGGAGAAGCAAGCCTGTAATCAAACACCAGTGAGTGTGCTTGCTTGAAATCTTCAAACTTTGGGACAATCAAAACTATCCACCAAATTTCAAAGAAAACACTCTTTGACCTCCAAGTCCTGCAATAAATCCTATGTAGATAACTGCACAAGTATTAATACCCTGCCATAAATTGTGCATTTGGGCATACAGATACACATGTGTAAGTGTGTGTATATATAAAAGATGTGGAAATTCAGCTGAACCATAAAAACTTTAGCACCCTAAAAATCCATAAATAGAAAAATGGTTCCTTAAATTTGCTTTGATTCTTTAATTATATTATATAGTCTCACCGGTGTATAGAAATGTGGATCTATTCTTACATAATAGTACAAGCAATATTTCTTTTAAGTAATTTACATGTAGAGTTTGATTTAAAAAGCAAATAGAAGTTTTTAAATATTAATTTATCTTTGGGAGATATATATATATATTCTTTATTTTGTTTAGGATTTTAATCAAGATACCTTACCATAGTCATTTAAAATCTTTAAATGTATATCCAAAAATATTTATCAGATAGATTTGCATGTAAACATTTGTACAAATTGATTACTTTTTGTGTATCTGAAGTAAATTTCCAAATTTTAAGAGACTTAGATGTTTTTATCCATTTTACACCAATTGACCTTAAAAAATTATATATATAAATACATATATATAGTATAAGTACATTATAAATTGACATTACATTTCGATTTTTGTACTCATAACTAATTTTTAACAACTTTAGTCTATATTTTGAGATGCTTAATAATAAAAATTTTAAGAAAGGCTCTCCCAAGGGCACTAGTTACTGAATCAATAAAGGCAGGTTAAGTCAAAGCATGGACAGCCCAAATCTTGAATAAAACCAACACTTTTGTGTAAGCAGACTCTATTGTTCGGTTGTTAAATTTTATTGATATTCTTACTTTGTTTTCAATTTATTTCTCCAATAGACTGAGCCCAGAATATCAAACCAAAATTAAATGAACATAATACAAATATTAAATTCTAGAACATTGGAAATTTGGACAATTTTTTAATCACTTTTAAAAACAAATAGCACAATTGGGTATCAGCTCTTTGTCCTGTTTTGGAAATGATTTTAATAATATTTCTAAAAATAATGCTCATTTTGTTTGTATATTGGATAATTTTCTAAACCGTTACATATAATTGCACTGTATTTTTAAGTTCTTAAGCATTTATACTGTATTATGTAGTCTTTCTCACTTGTTTACCACTGTAAATATGACAGCTCAAAGGGTACGTAACTCTTCCTTTGCACGTATGTGTTTTCCTGGGATAGATTTCTATAGGTTATGATGGTGGTATACCATCAGGTGGGGCCTTGAAGACACTTGTGCTGATGCCCCCTGACAAGAGAGACTCCCTCTGAATATTTGAAAATTTTGCCACAGGATTAGTTTTACTTAGTGGCATCAAAACCAACCTGTTGTTGACTAGGTCACTTTTCCCAAAAGATGCTCACTCTGGCTGCTGTGACAAGCTCAACCTGGTCTTCTCCGTGGTCTTCCAATCCTTAGACCTCTATCCTCTCCAGCATTTCAGCAAAGCAAGGGGGTCTACCTGGTGCTCAGTATATACTTAGCAACACTACAGACCACTGTCTTTTATAAGGAGTTTGTCTGGTAGTCAACTCTTTCACCATCAATACCACTAATAAAAGCCTGTCTTTTCATAGTGTATTTAGGTTACACATATTACACTGTAAGCTCCAGCAAATGACTTCTGTCTTCCTTGGTAATCTATAATAACACTCATTCTTACATCAGCATCTAGCCTGTCATAAGTGCCCAAAATATTCATTGGATATAGCTAATTGGAGCTAACATGAAACTAATCAACTTCTTGGTGTATGTAAGCTACTCAATGACTTTCCTTCAGAAGTAACCCACACTCTCAAAATTTATAAGCAGGGAGATGAGATTATATATTGGTTCACAATGTATACATAGAGAGATCACTTGTAGACAGTGCCTCAGAGTAAATTTGGAGGAAAATCATTGAAAGGTGAAAAGTTCAGTCCCTAGATGTCAAAGACTGTCGTTTCCCTAGTGGTGTTCTTATGTCTAGGGGGGAAAAAAAGGTCACCAAGATAGAACTTAGAACTATAGAAGCTTAGAAAGAATGTAATCACCTTGGCAAACATGGAGAGGACCCATTGAAGCACTGTCTATGGGGAAGGAAGTTCTACCCAGCAGGCTTTGAGTATGCCCAACCCCAAGGGCTAAGCTAACCCCGGAGGACACAGAGAGGTTTAGGCCAAGACCTGTGAGTTCTCTGGTGTTTTGGGTAAGCTCATTCCTGAGATGAGATGGGCACCTCAGGAAGCCTTAACCTGATCCAGGAATACTGCCTTGAGTCACAGCCCCATTCTGATTCTATGGTCACCAGGCAACCTTCTCATTGTGAGTCTGCCTCCCTCCCAGGCGGCTCTGCCAACCAGGGAGAAAACACTGTTGCTATAAAGTTTGACCATTTGATAACTTTTGGTGAATTAATTGTCCCTGATCGAGACAAATCTATTTTAGATTACTAAAAACTAACAAAGGATTTTGGCTACTCCTGGACAGTGGCTGAAATGGTCTTCAAAATATGAGCCTTCAACTGTACCCTAGATCTAAGACCCAGGAGCCTGCCTCACTTCAAGAAGTTTCTCCCCCCAAAAGAAAATCATTTCCCAATTACCTTCTTTTGGTGTTTAGGAAGCTGCCGGGAGACTACCTGAGTAAGGTATGTAAACCATTCTCATGAGCTAAAACCACCTTCAATGGACTGAGGTGCTGCACTTGCGTCTGAGTATTTAGTGTGAAGTGAAACCACTTCGTCTGCATGCAGGGCATGTGTCAGAGCGAGGGCACTGTTTCTTAGGTCTGTGAGTAGTATTTCATAGAAAGGAATGAAGCCCATTTGTCCCTGTCCTGTAATGACAATTATGTTCATGACACCAATTCTTAAGCTCACAAATGTTTCTGCAAGTTAGGAACACAGCCTCTCCCCAAATTGGGAATGGCCTGGCCTGTTCCTCCCTGTTTAGGTAGATTCTATTTTATAGTAACTATACCTAGCCAACTCACACTCTAATGAGCAGAAATTACCGAAGAAAGCACCTTGAAAGGTATGCAGCATCAATCTCTTAGGTTGATGACTTCAGCATATTTAAAAGATAGACTCTCCTTCCTTCTATAATTCGCCCTCCAAGTAACTCTACACACTGATAGGATAGAGTCCCAACATGAACACAGGCCTGCCATGCAGAGTCCCATTGTCTGGTTCTCATGTGCTAAAATCTGAAAGGAGTCCACACAGGGTCATTTGGGGGAAAGTCATATGTGACTGGGGACAGAGCACCTTTATTTTCCATTTGGCTCATAGTGAGCTAAGCACTGTATGTCATCAAAATTTCACCCCTTACAGATCCTGTACAATGACGTGAAAAGTAGGCCTTCTCACTGCAGCAATGTACACTTATCACAAGTACAGAGTAAGTGCTCCGTGAACGTACAGTGCAAGTTTCCCTGTGTGGGTGAAAATACGGCATCTTAAAAACTTTAATAGTACGTGATTTTAATCAATAATTGAAAAAGAGATGTTTCTTAAGGAAAAGAACATTTACCCCAAGAGGAAACAGAGCTTCGCTTTCCAGCAATGAGCCTTTGGGTTTGGACCCTGAAGTTATCTTTGAACCGTTTCTCGTTTGGCGACTACTGAGAAGAGGCTGCAGACGAACCGGAGGCTGCATATTTCCTGGGGCAGTATATGGTCGAGGGGCTGTCTAGACGATGATGGGGGAAAATTCCATTTAAATTAGTACCTTGACATGTTTCCAGAACCAATTAATAACCCAACAAATTACCCAGAGTAATTAATGGTGCCTTTTTACTGAACAGATTAAACTTTAATTATATCCTTCCATTATATCTACCCTTCTGACCCCAAAGTATTTGTTAAAACATATGGTGTTGAAGTCTTCTACATAACCAAATACCCTGGATGGAGCCCTCTAGACAAAAGAGATGGCCTCTACTGTAGTCCTATATTTTTGCTCATAATGTAAATTCTTTATTGTGCTGAATATGGGCAAAAAAATGGCTTTGCTCAATTAAATGTTAAGTTAAATAATGTCCTCTTTCAGAGAACTGAAAGGATATTATTGGAACAGACTCATTTCAGTTTCAATGTTTTCAATATAAAATCTACTTTGAATTCATTACGCGGCAAGGTTGGCACCCAAAGTAAAAGCAGACACCAGGAAAGGCAGGTGCTTGGCTATAATGTACCACCAATTACATATCTTCAACTGCTTTCTAAAAATGTAAGAAAACAAGATGAAACATTATAGCTGACCAAACTGGAATGCACGACATAAAAATGGATGTTTCCACACTGAGAGTTGTCCATTTGTTCTTCTAGATCCCCTGTCTACCTTCTCTGTCTGAGGAGCTCTGGGCCCTGTAAGCAATTTCTTAAGGAATTTACTAACCAACCTCAGGACTGAAATTAGATTCTACCAAGGAGAAGAAGGATATCAGAGAAGATTGGAAGATGAAATGGAGGCCTTTATTTCCATAATCCTGCAGGGCAGAAATGGTTTCTACCACCTAAGTGTTTATGCTTCTATGGGGAAGTCCTTACCTGCTATGGGACCTACCTACTTCTTCTAGAACTCAATCCTTCCCATCCAGACTCCTCTTCAACCTAGGGACTGTGGCTTTCCATTGTGCTGACCCCAGCAGGCTTACCATCCCTAGTTGGCTTTTCTTCACCCTGCTGTATCTTCCTAAATAGTTTATTAAACAACTTTGTAATTACTCTATTTGTATGAGCCATCTGTTTCCTGCTGAGCCCCCAACAGAGACACTTTCCAATCAAGAATGTACTGCAGCGAATACAAAAAGTGCCAGCGTGGAACATTATAAGTGCCTTTGGGAGCATCAACAGAATATTATAAGTTTAGTATAAAGATTAGCAATGCGTCAAAAGTGGAAAAAAAAATAAAGCTTTGGCCCAGTTGTCCTATTCTACTAAGACAGTAGAAAACATGCCAAGAATAGGGCAGGCGTATGTGGGCAAAGTGGTGTGAGATAGATGGTATATAAATGATTCATGAATAGAATTTTGTACATTGACTCTAAAGGGTGGTGAGCCACAGATCTTCCATTCTGCAAAAGCATATATAAATAAACACATGAAAAACCTGGCAGCCAGAAACTCCTACCAAGCACTGGCTCTCATAACATCTTGAGAAACATGCGTGCACACACTGCTAAAACTTTTGATTTCAACAGTAGGCAATACTGAATCTCCATCCTAGGCCAAGTAAGGAGATAAAAAGTAATATGTAACATCCAAAGATTCTATTAATCAATAGGGCTGATTAATGCCAGAGAGCATGACTTAGAATAATGCTCTCATAATAGTTACAGTGAACCAAGGAGGCTAAGAAAAACTAAGTTCTCACAGAAGCAGGTAAAATTTTAGCCAAAGATGAGGAAGATGGTCATTTGAAAATCCAAATAAGAGCCAGTTCTGAGCCAGGATCACAGAAGAGCAGCAGAGACCACCCTGCCCAGTATTTGCTCTCCTTCCTTCTCCAGTCACAGAATTTTCATTTGTGAACATGGTTGGCACAAAGAGTATGTTCCCCAGACTTCCCCACAACTCTGTAAGGAGATGGCTTCTCACTTAAGGCTAGAAAAATGTCAGCGAAAGTAACTCATGCAACTTGCAGTTCACTCGTAGCAAAGGGAAGCACATCCTTACTTTCCTGCTGACCCCTTCCCTCAGGCTGGAACATCCACATGGTGATACACAGCTCTGGCTGCTGTGGATGAAGCAGGCACCCCAATTTGGTGGGTGAGTAACACAGAGGAATCCAGGTGTTTGATGACTTCATAGAGTCACCTAAGACTCATGGGCATGGGTTGGGGTGGAGATGAAACCCTATGAGTAAGTCATTGTTACTTGGGTCTCTTGTGGGGTAAATATGAAATGCCTCCCACTGGCTTTTTCAACACTTGGTCCAAAACTGGAGTTGCTCTTTTGGGTTTTTGTGGGTCCGTTGCTAGGAAGAGGCTGGCTAGAAGAAGATTTTCTCTGAAAGGCAAGCCTCAGTGTCTACAGTGTCTCTATGCCTGTCTCTGCTTATTGTTCTGACAAGATGTGAGGAAAAGAGTCCTAGATCCATGCCCCCTGCACAGTAGAGCTGCCTGCTGCCTGTCTTCTCCATGTGGACTCTATCTCCTCAAGCTATATGCCAGGCAGGCTCTTCTTCTGTAGTAATTTCTTGAAGATATTTTGTCTCACTAACAAGGAAAGTAATAAATACAAACCTGAAGCACCACAAACACATGTGGATCAACTGGAGTAACATACAAATCTGAGATAACAAGAGATAAGACTATAGAGAGATCTTAAAACTCATGTACAGAAACTGAATGACATTTCTAAATAATAGACTCAAATCACCCAAAAGAGCTCTTGTGGACTTTACCTGACCCAATTTTCTCTTGAGGCTGTCTGGTAATCCCAAACATGAAAATCGAGTGTAGAGATCCAGGAGAGCGGGTTACTACAAACCAGAACACTATCTTTCAGTGGCTGTGCTCTTAATTTTACTTCTGTGCATTTGCATACAAATATCATCCAGTTAGATGGATGTGGCAGTCAAATGCTCAACTGATCACATTTATCTCTAAAAACAAATCTGTCCCATTAAGTAGCAGCTGTGAGCCCCAAACTCTGGTGGTTCATATCAGAGGCTACCTTAAGCTTGCTGCATTTTACAATGTGTAAATATATTTCTCTATAATAAATATGGCACCATCTTAATGTGCTCAAAGCTGTGCCAAAATGTGAGTTGAAATTGGCTACCTGGTAATTACTCAGCTTAGCCAAGCTTTGCTGATTCTCAAGAGGGTCACAGGGGCTGAATTTCTCAAAGACTTACAGAATCCGTGGAGATGACTTTCCTCCATTTAAATGGAGAGAATACAGCTAAATGCTTGCACAGTGTTTGAAACTTTAGCACAGTTAGCATCAAAATGCAGGAATGGGCATTGAAAGCTTCTCTTAGAGAAGTTCAGGAAAAATGGTGATGTCTCATAAAGCGTCCTGTCTCCATCTAGGGTAGTCAGGGATGAAACTGAGAGAGGATGTGTCCAGGATAGAATGGACAAACCTAAAGGAGACCTGAGTTTCTGTAAAGTGGGAAATTAATCTTAAAAGCTATCCTAAGGTGCACAGAACACTCAGCATGCCACCAAGTATCAGGCTCAGAGTAGTGTAGCCTCTAATTTTTAAAGGACCCCCTCATTTTTGCACAGTGAACTACAGACTACCTCCTGATGGGGTTCATCTGGAAAACAGAGGGGACACAGGGGTCAAGGGTTTTCCCTCTCTGAACCAGGTAGGAGGACAGAAAGTAGCACTATTTCCTTTGTTTCTTCCAGGGAAAGCTTGGGAGATTCTAATGAGTTGATTTCTAACAAAGATGCATTTGTGTGTACACTTTTACATTCAAATCAGACCCATTGGAAGAGGAGCAGCCCAGAGAGGACTGGGGCTTTTCAGAACTCGTGCTGCTCAGCCAGCATAGGTCAAGATAAGCTCACCTTTTGCCGAACGTTGAAGCTTAATGCTGTCAGTGACAAACTTACCTCAACTGTGTGAGAAGGCTTTGTAATCGCTCTACAAATATTGTATAACACAAATAAAAATGATCAGACTGGCAAGGGAAACACCCTGTCACACATCCAGGCAGGCCAACCAAGGGTAAATTTGTCACGGGGAGTTTAACCCAGCGTCAACCACCAGCGTCCAACAAACGTATTTTAAATCTTCTCTGGATCTATATTGTTTTGAAAGACCCTGCCTTCCTCCCAGCAAATGTCACCTCTGGGCCACAGATGAATCATGCTTGGGTAAAATATCAGTGTATAACTTCCTCAGATGAGATTTCAGTACATTTAATTATCTCAAGGTAGAAGCATCTAATTTTGATAAACTGAAATGGTAGAATGTCACCAACCTGCAGCCTGGCACTGCTGAATTTGTGCAGATAAAGGAATAGCAAGAATAATACCCAGAAGACACGGTCAGGGGCCCAATCCTGCCATATTGCCAAGGGCTGAAGGGTAAATGCTGAGAGACATAACTTGAAGTTGTCATGTGTGATCTTAGTTATCTGGACAAGTTTGCTCTTTTCTAAAGATAAAATGGAGCCAGGGGTGGTATCTGGGTACCTACATAACCACAAGTGATCTCCACTTCAGGAACTTGTGTGTTAGCTGCAAGTGCAGAGATTAACCCATAGCCATTTCCGTTGGAGTGGGGACTTGCAATGCTGACTTTTAATACTGAGTAATGAGGAGCCTGTAGTTCCCAGTTGCTTCCTTTCCTTATGTTTTCACTTCCATGGGGTTGTGCAGACATGCTTCCCAGAGAGCCTTCTTTCTCAGATTAATGAGAAATCATAAATTAATTAGCTGGGACAGAGTGCTTAATAGGGCTCACCAGTGTTAATGGACTAGAACGTCCTTCCTCAGCCAGAACGCTATGGCCACGATTAGTCTTTGGGCCAGCTGGAGGATGGGGAGTGAGAACGGGCATGTTATCTTCAATAAATCGTCTTGTGTGTTCTCCCTGGAATGAGAAAAAAAAAAACTGTGAAGTTGACATATAGGTGATCAGGTTAGCTTAGTGCCTGACACATATCCATACTGTGAGTTCAAAGCCCTTCCCACTAAAACTGCCATTCTGTATCCTGATACTGAAATTAGCAACGTTTCTCTAGCCCTGTTGGGGACAGGGTGTGGTAGGCACTAAGTGACAGAAAATGGAATCCTCTCCATCTGCACACGCAAAGGAGTCATCCTGAGAGAATATTCTACTTAATGACAACGTTTGTTGGGCCAACAAAGTGCCCTTTGCGCTTCGCTACACTGAGGGGTACACACTACCAGAAAAGATGAAAGTTTTTGTTATAAAAATAGTAATTTAAAAAATACAGTTCCTTTTCCTAAATCATGCCTTTGCCAATTGCAAGTATGCAGTGAGTTTTGACAGGCAGATGTCAGATGGGAGTAACGGGAGTGTGCCTTTAGCACCGTCCTGAACCCTCATCTTCCCGTCTACCTACTGCCTTCCATTGCACAAGGCAGACGAGTCACAGACACACAGCACACCCTGTTTTAGACACTGGAAATCAGCATTTCCAGTCATTATTGCCTCCACATTCTGGCAAACAAATCACAGAAAGTGTAAAACCATGATGCAAGGCAAGGCCAGCCAAGCTGAATGAACCTGGAGCCTCTGCAAACTAGCTCCCCTGATCCCAAGAAGGGACCCGCCTCCTGTCACCTGTCACTTAACACTTCAGTAGTGAGATTACTCTTAGTCTCTGATAAAATAAATTTGAGTCCATCAACCCAGAGAGGAAAATGTTACACTTACAGGGCGAGTTGCCCTACGAACGCTTTACAAATGCTTATCAGTTTGTGAAATGCGTTTTAGGCTCCACATTTGTAAGACTATAGCAAATTAAGAACAAACAGCCCATGATTTCAAATAGCTCAAGGAATCAAATAAATCTGCCATCCTAAACTGAAACTTTTCAAACACGCCTAATTGAATCTCTCATCCCCTGATTCAAATTGATGTGTTTCATAAGTTCACTGCAAAGAACAAAAATAGAGAACAACCAAAGGATTTAAAAATACCTAGCACAAAATGTTAGGTCTGTTAGTGCTTCCTTCCACTGAGGAAGCTTGTTCCCACCATAGCTTTCAAGGGTGACATTCGAGTGAAAACGTGTGATCATATAATTCTTCCAATGTTTTATTTTCCCTCAAGCTGGAACATTACCATCTCTTTTTATTTTCTTAAGACTCATAATATTCTTTGGCCTCTGCCACAAGAAAACACAAAAGCCAGACAGCAAATCCAACTGTTTTCAAGTTTGTCTTTGAAAGTTTTCACCTTGCTGGAATGTGTTTCTCAGGAGCAGGGCCTGTTTTATCAGGATCTGTCCTGACGGCACGGAGAGCCAGACTCCGTAGAACCATTTGCTTGATCTCAGCTGTGTGTGCTGTCCAAAAGTAGGGGCCTCTAGACTTCCCATGATAACTGCCTGGGAGTTCGAATGCTGCCATGATATTAAAAGGTAAAAGAGTTTACCTTCAACCTCTGAATCCGCTCTTTCCTAGCTAAGGTATCTAGTTTCCGCTTTATTTCCAGCTGGTGGTAGCGCTGTGGAGGATAGAACCATGCTAGTTAGAGCCAAGAATATTTTAGAGGAAAATAATCCCAACAGAGGTAGCTCTGTTTTCAATTACCCCTCTTGTCATTTGAGTGGAGAAGAACCACCTGCCTAAGTGTGCAGGTGGAAATATCAATTGCCACCACTCTTTGGGGGGCCAATTACAAACACGCCTTAGCTAAAATTATTCATGCCCTTTAGCCATAAACTTTGTTCCTAAACTGAAGAGGAAAACTGAGTAATGGCTTTTAAATGTTTTGTACAAAAAAAAATACTATCTGAAAGGGGCCCCACCCCCCCTTTTTTTAATAGTGCAATAGTCATGTAAATTTTGGGAAAAATGGTTAAATGTTTGGAACATCCATGGGCTGGAACAAGATAGAATCATTTAGATAAAGTTTTTAAAGATTTTGCTTTTTTTATTAGATATTTTCTTTATTTACATTTCAAATGTTATCCCCTTTCCTGGTTTCCCTTCTGAAAAGCCCCCTACCCCCTAGCCCCTTTTCCTGCTCACCAACCTACCCACCCTGCTTCCTGGCCCTGGCATGCCCCTACACTGGGGAATCTACCCTTCACAGGTCCAATGGCCTCTCCTCCCATTGATGCCAGAGAAGACCATCTTCTGCTACATATGCAGCTGGAGCCATGGGTCCCTCCATATGTACTCTTTGGTTGGTGGTTTAGTCCCTGGGAGCTCTGGGGGTATTAGTTGGTTCATATTGCTGTTCCTGCTATGAGACTGCAAACTCCTTCAGCTCCTTAGGTCCTTTCTCTAGCTCCTCCATTGGGGACCCTGTGCTCAGTCCAGTAGTTGGCTGAGAGCATCCACCTCTGTATTTTTTTTAATGGAAACTGAAAGTAACACAGGAGGAAGCAAGATACTGAATGCATAAGAATCCAGTGACTGGTGGAGCCTGAATATTAAGATTATAGCCACATACCAGAGCATCCCTGGAGTGAGGAGCTGCTTTCTACGTCTCTAGTTTCAAGTCTATCACATTTCATAACCAAAGACACCGAGAAACACAAAAACAGGTTTGTGTCTTGGTCTTACTTTCTATTTCCGGTTTGATGGCTCAAACCCACGTCCTTGTCACAACATTGCATGATGATTTTCTTCTCTGTGTGTGCAAAGGATGGTTTTATTTTTATTTATGTGTCTTTGGACATGGTGGTAGAGGGGCTGCTTCTTGATGCTGGAGTTACAAGCAGACATGTGCAGCATGGAACGGGTTCTGGGAACTGAACTCTGGCCCTCTGCAAGGGCAGCCAGTGGCCATACCTGATGAACGGCATTTGAAATCCACTGTTCACTGTTCATTGTGAGAGGTTCTTGGAACCTAGCTCAAGATGACCTGAAACTTACTACATAGCCCAAGTTGGGTTCAAAATTGTGGCAATCCTCATGTCTAGTCTTCCTGAATATTAAGATTATAGCCACATGCTACCACACTTGGCCATATTATGGTTTTATTGGTGTATAAATATGACCAGAAGATACTTTAAAAAAGAAGTGTAGAATAATAGCCATCTCTGAAAGTAGAATCCTTTTGCAATTAATTTTTGCTTTATGATTTGTCTGTTTTCCAATTATTTTCATATAATAATTGGTGATTTAAAATATACCTAAATAGAAAAGGTCTCCCAATTAGACTTGAAATCAGCCCGTGGTTTTCTTGTCTCATTGTTCCTTCAGGGAAACTCTTTCTTCTGGTCTTGGTCCCTGCCAATTCCTTCACTCCTGTCCTGGGCGTCATCAATCATCTCTTGACTCTTCTTGTTCTTCTCCCTCCTGCTCTGATCTTTCACCCATTCAGCAACAAATTTTGCTATATTTACTATCAATCTGTTCCCAACTTGCATTTGTCCCAAACTCTCTGCAGTCAGCAGCTGGGCACCTCATCACCATGGCTGAAACTCTTTCCCCAAGCCCTCGGTGCCTCCTGGGTCCAGACCCCTGTGGAGCCATTCTGCAGATTTTGAGCACCTGGGCCCCTGGCTCCCAGACAGCATTCTCCCAGGCCTGTTCCTCACCAGGGAAGAGTTTCTATTCCTGTGCTTCTGCTCCTTCCTTCCTCTGCTCCTCCTCATTCAGTCCCTAATGCTCTCTCGGCAGCCCTCTCCTTCTCTACTGTCCCCATAGACAGCTGCCTCTCCCTCCCTCTCTCTGGCACTGTTAGCTGAACCCTTTGGCAACAGATTCCTAATTGACCTCCCACCTCCAATCTTTTCCAGACCATTAATCCATCCTCTGCATCTACAGCAGCAACATCTCAAACAGCTCTGCTCATCTATTTCACTCCCTTGCTGTAAAAGCATTCTCATTGCCTCAGCGCCTACACTGCAACCTGCCTTGGGAAGTCAAGATTTTCCAGAAACAAGGCTTCAGCTTTTCAGATGGTGTCACTTCCTCCTGCCAACCAGCCCCCCTGAGCAGTCTTTGGGCTTTCTTTCCATCCACAGGATGCTGCATATGGCTGTCCTGCTCTGGAATTCCTCTCCTGAGCTCTTTCCCAGAAGCAGGAGCTCTGTGCCCCTTGCACCAAGGCCCCCAGGACACCTCCTTGTTTGCAGGATCCAATTTGACACTTCCCTTTTCTATGCAATCGCTGTGCCATATTTCTATAAACAGTGTCTTGCAGCCACAGGACAGGGTCCCCTCTTGGCACACAGTGAGTCAGCTACTGTTGAGCGAGGAATGCATGAACACCTACAGAAATGTCAGGGAAAACTGTAGCAGATTCAAGCCAATGGGAGGCACTGTGCCAATCTGTAGACAATCCTAGCTGTTCTGGTATATTAACAGATTAGGTATGTCTTCTGAAACATGGCTAGGGGCTGAACAGTTCTTCATTCCACTGTTTTCCACGTTGGTGGATATCTGTAGACTCTATGGATTGAATACTCCTGATCTGAATGTGCAGAATACTCTGAAAGCCGAAACCCTTAAACACAAACACCATGTTTACAATACTTTCAAGTTCTGAGCATCTCATATTTATCTTTCTAACTGTACATGTTGGTTTTTGTGCATGAAATATGCATCGTATGAACCGAATGTCTTGGGTGTACATGCAGAGATCAGAGGATTACACAGGACGTCCTGCTCCATGCTATTCTTTTAGGACAGGGTCTCTCACTGAACCCAGAACTAGGCTGGCAGCAAGTCACAGCCAACTTCTGTCCCTGGGATGGGGTTACAGGCACATGTGTGACCACACTGGGGTTTATCCGGTGTGCTGACAACTGGAACTCAGGATGTTCAGCTTGTCTAGTAAGTGTGCCTACCCTGTGAACTGTCTTCGCAGCCTCATAATTCAGATTTTCAGACTAGAGAAGGCCAAGCTCCCTCCATATTATATTTGCTATACATTCTTTTAAATGTCATTATATGTTGTGAGAATATGAGACTCAACTGAAAATATATGTGACAGTGCTAATGTATCTGATATACCTACAAACTAAGGATCTGGACAACATTGAACTCAGCACTTCTAAAACTAAAAATCATGTAGGGGTTAATTTAATAACATAACTATTTCTATTTTAGCAGAATTGCACCATTCCCACTGGTGCATTTACAATCAGCAAATTTGGGGTTGTCAACCATGAGTCTCCATAATTTGTGGATACAATTTGAATTTTTTTTTAAAAAAATGAATTGCTAAGTAGGCAGAAACTGTATTGTGCAATATACATCTTAAGTGAGCATTCGGAATGATTGATGTAATAATACAGTCAACATAATAACAAATATTTTCACTGGTACTAAACTTGTTGCAGGTTTACTGATAGTTCTGCATTTGTTTAAAAAATGTTAACGCACCCACAAGTCATAGATTTTCCAAGCCGCTTCTCTGATTTACTGCTGTGTGAATGTGCCAAGGAGTGGTGTCCTTTTTCACAAAGACTAAATGGTGTTTAACGATTGAAACCACCGTTTTGTGGAGCAAAGCTGCAAAAATTTATCAGGTTAGCTTCATATCCTACTAAAAGTGCAATGTCAGATCCCACAAAACGTGTTGATGCTCAGCCTGTAAATCCATGCTGACCAATGTGTCCTAAAGTAGGAGGGACAGCAGATGTTTCAGTGCCTATTCTGTGAAACTTAACATACGGCTGAGCTACAGAGCCTTAAAAGAATAACAGGTCTGAGATAATTCATGGCACTGGAATTACTGATATTTAAACAGATGTCACTTTTTTTAGCGAATGGAAATTAAGGTACAGATGGTGAGGGCTGGGTAGCCATTGTGGATTAAAAGAATCTACATTTAGAAAATTAAATATCACAAAGTTTATAATCATGTCCATATTTCTTCTGAACTAAAGAGGAGGAAAAACTTGAGAGTCCAGGCTTCTAGATACTTAGGAACAAACCAGTTTCCCTTGGTCCATCCCTTTGTTGTTTAGGAAGAGTTACCCAGTCTAGCATACAGAGGGAGGAAAGGCACACCTCCATATCTAGGACCTTGTGGAAAATGGCCCGGGCTAAACACTCTCGGATGTATTTTTGGTGATCCTGCTTCATGTTGTTAACTTTGTATTCCTTTTCAGAAAGTATCCTCCCACTTCTCGTTATCTGTGGTGAGAGAATAAAAAGTGTGAATAGATAAGTAGAACTCACAAAGAAATACAAAGTAGCACCATGTGTTGTTAGGTACCAAGAAAGGCAAGGGAGAGAGGAATGGGGGAGGAAGGAGAAAGAAACAAAGAGAGCAGAGGGAGAGGAGAGAGAGGAAGAGAGAGGGAGAAAAAGGAGAGAGAAGGGACGGAAGGAGGGAGGGAGAGAGAGGGGGGCTGGGGGAGGGAGAGAGAAAGGGAGGAGGGAGGAAGGGAGGGAGAGAGAGAGAGAGAGAGAGAGAGAGAGAGAGAGAGAGAGAGAGAGAGAGAGAGAGAGAGAGGAAAGTGGCCTTTTCAAAGCCTAAGGAGAATACCATTGTCACTAATGAACTTCTGCTTTTAATGAATATTTCATCAAGCAGAAAGGAAAAAGGAAGTCTCTCTTACCTGTCAGTGTGAAAACACACACAGGTGGTACACTTGACGTTTAAAACAAGGTTTTCATTAGAGTAACAATTTTCCAGTGACGGAACCCAGGTGTTCTTTTCAGTCTCTGAAAGCACCCTGGGAAGAGGAGGTGCTACCTTGAAAGAGCTCAGGAGAGCAGGCCTGTGGGCTCCCCGGAAACCCTGGGGGGGGGGGGGGAGGCTAGGCAGACAAGCCACTGAGGAAGCCTTTGGTTTGTCTTGAGAAATAATTGGTTTCATTGACTCTCATTACTCCCTCCACTTTGCAGCCCCAAAACATAATTTAATTTGCTATGATTTAGAATTTTACAAATTACAGAGAAGTGTGCAGAGGCTTTAATATATATATATATATATATATATATATATATATATATATATATATATATATATATATATATATATATATATATATATATATATATTGGTCACAACGGGGATCACTACTACGTGTCCCAGAGTGTGGATTTCTGCCCCTCACTCTTTGCTTGTCTTGACTCTGTCCCTGGGCTCTATCTGCTGTTGTCCTCTGAGCTCCCTGTAAGAGCTGCTGGACAGCGCTACCTCCCATCAACATGCTCCTGTTAAGTTTAAGGTCAAACCACCTTTACATTCCCTTTCTTATGTTTAGGCGCGCGCGCGCGCGCACGCGTGTGTGTGTGTGTGTGTGTGTGTGTGTGTGTGTGTGTGTGTGTGACCGCGTGCGCCTATGTGCATTCGACTGAGGATGCCAGCCAAGGCAGCAGCTGTTGAATGCCCTGGAGCTGAAGTTGCTGGAAGTTATAAGCTGTTCTGTGTGCTCAGGTGCGTGGTCTTAACAGGAAGCCATCTTTCCAGACCCCACATTCATGTTCTTAATTTCCTTCTTCAATTTTAGCTGTAATTTTATACTGTTGGTGCTTCCTTTTACTTCAGATAACCCACTTAAGGTGTCTAGAATGCACCGACTTCGTGTCATTGCGAAGTGTCTAGAGTTAGGCCTTCCTGACTGCCATTACTATATCTCCTTGGCAGTTGGCTTGTTTGTCATCGTTATCTGTCTCTGGGATTGTCTTCTCTCCCCAGTTAGGCTGGAAGCTCCTGGAGAGTCACAGCGCTCACACTCTGAGTGAAGTGGGTATAACCCACCCCCACCCCCCCAAGAGCCCCGAGAGATAGAGAAACAGCAAATCCCACAGGTCTGGGGTGAGTTTCAAACTCACATCTTCTAAGGAGTTTCTGTGTGATGTGAGCACGGCAGGCTGCAGGCCTCTTCCTGGATCCATTTCTTTAGAGCAAGGAGCCACGCTGTCCTTACCTGACTTGTCATACTTGTAACAGTGTTCATTGCATGCTTACGGATGGTGTTAAGTAGACACAGAGCCCTGCCCAAAGAGCAGGAAGCTCACAGTGTTCATAGTCACACAGGGATTGCAGGGTGACTCACTGCAGGTCCCTAACAGTAACAGCCATGGTGATGGTGGTGGTGTGGGGGCTTGGGGGTAGAGGGTTGCCTTCATTTCACAATTGAGGAAGTTGGGCTGCAAGTGGTACACCTGTAAGTCTTGTTCCTGGCAGAGCCAGGTTTCACCTCACCCTTCTGATAACAATGCCCCGGGAGGCTGCAAGGGACTTTCTCCTGAGCTCCACCTAGCCAGTGCCAAGCACACAAACAACTATTAGAAGCACAATACATTTCTTTCAACATCAAAACAAGGCTGTACTTTAAGAAAGCAAACAGCCAACCCAGGCTAGAGCCACACCCCTTCTCTTTCAATGGAAAACCATAGGGTTTTTTGAGTTAGATTTTTTTCCACCGAATACACATTTAAAGGAGCAGAAACTGTGTGGGAAGAAGGGCTTTGAAGCTGATGGAAGGCACTAAGGTATCAATAAACCATCACAGGGAAATGAAAGTTCAAAAAATAAAAAAAAAAAAGAAAAAGAAAAAGAAATAGACAGAAAAGGAAGCCAACTGTTTATGTTTGCCACACCATACTCTATGAGTATTAAAAATAATATTTTTCTTCTGAAACAATAGTCTTCTCTGTCCTCCTTACTCTTTAACAGTGTCTGGTCCATAGACTGTGTGCTAATGAATGAATAAATAAACAAGCCAACTATGCTGTTGAAATCTCTCAGGGAATTTTTGTCAATAATTTATGTTTCCTTGGTAGCCATTGTAACCTCTCTCCTTTGTTTAGAAAGAGCTCCAAATAAAAAAATCAGAAGTTAAAAGGGAAGTAATTTTTCTGAATTAGTAAGGAGAAAAAGATGTCACAGACTCAAAGGAAAGCTGAAGAAAGGTTGGGAATTTGGGGACTTAATTAAAGAAGAAAGTGACCAGAACTCAGAGCAGTCTTACCAGCCCAGATCTTAGGAGGTGCCGCCTGATCCTGGTGTTGTTAAAATACCCAGCCAGGTGTTTATCCGTAAGGCTATTATATGTTGCAAGTAATCTGAAACAGAAAGGAGAAACCATTAAGGTTTTATGAGGGTTGCTTGATAACCAAGGCCATTTTTGGCAACACTGCCTAAGCGAGCACGCTGCCTTGCATTTGTAGACAGATTTAACAGCTGACAGCCAACGATGCATTTGAAGACAGGTACAACAGTCAGCTGAGAGGCTATGTATTTCAGGTCTTAGAGTGAGAGGCAGGGGACCCTCTTGGTTTGGGTTATACAAAAGAGAAAACCAGAAATGAGCGCTTAAAATGTGGGTGAAAAGTCAGAGAGTCTTAGCAGTGGGGGTGACAAGGAAGCAACAGCTGCTTCAGCGTTCCTCTGCTTCTCCTGTGAACCCTCACACCTCACACTTCTCTCCTGCCAGCAGGAAGCACTTTGGAGGGCATCCTCCATCTGCCAGGGGGCTGGGAACTGCTGACACTCAAGTGCGTCCTCAGAAAGCATGCCCTGGTGTGCCCTGGCTTCTATGTGACCCTCCCTCCACATCAGGAAGCCCCACGTTACATCTCTGATTCCACAATGTAGGATTCCTCACTAGCCCTCGTCCCCCTCTGGCTCTGAAGACCAAGTGCACCCCTTGATTCTAAACATTCCTCCTGATGTTGTCTGCTGGGATCTTAAACTGTAAATGTCCTGAAGAAATAAAGATACCATTTTCTGTGGGGGTTTTTTTTTTTCATATTGACAGAAAGTCCTAACTTATGCCCTAACATTTTTGACTTCTCAACTTACTCACATTCGTCTAGACAGCTTCATTAAACCAGTGTCTAGTACCAAAACTTTAATGTATGGAATATCTTAGATTTTTAGGACATTTTAAGAATTAAAGGAAGCCAGATGTAGTGACACACATATCTAAGATCCCAATATTCCTCTCGAGACACAGAAGCAGGAGGATTTCAGTTGGAGAACAGCCTGATCTATTTAATAAGACTCTCTCACCTTAGGACAAACTGAATTCTTGGCTATATACTGTACCTTAATACATGCTTGTGCTCAGTCTACAATTCATGCTTGAAAACTGGAAACTACTTATGCTCTTTAAACCTAATTTTATCATGTACCTTAAAAAGTATGCACATACTTACATGTATGTACATGCAGGCATATATACATATATACATATACATATGAACACACATATATGGGTTGGGTGTGTAGCATATGTATGTATACATCAAGCCTTACCACAGTCCTGTCCTTTAAAAAAAATGCATAAAATGCAGCAAGGATTTGAACACTTGAACAGCTGCTTCTTAGCTTCTTCTGACACTACAGTAAGGACTCATAGACTGGAGAGAATGTTAACAGGAATTTTATTTAGCTGTTTGCAAGACCTTAATTATGGGGAGATTAAATTGGTGACCTTTTCCTGTCTCTCTTCTCCTTAACAACCCATCTCAGAAAAGCTCCATGCTGCCAAATGGTCAGGAAAGTTTAATTTTGCCCACAAAAAAAGAGTGAAAATCTGTTACAAAGCCCAGAAGCCAAGGTGCCACATGAAGGCTACAGACAGGAACAACTGCAGAAACCATTCTTTCCCTGGGTTTATGTAAAAAGACAACCCAAGAGTCTCACCGAGGCACACACAAAACCCGCCCCGGATAATGCTTTGAAGCCATCTTTTAAACAAACTGTCTTGGTGTCCTACAGTTCATCAAAGGTTTCCTGTCTCTGAAAGATCAGCCTCATATCCCTTCCCCTTTCTGAATCTCAGAATCTCTTTTCAGCTCTTCATTTCCAAAAAGGTGAGCAGGTGTCTCTTAGTCCTAACAATCCAGATTGCACAGCTCACAGGTTCTTACGATAAATCATTACAGGAAGCTCACATACAGTCTTCTGTCTGTCTTGCAGGTCCACGTTTAAAAAAATAAAAACCAACACTTTTGTAATAGAGAGGAGGGTTGAGACCCCTGATTAAATAAAGTGAAGTTAAAAAGTTGTGGAGGCAAGAGCTTCAGTCTCACTATTGATGAACAAAGCAGCCCTTCTTCTAATTCAGGCTTCATACCTTGCTAAATATTCAGGTTCTAATACCAATGGCCAGTCACCTTTAGTACCACCCAATTATAATCTTCCTCTGTTTTCTCAGCTTCTGCCAGAGGAGTATGTGTGCAGGATGCTCCCCAGTCCCACTGAGGCTGGAGGGGTATGTGTGCTATGTGTGCAGGATGCTAGATGGCCCACCCTCAGTCTGAATGAGGCTTTAGGAGAGCAAGCTGGACATTTTTATACTCATCCATTTGCTATCCATTCCTATTTAGGGAAAAATGTATGTCCCTGGTTGGGATTTTGCCTGTAAAAGGAGTCCTTCCACAACCACTCTCCAGTGTCACATAGCCAGTTGTGATAACTTGGCAGACACACCATACCCTCCAGGCTCACCCAGCATTCATGATTGCATTTTCAGACAATGACTGAATATGTTTGTATTTGGCCTAGAAATGCAGACTAATTAATTAATTGAGAAGAAGTTGTATCTAGTGAATGATGTACACACCTAGCTCAATGGTCAACTTTTCAATAGATAATTTAAAATGTCAGCCTCGTTCTGCTCAGCAAGACTCGGTTTCTAGAGAAAGGATCCCAGTCTGTACAACCAAGACTGTGGTCTTACTCTTTATGTGTGTTTGGCGTGGGCCCATAGCCCTCCGTTGTTTCTAATGAGCCTTTGCTTCTATTGAGCACATGTGGCCCAACACAAAATTATACGTGTGTGTGTGTGTGTGTGTGTGTGTGTGTGTGTGTAAAATTCCGTTTTGTAGTTCCGAAGAGTGACATCCGTACATGACAACACAAGGTCTCAACATCAGCCCAGCTATAAGAGATCAACTGACCAGGCCACAAACAGAGGTTAGCAGAGCTTTGTTTCATCCACTTTCACCGTACATTTTCAGATTTTGTTTTCGGCAATGGGTGAGAAAAGGGTACGTGACCTGGGTGTGGTGACCAGACTACTTCCTTCCCTTTGTCTGTATCAGTTGTCATAGCTGACCTTCAGTGTCACTGTTGCTGACCTGTGATCTCTCTTGCTCACTGTCCATCACTGACCCCATTTGAATCACTCCATTAAAAGGTCATGCCATTCACCTAAACCTACCAATCACTGATCACTGTCCAGACCAGTCTAGCTTTCTGTCTTTCTTTTTTTTAAATGATGGGTAACCCCAGGTTCCTGGTGCAGAAGGTCTGCTCTCTGAATTCAGGGACTGGAAGAGTGCCCGAGAGGAAACAAAGCATGCTGTGTTTGTGTTTGTGCTGGATTGCTTCCCAGCTTCCACGCACAGCCGCTTCCTTCAGAGCCTGGTGCTGAGTCACTGTGAGCCCTGCTTTCCCAGATGCGGCTTTTCAGCACATATCCCGGAACCCTCACCACCCACCAGGCAGGATGTATAAACAGGGATCTATAGAAACGAAACTCAGCAGTTCCGAACAGTTCCTCCATCTGGCCCCAAACAGTATGTCCCATAGAAATCTGAAGCAAAGCAGAGGCACAATCACCGTCATTAGTCACCAACATTTATTGAGATTGCTGATATTTTTAGATCATTCTGTAAGGGAGGGTGCAGAGACGCTACTGTATTCAAAAGTCCCAAGCCAGCCAGAGATGTGCACGTACAGACCTTATGTGCCTATGTGAACTCACGTTTGATCTCTACCAATACCATAGTCTAGTTCACCCAACAACACTGTCCAGTCCAGTGTCTTTGTGGCTCAGTCCTTATAGGTGCTTGCACACAAGCTTGGCGACCAAGATCTCATGCATGCCTGCATGTTCAAACGCATTAATTAATTAAAATTGCGTTAAGGGTTCTGAGAGATGAGCAACAAGTAACACGCCAGCTCTTCCCAATTCTAAAATGGGAACCTCCCAAACAAGGTGACAGTCAGGGCCGGGAGCTCCTTCTGAAGGCAATGATCCCTGCTGGAGCCCAAGGAGGAGTTCATTTCTCCAGCCTACAGCAGTCTTTCCCCAACCCACTCCCCACCCGCAGCCCCCTCACCCTGTATCCCTTTGGGAGAGGTTGGGGTAGATAACTGTTAAGACTCCTGATGCTGCTTGGTCCACCTCCCCCAATATCGGCTCTGTCACTGGAGCAGGTAACCTGACTTCCTCTGCCTCTGTTCTTCCACTTTCACAAACACTGCCCTAGACACAGGTCCATCAAGTGCTCTGCCAGTGCTCTGTGTTGTTCCACAACAAAGATTATTTGACCTCCAGTTTCAAATAAAGCATTTCCTCAGTTCCATGTGAGGCTACATTAGAACGGCTTTAACATATGTAAGGTTCCAGCGCTCCTAATCTAAGTACATGTTCACTAACAAGATGCAAACCTTTTCCCAACCAACTCTCTCATGCCCTTCAGTGCCATATTGGCTTTTCTTCTGTACCTGTTCATATTGAAATCAACCGGGTGGGAATCTAGGATCATTAGGAAAACAAATCTCTGGTCATGTCTGAAAGAGAGCTTCTAGATTATGTTCATTCAAGTGAGAAATCCTGTTTTAAATCTGAGTGGCACTGTCCCATGAGATGACGGAGGCGTGGGCTTATATAAAGTAGGAAGCAAGTTGAGCACCTGCTTTCACCTCTCTGCTTCCAGATGTGGGTGCAAAGTGACCACCATCTACCAGAGTGGACTGTACGCTCAACTGTGACTCAAAGTAGCCCTGACCTTCACAGGGCTTTTGCCAAATGTTCTGTCACAACACTTGAGACCAATAAGGAATGGACACAC
Source organism: Mus musculus (assembly GCF_000001635.26). Lineage (NCBI taxonomy): Eukaryota > Metazoa > Chordata > Mammalia > Rodentia > Muridae > Mus > Mus musculus. Next base: position 154,690,992 of record NC_000069.6, on the reverse strand, counting down.
CTAGCATGCACCTCAATATGCTGTGAACTCTGCCTGCTATGCAGCTCCAACCCCAACACACCTATAGGAGCTTAGGACAACTTCACCCTGTTTTCTGTGCCGATTTTAGCACACTTTGGCTGTTACTGCAGGCTACCACAGTGTTTCAGCAGTACTGATTTGTAGTAGAGTTAAAGCTTCCTCTTCCTTACTGAACTGGGGCATCACAGCATGTTATGTCTCAGCCCATTGCATGATCTCCACCCTCCAGACTCCAGGAGTATAACCACCACAGCTGATGGATGAGACCACCATGGAAATACATAATGAGGAATTACAAACAGTAACTCCCTTGACTCCCACAACTTTTGGGAAGTAAAGTAACAAGGACAGTATGCTGGACACTGAGCTGCCTGGTACTGAGGGATGGAGGGAGAAGAGAAGACCAAGGCTCTCAGTTAGTACAGGAGCATCAGGAGAAAAGCAGAAGACAGAAAAGTCATTGTGAGAGGGAACAATTAAGATGAAAGAAGGATGTGAGACAGGCCCAGCTAAAGACAGATGGAGAAGAGGAACAGAAATGCAAACAGGAAACTTAAAACAAACCCATAGGGGAGAGCCAACCCCTGACACTATTAAAGATACTCTGCTTTGCTTGCAGACAGGAACCTAGCACAATTGTCCTCTGAGAGGCTCTACCCAGTAGGTGATGGAAACAGATGCAGAGACCCATAGCCAAACATCAGGCAAAGCATGGGAAGTCTTGTGGAAGAGTGGGGGATAGGATTGAGAGATCCAGAGGGGCCAAGGACACTGTAAAAAGACCTACAGAGGCAACTAACCTGAGTCCATTGGGGCTCACAGAGACTACACTGCCAACCAAAGAGCGTGCAGGGGCTAGACCTAAGCCCACTACACATTTGTAGCAGATGTGCAGCTTGGTCTTCATGTGGGTCCCTGACAATTGAAACAGGAGCTGTCTCTGACTGTTGCCTGTCTTTGAATTCCTTTCCCCTAGCTGGGCTGCCTTGTCTGGCCTCAGTGGGCAAGGGTGAACCTAGTCCTGCTGTGGCTTGAAGTACCAGGGCAGTTACCTATGGGGTGTTCTCCTTCTTTGAGGAAAAGAGGTTGGGTTAATGGGGGTGTTTGTGAGGGTAGGACTGGGAGGAGAGGAGTATGTAAAGAGATGCAATCAGGATGTAAAGAGAGTGAATAAGTAAACAAATTAATGAAAAAAGAAACGGTTGAAGAATGTCTACTGAGAGAACACAAACAAGTTTTAAAATTCCAATCATCACCCTGATCCCAGAAGCACAGATCTCACTTGAGAAATACATGATAAACAAGAGTTAAGAAAATTGACTTCTTCAAAACTTACCAATTCACAAAAATAGACTCCAATGAGAGAAACCTCGATGAAGTCCCAGACAAAGAATTCAAAAGAATTATTAAAGAATGTTCAACAACATAAAATAAGCACGAAAAGTAATGAACTCAGAGCACTGATAGCTGAATGAAATAAAATGTCAACACAGGATATGAGGGAGGAATTTAGTAATTTCATAAAGACATAGAAATCCTGGAAAAATTGAAATTTTGTAAATGAAACAAGGAGAGGAGGCAATTAAGCCTTACCAGTTACCAATAGAGTAGATTGAGTGGAAGAAAGGACATCAGGGCTTAAAGATAAAGTAGACAAATTTGATTGGTTGATAAATAGATGATAGATAGATAGATAGATAGATAGATAGATAGATAGATAGATAGAGGATAGAGGAAAACAGTAATAACAAAATATCCAAGAACAGTACTCTGAAAAATCAAGTGTATGAATCATGGCCATAGAGGAAGAAGTTCAAACCAAAATTAATCAGCTGAGAAAAAGAAGGCTGCCTCATTGCTAAAGAGGCCTCTCCATCTAAAGCACACCATAGCTCTAAACACACTTGTGCTAAACAGTGACATCCAATGCTATGAACACTACTGCATGTAAAGGCACAGATTGACCCCATCACAATAACGGGGTTGAATTCACCAATCCACTTACACGCATAGATGGGTCATCCACACCAAAAAATAAAAATCAAAACTAAACAAAACACCCAGGTGTCCCATGACATTATAGATCAACTGTACTGAGTGTTCCTCTTAGTGCTGCAGAATATACATTCTTCTCAACAAGTAACAGTGCATTCTATAAAACAGAGCATTTTTAGGGCATAAAACAGGTTTTTACAAAAACAAAACAATTAAAATAATTTTCTGATTTTCATCTTATTCCAGTGGAATTAAATTAGAAGTCAATAGGGAAAAAAAACTGTTGGGGGTGACCTGCTCCTCATGAATGGCAGATCATTGAAAAATCTGAGGGAAGCTTTCAAAATTCTTATATTTGAATGAAAATACAGCACAGAAGATCCTGCCATGAGATGAAAGTGGTTCTAAGAGAAAAGATGATAGCTACAACTGTTAAAATTAAAAAGAAAAGCAGGGAACTCTCAAATGAGTAATTCAGTGAATTTATTTTAAAGTTTTTGAAATAAAAAACAATATAAAAGCAATAGATGGAAAAAATAATGAAGGTCAAGGCAGAGATTAATGAAATGGAAGTGAATAATATGACGAATCTGTGAAACAATAGAGTTAGTTCTTAAAAGAATCTGATTATGATCAATAAACCCATATCCAAACTAGTCAGAGAGAGAGGATACAAATTAATAGAATTGGAGATGAAAAATGAGATATAACAACGAACACCAACAAAGTTCAAAAATTATTGGGGAGTGCTCTGCAAACCTGTATTCGAATAAATTGAAATTTTTAGATGAAATATATATGTATTCATAAACTTATATGGCCTACCAAATTTAAAACCAAAATTTAAAAATCAAAAATTAAAACTTAAATAATAAGCAATGCAACTGAAGAAGTAATTATTAATCTGCTAATTAATAAAGAAATAGTCTGTTAATTAAAAAGAAAACAACTTAGGACCTGATACACTACTGCTGATGTAACAAAGTAAAACCAGTGTTTCTCAAACCATTCCAGAAATTATGAGGGAGTGGTGGGGATGGGTGTCCATGAGGAGGCTCTGTGGGTAAAGGCATTGCCAATGAGCCTCACAGCTTTAGTTTTTTGACCTCTAGGACCACATGCTAGGAGGAGGGAACAGACCCCCCCTAGATTTTCACCTTACGTTCACATGGTGCCATAGCATGAACATAAGAATAATGAATAAATAATAATTTAATCTTTTAAAATAAAATAGGAATACCCAAAGATTCATCTTATGAAACCAGTGTTACCCTGAGAGCAACATTGTTTATAGGCACAGCAAAAAATAAAATTATATATTGATTTCCCTGATGATCATAGATGTAACAACTCTCAACAAAATATTTTCAAACTGAATCCAAGTACACACACAAAAGATCATTCATATGGCCATCTTGGCATCATTGCAGGACGCAGAGATGGTAGAACATAAGCAAATCAATAAAAGCAATAGAGCACACTAATAATTTTAAGAATAGAAATTGCCTGATTGTCTCAATACATGCATAAACGGAATCTGAAAAACTCTATAACTCCTTGATTAAAAAGCCTGTAGAGAACAGACTTATAAGGATCACAACCCAAGATAGTAAAGACTATACTACAACAAACCAATAACCAACATTAGGCTAAGCAGGGAAAACCTAAAAATAATTCTGTGACCATTTTCTTCAATCTTACTCAGGATAGTCCTCTAAGAATTAGCTAGAGCAATAAGAAAATTCGTAAAGGAAAAGAATACAGATAAGGAAGCAGGAAATCTAATTATCCGTATTTGCAGACAATAAAATCATATCCATATTTAGCCCAGTACCCATTCTACCAGAAAAGTCTTAGAAACAGTTACACTTCCAAAAAAGCAGTGGGATACCAATAAATAAATAAATAAATAAATAAATCAACATTCAAAAGCTTGTAGCTTTTTATACACCAATGACAAACCTTGACATGAAACAAAGTCAGTGAGCCCTCATCCACAATAGCTGAAAAAATACTTAGAAAGAAAATGGCAAAGGAAATAGAAGACCCCTACCATGACAATTTTAAGACACTGAAAAGGAAATAGAAGGGACACTACAAGTTGCCAAGCTTTTTTGGTCATGGATTGGCAGAATCAATATCATGACAATGGAAACGTCGCCAAGCGTGATCAACAGCTCCTACACAATTCTTATCTGACTTTCGGCGACATTTTCCACTGAAAATGAAGAAACAACAGGGCAGAAGAAAGCATGGGAAGCACAATTATTCCAGGGGTCCAAAGAAAAACAATCTCAAGCCATACTACAGAGCCAGAATAACAACACACACGGTGCTGGTTCAAAAACACCAGAACTGATAAAAAAAAATATCAGTGACCAGAGCAGGAGGGCTATAGTCAAATCCATGCAGAGACACCTGATTTTCCATTCTCCATTCTTTGGAGAATAGACAGACTCTCCAACAAATGCTTCAGGAAACTGAGTATTCGTACATGGAAGAAGGAAGCCAGATCCCTGCCTCTCAGCCTGTACATAAACCAAACTGCACCAACAGCTTTAACCACCAGGCCTGGAACTCTAAAATGTTAGAGCCAAAGAAATGGTTCAAAAGTATGAACATAGACAAGAACTACTGAAAAAAGTCTGGAGTCACTAAGGAACCAATACCAAGAAGACAGCTGAGGTTGTGTAGGGAAGAGGGCAGTTACTTGAACAGAGAGATGGCTGACAGAGCAGAAGGGTGCTTTCCTAGTTGTACATGAGGGGACTAATATTGAGAACACATAAAGAACGCAAAACCTAAATTGCACAACAAACAACCCAGTCAGTAAACTGGCTAAAGGGACAGTTATATAAAGCAGTACAAATGAAAATAAACATGAAATACAGTGTGCGACACCCTCAGACAAGACAGGTCATGCACTGCATAACTAGGTATTCTTTCTCATCCCAGTCAGAGTGGTCATCATCAAGAAAACAAATAACAAAAAACACTTGTGAGGGAAGGAGAACCTCATAACCTGCTGGTGGGAATGGAACCCAGCATGGGGCGTACTCAAGAGTCTACAATTCGGACCTGCACATGACCGAGCTATGCCACAGGTAGGTACATCCCCCACACCATAGAGGTACCTGCACCACCCTTTTGCCAAAGCTCTATTTACAGTTGATGGGTTATAGAATCAGCCTAGGTGCCCATCAAGAGCAAATGCAAAGAAAAGCTAATTTCCATCAATTTCTGGAAAATGGATGTAACTGGACATCATCATATCACGATGTACATATAATAGTTATTGACAATAATGATGACTAACCTGATTAAAAGCTTTGTGAGTGTTCGTTTGTTGTTTTGTTTTGATTGTTTTTTTTTTCTTTTTCTATCTTTTTTTTTTAATTGATGGTAACACCAAGAGCAGGCTTGTGCCTCTGAAAAGTTTCTTGGTGCCCAAGCTCAGGGATATAGCATTTTTAAAAGCAAAGTCCACAAAGATACATTACAGTTAAATGAGGGTCAGAGTAATCCTGAAACATTCATTCCTGGCAGCATATAGTAGATATTTTAGACATATCTTGTCAATTATTTTGGTTAATACACCTGGACCATAGTCTATGCCATGGAAATTTCAAATGTGCTGCCAAGGCAGACTGGGCTGAGAAACACAAAATGGATTCAGAAGAGGATGATATTACATAAGACATTTCATTCCCCCATTTGTGTGTGTGTGTGTGTGTGTGTGTGTGTGTGTGGCTTTTATAACTTTGATTTTAGTTAAGGGGCAAATACTGAGTCCTGAGAATCATTAACTTAACAAAGGCAAATTTTGTTTGATGAACTCTAAAAGGCAATTTATTCATAAAATAAATATAAAAGATAAAAAGGAATACTTTAAAACCTAGTAACATCAGTCTCTTGGAGTGTGTTCTCACCCAGTGACACATGAGATATGTATTAAATTTTTTGAGAAAATTTCAAGATATTGGTAGCCTGGACTTTGTGGGTAGATTTCTACCACAGAAATTGACAAATACCTTAAATCAAGACTTTTTATTTCCTGAAAATCCAGATTAGCAGCACATAATGATATGCATAATGGGATAGGCGATATGTCTCAGGACAAGAGTGTATGGACCTCTGCCTGACACTCCCCATGCATTGACCTAAGGACTCATCTAGCTCTTCTCCTATTCCCTATCTCTCATACAAGGACATAAAAATTATGTCAAGTACAGAATCATTTTCATATACATTTCAATTAAAAAATATTATGCAAGGTATTTAATTACATTACCATGAAAGGGAAGGTTTACCTTGCGTACCAGCCTGGGAAAACTGGTGTATTTTATGCTGAACAGAATAGATTCAAGTGAGACTTGTGTGAACAAGCACAGTTTTATTAATAAGAAGGCAAAGTCTGGTTGAGAGGTGCTTTGTGTTTCAGATGACACTAAATCTGCAATTTGTAGAACTTGAGAATGCTCAAGAGGGTCTTGACAAACCTCCGCTGCCTTCCTGGGCTTCCAAGTCCAGCCAGTGTGCTTGCAGCTTGTGAATCAAGGAAGGCTTGTTAAGCAAAGCTCAGACTGCCCTGGTTTCTCTGCTTGTGCATTACCTTGTAGTCAACGGCAGAAAGGCTCTGTTCCTTGACTCAAATACTTCTCCTTTGTCTATTTGGAAATCTAGCTCCATGTGAACGAACTTGTCGTGTGTTTCTCAGTCTACCAAATCTAAGGTTAGAATCTCATCAAGATTCCTAATGGAGAAGTAAATGTGTCTAAATTGAAATATCATCTCCAAACTAAACAGCTGAGAGTAGTAGTATCAGTAAGCAGAACAAAACGGCACCTCCATTCCATAGAATTTAGTTTTCTATTATTGAAAATTTCATGACTGTTATGTAACTGTGAGAATATATAGTAAATATGAGACCAGACAGCACCTCTTAAGATGTACAATAACTTTTCTGCCACTATTTACAGCAGGGAAATCCATATTGCTTCCTACTTAATGAAAACTTTGATGAAATTAATACAGACTAAGAACCAGAAACCTGAAGGTCAGAGCTAGTCCTACCCCCACACCCACACACATGGCCCCCGGGGAACTCCCGACTTCTTCCCTTGACACTCAGCAGCCAGTGCCTACTTCCTGCTGTGGAAGACTTATTTTCATGTCTGAACATATATTTACTTTGAAGTATTGTGACATCATTTGCACATAAAATTTGCATTCATAAATGGCCACCTAGGATCTAGCTAGCCCAATCATTTTACAGTCAGAGAATATAAAGTTCTAAAAGAGAGTGTGATCTATTGATGAACACAAATCAAAGACGTAAAATCAAGCCAGACTATGCCAGGAGTGGCCATAGAACAGTACTTGTTGACTTTCTACCAGAGTAAGGCTCATTAATACTCAGTGGCTCTTGATCTCTATGGGCTCCTTCCTATAGCCCTTCTTATGTGGAGCCTGGCACCACCCAGTAAATGAGTAGGTCAGTTAATGGCAACAAAATATCTTGTCTAATCCGTAGGTGCATATTTGTATCATTTATAGAAGTCGCAGGTGAAGATCAGAGCCTTCCTTTCATCATTGCAGAGCAATAACTGATAGCCTCATGGCAGGAGGAAATGTTTGATGTCTTCTTGCATATCCCCTGCCTTTACTAGCAAGCAGAATGTTCCAGTGGTCCTCATGCCCACAGCACTGAGGATGCATCTTTGCAAAGCATACACAACCACTTTGGAAAACAAAGTTCCTTGAAGGTGGGGATGAAATACATCCCTCTGAGGAAAATTGGAGAAAAACCAATGCAGGACAGTGAACATGAAGGTCAATTCATTTCAAGCCTTTTATTATATATATATATATATATATATATATATATATATATATATATATATATTCTTGCCAACTAGAATTAGAGCAGGTCTCTGAAGCCGGCGTCTTTGTAGGGTTGATTTAGCTGATTCCACTCCAGTGTTCTATGTATTACATCACACAGTACTTTTTATTTGTATCCAAACCTGCCAGGTCTCAACAATTATGCTAAATATTGATTTACAATTTATCCCAGCATATTGTAACAATGCATCCAGAGGCGAGCCATAATATTATTTTATTTATAGCCTTAATATAGTGCTTTGAAATGACTAGTTAAAAACCAGGTCTCCAACTGTGCCAGCATCTAGCAAGGCAGCCTGCCTGACAGTGCTCAGAGATCAACCAATAGGAAGCCTTGTGTGGCAATCTGACTGGGACACACCAGCTCCGAGAAATGTGTGCTGTATGGCTCTGAGATCTTCTCCTTTAAGCCTTCTATGTCTTTAAACAGGAAAAAAAAACCAAAAAGCAAAAAAACAACAATAACAAAACATGCAACCACTTAAAAATATGCATTAACAGAAAAAAAGAACTCAGAGTAAGAGAAGCTAATGAGGCAGTTAATGGAAAGGTAAGGGATGGGGAGTTCTAGAAAGCAAACGTTCCTATCAGGAGCATTTGTTGAACAGTTACTTATAACTGTGTAGTACACACAGGAAACACACTAGACAACACGCATTTCATAAAATAATTCCCACAGCTAACTGTAATGCACCATTAGCCTTCTCTTCATAAGAGTGCTCATTTCACACATGCTGACATAACCACCCCATGAACAAGGACCCTTCTGCTTTCACCGCTGAACTGAAGTGAGTCTGTGAAGGTAGCCTCGAGAAGGGACCCTGAGAAGTCTGTGCAGTGAATGACTAACCTGTACGGAGGCTGCAAAGGGACAATTACAAAAGGCAATGGAAGTACAGGAGTGATACATTGACTTAACAAAACATAAGAACTTAAAACTCCAACAGAGGGGGCTGGAGAGATGGATCAGTGGTTAAGAGCACTGGCTGCTCTTCCAGAAGATCAGGGTTCGGTTCCCACCACCTACATGGTGGCACACATCCATCACTCCAGTTCCAGGATATCTAATAACCTTCACTAGCCTCTGAGGGCACTGCATGTGTGTGCTGAATAGGATGTACACACAGGCAAAATCCCCATACATATAAAGTAAAACTAAATCTCAAGAGAGAGAAAGATTCCCTCAAAGAAAAAATTTAAATAATAAAAATCTGCCCTATAAGACAGTGTGGCCTGCTTTCTCAGGTTGCTGTGGCAGCTACACCGAGGTTCTAAAGAGGGAATGCATGGGCAGGTTAGTGTGATGTTGCAGTCAACCTCCCCTGCTCACACCTTAGAAGCAGAGCAGGCTTACCCTAGCTATTTAGTTATTTAGTAGGTTGGTGGCCATACACAAGCTCCTTCCCTCCCCCATACTTCATTTCCTTCACTGAAAAGGACCAAAACAACTGTGCTTCCTTGGAGAGTCAGAGCATCAAATGGGTGGCTGTGGATGCAGAAGCCAGAAGAACCCAGACTCTCTACAGAAGGTGACTACTCAGGGGCAGTTAGAAGAGCTCCGTGTGCACACACACCCTCACTCTCTACTGATAAGCTATCCGGGGACAACTAACCTCTATGTACCTAAGGACATTCTTACAAAGTAATTCCTCCTGAGGATTCCACTCCCAATTCCCACATACAACTTTCCATGTTAGCAGGAGAATCTTCCTTGGAAGAGTTACGCCTAAACCTTGTTTCTTCCTATTTCTCCTTCAAAGAGCTGATAGGTTGGTCATCATGCTGTTAGCAAAAGGCACACATGAGGTGACATGACGTGCAGTCCCCTTGCTCTTAGGAGTCAAGTACCCTGTCATGTTTTTTTGTAGACTCACTGAGAGCTCTGACTTGGTCTTCTTCATCGTCTAGTGTTCCAGGGGTAGAAGAAAACGCCCAACTCTTTGTGAATGTGAAGCTAGACTGCTCTCTTTGTATAACCGCATATTATTTCTAGTTGTCAACATCTTTCTGAGAGAACAGGGTGGAAGACTGCTACCTTCCAAAAAGAATCTGAAAAGCCTCTACATGATCCTGCTCACATATTCTGATTTCCAGTCTGGGGTTAGGCAAAGCTTGTTTTGCATGTACTCAACTGTCCTTTCTCTTTTTTTATTGGATATTTTACATATTTACATTTCAAATGTTATCCCCTTTCCTGGTTTTCCCTCTGAAATCCTCCTTTCCCATTCCCCCTCCCCCTGCTTCTATGAGCAAGCTCCCCAACCCACCCACCCAACCATTCCCAGCTCACTGCCCTGGTATTCCTCTACACTAGTGAATGGAGCCTTCACAGGACCAAGGGCCTCTCCTCTCATTTATGCCATACAATGCCATCCTCTGCTACATATGCAGCTGACTGCCCCACCTGGGGATCCATCCCATATACAGACCCCAAACCCAGACACTATTGAGGATGCCAAGAAGTGCTTGATGACAGGAGCCTGGTGTAGTTGTCTCCTGAGAGACTCTGCTAGAGCAGATGCTCACAGCCAACCATTGGACTGAGCACGGGGACCGCAATGTAGGAGTTAGAGAAAGGACTGAAGGATCTGAAAGAGTTTGCAATCCCATAGGAAGAGCAACAATATCAACCAACCAGACCCCTTAGAGCTCCCAGGGACTAAACCACCAACCAAAGAGTACACACGGAGGGACCCAACTGCCCTTTCTTGTGTCCTTTTTCTCTCTGAAATGCCAGTCCTCATGACCATTTAGCATGCCTGGCTCTTCTTTCTTCTTCTTCTTCTTCTTCTTCTTCTTCTTCTTCTTCTTCTTCTTCTTCTTCTTCTTCTTCTTCTTCTTCTTCTTCTTCTTCTTCTTCTTCTTTCTCCTCCTCCTCCTCCTCCTCCTCCTCCTCCTTCAATGCTGCCTACTACTTTGCTTCTATTTTTACCTATTCTCAAGAAAGATATTCTCAGAGTCGTGCAGCATTCATATTGAAATGCATCTCGGGGTACAAGATGCCTCCTAGGTATCAGCACTGTAAAAGCAAAAGGGTAGAAACAGAATGAACAGTGAGAGGTCACATTGCACACAGACCGAGCTGGCCAACTTCACAGAAGTGTTGTTCCTCAGAGCTGCCCATCCTCTGGATGGAATGACCAGGCTCTGCTTACATCCACACTCAGCTCCAGTGAGCGTTCATTGCCAGGAGGAACACAACCTCAGACTGCATGTTATGCTTCAGTCTAGGTAGACCCTGCAGATACTGACAGCAAGAGGAGACACAAATGGTCAACGAGTGTTTCCTTAAAGGAGGCTCGTGACATCTGTGTCAGGGATGGCCATATGTTCCTGCTGGCAGGGAGGGATCTTTACACTTAAATACAGCCAAGGTCTGCAGCCCAGAGGGTATCCTCCAATAATGAAATACTAGTAATCAGGACATCAAGACAGAAAGGATACTTTCTGAAATCCAATATGGAATTGGCAACATCTCACAAAGATTCCAATTACTTCCATATAATCTAATCATTCTAAGCTAAGGTGACAGGCATTACCAAGTAGCTCAATGTAGAGTCCTTCAGATATTACAGCTGCCTACAATACTCTTTCCTTTTCCTTACCTTCTTTTTTTTTTTAATACAACTTTAATTTTCCTTTGGTAACTCTCAGTTTACTTCTAAACAAAATATGGATTCAGTAAGATATTTTGAATTTTGACTTTTTTTATGCTTCTGCAGAGCTTTAATTCTTCAAGTCAGTTCCCAGTCAACATTGAGCCCTTCCTCTGACCTCAGCAAACATAAGCATAGTACACAACTCTCAGGCTCCTGACCTGTCAGGAGCAACTACTAAACATGGAGCAGGTGATCCTACCAGCAACTGAGCAGTCAGCAAAAGCCATGCTGTGTTGGTTGTGTTTCAAAACATAATATGAAGCATATTATAAAAAAAAAATGAAAATTGTCCTAAAAGTGTCTAACAGCTGTAATTTTTTGAGACAAAGTTTACATTACTTTCCCACGATCTTGTTCCTTTCTTTCTGATTCCTGACTGTCTGTCTGTCTGGAGCAGCACCCCTTTGCATAGTCCTAGGTGTCCTAGAACTATGTAGAACAGGCTGTCCTAAAACTCCAAGAACTGCTTGCTGCCACCTCCCAAGCACTAAGAAGTGCTGAGGTTGAAGAAGTGTACCATCATTGCTCTCTTAAGATATAGTTCTTTTAAAGTCCGGGTTTTCTAACCTCTTTTGGAGACAAAGTTATACATGTATTATTCAGATTTCCTGCCCCTGGGGAACAAGAGGTTCTAGTTCAAATCTTCTATTTCCATCTCTACTCTTTGGCTTTCAACAAGTTTTTTTTATTGCTATTAATCTCAGTTTCATCATCTGAGGGGAGAATAACCCTGTCTTGTGGGCCTGGAGCTGATAGTGAGAATTAAGTATGACCTCAGAAGCAAGTGGTCAGTTTTGCTAGAGGCATGGACGTTGTGGTAGTCACATTAGCTACATCATGATCTTATGAGCCAGCTAATGTCTGCCTGTGCTCTGAGGGGAGTGTGTATAGCACAGTTAGAATCATCCAGAAGATAGGATACCAAGAAGGAGGATATTAGAAGGAGGGCATGGCTTAAAGCCAGGAATTAAACAAGACTTGAGCTTGGAGAAGGAAGCTTGGCAAGTGCCAGGCCATGTGAAGGGTGAAGGGGCAAGGTAGGCTTGTCTTGAGGAAGAGAGTGGTCATCTAAATGCTAGGGATGAGAGAACACCACAGGGTACCCCCTTCACTACCGTCTAGCCAGACCCTCTTCTGACAGTCCCTCTGTCTCCTGACTTGCATGCTCTATACCTCTGCACCATTCCAGAACCTGCAGTGGAATCACTGAGGACACCACTATGTCACCATAGTGTCTCAAGGACCAGTGGGTGGCCAGTCAGCAAGCCTGCCATGGAGAAGTCTGACACAATAAACCCAGCCTGCCCCGGAGTGCCTGTCTGCGTGTGCTCTCCTGGAGTCACAAATGTGTGTAAGTGCAGCAATGGCTGTGAACAGAACCCACCCAAGAAAATGATGCTGGCTGTTGAGGATTGGTCTAATGCTGCTATGTATTTAAAAGCTAAATGCTGGCCCTCAAGATCTGGCTGCAGTCCAGACGAGCACATTCTCACATACACCAAATGAGGTGTCAACTTTGCTTTCCTATTTTCTCTGATTGGATAAATAAAAGCGGATGACAGCCAATTATTGGTGAATAGAGGTAGGCAGGTCTCCAGTTCATGTGCTGCGGGTCACAGAGGGACACTGTGGAGAGGGGGTTGGAGAACCAGGAAATGCCCTGATAGAATGAATCCAGTACAGATGGGACAACCACTGGCAAGTAACTCGAGGAGCGCAGCTAGCTAGTCTAGTGTAGAAAAGTAGTTTAGGGGCAATCACACAGTAATTGTGCTAAAACCTATTAAGTAAGTTTGTAGGACTCTGTTTCAATTACCGGGGAGCTGGCTGGGTCATAATAAGAACTAATAGAGTTATTAACTATTCAATAACATATCTGGTATGATCAGATAAACTATACTCAAAGCAGCTGGGACTTATTGTGTCTGTGTCTTGTGGAATCTTCAAAACACCCTATGTGTTTGGTTGGTGTCTCAGAGTCTCCAGGAAGTAGAATCTGAATAGGATCATATGTGACAGGCCAAGGTTGAGGGAATAAGCAGGATTTGGCTAACGGGTGATAGGGACAGAGGGACACATACACACACACTTGTAGGAGCATAATACTCTGGGAACCAAAGACAGAGATCTTGAGTTTCCAGCAGCACACAGTGTAATAAAAGGAGGCAGACTCTAAAGTACTAGTGTATATCAATAAAGTCAGTTAAAATGTTAGGTCAAATATTCTTTCCTGTGCTTTTGGCTTGGAAATCTGAACATTCTATGTTTGTAAATGACATTAGAAAAGAGCTTATTTTGGAAATACATGGCCTGCTTGAACTTTTTTTATTGTCAAGAAGCCTAGATGTTGGCCTGGAGAGAGGGCTCAGTAGGTAAGAGCATTGGCTGCTCTACCAGAGGACCCAAGTTCGACTCCCAGCACCCACGTGGTGGCTCACAACCATGTGTAACTCTAGTCCTAGGCAATCCAACATCTCTGGTGTCTGTGGCCTGCATACACATGGTGCACAGGCACATATGCAGACAAAGTACCCATATTCATAAAATAAATACAATTTTTAAAAATCAACCTAGATGCTTGAGTGTATATGTGCACACACATACTCTATATACATGCACAAACACCCCATACAACCCACACACACACACTGTACACACATATACCCTATGCACTTAAACAAAACATATGAGCACACATATCACACACACACACACACACACACACACACACACACACCACAAAGAAAGAAAAATAGTCCAATTGATGAAGAGGGTAATGCATGAACTGTGAACTCCTTCCTCACCCTCTTTCCCTATCACCTTGGATACACCTCCTCTTGTTTTGAACAATATACTTAGTTTATTTTTGGTTGACATACTTTAAGAATTAAAGTCTAAAAGCTGAGGCAATATATAGTTTCCACAAAGACCAAAAGGATACACTGTAGCTGCCATTCATCAAATCTCTATTATGTGCCAATATGTCTTCAGGAGAGGTATTTATCAGCCTCGTGGCTGGAAACAATAAATGTGGTACAGAAAAAAAAAAAAAAAAAAAAGATCTTTCCCAAGTTCACAAAAGGCATAACAGGAAAATAATTCTAATTCTACAAAGCCTCTCTCTCTCTCTCTCTCTCTCTCCCTCTCCCTCTCCCTCTCCCTCTCCCTCTCCCTATCCCTCTCCCTCTCCCTCTCCCTCTCCTTCTCCCTCTCAGTGTTTTGTGTGTGTGTGTGTGTGTGTGTGTGTGTGTGTGTGTGTGTGTGCTCGCAGGTATATAATGGTTGCTCATTTTTAGTGTCAGCTTGACTGAATTATAAAACATCCATGAGACTACTAAATTCTACTTCTGGGTGCATACATAATGACATTTCCAAGAACAACCAGATCTCAAGAGCTCTGAGCAAGTAGATGCATCAGTCCCTTGATGGATTCACGCTGTGATGGCTTTGTAGGGGAAGGGAGAGGTTAGGAGGCGGGCTACTTGGAGGCAGTGGGCAGTGAAGGGAATGTGTCCTTGGGAGCTGTATCTTGTCCTAGCTTTCCTCTATATACCCACTTTCAGTGTTTTTATTGAAAGCTTTCCTTCCCCAAGTTTTTATTTCAAGTATTTTGCTTATAGTGACACAAAACAGAGAGAGAGAGAGAGAGAGAGAGAGAGAGAGAGAGAGAGAGAGAGAGAGAATGGAACACAAATGAAAACGACAAGTTTCAGAAGGTTGGAAGCCTTATCCCGCCTCCTGGAAAGGGTTCATCCTTTCAGAGCTTCCCACACATTCCGGAGTCGCTTGGGAGTTCCATCTCTACAACCTGCCTGAGCCTTCCTGCTTCCCCTCATGGGATTCTGGGATTGGGCTGTTGCTTCATGCAGCAGTCTCAACTAACCCAGACCCCAGGGAGTTCCAAGAGGCTGAGCCACCAACCAGGCAACACTCACTGGTCTCAGGCCCTCCGTAAGGTAAATATGGAACAGGAGACTGCCTGGTCTGGCCTCAGTGGGAGGAGATACACCTTAACCTCATGAGTCTTGAGGCCCCAGGGAAGGGGGAGGCCTGGTGGCAGGGGAGCACCCTCTTGTAAACAAGGGGGAGGAGGCATGAGATGAGGAGCTGTGGGAGGGGGAACCGGGAGGGGAGAGCAATGTCTGGAATGTAAATAAATAAAATAATTAACATAAATAAATAAATAAATAAATAAATAAAATCTAATAAAAATTTTTAAAAAATCAAAAAACAAAAAGCAAAGAAACATCTCAGAATTTTGGTGAAGTGGGCATTTTCTGCCGTTAACAGAAATTCCAAACTATTGATTTCAAGGGACTGAAATGACCAACTGTTACACTTACAATCTCATCAGGAATAATAATTTAAATTCTGACTTAAGCAAGCAATAATTTAATTTCTGACTTTAAACAAGTATCAGTTAAGAAAGAGAAGACTAGTGTACACTTTTCTACTTCAGGTGTCAGATATGAACAAGAGACAGTGGACAGGTCATTCCTGTGTGATGTGGGCGTACAGCGTGCTTGTTCCTGAGAACATGACACCTTAGTGACATCGCTGTCCTACTTCCCTGCCTCCCACTATGCTGATAGATACGATTTAAACACCAGGACTTCAGAGACTGCCTCCTCGGACTTCTTACTTATGTCTCAGCCACACTTAAATCTCTTCTCCAAGATGAGTTCTTTAATCATCTTAATGTTATTTCCAGCTCAGGAAATAAACCTAGACATTTTATAGAAACTGTGTCTGCTCATGCGCTATGGTCACATGAAGAACCAAGCACCAAGTATTAACATTTCATATGAGCCAGGCTCTGTGCTAAAGGTACTATCACCCCAATTGGTCACAACCACTTGTAAGAAACATACACCTCCCAGAGACAGGACTCAGAGCAATCACAAATCTGCTTGGAGTCACATGACTCCTATGTGGCAAGGTTGACAGTCCAGAACTCAGACCATCTAAGTCCAATCTCAGCCAGCCAATAACAATAGCTCTGTGGTAGACATTGAGCTGTCTAGGAGAGACCGTTCCCAGTCTTCCCTCCTGTGTCTACCTTCCCCAGTAGAGTCAGAACACCACACACACACACACACACACACACACACACACACACACACATTTTTCCTTGTATCTGAGTATATCCACAGACGCAGTTATGGTTAATGAAACACACCACAAAAAAAAAAAAAATGCTGAAAATATCCTGTGAATGTGTTCCTGGCCCATCACTTCCCTTCATACTTGTGCTGGTTTTATAAAATAAAATATAATGCCTGAATTTAATTTTTATATCTTGCTATCAGAAAAATATTAAGAAATTTGCAGAGATCAAGACTTACGAAACAAATCCAAGTCTTGACAGTAATAAAAACCTTAATCACCTGTATGTATACCGCAGATAAAACAAATCATAGCTTTTGTCGTGGCCTGAGTCTCCACTTGATTTCCTTTCTCCTGTTTGCAGCCAAAGCGATTCCTGACACGGGATCTCTGGCTGCCCAAGGACAATAAGGTTCAGCAAGGACCACTGGCTTTAAATCATGCCCCAAACTTGTTATTCAGGCCTTTTATGATCTCAGATGGGTTCCAGAAAACAGAGTCTCTAGGCCATAGCAATTCCTGAATGTGGCACGACCACACAGGAGATGCTCAGGGAACTGCATTTGAGTGCATGCGTGACTATACTCTTGGAACATAATAAATGCCTGTTTGTGTGATGGTTGATCTTAGAGTCACCAAGGAAACAAAGCTCTGGGCAGGCCTGTGAAGGTTTGGGAATTCAGTTAATTAAGAATGAGAAGCCCTGCCTTAAAATATAAGGCAGCACGGTGAGCTGGGGTGCTGAACTGCACAGAAAGGGGAAAGTGGGCGGAGCCGAGCGCCAGCATTCACAGCTCTCTGCTTCCTGGCCACAGATGCTGTGTGACCAGCTGCCTCTTCCTCCAGCACCCATGATTCTTTCTCATGGTGGCCTACAGCATTAAACTGTGAGCCAAAATAAATCACACACGCACGCACACACACACACGCACACGCACACATTCTGTTACCTTCTAGTCCCAGAAGTTCAGGAAGTCTTCCAGCAACCACTGAGCTAATTTTAAAGCACAGTGGCAGCGATATGGTGAACCCCAGAGACACAGAGAGATGTGGCCTCTTATCACAAGGGCTCGCAGTTTACATGGGAGATGGAAAGACTACTCAGATGCTATGTTGGTGTAATTTTAAATCAGTTGAGAAACAGATTTTCAAATAGTGTAGTTTTGTCAAAACAGAGGTAAATGGTAGGGACACGGAGTGGAAATAATATAACAAAATGCTCGCTGTAATCACTGACGGGAGGGTTTCAAAGACGCGTTGATTTTCTCCCTTGTTCTTGTCATCTCAAAGTGTACAAAATTTCAAAATACAGATGAGTGGAGGAAGGAAAATTAAAAACCACTTGTGTCCCTCGTACCCAGCGATTTGAAGTTCCTTCTAAATCTGTTCTTCTAATTTACCACAGATTATTTTTATTGGATCCTAAACAATAGAGATGATATTACTGTAAATATCTCGAAGCAAGCCATGTAGAGAAGGAACTGCGCGATACAAAAGGCGCATAATCACCACAGATAAGGAGTATCATAGCCCATCGCACAGAGAGAACGACAAATTAATGGCAACTATAAAACAATGTGATCCTATCCCGTTGGAAACCCACAGTTTGCAGGGCTGTTCCATGCGTGCTTTGTGCAATTTATGTTACCGGTTTAGCTCCCTGCTGTTCCTTCTTTTCCTTCAGCATTTTGACCCCTCCCCCAGTATTTTTGTTAATTTATAAATGTTTATAACTGTTTCAGAAAAATAATAGCAGTCAAAGAAAAATGGATCACCAGTTTCAAATGATCGATTTTATATCCCAGTCGGTACCAGGCACTGAGGGGTGGGAGGTGTTGAAGTTAGGTCCTGGTTCATCCTCCCAGCCCCATGCTCCCAGAAATAAGACTCAGACTTAAAATATATTTACAAATACCTTGGCCACATAGCTAGGCTCTACACTGACTAGATCATAACTAAAATAACCCAATTACTTTAACCTACATTTTGCCATGTGGCTGGTTACCTGGGCTCGGGTGCCATCATCTGTCTCCTCACATCTTCCCAGGTGGCTCTCCAGCCTCTGGCTCTATCCCAGAATTCTTTCTCCTCCCAGATGTCCCATCTCTACTTCCTGTCTAAGCCATAGGCCATAGGTCATAGGCTTTTTAATTGACTGGTGATATATCCATACAATATACAAGTTATCCTAAAGGGAGGAACTTGACTGTTGAGTGGACTTAACTTGCCCTAGCTGAGCTCACTGGTCTCTTATTCCCATTCTCCTCTCAATGGGGTTTTCCTCAAATTTGTGCTAGGTTTGGATCTTATCTCCCTTTTGAGCCTTTGGCTTCGAATATCAGTGTGTTAAGTAATGGACTTCGGGCTTAACATGCACACTCCGATGTATGAATTGAAATCCTAACCTCCAATGTGACACTATTAGGAAATGGGGACTTTGGGGAGAGTTTAGAAAGGAGTTCAGCCCTCTCACAAATGAGATTAGAACCATGGAAAAAGAGAAAAAAGGGAAAAGAAATCACCTTAAGAGTCCTGATACGCAGGCAGTGTGGGGACAGAGACAGGAGGCAGCCACCTGCGAGTGAAGAAGTCAACCCTCTGCGGATGTCACCTACCACCCTGAACTGCCTACACTCCAGAACTGTGTGAAATAAATTTGGGCTGTTTTTAAGCCACTGGTCTATAAGGATGTAGATACATTAAGGCACCCATTACTGCCACTCTGCCAATAGTCAATCAATCATGTGTTTTCTGTGACTCTGCAGTTCTTATAAAGACTGTGGGACTGTGAAAGGCAGCCTGTTTTTTGGCTGAGCAAGACTTACTCCGAAGACCCAGTAGAAACTCTACAAGGGACAGAACAGTGAGCCATGCTCCCAGATAGGCATAGGTGCCTGACACCATGGAACCCCCAACTCCATGATCCTGTGACTATCAGTCAAGCAAAGTCCCAAGCTCCTAGCATTCTAGCTAGACTCCACCCCCACAGTTACCTGATAATAGCCAGGTATGCTCCTCCCCACAGCTATAAAAGGAGTTGCTTGGCCCCTCCTAGATCTCTTAAGCTCTCACCTCTCTTATTCTCATTCTATCTCTCCTTCTCCCCCTCCCTTCCCCACTCTCTCCACGTGGCCAACCCAAGCCACCCTTGCCCTCCACGCTAGCAACCTGAGCTAACCAGATTCTCTTATCCCAGCGGTAAACTGCCAGGGTTCTCCCCCTACCCTCCCTTTAGCCCCTGGACCAGAGTCTGTCCTAGGGCCCGTTCTCAGCTGGTCCGAGACATACAGCAATGTCTGGGATGTCCAAGACTGAGAACCTGTCATTTCTGGCCCAGAGACCCCGGATTGCTCCCTCTCTACCTCCACAGACTGTAGTTCCATGGCTTTCCACAGCCAGATGCCCACCTGGGCAGCGAAGTAAGCATGCAGCAGTCCTGCCCGCCCCAGAGCATCAGACACGGGCTCTCTCCCACCCCCTTTATTTCCCTGCACCCACTGCCGGACAGAGACTTACTTCAGCTTTTCAGGACCAGGTAATAAAAGCTTTCAGCTATTATAAAAAAGTTGGTTAGCTCACTAAGACTGTCATAAAATCATATCACAGAACAGGCAGGTGACCTACACAGCATGCATTTATCTTCTTGGGCTTCCCGGAGCTAAAAACACTGACTTTGGGCCAGTGTCTACAGAGTTGATTGCTCCTGAGGACTATTGAGGAAAGATCATCGCCAGCTTCTCTCATTGGCTCATGGATGACCACCACGTTTGTAATGTCCCAGCCTTTCTGTGTGTGAACATCTGTGTCTACGGCTATTTATTGTAAGGACACAAGTCAGCCTGGATTGGGGATCTTTACACTCATTACTTATTTAAAGATCTATCTCCAATACAGTCACCATCTGAGATGTGCAGTACTGAGCCTACAACAACAGAATAACCAGAACAGTGACCAGTTTCTGGAGGCAGCATCCACACAAGGCATAGAAGTTAAGAATGTCTTTCTTGAGCACCTCGAAAGCTTGGTTCTGGATTTTCTATGCTTGCAAACAGAATGCAACCATTGATGACCAATCAGAAATGGCACAGGAACCCTCTACCGGCTGGTTTTGTGTGCAACTTGACACAAGCTGGAGTTGTCACAGAGAAAGGAACCTCCCCTGAGGAAATGCCTCCATGAGATCCAGCTGTAAGGCATTTCTTAATTAGTGATCAACGGGAGAGGGACTAGCCCATTGTGAGTGGTGCCATTCCTAGGCTGGTAGTCTTAGGTTCTATAAGAAAGCAAGCTGAGCAAGCCATGGTATGCAAGTAACATCCCTCCATGGCCTCTGCATCAGCTCCTGCTTCCTGACCTGCTTGAGTTCCAGTCCTGACTTCCTTGGTGATGAACAGCAGTGTGGAATTGTAAGCTAAATAAACCCTTTCCTCCCCAACTTGCTTCTTGGTCATGATGTTTTGTGCAGAAATACAAACCCTGACTAAGGCAAACCCTCTGGGTCCTACCACATTTGTGCTGACAGCTGTGCTAGAGGGGAAGACCATAAGGAAGCCATGTATCTTTAAGTAGATGAGGCTCCACATCACAGTAGCCTTCCTCAGATCAAGAATCAGCCACAGGAAGGAGATAGGGAGAAGGGATCAAGGATCAGAGAGGACTCGAAAGAGAATGAGAAATTATTAAAGAATCCAGACCACTATCTCTCCACGTTCCAGGGTTGTTCACTGTTTATGTTTATTTCTTGAGGCTCACTGTACAAGCAATGATTTGGTAACAATTTTCTAGAAGCCTAAAATCCTAACACCAACAGAATCACAGTAAAGCATGACTATTCAAAGTGCTCTGTTCAGCTTGTCACATCCCCTCCTCTCTCTGCAGAAGACACATTAGTCCAATGAGCCAAGCTCCCAGATGAGTTACTTTGGGCCAAGTAGCAACAATGTTGCCAGTGAAGGATGTGTCTCCTTTCTGGACTGGAGGGAGACAAGAGTGAAAAAAAAGATCAGTTTTCCAAAGCTGGAATATTCTGCTTGACTGTTTTAGGTGAAGGTACAAGTTCTTGAAAATTGTTTAACCTATAAAACCAACATGGGGTTCTACACATAATTCACTACTCAACTGCTTTACATGTGCTTCGCTTGGATAATAAAGACAAATAAGCCAAGGGAAGGAAGAAAACAACTAGGGAGAGTGTGTTGACACACCCAAGTCTGGAGACACTGCATAACCTCATTATCAAACGCAGTTTGGACAGATAGTCACTTATGCAAAAAATAAAGAATAACTATTCAAATATACTTACCTTAAATGCTGCACTTGAATACACAGTACAAATATATGTCTGATCACTTTACGTCTTTGCTAGTTGAGAGTTTTCCTTGAACTAGCCAACTGTTCTGCTATTTGTAGTAAAGTATGCACACAGTCATACCATTTGGGGATTTACAATCTGAAGAAAAAATGACAAAGACACTCACAGAACACAGTGTAAAGGCTGCGGTGTGTGCTCTGCTTCTTTGTGCTGATTTTAGTGCCACTTAAATGTGAGAGTTTCCCTTTACACTTGGTATTTATGAAATCATCACATACCATGTAGTATTCTGCAATCTGTGTAGGGGAGGAAAGATGCTCAGGGAGGGAGGAGCCACGATTCTCACTCCATACCATATGTCTTGGTCTGGATCGAAATGAGTCACAGAAGACTCAAAACTAACTACAGAATTTGAGGTTTTCCTTAGAAGTGACTTTCCAGAATCCTAAAATCCTAACACCAACAGAATTATCCACCTAAAGCCAACAATTATTCAAACCACAATGTTCAGCTAAAAATTTGAAGGTTCAGAAATACATGCTCCCTCAGGCTTAGATTATCCTGGTGCTATGTTAGGAGTTAAGAATCCAGTCAGAAAAGCTGTACTTTCCCTTTTTGCTCTTAGTCCAAATAACCTGAAGAATACTCAGTCTCTCCTTCCTGTGTTCCTAAGCAGAGGCTCAGAGAACAGATGAGAGCAGGGGACCCTACAAGACCTTATGATGATGCTGGTCTCTAAATCAGTTTGTAAACTTGGATTTGCACAGTCACAGGATACCGTAAAAGACTTTCCTGGAGACACTTGAGCAAGGCTAGCTTCAGTAGACGTCTAACTCTACTCTCAGCTTCCTCCTGTGCTTTCTTAAAATGGGAAATGTTTACTTCACTCATCCCCACATCCTCATACCTGCCCCA
Source organism: Mus musculus (assembly GCF_000001635.26). NCBI lineage: Eukaryota > Metazoa > Chordata > Mammalia > Rodentia > Muridae > Mus > Mus musculus. The sequence goes on along the minus strand of NC_000069.6, from coordinate 154,668,081 downwards.
CTACAAATTATAACCCCCCTTCTGCTTCCATGAAGGTGAGGTAGCCCACACTCTCTGTTATCCCACTGGGGAGCATGGGGCTTAGGAAAGGAGAGGTGTGAAGGGACAATCTTACGTATAGTCTAGGGGTTGCTACAACAAACACCTTCCACACCGGGCAACTAGTCTGAATAAAAATCCAAAAGCTCCCAATTCATTGCCTCAGAAGCAGCTGAAAGCTCTGGGGAGCCATTAAACTGAACATTTATGGGGCCCAGGTGCCTGAGGTTTTGATGCTCAGCTCTGAAGGACTTCAAAGCAATGCTATTACCAGGACAAACGCCCCTCCCCACTCGCATCTCTTTGTATGAATGGGTTTGTTCAGAATAAGGAAGAGTCATGGTATCCATACTAAAAAGAACATTTAGGATTGTGGCATAAGATCAGAGGAGAAGCCAGGGCTAGCGAACCTGTTAAATCCAACCATTAAGTGGAACCAACTTGTTTCCTAAAATTAGCACGTTGGCCTTCAGAAGAACTACCAAACAAATTCAGATATTTAAAAAATAGCAACTCTGAAATTCTGTATTAAAGGGATGATTTGGGGGATCGGCATGAGCAGTGAACTAGAATCTTCTGCTGAGGGCCTGATGGTTAAGGATGGAGGGAAAGACCCTGAAGACTGCTCAAGCGTGTAATGGACACATCTATTGTGCACAAATGAGTGGATTACAGTGTCACCAGGGAATCTACATACTCTCTAAAGATGCACAACTGATACTATTTGGCTCTCTGGAGTTATCAGGAAATACAACAGTTTAAAGCTATATTTTCTGCATTTTTCCTTGTTATGAAGTATAACTTTTCTCTCTTCTTTACTCAAAAATGTATATTTGATGGCTCTTCTCAGTCGATTGGCTCTCTCAGACAGAGACCCAAAGCCAGGTAGATTCAGAGATGAGCATGAAGAAAGGGCTATATGTTTTATTCTTATCTAAGCTGGAGGATGCAAGAGTCCCCATTCCATCCTGAGTCAGAGTGCCTCAAACTCATATAGAACCAGCAAAGTGGGTGGGACCTAGTAAACTGGAGGGTCCATGAATTCACTCTAAAACTCCTTTCATTTCAGACAGTAGAACTGGCGATGATGTTTCATAGTTGGTATCCACCAAACGGAGAGGCAGCGGAACCGTGACGTCTATGTTATCTTTGCAAGACTTTTTAGGATCATTTTTATTTACTCCCAAACTCCATCTGAACAAAGCCCGCATGGGGCCCTGTGTGCCTTTTATATCCAGTGTTTGATGATGTAATTAAGTAGGTGAGCAACTCCGAGGGGAGAAGAGCCAGGGGAAAGCATCAGCCGCTACTACCCGACAGGAGGAAGTTCAGATGCACAATATCTGGTTTATGGTAAAACTGCACTTTATTGCCATCTTATCTTTAAAATGTAATAATTATGAATGATGAAGAAGGCATCTCAGCTTTGATGAGACCCTTTATTTGCTACTCAAACTTTTACTATTTCCAAATGGTAACATAAACAAGAGAAATAATTACCCCTTTTATTTGAGGAGGAGACTTGCGTCAATTTGAGTGCTTTTGTTCTTGGGTGAAGTTTAAGGCATGTAGACTAAATACATTTCTGCTTATGGTTTCCATTTGTTTGTTTGTTCCCTTATTTTGAAATAGAGTCTCCTCGTGGAGCTCTGGCTAGCCTGGAGCTTCCTAGGTGCAGGAGATTGGTCTTGAAATCATAGAGACCTGTCTAGTTTTGCTTTTCAAGTGATGAGAGTTAACATTGTAAGCCCTGTAGCTCGCATCTATTTACTTTTACAAAGCAATCACAACGTACTTACACAGGCACTATTAAAAAATTATTGCCATCCTCTATAGTAATATTTGGTCACTGTGTCTGCAATTTATCAGATGTTGATCTGATCTGAATGAAAGTTCTACACATTAATGCTCATGTATATTAGATTATTGCATGGGATGATGAAGGGCACAAGCTGACCAGAGACGCTGGCTTTATGTTTCGGCCCTGGCCCTTCAAGCTGAAGCATCTTAGAAACCTCTCGGTCCTGATCTTCACTGTCTGTGGAAACCTCAGTCATTACTCTCTCTTTTTCTGTAGTCAATGAAATATCTCATGTTTACACCAGAGCCGAACCTGGCTCGCATACGTATTGAATGTCTGCTCTAACAAGCTTTTCTTTGGTGACCACATGCCCTATCAGCCAGTACCACTCATTCAACCAGTGACTCTTAAGCTTACCCTTACCCTGAACAGTCCTAGATACAGAGAAGCAAAGCATATAAGGCATGGAGCTAATACTTCAAGAAGCTTTGCATCTTAGTGCAGGATGTGTGTGCCAACCCCACATCCTCCTTGAACAGTGCCGCACAGTGCGCATGTTTATTCAGTCCCCTTTCCCCGTGTGCTCGTAACTAGTGAGGCTTCAGAAAATTTTGACTTCTGTTTCTGAAATCTTAATCCTGGCACAGTGTAATAAGCAAATGCAGGTTTGCCTGTATTTTCACATAAATGATTAAATGGAATAATCAGATTCTAACTTAGTCAAAAACTTGACAAACATAGGAAGAGACCGTGACGGACACATTCATTTTCCTGGATTCAGACAAAGTGCCAACAGCATCTGCAGAAAACATGTTATTCCCATCCCATGGGACCCATGGCCAACTACAGTTGCTCAGAAACTCAGCAGCAAAACATCAAAGCACCAAAATTCGATTTAGCACGGTGCCCTTACTTTCCAAAATGTTCTGAAACCACCTTCCAGCAGGACAGCTTAGAGGGCTCTGGACTGTTCAAACATTACTGTTTCCTGTCCTTTCCCTGGGAAAAAGTAAGATCCTCTAGTGTGACTGTAAATCATGAGAGCAATAATGAATATGGTGTCTCAGACACCACCAATCCACTGCTCCTTCACATGTGTAGTAAATGGACTTGAAAATCATTTTCAAATTACTTGAAAAACCGAAGAGGGGAGGGGAGTGCTCTGTGTACTAGATACATTTGGTAATAAACGCTGATCTAATGTGTGTTGCACACTTAATTCAAAAGGCAAGAGGATGCTCTTCCTTTCACAGAGAATGAAGACCTTGTTTGTGTAATAACCAACAAAGAGTGCTCACTGTCTATTATGCTTTGAATGTTGCTAATATGCCTTCTGAAGAGTCGCCCACAGGAGACTGTCTGGGTGCATGAGCACCTCATTCGTTGAACTCTTCCTCTTGCCAGCCATACCACTTTCCTGGGCCCAGGTGGTTCTAAAGAAGGCTTTATGGTGCTTCTGCAACTAGGAAGATACATCCTGACATAAGGGGCCTCCCTCCTACAAGGAGACCTTCCTAGACATAGAAACAACCTTTCCTTTGTATGCAAGCCACAGAGAGAATTTATTTCTGTCTCGAATCTCCCAACAAATGCGTATTTCAGTAACTTCTACTTTAGCATTTAAACACTTGCGTTCCACGCTGAGGGACATTCATCCCAGCTGACATTCGTCCCTGCTTATTGTACGCGGTTTTCACATCCATTTTTCCTGTCTTTCCAGGCTGAGAATTTCAAGAGTGGCGAATGTTATGAAGAAGCGAGGATGGGTAGGGAGGAGATAGGACGCCTGGGATTTCTGCCATCCTCCTGCAACCTAGAATCTGTGTATGTTTTCCCCTCCCCGAGCTCTCCCTCCCTCTCCCTGCCGCCCCAGAGCTCCGCAGCAGGAGGGAGGAGGAGGAGAGCCGCTGGCTGAAGCCGCCACCTGCCACAGCTAGGCAAAGCCAGTTGTCACTTACCCAGCGGGGTGAGAATGGCTCATTTTTGCAGAATCCTTTTCAGACCCCGCTGCAGGTGCAGATGCGGCTAGCGGTGGCTTGCTGCAGTGGCGGGGACTCGGGGCACCTGGGCTGGGCTCCGCCCTTCCTCACCCGGGCTCCCCGCAGCCTCCCGGTTGCTACTCCGTGGCGTCCACAGACTCCCAGTTGCTAAGGGAGGAGGAAAGGCACGCACCTAGGGCTGGGAGAAGCAGCGGTGCTGCTGGAACCAAGCCTAGGCAAGCTGGAAAAGAAGCCTGCTCCAACCCTACTCGCTGGGCCGTGATATGGGAGGATATGGGAGGAGGTCCAGCAGGCCGCAGTGCGGTTCCTCTAGGATTACCGTTCCCTAGGCACCTGAACCCTGAAGAAAACACACAAACACACACACACACACACACACACACACACACACACACACACACACACACACACCTTTCTGGCTCAACTTCTTCTTGCTAGGCCCCTGACTGGATGATGTCTGTTGGCAGGAGAGCCAGGAAAAGCCACAGCCAGGTGCCTTGGTTTCCGTTCCTCCTAAAAACAGACCCAGAACACTCGTGCATGAATGATCTGTTTTCCCTCTGTATGGGTGGCAGCTTTTGTTTCTATAGCTGCAAAGAATTGCCATCAGCTTTCTTCCTCCCTGGAAGTCCCCATCTTTGTGTCCCAGGTCCCCATGCCAGCAAGACGTTCCCCGGTTCCCCGTGTTGAGAGGGTGGAACGGAGTTTTGTAATGAGGAGGGTAGCTGTGGATTGAAACCCTGCAGGAAACTAGTTTAAGGGGAAGGGCTTTGGTGGGAAGCCTGCTCGGTCCTGTGCGGAGATGACCGATTGTTGGTCTTGCTTTGTCAGATAGCTGCGGAGTCAAGGGCTTGTTGGGCGGCTTTTGTGGTGGCCGGATACCAGAGGGTGTTTGAGCTGTCACTGGGTCTCTATTTCACCTGTCTTCTAGTTCTCCCACACTCAGAGGTGGGAAAGCCATTGCCTTCTCCGTCTACACTCTGCTTTTTCTCGTATTTCAAAAGTCCGCTGAGCATAAAAGGCCAGTCGGCTTCTTTGGCATCTTCTCCAGCACCATTCCTCAGAGTCACTGTGACACCTCCTCCGTCTCCCCCACCTTAAATTCTAGCGAAAGCAGAATCTTTCCCCATTCCTTTCATGAGACTATAACCCTACTCTTGACTACCTGGGCAGAGAGCGTCTATCTGCCCTTTGGTACTCAGGTTGAACATTGTTTTCTTAACATCCTCAACTTTGCTGGTGAGCTCTGTATTGATGACAAAATCTCTGTCAAAGTGTGCTACGGAACCATCTGAAGGAGAATGGAGTTAACTTTTTACAGAAGGTCTCAGAGGGGTCAGTCTGCCATTGCAAGCAGGTGTACCAGTGACACCATGTTAGGAGTTTCACTTGCAGGCAAACCAGGAAGTGGAGAACAGGGCTTCAGCACAGCCAATCAAAGATAGACGCAGGCAGTGACCCATTCTCTGCCCACCAAGCCTCACCTCCTAGAGGTGCCACAGTCTCCAGAAACAGCACCCCTGTCCCTCTCCCTCTCCCTCTCCCTCTTCCTTCCTTCATACCCCTTTCCCCATTCCTCACATACACTGGCATTGCTGAACATGTCTGTATACCTTCTCCATCTTTCCTAGCTGAGGGAAAGATCTTCCATTTTGCACATTTATTTTTATTGTGTTTTCAGAAGCAAAGTAGCAAGTCAACAAATGTTCAGAGCAAAAAAAAAAAAAAAAAAAGGAAAAGCATGCTCTTCTAAGTTACATGGATTTTACTGAGTGCTCTGTAGATGCTTTTTCAGAGAAACAAGGAGGCAATCATTTTCCCCACGTCCACATTGGTCTCTAAACAGAGAAACCAAAACTCAGACAGATCTAGCTGATTCAAAAGAACTATCATTTTAATCATTATAATGGGATTTCTTTCCTCCTGTAGCTCCTGTAAACTGCTGCAGAATTCAAATTATGCTTAATCTCAGAGTTATCAGACCACAAATACCAGATATCCCAAGGGTAAGATTAAGTCGATAGATAGATAGATAGATAGATAGATAGATAAATAGATAGATAGATAGATAGATAGATAGACAGACAGATGATAGATTGATTGATAGATAGATAGATAGATAGACAGACAGACAGACAGATGGTAGATAGATAGATAGATAGATAGATAGATAGATAGATAGATAGATAGAAGCTAGATAGACAGATGATCTATAGATAACAGATAAGTGGTAAAAAGATTGATGATTGATAGATTATAGACAGATAGTGTCTTAGTTAGGATTTTATTGCTCTGAAGATGCACCATGGTCAAGACAACTTTTATAAACATTTAATTGGGAATAGCATACAGTTCCAGAGATTTAGTCCATTTTCACCATGGTAGAAAGAACGGCAGCATCCAGGCGGATATGGTGCTAGAGAAGAAGCTGAGAGCTCTACATCTTGATCCACAGGTAGCAGAAACAGACTGTGTATCACATTGGACATAGCTTGAGCATAGGAGACCTCCAAGTCCCCTCCCACAGACACGCACACAGATAGTGACACACTTCTGCCAATAAGACCACACCCACTCTTACAAGGCAACACTTTCTAATAGTGCTAATCCCTATGACACAAGCATTCAAACACTTGAGTCTATGGGGCCATACCTATTCAAGCCACAACAGTTGGTAAATGCATACATGTACTGGCTAGCTTTATGTCAACTTGACACAGCTAGAGTCATGACAGAGGAAGGCGCCTCAATTGAGAGAATGCCTCCATAAGATCCAGTCCACTGTGGTTGGAGCCATCCCTGGGCTGGTGGCCCTGGGTTCTTTAAGAGAACAGGCTGAACAAGCCAGGAGATGCCAGTCAGTAAGCAGCACTTCTCCATGGCCTCTGTGCTATCTCCTGTCTCCAGGTGAGTTCCTGCCCCCATTGTTTTTCATGATGAACTGCTATATGGAACTGTGACCAAAATAAACCATTTCCTCCCTAAGTTGTTTTTTGGTCATTGTGTTTTCCTAATTAAGACAACAAATAATAAAATGGCACATAGAGAGAAATAGAGGATAGACAGACAGATAATTGATGGACAGAGAGATAAGGCAGATAGCAAAGGCCAACAGACTTATCTAGATCAACAGCTTATACTAATTAATTAATCAGTCAGATGAATCAGACTGAAGAATTCAAGGTTGCCTTGGGAACCAGATCTAGAGATGGGCAGAAGGCTGCTCCTTTCCCAGAAGTGTTTTCCTGCTGCACTGGACTTCCGAGTCTTTATGAGGATGCAGTACTGTTCCTTATCATTAGATTCAGCTAGAAAAGATGGAGGGGTGGGAGGCTGGAGATGGAGAGGTGGAGGGAGTAGAGGTAGACCCTACAGTGCACCCGAGGTTCCAGCATTCCTAGGGACAGCACAGGCAGTGCAGCCCTCCATGGGCGCCAATTAATTTCTTCAAATACCAAATGACACTGTCTCAGTGATGGAATGAAAAGGGAAAATAAAACTCGTTGATGGTATGCTGGAGTTTGTAGAAAAGGGTCCTCTGGCAGGCTAGAGACAGGCCCCCTTACCAGCACGCATTAATTCATAAACGGGCTTGAGTTCTCCACCCCCGTGAGCTACACCATTTCACATCCCTGATGAAAACTGCGAGGAAGCCCCTAATTTTCACTTCAGAAAATGCTCACTGTGAAAATGCATTGGGAATTTAGCCAGAAGGAATTTTTTATGTTAATTTCTGTTATGGAGAAAGGGTAAGGGAATGAAGGGAAGGGGAAAAAAAACTAAATTAAACGATTTCAAGACCAAATAGTCACTAGAGTCATCTCAGTTTCTTTTGAGAAAACAAGCCCCCAGATGTGCCCAGTAACATCAGAGAACATACGGATATTTCTGCTTTGTAGAAAGATCTGTGGGCTGGGAGTGAGGGTCAAACGCTGAGGGAGCTGTCATGAGGCAGGAGCACAGGACAGTGCTGCGTGGTCTCTACAATCAGTGATGGGCTCACCCATCCAATCTTAGAGGCCATCCTAGGAGACTGGCCATCTGGGGCTTGCTAGCTAAGTTCCGCCCAGTGTCTGATTGTTTTTGTTCAGCCATCAAACAAGAATTTATTAATGGTTTATTAATGGTTGGGGGCAGGGAGTCTTAGAAGTTATAGAAGAGACTTGGAAATCCTATGAAATTTACAGAAGTTCTCCTGGAGGGAACCACACCCATTTTCAAGAGTGTCACCTTTATTGCTCCCCATGTCCCAGGGCGGGGCAGAGTTGCTCCCACGGTGGCCTATGCTGCACAAACCCCAAAATACTCTTAATTTATACAAAATGTTTTCTAAGAAAGCTGCCCCTGGCCTATATCAAGTTTACAGGCAGAAAGCTATCTTATTCAAGGCCCTTGCTAAGCTCTGAAAAAGCAAACTAAGAGTCTGGGACGAATGCACAACAGTAACATGCTTGTTTTTTCCCTGGCCTCCACACACATGAGCACACACATGCATAAACAGCTGTACAAGTACACCTGCACACCCTGAGCTTACACACACATATGCACACACCTACACACACATACACACACCTACATACACACACACCTACATACACATACACACACCTACATACACATACACACACCTACATACACATACATACACCTACATACACATACACACATGCACACATATACACACACATACAGACACATACACACACACACATACACACATAAACACATACACACATACATACACATGCACACATACGCATACATATATAACACACATGTATACATACACACACATACACACATACATACACATGCACACATACGCATACATACATAACACACATGTATACATACACACATACATACACATGCACACATACGCATACATACATAACACACACATATACATATACACATAAACACACACAGCTGAAAAAGAAGAAGAAAAGGCTGATGAAAGACTGAATGGATGGAAGACATGTCTTTCCACATGCTTCTCGTTGTAAAAGAAAAAAAAATCAAATAACCAGGACTTTCATCCAATGTAACCCAGCGGTGCTTGGCAGAAGTTTTGTGGAGACTGCCTCTATCACCATAGACCCTAACAAGCCAGAGTCTTGAGAGACAGTGCTCTGATGGTTTCCAGGGACACCTTCCTCAGCCAGCACTATGTAAACCTCAGTTGGATTGGGGGTGAGCAGAGTCAGTGTTTCACAAGGACGTGCCCAGTTGTGCAGATGGCTAGGTTTACAAGAGAGCTCCCTAACTCCTGATGGCCTGCTAAGCTGGCATTGCTCAGAGCCTTAAAATCAAAAGCAGGAGATAGAGGGTCAGTGCATCAAGACTGCACCAGGCTATTCAAGGTGGGAATGTGTTTCCATGAACTCGTTTCACAGTTGCTATGGTCTGAAAGTCCCTTACAATGGGTGTGTTGATCCTTAGTCACCTATGTGATAGGATTAAGAGGTAGGGCCCTTAGGAGGTGAATATGGTTTGAGGGCAGAGCCTTCTGGGTGGGATGAGAATAATAAAGTCCTTATCATCGACTTCAAGGAGGAGCTTCACTCCCTCCCACTCCTTGGTCTTTCTGCCAGAGCTGGACGTTGGTCCAGGAGACATAGCAACAAGATGCTCTCTTAGAAGCAGACAGTCGTCCTGTTAGACATCAGGACTGTGTGTACGAATATCCTTGGGCTTCCTGGGTTCTAAAACATTGAGAAATAAAGTTTATCTGTTTCCACACTATCCTGTTTTTAACAGTGGTACCAGACTAAGGCACCACCTTTCGTGATGAGCTTGCTCCAGTGAGCCGGTGGGTGAAGGTTAGCTAGATGTAAGAAAGCCTGTAAGCAGGTAGAGTGGCATACTCCCAGTGACAAGTCAGACTTCTGAGTAACATGAATATGGAGAGTGTCTTCAGAGCCTTCTGTTCCTACCATGCCTACTTCTGAACTGGATCAGATCTGCAAGCAGACCTTCTGGGGATACGGAGAGTTGATGGGCTTACTGAGTGACTGAGAAATCAATGGCACTCACAAGCCTGAGGCCCCAGCAGTGAACAGGACTCCTCTCTGTCCTCACACTTGAAGTCTGTCAGCGGAAGACAGGGAGATAAAGAACAGCAGAGCGGAGGGTGGAGGAGAGGTGGCAAAGTGCCTGCCTAGCTCACACGAGTACCTGAGTTTGTTGCCCAGTGCTCAGGTAGAAAATCTAGGCATAGTCCTGTGCATCTATAACTCTGCTACATGGCAAGGGAAGTGAAGACAGGCAGAAGGATCAGCAGAGCTTGCTGGCCATCCAGCATAGCCCACGGGTGAGCACCAGGTTCTATGAGATCCGGTCTCAAAAATTAAAGTAAAAATCTATCCAGGAAAACATGATGCCAACCTCTGGCCTCACACACACACACACACACACACACACACACACACACACACACACACACACACGTGTGTACATACACACATACATGCATACTTGCACATACACATACATAGAAGCACTCACACATGCACACTTGGGTGCACACACACAGGTACACACATACCATGCACATTCACACGTGCATGCGCACACATGCACATGCATGTGTACATGCACACAGGTGTGTGCACGCACACTCATTCACACACGAACAAATATGAACACACACACATGCACACACATGTACACATGATACATGGGAGAGCTAAATGCTGTAAAGTGCCATGTACTGTCATCTCATGTACCTGCCCCATCCACCCTCACTATCCCCAGCCACGTGCCCTCTGTGTCCAATGTTATTACTTCTCCCTAGCTACTCTATTTCCTCTACCCTGTGCAATGGTCAGTCCTAGGTATCAGCTTCACTGGATGGACTTCTAGATGATGTCTGGACATGTTTGTGTTCCAAGGAGGAATGGCGCAAGAGTTAATGAAGACCATACATATTCACTGTAGGCTCCTAGTGGGTCTCTTAAACAAGCACACTCCCCACCCCCATGGTACCACTTATGTCTTTCAGACTGTGACCACATCTTTGACCAAAAGGAGTTTTAGAGTGAAACTACTTACTCTGACTCATAATTGGGAGGAAAGTCCACCATGTCAGGAAAGGTCTGGCAGTGGTAGTAGCTCTCAGCTATGGCCACAGGAAGCAAAGCTGTTGCTCACATTTGGGTGCATTGGGAAGCAGGGAGACAGGGAGAAAAACTGGTTAAAAACCCCAAGACCTGCTCTCCCCGCAACCCACCTCTTAACAGGTCCGCAACCCTCAAAATTAGGACTATCACTCAGCAACCATGTGTTCAAACACACATGAGGGACATTGTGCATCTCACATAGAACACATCTGGAGAAGAAAGAAAGGACTCAAAGATAAGGTTGGTGTTGAGGTGAGCCTTATGGGGTATGCAAAAGTTGGCTGAAGATCAGGACATGGGAGCAAGAGTCAAGTTTCGCCAAGCCAAGCTCTGGCCAGTGAGTCTCTGCAACCCCTGTGCTGCCTGATGTATCCCAAACACAAGTGTGTTGTTATTTGAGGAGGAGAAAGTGAGAGACAAAGAAGAGACAAGAGATGGCGAATTCATCAAGGAAGCACATTCACGGCGGATGGATTCACACCAGATTCGAGTGTCGCACGGTGGCTGCAGGTTCATCGCTCTCCTGCAACTCACTGACACCACTCTTTATACTGGACTCTGTATGTGCCTCATCTCCCCAACCTGAGATTTAGTCTTTGTTCTTTTCTTGAGTGCTAATCAATCACTGTAATTTAAAGAGTGTTTAGTAAGTAGCTGCTAATTAAACGGCAGGAGTGTGGTTCCTATTTTCCTCCATGTTTCAACCAGAGGCAAGAAGTGAAGAACGTGGTAAAACTGGACTCACAAGTATTTCTCTTCATTGCACTGTGGCAGATAAGTGCTTCTTCAACTTAGAACAAGACCCATGGCCTCCAGCAGAAGACTTGCAGATTCTTACCTGGAAGGGTGTGATAGACCATCTCAGACAGACAGACAGACAGACAGGACAGACATAGAGAATAGAGGACTTGGTAATTTTCACATTTGTGCCTTCCTTCACGCAAACTAGATTAGCATTGCACTAGGTCTGAGATTGTAAGGTCCTTGAGGAATACATATTGAGTGATAACGTGGCTTGGAATTTATTACATTATCTCATATGAAAAAGCAACCCTAAAAGAGTTTAAGTTGTTTTTCATGAACTTAAATATTCTCCCAAGAAGCATGTTTCCCCTAGAAATTGCTCGGCTAACGCTGTCACCCTTAGGGCATGAAGATTAACAAAAGCGTTGTTGTTATTGGAGAGATCACAAAGTCTCAGTTAATATTCTCTTGTGATAAAAGATGAGTCAAGGGATGTTGTGAAACAGGCCTCAAAGAAACTGCAAAGGGGAAAACAGAGTTCTGGACTGGTAAGTGACGACAGCAAGCCTGCCTCTGAGCTTCTTTTCACTGAAACAAGCGCTGAGATGTGTGGGGAGAAGATGCTTGCCCTGGACTTGTTCTGGATCTGGGCATGGGCAGGTAAATCACATGTCATGGTCAGGAGTGTATGGTGGGACAAAACTTCTCCCTCCATGGCATGACCTGAAAGAGTTGAGAAGAGAAAGGAAAGACCTGGGCAAGGTCTGAGTCACCCCAAGGTGACTACCAGGCCCCACATCTTAAGGTTTCCACCAACTCCAAATATGGCCAAACAGTGGGGCTTTTAAGAGACATCAAGAACTGAGGACAACTCTCCGGTACCTGAGTGCTACAGGAAACCCAGGGTGACAGTAGTAAAATCAATCAACAGACAAATACTATTCCCAAATGCTTGACCCACTCACCTAAAAGCAAAAGCCAAGAGTCCCTGAGTTGAACAGTTTGTATACAGAACTGCGGGTGATCCGAGATCTGACCCTGAGACTCGGGGCGGGGCTAGGGATGCAGCTCCATGGCGTGGGCGGGTTGCTTGCCTAGCAAGCACAAGGCCTGGGTACCAATCTCTAGCATTCGTGAGAGCAAGAAGGGAATGCCATGTTCCACTGCTTCTTCTTTGGTGTTTTCCTCTTCACTGGTAACAGCCACTCGGATTCTGGGGATGCGAATTGTGGTTAGAGGCTTATCTAACTGTGCAAAGCTGTCACTACTAAAAGCTCCCAGCCGTGCGCCAAATGGTTGGTCAGACAGAGCTGCTGGCAAGAGAGGTTCAGATGAGGTCAGGTTCACACCACTGGAAAGGGAAGCAGCGGGACTTGGTGGCTTTTGTAGTCTGCCGTGTTCTACTAGTACCCAGCAGTAGAGGCTGCGTTCTGAGCCGCGAGGCAAAGGACAAAAGCTGAGTGGTTAGAACCACTCAACTTAGAACAAGACCCGTGCTGCCGTGCGCAGCAGTGTGGAGAAGCCTCGGAACGAGGAGAGGGGAAGCGTAGAGTGGTCTGTGGAACTCTCATCTAAAAGGGAGTAGACAAGTAACACAGGACAAAATCCCAAAGGGGAGATGGGAGTCGGGGTGGCGGTGGGGGTCAGCGTGTATAGCCAGCCACAGACAGCAGAAGCCCCTCTACTCGTCCAGCTTGCTTGGTCTCGTGACTTCGAACTCAGACTTGAGTAGTTGCATATGTGAGGTGTCATAAGTTCTGAAAATTGTTTTCAGAGATCACACTGCACAGAACCGACATAAGCAGAGGTCAGAAGTTCTCTCTCCCCTGCTTGGTCCCTATGTAAACACAAGTCCCAGCCATGCGTGTTGCTATGGAGATGTAACCTGTGTCCCCAGCATTGACCTAGCTAGTGTTGGCATGGCGAGAGACTTTTATAAATAACAACGTCTGAGTGAAAACTACATGTGTCACTACTGGGGACACTCTTCAGCAGTCCCTGGAATTCTCTCTCTCTCTCTCTCTCTCTCTCTCTCTCTCTCTCTCTCTCTCTCTCTCTCTCTCTCTCTCTCTCCCTCTCTCCCCTCCCCCTCTCTCTAGGTGTGTCTTTGTAAATACAGCCAGCAGGATGAGATGAGCGATGAACAGCCCTTGCTGCTGAAAGTCATCAGATTTTCTGTCAGTCATCACAGAGAAGCTGGCCTGAGGTGATTCACAGCTGTGGAGCGGCTACCTGATTTTAAGGGTCATCAAATTTTGGTAAATTAGTCTTTCCTGCAGGAAGCTATTACTTGCTGTTCTTGGTTTAAAATAGTCTTGTTTCCCGAGAACATTTGACTTGAGGTAATATAAAAAATATTATACTAAGGTACTCTCTCCCCTGATCTTTTATAGTTCACTTTTGACAACCCAGAAGGAATCCAGAGACTGCAGGAGGAGGCACAGATGCCCGAGTGATGGGATAACCAGGCCAGTGTTACAGAGACCATCAGGAGAGAGACTCCGAGCCTCCTGTGATTTGAGCCACCCCTCTCCAATCAACTGGTTAAAGGGAAAGCTGATGGTTAGAATAGAGAGGACAGGATCAAAGCCATCCAGTTATTTTGGAGGATGGTGACCAGATACCTAGAATTTGGGGGAGGACCCATCTCAAAGGAATCAGCAGGAGACTGTGGGTTAAAAAGATCCAGAGTCGGGTGGAATTCTGTGGCTATCCCTCCTCCTATCCCTCCTCTGCCTCCCGCTCTGCCTCCCCTGCTGAAGAGCCACTCTTTATTCTCAGGCCGACTAAACTGAAGGCCTTCAATCACCAAAAAGAACAAGGACAGTGGCAAGGAGTGTTTCAAAGAGACTGTCCAGATTTCTGGGGGGACAGACATGGGCCTCATCATCGAAGCTAATAAATTCTACCTCCGTGGCCCTATGAAGGATGGTAGTAATGACCCGAAAAAACAATGCTGGTGCACAACGAGGGCCAGGCTCTGTGCCAAACGCTTTAAATGTCAGGTCTCATCTTAAACTCAAATACTATCATTTTCAGCTTTTTTACAGAGAATGATTCTGAGAAGCAGGGAATTGAAGCACTTTGCCTGAAGTCACACACACAGCTAAGTCAGGACCCCCGCCTTGGTTGGCCGTCAGCCCCGGTGTTACACTGCCCCCTGCAGGGTGGTTAGGGAGGAACAACTTAGGACCAGGGTGGCAGCTGAGACGGCAAACCTAAACCTAACGCCTCCTGTGTCCTAACAGGCATCTCAGCTAATTCTTGGTTCCTCTGCGGGGATGTTATGTTCGGGGTACGCTTGAAATAGACGGGGCTTGAAAGGGTTAATGGCTGACCAACCTAGAAGACAGCGTGAGATACTAGCCAGGGCACTGCACGTTCAGCCAGTGGTGGCTGCCTAGGAAGCAAGTTGCTTCTAATCGAGCCTCAGAAAAGGATTCTCACATATGAGATATCAAGGTATCTGAGTAAATATCGGTTCACATGGTAAACAGATGTTTGTTTCAGCCATCTTGGGAACTATGTGTAGAGTCGTTCAGTGACACGGTGACTGTGTAACCATGGCCCATCACCCCCAGTCCGTTCTCTCACTGGTCATGATGGCCACTCTACAAACGCTTCTGCTTTGTGGACACCGTCTTTTGGGCATACCCACCCTGTGGAGTCTGTGTCACCATCTGTTCACACTGACAGTGAGCTGAGCCTCGGGTGGGCTTGCGTTGAACACATGTCAGCTACACGCTAAGGTACCTGTCACTGGCATCTCCATGTTGAAAGCCGGGGTCTTCAAGCTGCACATTCTGCAAGCCTCCTTGTTTGCTTTAAGGCGAGGCAAAAGGCTACTTCTTCCTCTGGGCACATGGGTGTGGGGACCAGGAGAAGCAGATGAGTTTGAAAGTCTCTCCAGTGGAGCCCATACCCTCATCTCACTCCAGCTCCTTGAGCACACCCACATCTTCTTTCTATCACAGCCTAGCAGCCCTGATCAGCCGCTGAATATCATCCCATGTGACTGTCACCTCTGCAGGCTGTCCCAGCTATTAGAGTATCGGCTGGGAGTGTGTGTTCGGTCCACATGGACTATGACACAAACAGTGAGTGCCCTTTACAGCCATAAGATGACAGAGCAGCCTTTGGGACACACTCAGCCCTGTGTGGAGATTACATAGAAAATTTACTCCCAGGCATGACAGTCAATGCTCCTAGACAAAAGGGCTGTCTGTGAACTCGCAGTACTGAGCACGGTATGGTTTGTTAACATGGCAAATCCTGGGAGGATCATTCCACAGAAGAGACCTCTGACAAGGCTGTGAGTGTCTAGTCAGGCTCCACAGGACTATGAAAAGCATCTGCAGGGGTAGGTGTCTAAAGTATTCTAAATAGAAGTCGGGGGACAGTGGCAGCCCCAGAAGAAGGAGACCTGTATGCCCCACTGAAAAGAGGCTACAGGTGTTTGAATCGTCCCTCTTCTTCCATCTTCACATTTGGAAGCCTTATGTGCCAAAGCAGGAAGACACGGGAAGTCTAAATGCCAGCGAAGGGCTCACTTGAGGGTTTTGTTTGGTTCGCTGTAGTTTCTGCTAAGCCTCCGTTGTAAGGTGGGTCTGATCTGATCTGGAAAGCTTTTCTTCTTCTTTACAGTATCAAGCAAGAAGTCAAATGCCAAAGCTGGAAAAGCAGAAGGTGCTGGAGGGCGATGTCTTCCCACACAGCCATCAAAGTTGGCTGCACTTCAGCTGCTGACAGTCTTCTAGAAATACCTTCTAAGACTAACACATCTTCTCCTTTTTACAAAGAAGCTGAAAATCCAGATGGTTTGGGTGAAACATTCTAATTTTTACAACACTATACAGGGCAAACAAAAAATATCCCTGGTCAGAATTTTGTCTGCTGCCTCCAACTAGCAAAACCACGTGACAGAACTCTGCTGTTCTGACTGCGGACGGGAAAGGGGTGGGTGAAGCTCAAGCTTCCGCCATGTCTCCATGGAGAACGGGAGGCCGGTGTTGGGTGATGGAAGATGAAGAAAAGTAGACAGAGAGGCTCTGCTAAGAGTGTGGGAAGTTAGACCACAGTGACATTCTTTCCTGCAGTGCTCTGAGGAAACGGCAGGATCAGGTCCTAAGCACTGCAGAGATGGTGCTGTGGCCCTCTCTCCACTGAAAAGCCAAGGCTGGGTGAAGCACTCCTTGGGCAACAGGAGCCTCTGTGGTGAGGACGCTTTCCCTAGCGGGTACAAGGAGTCTCTTGGGATCCGGAAGCAGGAAATCCATTCTTGGGAAGGAGCAGAGACCTACGAATTGCAGCTTTCCTCCGCCCCAGGAAAAGTCACCCTGCTATACAATTTCAAGTCTATTTTCCTGACAAAGATGTAACATTTGGCACACCTGTGACATCAACCGTGTTCTCAGATGCACCTCCTGGCAGCTCGTTTATGGGGATTTTAATTTTATCACAGGTTTAGTTGTACAACAAAGCATTAGAAGCCCCAAAACAATGACAGGCACAAAATAATGGTGTTTCACCCAGTGGAAAATAGAGGTTCTCTCTCTCCATTCCCCTCCCCATCTCTCTCCAAGTGCTCTCAGCCAAGTCCTCTACTCCCTCACTCTTCTCTTCTCTTCTCTTCTCTTCTCTTCTCTTCTCTTCTCTTCTCTTTTCTTCTCTTCTCTTCTTTCTCTCTCTCTCCCCCCTCTCTCTCTCTCTCTCTCTCTCTCTCTCTCTCTGCTGTTCTCTCAACTCCCCTCCCCATGCCCTGAATCAACTCTATTCTATACTTTAAAAAAAAGAGAAAGGAAGGAGGGAGGGAGGGAGGGAGGGAGGAGAGGAGAGGAGAGGAGAGGAGAGGAGAGGAGAGGAGAGGAGAGGAGAGGAGAGGAGAGGAGAGGAGAGGAGAGGAGAGGAGAGGAGAGGAGAGGAGAGGTTTATAATTTGAAGGAAAAGGATAGAATAACACCTACAGAGCAAGTGTCAGGCTTTCTAAGATGGGAAGGACGATGATGGGCAACCCTCACACATAGTTTTGTTTTTTGTTTTTTGTTTTTTTTTAATGTAACAAATGTTCAACACACTTGGTTATTCAAAGGAATTCATCAACAAAGAGACCCAGCCCTGTGATAAAGTGACTGCTGATTCAGAACAGACAGTGTCTAGACTAAGCTGCCTCTGTGCACAGATGCAGGTCAAACCAGGTCACACCCAGCCCTTGTTCTATGCAGATGCGGACAGTGTGGGAAGAGAGCCCAGGACACCTAAGGGATGAGTCCTTCTTCCCAGCACTGTCTGAGCTCAGTGGGTTGCCGGCTTCCATACATGTCTTGGGGGCAGACCAGACCTGAGACACTGTGTGCTAATGAGTGTGAACTTGAGAATATGTATCAGGCTGTCAATCATTTCTCAAATTTAGGACCACTGCACAGGCTGATAATTAGCCTGAATAAAGCTAAGTTGATGTTTTCAGTTGCTCCAGGCAAGTCAGGCAAGCTACCAAGAATTAGCATCAGTGGCCTGGAGTTAAAAGCCGCATCCGATTCCCCTGCCCTGTGTAATGACAGATCCCGGGCTTTGCTTTTTCCTGGTTCTTTGAGCAGCCGGCCATGGTGGAGCTCATTACTGCAAAAGGAAGAGCAACCTGTATTAATAAAGCCAACTTATTTGGGGGGAATTGACAGGATCCGTGTCGATAAAGTATCTGATTACAGATAAAATGCCAATGTGCAAGGCGGCCCCACCATCCGGTGGACCCTGTGCATGTGCGATCTATCTCACCGTCGGGACCTCCTGGGAGAAAATTAATTCTGCTCCGGACGGAACATCAAACAACAGTGCTGGTCATGTTGTCAGGAAACGGAGCTACTTGTCAGCCGTGAGCAGGACGTTTGACCAGCGTGTTTAGTAGCTGAATATAGAGTCAGTTCAACAGCCAAGGAAATAATGAATGCTCGTAGAAGCACAGGAAGACAATCTCTAAAAGCCACAGTTCCTTGCATGGATTTCTAATATCCCCTCAGTGTTTGCATTCGGATCCCAGCTTGAACAGTGCAGGGGAGGGGTTGCAAAGCTTAATTTCCTACACTGTTTGGCTTCTTTTATTAGCAAATACTTCACATATAACCCATACAAAACCCTAAGTCTGAATGGAAGGAAACGTTAAGAAGGATTCAATGGTGTGGACTCTTGCTAGATTCACGTCTATCAGTGTAAACTAAATAAAATTGGGCCTATTTTATTTCCCCGTTTTTTTGTTTTTTTTTTTTTTACCCAGCCAGCAAGAAGTTCACTGGAATTAACAGCTCTCTCAAAGCCCGTGCCGGCCAAAAGGTGTGCCTGCAGCACCACACACATCCGCAGCCTAAGTCCACTTATTCCTTAAATAGAAACTGAAAGACACAGTAAAACTTACAAGTCTGTGCATATATTGAAATAACCTTAGATTACAGACCACTGCTGGTGCACAGTACACACTTTAATTTCAATTTTCTCAGTGAATATTTACCAGGTTTACTCAAGGCAAGGCTGTCTTCCAAATCTGGAGTGACCCTGCAGTAGATGGGCCTCATTTGCCTGTACCTGAAAGGCCTAAGAGGTGTTTCATCTGATGAAACATCACTGAACGTCTTCAAGAGGATCTTTTCACTGGGAATCTGTGGGTCCACTGGTCCTAGGATTCTTAAACACACTAAGTCTAACAGCCCCCTCTTCTGCAATGACCTCTGAGCCTTAGATTTGGGGGTGTTTTGAAGAAGTAGCCATGGGACTAGGCTCTCGATTTTTATGTGAAGTGCTTAGTACCGCCTGTGTAACATGATTGGCGAGCTAGGCAAGGTGCCCTCGCTCTTCTCTACAAAAGCAAAGTGAAAGCTGTCAGAATCAAACAGATGCCTCTCCCGACCCTGACAACACAGAGTGGATGAACCCCGGAGGCTGTGCAGGAAAGGATCTAAGGCATGGCTGCCTGCCGGAAACCATCAGGAAAGACTCTGCCAGGACTACTCTCCCCACATAGAAGCCACCACAGCCTTCACAAACAGTACCACTCTGGGGACACCTGCCCAGGAGCTAGCAGTTCCCCTTCTGCCGGAGGTGTCCTGCTGCTAACCCCTTCAGCCAGGGTGATTGCTTCATAACATCTGGTAGATCCTCTTTAGTTTTGTCTTTTTAAAATCTTCCCTTCCTACTGGAGGTGCACGGTTGGTAGAGAAGTTGTCCTTGCTTGCAGCCCTAAGTTAAGTCAGGAAACCGGACTATGGAGATACAACCAGAGACCCACAGTTGAGAGGTAGAGTCAGAGAGATGAGAAGTTCAGGGTCATCTCGGTTACATAGTGAGCTTTAGGCCAGCCTGGGCTACATCAAACCCTGCCTCCCCCAAAAGAAAAAGGGGTGAGGGAAAGAACGAGTTAAGGAGACAGAAGGATGATGTAGGGGAGTAATGGATGGGAGCAAAGAAGTAGAAAAGACAACTACAAAACAATGTATCCTGGCCTCAACAATTTGAATGTGCCCACAGTTCACTGTGACACATGAAACTCCCGTTGGGTGTTTTCCCCAAATAAGTATTGCTATTCTTTGCGTAATCTGTTTTTATCTGTGTTGCTATGTCTAATATTATCTCATGCTAATGAAGTATTTTAAGAACAAAGCTGGCTTAAAGGCGCTGTCTCTCATGATACCCTTTGCTGAAGGACTCATGTTCAAATGTAGACAAACTTCGAGCAGAGCACATCCAGCCCTGGCCACACAGGCAGCGCCCGCAGGCAGGCATGCCCTGCACCGTTAGCTGTCAGGACAACTTCTGCTTCACTTCCCTGAGCTGCGGGGACTGTGAGCCCCATCACTTTCTCTCCTCGAGAATTATCCCCCCCCCCACCCATATCTCATGCATCAAAGACTATCTGTCAACCCAGGCCACTCCTTTTTTACTTGCTTCTCTGTCTTCACTGGTTCTCAGTTTGTGAAAGTGTCACCGGGTCGCGTTCACAGTGATGTGTGGTGGAACGTTTTTTGCCCGGGTTCTAGTTTTCGGAACTTGCGCCAGCTGGCAAAGAAGGCGCACTGCGTTCAGAGCCTTGCTTATCCCCTCAGTGTTCCAGCTCAGTCACAAACGGGGGTCTGCGTTTTGCTTGCGAGGAGCTGCTTGTGTGGTGTGTGGCTGTAGCTGCTATGGTGCCATTACCGTCCCGAAGTGTTGATTTCACGACTCACATTTCGCCCCTGTTCCTAACTTGATGCCCTAGCTTATATTTTCATTTCACTCCAATCATTTTTTAAAGTTGAGGTCTTCCATTTTACTTTAGCAAATTTCGGTTGGAACGCTGCGATCGAAAAAAGAAAACGCTTATAGAAAAGCTGAAGGTTAAATCAGCTTTCTTCTGTAAACAGTGCCTAAATTATCATCTCCTCCCTTAACAGCCCAATTAGTGAGTTACAACAAAAATCACAAAGCTGGGGAGATTTAAAACGTGAGGCTAGTGCGCCACCTGCTGGTAATAAATAAAGATTTTTTTTTTTTTTTTTTTTTTTGTTAGCAAGCCACAAAAGCTACACCAGACCATGTCACCCTCCTTTAAACCTGTCTTTCATGAATATCTGGTTTGATTCAGACCCTGAAATGGCACCGAAATACTTGAGAGTGGCCACTCCTCATCCTTACATTCAAGAGTCATCGCTTCGCCCCGGGCTACCTTGCCAGCAGAGTCTTGCCCAACATCCGCAAGGGCCCACACGGGACTCCCCACGGGATCCTAAGACCTCTGGTGAGTGGAACACAGCGCCTGCCCCAATCCAATCGTGCGGAACTTGAGACTGCGGTACATAGGGAAGCAGGCTACCCGGGCCTGATCTGGGGCACAAGTCCCTTCCGCTCGACTCGAGCCCCGGGCTTCCTTGCCAGCAGAGTCTTGCCCAACACCCGCAAGGGCCCACACAGGACTCCCCACGGGACCCTAAGACCTCCGGTGAGTGGAACACAGCGCCTGCCCCAATCCAATCGCGCGGAACTTGAGACTGCAGTACATAGGGAAGCAGGCTACCCGGGCTTGATCTGGGGCACAAACCCCTTCCACTCCACTCGAGCCCCGGCTACCTTGCCAGCTGAGTCGCCTGACACCCGCAAGGGCCCACACAGGATTCCACACGTGATCCTAAGACCTCTAGTGAGTGGGACACAACTTCTGCCAGGAGTCTGGTTCGAACACCAGATATCTGGGTACCTGCCTTGCAAGAAGAGAGCTTGCCTGCAGAGAATACTCTGCCCACTGAAACTAAGGAGAGTGCTACCCTCCAGGTCTGCTCATAGAGGCTAACAGAGTCACCTGAAGAACAAGCTCTTAACAGTGACAACTAAAACAGCTAGCTTCAGAGATTACCAGATGGCGAAAGGCAAACGTAAGAATCCTACTAACAGAAATCAAGACCACTCACCATCATCAAAACGCAGCACTCCCACCCCACCTAGTCCTGGGCACCCCAACACAACCGAAAATCTAGACCCAGATTTAAAAACATTTCTCATGATGATGATGGAGGACATCAAGAAGGACTTTCATAAGTCACTTAAAGAATTACAGGAGAGCACTGCTAAAGAGTTACAGGCCCTTAAAGAAAAGCAGGAAAACACAGCCAAACAGGTAGAAATCATTAAAGAAAAACAGGAAAACACATCCAAACAGGTGATGGAAATGAACAAAACCATACTAGAACTAAAAGGGGAAGTAGACACAATAAAGAAAACCCAAAGCGAGGCAACGCTGGAGATAGAAACCCTAGGAAAGAGATCTGGAACCATAGATGCGAGCATCAGCAACAGAATACAAGAAATGGAAGAGAGAATCTCAGGTGCAGAAGATTCCATAGAGAACATCGACACAACAGTCAAAGAAAATACAAAATGCAAAAGGATCCTAACTCAAAACATCCAGGTAATCCAGGACACAATGAGAAGACCAAACCTACGGATAATAGGAATTGATGAGAATGAAGATTTTCAACTTAAAGGGCCAGCTAATATCTTCAACAAAATAATAGAAGAAAACTTCCCAAACATAAAAAAAGAGATGCCCATGATCATACAAGAAGCCTACAGAACTCCAAATAGACTGGACCAGAAAAGAAATTCCTCCTGACACATAATAATCAGAACAACAAATGCACTAAATAAAGATAGAATATTAAAAGCAGTAAGGGAGAAAGGTCAAGTAACATATAAAGGAAGGCCTATCAGAATTACACCAGACTTTTCACCAGAGACTATGAAAGCCAGAAGAGCCTGGACAGATGTTATACAGACACTAAGAGAACACAAATGCCAGCCCAGGCTACTATACCCGGCCAAACTCTCAATTACCATAGATGGAGAAACCAAAGTATTCCACGACAAAACCAAATTCACACAATATCTTTCCACGAATCCAGCCCTTCAAAGGATAATAACAGAAAAGAAGCAATACAAGGACAGAAATCACGCCCTAGAACAACTAAGAAAGTAATCATTCAACAAACCAAAAAGAAGACAGCCACAAGAACAGAATGCCAACTCTAACAACAAAAATAAAAGGAAGCAACAATTACTTTTCCTTAATATCTCTTAATATCAATGGACTCAATTCCCCAATAAAAAGACATAGACTAACAGACTGGCTACACAAACAGGACCCAACATTCTGCTGCTTACAGGAAACCCATCTCAGGGAAAAAGACAGACACTACCTCAGAGTGAAAGGCTGGAAAACAATTTTCCAAGCAAATGGACTGAAGAAACAAGCTGGAGTAGCCATTTTAATATCGGATAAAATCGACTTCCAACCCAAAGTTATCAAAAAAGACAAGGAGGGACACTTCATACTCATCAAAGGTAAAATCCTCCAAGAGGAGCTCTCAATTCTGAATATCTACGCACCAAATGCAAGGGCAGCCACATTCATTAGAGACACTTTAGTAAAGCTCAAAGCATACATTGCACCTCACACAATAATAGTGGGAGACTTCAACACACCACTTTCTTCAAAGGACAGATCGTGGAAACAGAAACTAAACAGGGACACAGTGAAACTAACAGAAGTTATGAAACAAATGGACCTGACAGATATCTACAGAACATTTTATCCTAAAACAAAAGGATATACCTTCTTCTCAGCACCTCACGGGACCTTCTCCAAAATTGACCATATAATTGGTCACAAAACAGGCCTCAATAGATACAAAAATATTGAAATTGTCCCATGTATCCTATCAGACCACCATGGCCTAAGACTGATCTTCAATAACAACATAAATAATGGAAAGCCAACATTCACGTGGAAACTGAATAACACTCTTCTCAATGATACCTTGGTCAAGGAAGGAATAAAGAAAGAAAGACTTTTTAGAGTTTAATGAAAATGAAGCCACAACGTACCCAAACCTATGGGACACAATGAAAGCATTTCTAAGAGGGAAACTCATAGCTCTGAGTGCCTCCAAGAAGAAACGGGAGACAGCACATACTAGCAGCTTGACAACACATCTAAAAGCCCTAGAAAAAAAGGAAGCAAATTCACCCAAGAGGAGTAGACGGCAGGAAATAATCAAACTCAGGGGTGAAATCAACCAAGTGGAAACAAGAAGAACTATTCAAAGAATTAACCAAACGAGGAGTTGGTTCTTTGAGAAAATCAACAAGATAGATAAACCCTTAGCTAGACTCACTAAAGGGCACAGGGACAAAATCCTAATTAACAAAATCAGAAATGAAAAGGGAGACATAACAACAGATCCTGAAGAAATCCAAAACACCATCAGATCCTTCTACAAAAGGCTATACTCAAAAAAACTGGAAAACCTGGATGAAATGGACAAATTTCTGGACAGATACCAGGTACCAAAGTTGAATCAGGATCAAGTTGACCATCTAAACAGTCCCATATCACCTAAAGAAATAGAAGCAGTTATTAATAGTCTCCCAACCAAAAAAAGCCCAGGACCAGATGGGTTTAGTGCAGAGTTCTATCAGACCTTCAAAAAGATCTAATTCCAATTCTGCACAAACTATTTCACAAAATAGTAGTAGAAGGTACTCTACCCAACTCATTTTATGAAGCCACTATTACTCTGATACCTAAACCACAGAAAGATCCAACAAAGATAGAGAACTTCAGACCAATTTCTCTTATGAATATCGATGCAAAAATCCTCAATAAAATTCTCACTAACCGAATCCAAGAACACATTAAAGCAATCATCCATCCTGACCAAGTAGGTTTTATTCCAGGGATGCAGGGATGGTTTAATATACGAAAATCCATCAATGTAATCATTATATAAACAAACTCAAAGACAAAAACCACATGATCATCTCGTTAGATGCAGAAAAAGCATTTGACAAGATCCAACACCCATTCATGATAAAAGTTTTGGAAAGATCAGGAATTCAAGGCCCATACCTAAACATGATAAAAGCAATCTACAGCAAACCAGTAGCCAACATCAAAGTAAATGGAGAGAAGCTGGAAGCAATCCCACTAAAATCAGGGACTAGACAAGGCTGCCCACTTTCTCCCTACCTTTTCAACATAGTACTTGAAGTATTAGCCAGAGCAATTCGACAACAAAAGGAGATCAAGGGGATACAAATTGGAAAAGAGGAAGTCAAAATATCACTTTTTGCAGATGATATGATAGTATATATAAGTGACCCTAAAAATTCTACCAGAGAACTCCTAAACCTGATAAACAGCTTCGGTGAAGTAGCTGGATATAAAATAAACTCAAACAAGTCAATGGCCTTTCTCTATACAAAGAATAAACAGGCTGAGAAAGAAATTAGGGAAACAACACCCTTCTCAATAGTCACAAATAATATAAAATATCTTGGCGTGACTCTAACTAAGGAAGTGAAAGATCTGTATGATAAAAACTTCAAATCTCTGAAGAAAGAAATTAAGGAAAATCTCAGAAGATGGAAAGATCTCCCATGCTCATGGATTGGCAGGATCAACATTGTAAAAATGGCTATCTTGCCAAAAGCAATCTACAGATTCAATGCAATCCCCATCAAAATTCCAACTCAATTCTTCAACGAATTGGAAGGAGCAATTTGCAAATTTGTCTGGAATAACAAAAAACCTAGGATAGCAAAAAGTCTTCTCAAGGATAAAAGAACTTCTGGCGGAATCACCATGCCAGACCTAAAGCTTTACTACAGAGCAATTGTGATAAAAACTGCATGGTACTGGTATAGAGACAGACAAGTAGACCAATGGAATAGAATTGAAGACCCAGAAATGAACCCACACACCTATGGTTACTTGATCTTCGACAAGGGAGCTAAAACCATCCAGTGGAAGAAAGACAGCATTTTCAACAATTGGTGCTGGCACAACTGGTTGTTATCGTGTAGAAGAATGCGAATCGATCCATACTTATCTCCTTGTACTAAGGTCAAATCTAAGTGGATCAAGGAACTTCACATAAAACCAGAGACACTGAAACTTATAGAGGAGAAAGTGGGGGAAAGCCTTGAAGATATGGGCACAGGGGAAAAATTCCTGAACAGAACAGCAATGGCTTGTGCTGTAAGATCAAGAATTGACAAATGGGACCTAATGAAACTCCAAAGTTTCTGCAAGGCAAAAGACACCGTCAAGAAGACAAAAAGACCACCAACAGATTGGGAAAGGATCTTTACCTATCCTAAATCAGATAGGGGACTAATATCCAACATATATAAAGAACTCAAGAAGGTGGACTTCAGAAAATCAAATAACCCCATTAAAAAATGGGGCTCAGAACTGAACAAAGAATTCTCACCTGAGGAATACCGAATGGCAGAGAAGCACTTGAAAAAATGTTCAACATCCTTAATCATCAGGGAAATGCAAATCAAAACAACCCTGAGATTCCACCTCACACCAGTCAGAATGGCTAAGATCAAAAATTCAGGTGACAGCAGATGCTGGCGTGGATGTGGAGAAAGAGGAACACTCCTCCATTGTTGGTGGGAGTGCAGGCTTGTACAACCACTCTGGAAATCAGTCTGGCGGTTCCTCAGAAAACTGGACATAGTACTACCGGAGGATCCAGCAATACCTCTCCTGGACATATATCCAGAAGATGCCCCAACAGGTAAGAAGGACACATGCTCCACTATGTTCATAGCAGCCTTATTTATAATAGCCAGAAGCTGGAAAGAACCTAGATGCCCTTCAACAGAGGAATGGATACAGAAAATGTGGTACATCTACACAATGGAGTACTACTCAGCTATTAAAAAGAATGAATTTATGAAGTTCCTAGCCAAATGGATGGACCTGGAGGGCATCATCCTGAGTGAGGTAACACAATCACAAAGGAACTCACACAATATGTACTCACTGATAAGTGGATACTAGCCCAAAACCTAGGATACCCACGATATAAGATACAATTTCCTAAACACATGAAACTCAAGAAAAATGAAGACTGAAGTGTGGACACTATGCCCCTCCTTAGAAGTGGGAACAAAACACCCATGGAAGGAGTTACAGAAACAAAGTATGGAGCTGAGATGAAAGGATGGACCATGTAGGGACTGCCATATCCAGGGATCCACCCCATAATCAGCTTCCAAATGCTGACACCATTGCATACACTAGCAAGATTTTACTGAAAGGACCCAGATGTAGCTGTCTCTTGTGAGACTATGCCGGGGCCTAGCAAACACAGAAGTGGATGCTCACAGTCAGCTAATGGATGGATCACAGGGCTCCCAATGGAGGAGCTAGAGAAAGTACCCAAGGAGCTAAAGGGATCTTCAACCCTATAGGTGGAACAACATTATGAACTAACCAGTACCCCTGAGCTCTTGACTCTAGCTGCATATGTATCAAAGGATGGCCTGGTCGGCCATCACTGGAAAGAGAGGCCCATTGGACACGCAGACTTTGTGTGCCCCGGTACAGGGGAACGCCAGGGCCAAAGGGGGGGAGTGGGTGGGTAGGGGAGTGGGGGTGGGTGGGTAAGGGGGACTTTTGGTATAGCATTGGAAATGTAAATGAGCTAAATACCTAATTTTAAAAAAAAAAAAATTAAAAAAAAAAAAAAAAAGAAAAAAAAAGAAAAAGAAACTCACACAATATGTATTCACTGATAAGTGGATATTAGCCCCAAACCTAGGATACCCAAGATATAAGATATAATTTGTTAAACACATGAAACTCAAGAAGAATGAAGACTGAAGTGTGGACACTATGCCCCTCCTTAGATTTGGGAACAAAACACCCATGGAATGGAGTTACAGAGCCAAAGTTTGGAGCTGAGATGAAAGGATGGACCATGTAGAGACTGCCATATCCAGGGATCCACCCCATAATCAGCATCCAAACGCTGACACCATTGCATACACTAGCAAGTTTTTATTGAATGGACCCAGATGTAGCTGTCTCTTGTGAGACTATGCCGGGGCCTAGCAAACACAGAAGTGGATGCTCACAGTCAGCTAATGGATGGATCATAGGGCTCCCAATGGAGGAGCTAGAGAAAGTAGCCAAGGAGCTAAAGGGATCTGCAACCCTATAGGTGGAACAACATTATGAACTAACCAGTACCCCGGAGCTCTTGACTCTAGCTGCATATATATCAAAAGATGGCCTAGTCGGCCATCACTGGAAAGAGAGGCCCATTGGACTTGCAAACTTTATATGCCCCAGTACAGGGGAACACCAGGGCCAAAAAAGGGGAGTGGGTGGGCAGGGGAGTGGGGGTGGGTGGATATGGGGGACTTTTGGTATAGCATTGGAAATGTAAATGAGTTAAATACCTAATAAAAAATGGAAAAAAAAAAAAAAAAGAGTCATCGCTTCATCCTTACACTCAAGAGTCCCTAGGACTCCGGGAAGAATTGTTCCTATTTACCCGGCAACCTCCAGAAAGATCTGTAGCCAAGTATAGAGGACACTTGTGCGTTCACAGGGCCGCTTTCATTTCGGAGGTGGCCCATAGAGTTGCTCATGCAAGCCTTGAAGGATGAGGAAGTGTCATGGGAACAAAGAAATAGCAACGCAGAGTGCTGGGGACAGTGCGTGCCTAGGACAGGGGCGCATAGTGCACATTCACTGACGGGAAGCAATTTTAGATTGCATGGTGGAGGCAACTCGGACCCAGAAAAGAGTAAGCATGGCGGTGGTGCTGTTCAGCTTCGCGTGAGAAACAGCACCTGCGTGCATTATAGAGGAAAGCAGGAGACTGCTGAGAGCCAGCAGTGTTACAGGCAGTTGAAGGGATACTTCAGAGGGTGTGACTGCGTCAGGGCCAGGAGTGTGGAGACCTGCCCAGGAGATCACATTAAGGGTTTAGATGTGGACTCAGAAAGATACTTTTGAAAGGCATTTTAGGGCGGGGCGGTGGTGGCTCATGCCTTTAATCCCAGCACTTGGGAAGCAGAGACTGGCAGATTTCTGAGTTCAGTTTGAGGCCAGCCTGGTCTACAAAGTGAGTCCCAGGACAGCCAGGGCTATCCAGAGAAACCCTGTCTCGAAAAAAAAAAATACAGAAAAAGAAAAAGAAAGAAAAGAAAGAAAAGAAAAGAAAGAAAGAAAGAGAGAGAGAGAGAGAGAGAGAGAGAGAGAGAGAGAGAGAGAGAGAGAGAGAGAGAAAGATATTTTCGGTTACATAGCTGCAAAACAAAAAAGGAACGTTTCTTTAAACAAGTCCAGCTTTCTAATGTAGCTCCTTTTCCCCTTGTTCTTGGTCATAGTAATAATGTAAGCCATCCTACATTGTAAGAGGTCATGACTGCTGTCAAACTCAAGCACACGACAATAAACTAAATGTAGGGAGTTTCAGAAGCAATTGCTCTCAGCCAAAACAATATTCTGTGAGAGCCCAGAGACACTGATCAGTACCAAAAGTCCCCGAGCTTTTCATAAAGGAAACAGCAAATTCCAATACTTTCGGGAGTTTGGGTTACTCTGAGTCCTTCCTGGATGGGAGCTTTAAATGCTTTCAATGAGCAGCTATGATGAAAAATTGTGTCAAGCTGGTGTCAAGGCAAAGGCACCCACTTGCAGTCCTTTATCAACAACTGTTTGTACATATGAACTGTCACGGAAGACAAATATATTAAAATAAACTTCCTGCTGTTTCATCCAGGAATAGAAAGTCCTATCTATTCAAGTATGTATAGTCTCACATGCATGCATGTATGGGGGCTTGAATAGGAATGGCCCCATAGACTATGTATAGTCTCATATGCATGCATGTATGGGGGCTTGAATAGGAATGGCCCCATAGACTCAAGTCTGAATGCTGGTCCATAGGGGCTGGCAGTATAAGGAGGTGTGGCTTTGTTGGATCAGATGTGACCATGTTAGAAGCATGTCACTGTGAGGGTGTCCTTTGAGCTCTCAGAAACTCTAACCAGTTTGTAGGCATAATGTTTTGTACAGGTTGTAAAGCTTACCCTTGGGTTATTCATTTGAAAGCTGATTTCTCTGCCCTCGTATCTTGTTACAATGTGGACAGTGTTGTGTTTATTCTTAGAAGCTCCTGCCTCAAATTTGTATAAACATTGTTTCTTATTCATACTCTACCTTGGCAATAAAAGTCAGTGAGCCATTCCAGAACTTTAAATAGAATAAGGAAGGACTTCAGATTCTAGGAGGGATGGAGAAAGGGACAAGGTGGGAAGGAGGGAGCCACAAAGAAAGGCTGAGAAAACATAAGGAGAAGAGAGCTGAATCAAGAAAGGGCAAAATGTGCAAGTAAGATGGGGACGTTGTCTGGGAGGGAGCCTGACCATCGGGGTGGCTGGAGTAATCATTGCTCAATATTTAGTGCAAGGCAATTTTAATAAATCTTAGTCTCCGAGTGTGGTATATGGGGAATTAGCTGGTTAAGGAACAACTGCCAATGTACTAATTTAATAAACCAATATTAACATAATAATAATTCTATAGCAGTTCACTTGCTGCTGCCTGCCCATCCAGATGTAGAACTCTCAACTCCTTCTCCAGCACCACATCTGCCTGCACGCAGCCATGTTCCCCACCATGATAATAATGGACTGAACCTCTGAAACTGTAAGCCAGCCCCAATTAAAGGTTTGCCTTTATAGGAGTTGCCATGGTCGTGGTGTCTCTTCCCAGCAGTAAAACCCTAAGACAGTATATAACATATGCATACCTATGTATATATTTATATCACATTCCCCACAATAAGAGTCTCTACCCACAAAATATAAGAGTCTAGAAATATATAGCTTAAAATGCCTTCCTTGTTAAACATTTGACCTGTGGCAGCTGAACAGCAGGACCAATTACCAAATTCAGCCTTTTAAAAAATAAGAGTGTAATCTCTGAGCTCTCGGGCAGAGCCTTATGTCTTCACCCATCCCTGCAATGCTGCCTAGCAACAAAACCTTGCTTCTCAGTTACATACGTGAATATACAACATATAGGAACTTCAAAGCAAGGACAAAGAATTCAAATTACTGACAAATTAACAACCCAAATTTTAAAAATTGCCAAGATGCACACGTATACCTTTCTGTGAGGACTACGCATACATATAGGCATTACTAAAGTTTCACTCCATGTGTCGTGTGGAACATGATCTGTGAGAATAATTGCTCCACGGAGTGTTCCTTCCAAAAAACAGAATAATGAAGTATAAGAGACCAGGCTGAGCATGCAAACCCAGCACCCAAGAGGTAGAGGAAGGAAATTTGCAACAGCAAGGCCAACCTAGCTGTATACACAGGTCCTGTCAGAAACAAAAAAATAGCCCAAAGCATGTGACCTCTGTGTATGCTCATGGGTGTCTGTCACTCATGTGTATGCACATGTGTTTGTCTCCTGTCATTTGTGTGTCTCCCATGTGAGAGCACATGTGTGTTTGTTACATGTGTGGTGTGTTTTCTTACCATACTCACAAAAGGCTGGTGAGGAATCCAGTTGGTAAAGTACTTTTTACATAAGAATGACGGGCTGAGTTTGGTCTCTAACAATCACACAAAAATCAATCCAGATCATATGTAATCCCAGCATTGACTGGGGAGCCAGGGGCGGGGTCTCTCCAGGGCTCACTGCCAACAACTAAGGCAGGTCAATGAGCTCTAAGATGGAGAAAGGTTGAGGAAAACACCCAGCTCTGATTTCCACATGCATATGCATACGTGTGCATGCATGCTCACCTGAACACACATGTGCACATAAAGAATAGGTAAAACCACAAGAAACACAAAAGAATAAAGATGCAAGCCTAAAGCGACTCAGTGCGGGTGTCTACTCTTCAACTGTCACCTGAGAACACAGTCTACAGTAACTGAACAGCAAGCTGAGTTGAATTTGTTCGAAAATATATTTGGTCAAAAAAAATTAAAAGTTCTGTTTACTTTGTAGTCTGTTTTTTGAATGGTCTGATTAATGCCTCTTGTAATTCTAGTGGTTGATTCATACCCACAGGAGACACGTATTCCTGTTCTGGATTTTATATAATTTAAGTGAATTTCACGAATTGTAAAGAAAGAACAATGCAAGATTAAATTCCTTTCCAGACTCATCTTTGCCTGCATAGTTCTTCCTCTGGCTGCACACTCTGATCTAGGAAACCGTGTGCTTTATGAAGGGTGTGTAAACAAGTAATAACGGTAGATGGGCAGGGTGTGGGGTTGCTGTATCATACCAGCAAGGGGGTTGTGTCCATGGCTGACCTTCCTACAGACTGTCACACAGTGTGGCTGCATCCAGCTGGACTGAAAATAAAGATCCACTCATTCATCTCATCATCATCATCGTCTCTTCGTCGTCGTCGTTGTCATCGTCGTCTTACAGGGACGGAAAGACTACCCAGTGGTTAAGAGCGCGTGCTGATCTTCCAGAAGACCCGATTCAGAAGAGCCAAGTTAGTTCCCACCATCCACATGAAGCAGCACACAGCCCCCATGACTCCAGCTCCAGCACCCTCTTCTAGACTCTGAGAGCATCTACACACACACACAGACACACACACACACACACACACACACACACACACACACGTAATTAATTAAAAAAAAAGCAAAGCTACCTTAATTTCTTTAAATATTTTCATGTAAGCAGATCTCATTGCAAAATGGTTTTAAATTAAGCTGTGATTCACAGAGCTATGCAAATGTCCGTGCTGGTGACACAGAAATGCACTCTGTGATAAACAAGCCACACAAGTATGCACCACAAACGTTTAGAGACATGAAGGATCATGGTTAAATCCGTGAACCAGTTCCTGAACAAGAGGGTGAATGAGGGCCCTGGGAGCACAGAATCCCACCATGTTCTCCCTGGGCAACCCAGTGGCCTCTTACATGGCAATTCACAGGCTTTGCTCTATAGGGAAACCAGAAGGTCCTGCTCCAATTCACACATTTCCTCCTGCCCTGCTAGAGCAGTAGCTAAGAGCTTACAGGTTGATCCCTCAGCAGGAGGCAGAGAAATACAGCCACTGGGAATGGTGTAGGCTTTTGAAGCCTCAAACCCCACCCCCAGTGGCACATCTTCTCCAACAAGGCAACGCCTCATCTTTCACCATCAGATCCACCAACTGGGAACCCAGTTTCTAAACATATGAGCTTGTGGGGGGCCATTGCCATTCAAAACACTACAGTTCCAGAATTGAATTTTGTTCATCAAGCCTGGCAGAGATCCATCCTGCTGGCCTGTCTACTGTCTCCAAAACACAAGCTGGACAGCCAGATTTGGGGATGAAATTATATCATCTACAAATTTCAGACACCCAAGCAAAGTTTGAAACAGGAAGCTAAGCAGTACTGTCTTCCTGTCTTGATCACGGCTGCTGGAAAGCAGTGTGTAGAGACACTTAATCCTCCTGCCTCAGTGCTGAGGTCCACACCGAGTGTATTCCTTCCTTCTGACATCTTGTTCCTCCCCTGCCTGGAAAGCAGTCCACCCAGATATCTATTGCAGGACCCAACTTCCTATAGGTCTTCTGTCCGAATATTGTCCCCATACAAGGATCAGCTTTTGCCACAGGCTTGACTTCATCATCAAAATCCTGACACATCCTGACCTAAAACTTAATGGGGCTTTCCAGAATATATCTAAAAAGGAGACAGCTCCGATCCTCTCCTGCCCCTTCCTCTGCCGTGTCTTTCTGTATCGTCTCAGCATTAAAGCCTTCCCTGTATTCCCGTCTCTCCACTGAGCTGCAGACGCTGTGAACATGGGACTGACATCTGTTAATCAGCCACAGGATAGCGCTGGGTCAGGGTAGGTGCTTGACAAATGTTTGTCAAACAATTAATGTCTATTTTATGGAAAGTGTTAGTCGGATTGGGATGCTAGAGGTTGTCCCAGCCTACCAAACCATTCTCTTTGTGGCAGGCACTAGTCTCTTCCTTATATGAGACAAAATTCTCCAGACAAATCCCTAACAGAACCAAACAGAACAGTGGGGTCAGGCATGTCCACAGACAACCAGAACCCACCCACTCATTTAATCTTTATTTACAGAATATTTATAAGAGACAACTAAAGTTGTTCTTTTTAAATTATTTTATGTGCCAAGATGATGTAGAGTCATAAGCCTTAGCCAGTGTGTTTTCCCTAACAACCGAGCAAGCGAGTGCTTACTATACCAGATGTAACTGAGTAACACAAGGCCCATAATCACTCCTCCTAGGAAGGGGAGACTATACCACTTCCTCTGACCCTGTTATTTTGGTATTTAAAGAGAGGAAACCTAAGCCTCGGTGAACCGAGGGAAGCTTCCCGGTGGAAGCCTCATGACAAACCTTCCAAGGGAATAAGCTAGAATTTAGAAAGAGTGGCCTGTACAGTCTGCTGACCTGAAGCCAAAAAGATTATAATTCATTTAAGAAACAATGCAGGCTTTGGTGCCTTTATTCTTATTGATGAACATTAATTTTCATGTTGCTGTATATTTGCTAGCAGAATATAATGGAAAATACAAGCATATACTCGCATGCCTGGTTAGAAACAATGACAAAATCAGTTAGTGTGCCATGGAAGCCAGCAGCCAACAGATGACCAAGGGAAATGGGTCAGAGATGAGCAGGAGACTGGAGGAAGAGCTGGCATCCCAAAGTTCAACAAAGAGATATGCCTGCAAACAGCACTTCCCATTTATGGCGCATAATTAAATAACTTATGTGGCAATTAAATTACATGCCAATTAAGTAGAATTGCAAGCTCTAATGCAGCGAGCGAAAACAAGTGAAGTCGTCACCAAAGCACATCAATTGCTTTTCTCTACTAAGCTGAATTGACATTTTTAAAATGATTGCTGACCTGTCTCATGTAATTCCAGCATTTAGAATATAAGTTTGAATTAGATCATTAAAAATGTAAAGTTAAAAAAACCAAAACTGAATCAGGTTATGATAAGTAGATTCTGCCTCATCCAAACAAAACAGTAAATGAAAAATCTGTTGCAATGAACTGTTTTACTATAGTTATTTAAATCCATTTTTGTGTGTCTTTGAACTGTTAAAAATGGGGTTTTCCCTGAAGGAAAACAGTAAGTACCCAGAACTGTGTTTAGATACTACAGTAAGCCAACTTCTTCACCCATGCACCAAACTTTACACATACTTTACAATGCATATGCAAATCTGTGTACATCCATAGCTGCCAGGCCTTCTGTGATGTGATTGGAATTCTATTTATTGTTTGCTTAATGACTGCATTTTAATATAATAGTTTCTTTATAAGCCTGATGCTACAGTTTTCATGTCTCCTTGAATGGAGTCAGAAAGCTGTTACAAGCAGGAAATTGCCCCCAGTCTACATAATCTTTTACCCATAACCCACCCTTCTGCCTGATCTTCTAGTTCATATCCATCATACTGGGTTCCAGCACAAAAACAGGGGATCAGAGCAGCATAGCCCTTTAGGGCTACGTGCCCATCCTGTGTGGTCCCTGGGTCTAACCCTCAGGGCCATATGCATAAAAATAATGCAAATGAGGAAGGGGGATATCTATTCCTCCCAGTCAACAAACTGCTTATCCCACTGGAGTCCACCAGGTCTATCTCTGACCGGTAACAACCATTTGCTTCCACCTAGGTTTGGGTGGAGGCTGGTGGCTGGCTATGCACACCTCCTGCCTATCTTCCTGACAGAAGAAATGTCCTGTTCATCTTCTGGATACGACAGCAGAGATATGCACAGATAATCATGACGCTGACTAACGATGAACTTCCAGGCTTATGTGGAGAAATGGTGACAAATGGAGAAACCTGTCATGAGAGGGGACACCCTAAGAAAGAAGGGTAAGTTGGAAGGGAAGTCTGTCGGATCCTGCTACTGGAATAGCGTGTGCAAGTGGGATGAACTGTGGGAAGGTGGAAGTTGAGGCAGCTTATAGGTTTCATTTGGGGTTATGTTTCAGTGAATGGCTGCTGTACAGAGGATGGTGATTCTAGATAATTAAGTTATTCTGGTGACCAGCCTAGGTAAGCCTAGGTGTGTCCTGAGAGACATTAGACCAACGTATTCTAAAGGAATGAACAGAGGGGACTGAGGTCAAAGGGCAAGTATAATTAAAATGAAAGAAATGATTGAAAGTATAATTACATGCTGCAGACCCTCTGGGCCCCTTTGTCTGCATGGAACGGGTCTCTAGTCTCGGTTGGCAAAGCGTCGGATGACAGACCAACATGGGAGAGGTTGTGTAGGATCTGAATGTAATTTTTCAAATCGAGCATCAGACTTTTTATGCAGAAGACAATAAGGAAGTTGGGTGACACACCAGCAAGGTACAAAGAGGTTACTGGATTCTTACATAAAACAGAGGAATGCAAACACAGAAGGTCTAACTGGAACCACCTGGGAAAGAATTCATTGTTAACAACTGGGATCAACAAGGCCTCCACCTAAGATTCACTTAATCTTAGAAGCCAGGGTCAAGGGCTTCACGCCCATGCCATAGTTCCTATTTTAGTCTATTGTATAGTCCACCTTCCCCTTAGGCCATTGTAAATACATGTGTATGGGTGTAACTCCGCTATAGTTCTATCTATTCTGGTTTCTCCTTTGGTCTGAAACTTCCTTCTTCTTTAGTGATGGTAAATTCCTGTGTAAGGGAGTGACTTAGCTTTTATTCAAAGTGAATAGTGTAGTACCAGAGGCTATTCTAAATGTCAGTGAATAGCAACATTTTTACTAAATTTCAAGCCCATGGTCTTGCTCAAGGACGTTCTAGGACTGTTAGAACACTGGGGGAAGGCTTTAGCTATGTCAGAATTCAATCTTAAAAGGCACTTATAATAGGGTAATACTAAAAGAGAGCACGTGGATCCATACACTAGACTAACTTGGGAATGGAAAATTAATGTATGGGTTAGAGAGAACGCCAGACTTCAGGAGTGAGTTTCCATGAAACTCTTCTGCCTCATGAGTAGCTTCCAAACCTCTCGGCTTGTCAAACTGACTCGACCAGAGTGCGTGACAATTACAGTGAGAAAAAAAGAAGTATGTGAATATTTGTGTCTCTCCAACGTTCATACGTCACAATCCTCCCTCTGGTGACCACAGAAATGGATGCTTGTTACCTGCTGCTCTTGCAGAGGACTGGAATTCAGTTCCCAGTACATATATAACTCCAGCTATGCCCTCTTCCAGTCCCCCCATCAACTCTCTCTTTCTCCTTCTCCTTCTCCTTTTCTTTCTCTTTCTCTCTCTCTCTCTCTCTCTCTCTCCCTCACTCTCTCTCACTATCTCTATTTCTCTCTCTCTCTTTCTCTCTCTCTCTCTCTCTCTCTCTCTCTCACTTTAGAAACTCCTTCTCCTCCAAGATGATGATCTTAGGAGTTCTGGCCTTGGGAAGAATGAAGGCCTGAGTTCCCAGGAAGACAGTCCCCCTTCCACCACGGCAAGACATGATTGGATATTTTCACTCCCCGTGGCAAGCACAGCAGGTCAAGCATGTCTTCATACATCTTCTGGGACCTTCATCTTGAAATCACAACAGTAAGAAAGAAGCCCCATTGTTTATAAACCACCCAGCCTCCAGTAATTTTTCATAGCAGCCCAAATAGGCTGGTGATGGTTTCTTATCTGGAATCAATTCTACCAGCTCTCTTGTTGCTTTAAAAAGTATGCACACTGATTGTCACCAGTCCTTGTCACTGAGGGAGTTGAGAATGAGACAGATGAAGTCATATTAGTGACAATGCAGGCTGTCCCAGTGATCCTACTGTCTGGCTTGGGGTTGATGACTCCTTGCAAATTCTCCAACAGCCATTCCTCGAGGGCCCAGGGCCATATGGACCCATTAAACTTGCCTTGGTGTGGCAGGGGCAAAGTCTTGCAGGCCCTGGATACTGCTGCTTCTCCCTTGTGTGTTTGAGTATGAGCACAAGACCTGGGGAGAACAGGGGAGGTGGGGAGAGAGAATTGACCTTGAACACTAGAGGGGGAAGGCTGATCAGCTCAGGCCTGGCTAACTACATGTGGCTCCTAGTCCTCTGAGACTGAAAACACTGGAGGATGAATCAGGTGTCACAGGCAGTTGCTCAGGAACAGAGCAATTCTAAGCAACTGGGGGAAGACAAAACTGATGAGCAGCAGCCAGTCTAGTATATGGGCCTCAGGACATGGACCAAGCTGGAAACAGGTCCATAGATATCAACACACCAGTGATACCCAAGCCTAGAGACTCCAACAGTGACTTCCTTCCACTGAGAAGGAAGGGCTCTGGGAGAAGAGAATCATATTGCAGTTGTAGAAGTCAGGGTTGAGAGGAATTGAGGTGCCTGTATCATCACAGAGGATGAAGATGCGGGGATTCAATACAGCAGAGCTAACAAAGAGGTCACAACAATGGGATTTGGAGACATGCTTGTATGTCCTATCTATACAAACAAGACTGGGGCAAGAAGATGCAAATACGTTTGTGGATGCAAAGTGGTATTTTCTTCATTGTGAAGAAAGAAATCCAGTTAGGTGATCCACCACCAGAGAGAACAAAATGCAAAGAAAGAGCATTCTTCCTTTGGTTAATCAGCAGGCTGGCACTAAAGACATAAAGAATTCCAGCAACTTAAGGGTTTTTGTTTATGCGGGAATGTCGTTCCATAGGCATTAAATGGGAACACAGTCTGAGGAGCACTTAGAAGCTGTGGTGATGACCTTGTAAACAAGACTAGGGGAAACCCCTTAATACATCCAGCATCATTCGCAGATGAACCACAGAGCACATAAAACCCCTCAACAAGGAGACACAGTAAGACAGAATTTGGTAACAAATTCTACGCAAAATAATTTCACCAGATAAGATGTGTCATCCATGAGGAGTGGTCCTTGTATTTCACACAAGAAGCTGTGATGAGGGAAAACACACAGACAGGCAGAAGCCTGCTATCTCAGGTTTTAGACTAACCACAAGGAATGGCTAGGAGCTCATTCCTAGAGATGCAAACATGTTTTCTTTCTTTTTCTCCCCCCAACCCTGCCCCCCGCGGCACCGCTTACTCCAGCCATATTTATTTCATGTATGTGGGTCACTGTCACTGTCTTCAGACACAGCAGAAGATGGCATTGGATGCCCATTACAGATGGTTCTGAGCCACCTTGTGGTTGCTGGGAATTTAACTCAGGACCTCTGGAAGAGCAGTCAGTGCTCTTAACCGCTGAGCCGTCTCTCCAGCCCTGGTGCTTTCTTTTTAATCAGATAGTTTTAATCACCAGATAAATATTTTGTCTTTTTAAAACAAAACTAAATGAAGCTAGCAAGATGGCTCTGGGGGTATGGATGTGGCTCAGTGTGTGAGGGTATGGCTCAGGGGTGAGGGTATGGATCAGAGGATGAGGGTGTGGTTGAGTGGATGAGGGTGTGGCTCAGGGGTGAGAGTGTGGCTCAGTGTATGATGAGAGTGTGGCTCAGTGGGTGAGGGTGTGGCTCAGTGTGTGAGGGTGTGGCTCAGTGGGTGAGGGTGTGGCTCAGGGGTGAGGGTGTGGCTCAGTGGATGATGAGAGTGTGGCTCAGTGTATGATGAGAGTGTGGCTCAGTGGGTGAGGGGGTGTCTCAGTGGGTAAGGGAGTAGCTCAGAGATGAGGGTGTAGCTCAGGGGTGAGGGTGTGGCTCAGGGCTGAGGGTGTGGCTTGGTGGGTGCTTGTTGCTCAGGCTGAGTTCACATCCTGGAACCCACATGGTGGAATGAGAGAACCAGCCCCTGCACATTGCTGTATGGTCTTCACAGCCTCTCAAACGTATGAATGAAAAAATAAATATGCAAACATAAAAAGCTTTTAAAGATAAAACAAAATCTTGAAAATGACAATTTGATATTTAAAAAAAAATTGAAAACAATAAAATAATTCTCTTAACTTTCTACTGCTGGAATATAAACCATCACCAAAGCAACTTGGACAAGAAAGAGTTTGTTTATCACAGCTTGTAGTTCTCGTGACGGGAAGTCAGGGCAGGAACTCAAGCAGGAGCTTGGATTCAGGAACTCAAGAGGCCATGGAGGAGTCCTGAATACTGGTTTGCTTCTCATGGCTTGCTCAGACTACTTAAGTTGTTTTTATCAGGCCTTTTGTCATAGCATGAAAAAGGAACTAAAACACTTTCAAGTCTAATTATGTGAATTTCAACAATCTTAAAGTATATCTCTCATCACCAGCAGTGTTTCTCATAAACATAATTAGTCCCATGGGTGATGAACTACTCTGTTGTTTAGCTCAGGACATTTCTCTTTTAATTGTTTTTCTCATTTCCTAGGGTATGTTCTGGTTGAACAATACCTATCATGTGTAGTTGTAATAGCATGCTAATCACTCAGCTGATGGAAATTTGGTTGTTTCCAATATTTTACTATTAGTATGATTACGATGAAAAATTACATGTGTCCTTATAGATATCCCTGACTAGGAGAACTTCCTGTGGAGGGAACAATATCAATTTAAAGGAGATGTGTGTTTTGAGTGTAAAGCACTTCCCCCCTCATTAATTAATTAGTTAATTAATTAACCTCACAGTCCAAGTGCAGCCCTGCCCTCCTCCCCTCCCCCACCCTCCCTCCACTGCCATAATTTAAGGTCTGCTGCTCCTTCTGTCATATTTCTTCTCAACCCTTTTTCCCTCCAAGGGAGAGAGTTACTAAGTATTTTCTGTTATAAAAAGTGTTCTCAGGTCGTGCTCATTTCTTCTCTTTCTTTTTGCACATTGTAGGGTGATCCTCTTCACTCCTCTCCTTCAATGTATCTTTCCTCTTGGATACTGAAAATTAAGCATCATTTAAACATATCTTTTGTGTGGCAGGCTATGAAGATTATATGGCAATTCTCCTACTCTTAAATTCTTACCTCTCACCCATGCTGCATATTACCAACTGAGGCTCCAATTATTAAATCATCGCTTCCAGTTCCAGATCTGGCTAGCGATACGTCTGGCATTTAAAGCTATGTCTTCTGCCTTTCTGAACCCTGGTCTTATTGTGTTGGGGTTGCATATGCATGTGGCCCCTCCTTCTTGTCTATAGGGGATCTCCAGTCGCATGGATGTCTGATTTTGGATCATTTGGTTTGGGTAGAAAATATGCACTTCGGAAGTGTGGTTTCCTTCAGACTGTGATGCAACACAGGGATCATCCAATCAACATCTGTATGTAATTGATTTGCAAAGTATTTTCTGGGTGGCAACTGTCGATCTAGGTTGCTGAGCTTGCTATTCCTGTTAACACTTGAGAATTGTAAGCATTGGCTAAGGTCCCGCCATACTCTCACTATCTCTAAGTGCTTAGACTGAGATATTAGCTGGAGGAGAATTTTCCAGTTGCTGCAGACATTTAGCGAATACTTGTGTCATACCATGTTTTGGGAATCAGTGTCAGGGAGACACATGAACCATCATGGATGCCCTACTAGTCAGTGACAGACAATAGTGAACGCAGGTGTGTAAGACATAACACTCCCTAGGCTTTTCTGTAGAGAGATTCTCTTACAGACATCACTTGTTAATTTAAAAAAAAAAAAAACTGATGTCCAATGAGTTGTGTGTAAATAGGAGGTAGGACATTGGCTGGAGGAGAGAGGATTCTGGGGAAAGTGAGAATATATACGGGAGGTTCAAGGGAACTTGAGGGGGAAAGATGTAAAACAGCAGGTATCAGAGCTCAGGATGGAATAAGGAGAGATTCTCGAAAGACACTGAGAGAGACACCAAGGAAGAGGCTAAGGAAGAAGCAGGCCAGGGCTGAAGGAGAGGTAACTAACCAGGTGGTAATCATAAAATAGTTCAAATGGGTTAAATGAGTTACGAGCTAGTCAGGGAAGCTTATGGCCTAGGCATTTAATAATAAACCAGGGTCTCGGATTCATCATTCCAAGAGCAGGGACTGGGAAAGGTTTTTTTTTTTTAACACTTTTCCTTGGATGTAAAGTTCCCCAAACATGGGCTTAATGAAGTAATAAAAAAACAAAATAGAAATAGAATTTTAAATGGCATTTTTAAAAGCACCATACTGAAAGTTGTCATTACTAGAGATGGCTGAGCTGTACTTGGATGCTCTGTTGCTGTGGGATGTGGCTGGCCGAGGACGCTAAGTCAGGTCAGGTTGACCTGACAGGCTTTGTCATTCTTGGAGGTTTCCTGGTACAGAAAACAGCTCTTGATCCTGAGAACCGTGGGCATCCCAGAGTCACATGTAATTTCTTGCTTTAATGTTTATTTAAGGACAGTAGGAAATGTTTCCTGGTTTCTTTACCCTTTCAGACGGGTGGTCCCCAAGCCTGGCTCTATGGTCAAAGCAGATATAAAGAGCTGACAAAGACCGTTAGAAGACTTAAATGTGCAGGTGGAACTCCCAAGCACCACTATGTGACTGCCCCGTGTCCCCGAGTTCCCTGTGATGGTTGGTTCTATGTCACCATGGTCATGTTTTGTTTATCTACTTACAAAATCATTACAGTAACTCTAAGGAATTCCCCTGTAGTACAGGGAGGCCTTTCCAACCAACTAGTTAAAAGATTTAATCACAAGAAACAAAAAACCCTGAAGTTTCACTGAGAGAATTCTGCCTCAAGACTCCAAAGTAAAAATCCCAACCTACATGTCTTTCCTGCTTGCTCTGACACATCAACTCCTGTAACTACTTGAGGGAATTGCTTCAAATAATCCTCTTAATATATGTCTTGTTGATAATGTTTCTCTGCAGACTCCTGATACACACACACACACACACACACACACACATCCCAATTGTGGGAAATACTTTACAGGGTCATATCCCCATTTACCAATGTGGCCAAGGATATTGGTCATGTTTTATATATCTTTGTCACCTCAGATTACAACACAGTGCCTCCCCAGACTGACCCTCACTGGATGCCATCCAACCAGCAAGCAAGTGAAGCCAGGTAAGGATGATGAGCAGGATCAGAAAAAAGCCAAAAAGAACCCAGGCAGAGCGGAGCTGGACAGGAGGCAGTTCAACACCTACGGAAACCAGGGGAATAGTAAGTTAGAAAAAGCCAAAGACCTTGAGAGGAGAGCTTGAATTTTTTGCACCAATAGCCAGCAAAACAAGCAAACAGAACTCAGCTCTACCTCAAGCTCCTGGTTGAGTTTGCAGGATAAAGGCTGGCTTATTGCCTTGTTCTCTAGCTCAAGTCTTAGGCATAGAACTCAAAGAACCCAGGAACAGAAATCCAGAAGCAATCACTGTCTGCCTTTCATCAAGAACAGCTCTGATGGCCTAGGCCATGAGCCCTAAGCCCTAATTAGCAGACTGCAGTGAGCCAGAAGTTGGGACAGGTCTACAGCCAGAATTACAGGGAGATCCACACAGAAACACACCCCATGCAGTGGCATGTTAAACGTGACAATTAACTCAAAGTATGCCTAGTTTTGCCCTCAAAAGTAACTGGCCCAGACCAGTGACTGTGAAGTAGCATGGGGTCTGGGTGTGTTAACTCCCATTCACAAGGCACGTGTGCAAACAGGTCAAGCTGTCCATTGCAGCAGTAGTAGATTAATTCATTCTATGCTCTCGGCAGCAGTAGTGTAAGTTCCTCGTTACTGCCCCAGTGTTGTGAATTCTCTAATGAAAGACACAGACACACACACAGACACACACAGACACTGACATAGACACACACACACACACATCCTTTTATTTCGATATGCATTAAGTAGCCCAATGGCTAAACCACTTCAACCCTCCATGTTGCTAGCACACTCTCTCCTCTGATATTCTGGAATTATTACTTACTAAAACCTATATTCCATCCTGGCTGCCCCGTACCTAGGCCTACAGCCCTCCTGGGCTAGCCATGATCCCCAACTCTTACATGTTGGCAGTCTCAAGCCTGGCCCTTCTGCTCCCCTGACATGGCAGCACTAAATCCTTTTTCTTCCCTGGGTTCCTTTGTCTGCAAAGTCTAAAGTCCCACCTCTGTCTCCCTGCCCAGCCAATGGGTAACTCTGTTTGCCAATCAGAACCAGCTGGAGGCAGGGACCCTCAGCATCTTCCATGCAGATGTTTCCAGTAATTTGGGGAACACATGTAGCATTAGAACCAATCTACAACAGTTCATGGGGCCTGGGTGTGTTAGCTCCCACTCACAAGGCAAGTGTGCAAACAGGTCAAGCTGTCCACTCAATCATCACATCTTTATCTTTTTACACAAGAAAGAGCCCTCCATGTAGGAAGTGCTTACAGCCCCACTCTAAGGATATGAGATATTGTCTTCCTGAAACTTTGCTAAAGTGTTATTTTATAGGACAGTTAACCAGTAAGATAAATGGTGGCTGAGCATAGACCATGTTAATAGCTAAACTGCTATGATTACAGCAAACACCTCAAGCCATCAGTGGCTATCCCTCAAATACATGAGGAATGATGTCTACTCACTACTTGGCAAGGGTCCATCTTCAGACTACAACCTGCTA
The DNA here is from genome assembly GCF_000001635.26 of Mus musculus. NCBI lineage: Eukaryota > Metazoa > Chordata > Mammalia > Rodentia > Muridae > Mus > Mus musculus. The sequence continues at coordinate 154,623,512 of NC_000069.6, read as the reverse complement.
CTCTATCTACAGAACAAATGGAACAAGACAATCCGCCACACGATGTGAAAGAGAAGGATGTGGAAACGGGTGGGGGTGGGGGGCGGGGTGTAGAAATGGGAGGATGTGTTCGTTTGAAGAAAAACACACCAAAAGTGAGTAACCAACCACTACTAAAAGTGAATAGCCGACCATCATCTCCTTGGACATAATGCTGGTGTGAGATTTCTAAAAGGCTGTCCTTCCATTTAGTCTAAAAGAATTCCAGGATAGAGCAGGTGTAATAAGGCCACAGGGTCAGGAGCTATGCAGAAATGAGGTTTGTGTTAAACACACGAGACAGACAAGGGCTTCAGTGTTCTACAGAATTTACTCCAGGTTAAGATACTATGAAAACCAAAGCAGACAGGTCTTAACATGTTAAATTTGTGAACTTACAATTTTAAGTGAAACTATGAGACTCATGTCACATATACAGCAAACTATAAGTGACCATGAAGCATTTGATGGGTGACCATACTGAAGACCACAGACCCAGGATAAGGCTGCTGACCTCCCAGACTACAGGTAGCTGGTGACCTCCCAGACTACAGGTGGCTGCTGACCCCCCAGACTACAGGTGGCTGGTGACCGGCATGCAGTATTCTGATATTCTCAAAAATGTTAGGAAAGCTGACTGGGAGGTCTCCCAAGTATTGCTCATTTTTGCCGAAGCTTTCCAGAGGCTTACAGACTGAGATGACATTAGTTTTAAAAGGATATTTTTCAGCCCAGAAAGTCTTCAGGGCCCAAGACAGCCATGGCTGAGGGGGCAGGTGACTCCCTAAAGAGTAGCAGGCTTGGGAGCCCAGGAAGGTCAGTAGAGGACCATTTTGAACTTGTACATTTTATTCAAAGGTCTGAACTTAATCAGACAAGAAGGTCTGAGATGAAGCTGTGTGTGGTAGTGTGCATCACTACTGATTATCCCAGCATTTAGACGGCTGAGGCAGAAAGATCACTGTGAGTTCACGGCCAGCATGAACTACAGAGAATGATCCTGTCTCAAGCACAAAACAAAAACATCCAACCAAACTAAGAAAATGAAGAAAAAGGAAGAAAAGAGTTTTGTGATGCACGCAGACCCCATTGGGCACACCTGCTCTCTGCAATTATGTCACTCACTGTGTCTACTCCCTAAAGTCCTGTTTTTAATACGTGAACCTCAATCAAATAACACTGTTTAAAGATGGTGGTGCAGAGACTTGAGGAAGAAGGAGCCCAGTGACACAGGTCTCATAAGAGGAGAATCATTTTCCCCGTCTTCCCACTGCCGTGAATGATATCTTCGTGGGCCTGGGCTGCTTTCTCCAATGGATACTCAGAACCTATCACAGGTTTCACCCAACCTTTTTCTATTCCTGCTTGGAGAAGGCCTGCGAATTGTTGAAATTCCTCCTAGAGGAAAGGGATTGGAAGAAAACAAAAGTGTGTGTTTATAGTCATTTGTTTCTTGGCAGTGGACCACATGACCCGAAAGGTCCCCTTGCAAGTATGAAGATTGACAGTTTTCCCAGATCCACACTTTAATTCTCTGTCATTTGCATATGCCTGGGACAGTGTTAGTATACGAAGTACCGTCTTGACACAGCTGTAACTGACTAGTGCTCCCTCTCCATACTGCGGCTCGCACGAGCCACCTCTCCAGCCAGGTGACCTAGCTTAGCATGACTAAACTGTCAGTCTGCTGACCAGCACAGTCAGAACTTCCCTTCCTTACCTTGGTGGAAGAAGAGAGAGAGACCCCAATGATGCTTGTTTCTTTTGCCATGGTGTCCCTTGGGTTTATCTCAATGGGACCTCGACAGCCAACAACCTACCATGGAAACAACAGGTACACAGTTGAAGGTTGCTGTAAAACGGGCTTGAGCCCTGGTGAAATTCACGGTGCTGAAGTCATACTTACGACGACCCGTCCTCCGTGGGACAGAAGCTTCAGGTCATTGCTAAGGTTCTCATTCGCCAGCATCTCAATAATCACATCAACCCCCTTGTCCTTGTCACCAACAGACATCTGCATGGTAAAAGAACAAGATGGAGGCGAGAGTCGGTAAAACCACTTCTCTAAGCACGCATCAGAACCAACAGTGCATGTTTTAAAATAATCTAATTACAAAGTGACCAGTCACACTCTCTACTGTACCAACTCAGAAACATTGGGTGCGATACCATGGTCAGGTCAAATTTGTATGGATTAGTGTGTGTGTGTGTGCGCGTGTGCGCGTGTGTGTGTGGTGTGTGCATGTGCATGTGTGTGGTGTGTGCATGTGCGTGTGTGTGTGTGTGGTGTGCATGTGCATGTGCATGTGTGTGTGTGTGTGTGTGCTCGAGCATGTCTATGAGTGGATATCTGTGGTGTACGGATGGGTACCTGTGTGGGGGTTGGGGGTTGTGGATGTGTATTTGTGGGTGGGTGTGGTGTGTATTTCTGCCTGTGTGCATATCAAGTTGTGTTATAAGTGGTTTATCATTTGCTTGATATACTGATCCTTTCTGCCTGCACTGTTGGGTTGGTTCTCTACATTTTAAACTGGTTCTTAAAGATCCAGCAATGTTATAATTATTTTGCATTAGGTTTATATAACATTCTAAGTAATGAGTACTTAAGCCTGGCACTGTAATTGATGTAGGAAAATGAAGGAAAAATGACACACAAGGGCCTTTGGGGAATGCTTCCTCACACCGCAGCATTGTGGGAGAGGTGGGGAATGCTTCCTCACACCGCAGCATTGAGGAAGAGGAAAATGCAAACTGTTACAGGCTGCAAAACATGCAGAACAACATGTTAGGTAAAGAACTCCGTATTTGGGTTTTGGTTTGGTTTTATTTTTCAGGTGTTCATTAATTCAGTGTTTTAGGTACTAGAAGCTCAACAACAGACAGGAAAGTTAAAATTCCTCTTTGAACAGAGCTCCATTTCAGTTATTTCTTGGTACAAATATTTAAAGGGACAGGTATCTCTAGGAACAGAGTGGACAGAGCAACTCTGAGCTCAGTAACACTCATCAGGTCAGAGGGAACGGAGGCTTAAATAACAGAGGACAGGAACTTGAGAGATCCTTGTCAAGGGGTGAAACTGGCAGAGCAATGGGGGTGGGTGACTGGAGGGCAGCCAGGAGAAGCTGATTTAAATGGGCATAAGCAAAGCTCACGCGGAGACAGCACAGGGTAAAGTGCCCGCTCACAGGCTTCTCCAGATCCAGCACCACAGAGGAAGCTGGAATCCCAGAGCTGGGGGCAGAGATGCAGAGATCTGGTCCTGCTAGCCAGGCAGTCTACAGGGAGGAGTGAGTTCCAGGTTCACTGAGAGGCCTTGTCTCAGAAAAAAGATGGAGGGTGACAAAGGATGACATCAAGGTGAACCCTTGCCCTCTACACATCCATGCATAAGTGCACATGCACATACACACACACACACACACACACACACACACACAATTTGAAAACAGCCATAGACAATGATATAAGGGTTCTTGTCAGGGTAACAGGTGAGTACCAAGGACTACTAGGCTAGTGACACAGAGATGGAATTCAGGCGATGGAGCCAACAAAGGGCATACATACACACAGACACAAAGATACACAACGTATAATAATGTGAAGAAGAGGAGGTTACTAGTGAAGCCAGTGAGCAGGGAGACAGAGAGTTTCAAGAGAGCCAATCAAGATCTCATGCTCCTTAGGATAAGGACAGACACAGAGCAGCCTGGACACAAGAGCTCTCCACTCACCAGAGACGCAGCCACTGTGAATGTCAGAGTACACACAGGCAGAACTGCACAGGGAGAGAGGGGGCAAGGGAGCAGTGAAGCCTGCTGTTTCTAGAAGTTAGGCATGGGAAGAAGAGATGGGATGAGGGGATGGGAGAGGAGAGCGGAGTGGAGAGACGTGGGGAAGATTCCTGAGATCAAGAAAAAGCAGAAGCCAGCAGGTAAGTGAAGGAGTCACCCTCGTGGCCTAAAGTCAGATGCTGGAGAAACAAGCAGCAACTTTCCCCAGTAACCAGTCTTCTCTCAGCTCAGACACGCCTGAGAACCACATCAGCACTGAGCACCAGGAGCCAGCTCCTCTCTGCATGGCACAGGTCAGAGCTCTGGCTGGCATTTTTTTTTTTTTTTTTTTTTTTTTTTTTTTTGGCAAGGTGGTATGGTGGAAATAACCCCATGCACACATTCTTCTTCCTTGGATAATGACCTCCTTAAGGCACTCCATGCCTGCAAAATTCTCATTGTCCTACCTTAGGACAGTGCTTTTGAGGATGAGCAAGGGAGTAAGTGCTGATTCCATTATCAGTGATATATAAATAAGGACTTCAGGATTCAGGTGAGCAGTGGACAGAAGTCAATGGCTGAGCACTTGCCAGGCAAACCAGACAGACAGATAAGATCCTGTGTGAACTGTATGGTAAGCAACATTATCTGAATGTGCCTCACTGTGGTGGGTGGAATAGTGATAATCCGTACCCAAGGACCCCATTAGCAAGCGGCATCTTTCCTGGATAGGTACATCTGGTTTGTAATTCTGGGAACCTCGAGTGCAATGGGAATTTCACATCCTTAACAACTGCACTATGAGCATCTTGTAGCTGCAAGCTTTACTTACAACGTGATCTTTCAGTTGACTTTAGAAAGGCTCCGTCTCATTTAATTCGCAAGTGTATTACAAGCATGGCAGCAAAATCTGGACAACTAGATGCCTGTCCTTTTAAATCAATTAAAACATTTATAGGGGTGAGAGAACATATAGATATGAAAACAGAAACAATGTTACTTACTAAGCAAAATCATGTTAACTCGTTAAGAAGGCAGTTGTTAAAATGACTTATTTTAAAGCCAAGTAAGTCTCCCAGAAGCAAAGTTTGACCTTAAACTGTAGAAAAGTGTACCTTGATTTTATCAATATAGTTGGCTTCTTTGTGATTAAACACTTCGTGGGCTCCGTTTTGCAGAACAAGCTTTTTTCCTTCCTCAGAACCAGCTGTGCCCAAAACCTTTAAGCCATGAGCTCTGGCAATCTGGCATGTAGCTAATCCAACCTGAAAGACAAAACATAACCCTGACATCACATAGTCTCCACATTCCCTGGAAGCCTCCAGTGCCCACAGGGAAGTGTGGATCTCACTAGTGCAGTGGTTCTTAGCCTATGGGTCATGGTCCCTTTACAACAGTCACCTAAGACCATCAGGAAACATACATATATTTATGTTACAATTCATAACAGTAGCAAAGCTACAATTATAAAGTAACAATGAAAATGATTTTCTGGTTGGGGTCATCATAGTATGAAAGGGTCACAGCATTAGGAAGGCTGAGGACCGCTGCTCTGGTGTTGAACTTTCCTGCAGGAAAGAATCATTCTCCCAATGCCGTGCTCAGCACACCTCACAGAGCTTGCTGAGTTCTCCATCACTGTCAGTGCTATGCCGACGAGGAGCTGTAAGCTCTGAAATACATCAGCTTTGAGCAAGTCTCACAGAGCAGAGCAGGCCAAGCCACACTGCAGCCCATGACCACTAACTACTGCAGCAGGCCAAGCCACACTGCAGCCCATGACCACTAACTACTGCAGCAGGACAGCTGCTAATACACGCTTTGTGCAGGAGGTACAGCCTTTAAAGATTGCCTTGATGCTTCTACCTGGCTTTATTTAACCAATTAAATAATACATTCTTTATAACAAGCATAGGGCCTCTATTGTGTAAGTTAGAGATATAGGCTCTGCCCATGGACTTAATGTAAAAAAAAAAAAATTACATTCCAAAGAGAAAACAGGTGATGTGAGTTAACAAGTGAGTGAAGTCAACAGAAAGCACTGGGGAAATAAGAAAACCACCCAGGGTTAGAGCTGTGGAGAGGGGCTGTCTAGGCCATCAGGAAAGGTGACCTGGAGAAAATGAGGAGAAAGGGGGTGGGGGGAGGGGGATCCAGGCAATCCCTGTCCCGAGGGTGCAGGTGGTAAAGGGAAGGGTAGAGTGGGAACACGCTCGGGGTGCTCAAAAGGCAGAAAGAAGGATGGTGTGTCTCAGGAACCAAGCTCACCGCCCAGTGGAGACTGACGGCCAAGGTCCACGGCAAGGTAGAGGCCCTGGACAACACTGAGAGCCATGGTGGTGCGGAGAGCCTAAGCTCTCAAGGAGTGGCAGCAGCTTTAGACTCTGGAATCAGGCAAAGACCCTGATAGACCTGACAAATATACAGCCAGGAAGTCAGGATGGTGTGAAACGACCCTGTAGACAACTGCTGGCCCAGAGCAGGGCATGGAGTTTGTAACTTCAGCTATTTACCCTCTTTCTTCATTGGAAACAAAACCCTTCCCAACAGCGGTTTGTATTAAGTTTTTTCTATCCCCAGTTTTATTCAGAGTCACATTTAGAAAAGCACTGACTTCTTGAAAAGGAAATAAATACTCAGGTACTTCTTTTTCTTTTGAGAAGCTCAGTATGTAGCCCAGGCTGGCCTGAACTCATGGTGCCTTAGTCCCTGCAAGCTCAGTATGTAGCCCAGGCTGGCCTGAACTCATGGTGCCTTAGTCCCTGCAAGCTCAGTATGTAGTCCAGGCTGGCCTGAACTCCTGGTGCCTTAGTCCCTGCCAGTGCTGGGTTCTCACCATGAGCTGCCATGATTGGCTGTTATTTCCTGTTACGTATCAGTTTCAAATGCAGACCAGGACTTCTTCAACGCTTTCTACCAGACCACTGTTTATCTGGATTTTGTATATTAGGTATTATAGACACATGAAACATACATATGAATCAGCAGTCTCAGAGTCTGACCCATTACTCTGACTTTATGAGCATCAAGGGTAATATTTATCAAATTATATAAATGTTGAAGTGGCAGACGTGTTTGGGCCTACTTCAGAAATTGTTGAAAATTCTATTTTACTCTTTAGCCAAAATTTAGTGCATTATTTTTCAATGAAACTCAAGGCAGCAATTCACTAGTAGTTTTTAAAAATCAAGGATTCTGTGTGTGTGTGCGTGCGCGTGTGCACGTGCATGCTGCCATATGTGCCCAGTGTACATGTAGAGGCCAGAGGCCAACTTTGAGCATGTCTCCTCTCATACCAGACCATCCTTTTAAACCTGAATAATCTAACCCAGCGCAGTTCACACAGAGCATTAACTGACAGGGTCGTAGGCTGGGCTACTTTCCACCAAGCCAAAAGTCAGCAACCATCTGGTAGAGGCAGGGAACCAAGTCAGGCAAACTGCCCTCTGATCAGCACAAGTCAGGCAAACTGCCCTCTGATCAGCACGAGTCAGGCAAACTGTCCTCTGATCAGCACAAGCTTGCACAGACTCACAAAGTAAATGTAAAAACTCAAGATAAAAAGTCAAGCAACTATGATCTGGAAGGCCAATAGAATTGGGTAAAGCAGGAGAAATAATTACAGTGGGAAATACGAGAAACCCACTGGATAGCGACAGCCCTGCCCCTCCTGGGCTGAAGCAACCCATGGACTGAAGGCCCATGCAGTGGATGAGGCTCTGCCAGGCTTTCTATAATCTAACCAAAGCAAGTATGCAGGACCCTATGTAAGGAAGGATACAGCCAGCCCATCAGGAGGAGCACTGTACTGTGGGGTCACTGCAATTGACCCCCAAAACTTAACCTTTCTATTAAAACTATGATGCTAATAAAATCACATTCTAAGGTGCAGACCTAACGCAAACATCTCACCTAAAGCTCTCTTTGAGCAAAGTCTCTCAGTTTTCTAAAGGGCTCTGGCTGCTGTTTTCTTGCCAACAATTAGATTCACAATATTTTTTCAAGAGATTGCATGGCATTTTCTGCCAGTTATTTCTCTCCAATCTATTTCAAGAACACTAAAATGAGACTCTCCCACCAATGTACTGGGACAATGGCTGTGTTCGCAAATCCACGCCATTTTAAACCCACAACATAATCCAGCAAGAATGTGGATTAAGTGAGGACGGAAAGCACACACAGAAGCCAGGCAAAAGCCAGTGTTCTGTCTCCCTCTGATAGGGCAGGAGGATCAGAGGCGATCCACACATGGGCCGCCAGCCTGTCCCGGCCAGCCAGGATTTAGCAGACTCAGCCAGCTCCAAAACCCAGCAGTTTGGATTTTACCTTTTAAAAAAGCAAACCAATCCCTTTGAAGTGGCAGGGCTTTCTTCAGGAGTGTAAAGGGATTTCCTCTAAACCCTCTCTCTCCACTGTACGAACATCTCTCTTCTCTACAGAGCACAAGGCTCTTAGACAACCATAGCCATTTAAATAAACACGTGTGTTTCAAACCTTCGGTTATTAGATTAAATTGAACTCATCCAAAACCAGCCTTTGGAGATGGTTAACAATGAGTTTAGCTGTCTTTTCAAGCCCTACAGAGACAACTTTGGGCTTTCTTGGTAAATAGTCTGACATGTGAAATCCCTGCAGATTGATCTCCGAGTCGCTGAGGAAGCCAGATGTGCCATAAGGAAGCTCATCTCTATAGAGACACACGGCAGCCTGACTTTCTGAGTTACCTGGCCACTGTAGAGCCATACTGTCAGGACGCTATCATCGTTATGTGGGGCATGCTGGGTAATGAGTTACTCCTTTCCATGTGGTCCCTAGAACACCCAGCTCCCTGGAGGTGAGCCATCGCCCCGCAGGCCCTTGGTTTTGTCTCCGACATTTGCAGTGTCTCTCTGTGCTGGCTTAGTGAATTCCAAATGCACAACTCTGGCTTCTCCTCCATGCTCCCTGGAGAATGAGCAGCAGTGAGGAGCTTGAGCAGTCTGACAATGCTATGCCTGGGGACTCCTTAGAGCGCTTAGGTGCTGAGTTCTCAGTCCTTTCCCCAACTAGTGACACTTTCAGCCTTGGGTTGTGGTGTTGAGGACACAGCTATATACTGTGCACCCTTTGGTTACCATAAAAGTATGAGCCTGCTGGCACAACAGGGAACCCGGATAGGAGGAAAGCTGACCACTCACTGGATGGGAGGTTTAATGAGCCTTATTTTGCTACCTAAAGGAATACGGAACAACTACTGTTAATGTTTAGGACAGCTTAAAAGGCCGCATAATTCTAAGAACTATGCCACGTGAAGGCAGAGGCAAGGCCAGTCTTGGTGCACTCCCAGCACAGGTGGAAAACCTACCACATTAATTGTTTTATGAGGTGGTCTGCTGAATTTATTAAGTAAGAAATGCATCAGCCACGGATTCTACTTAGCAGCTACATCTTAAAGCCTCGTGGCATTAAGGGGGCTAGGGGTGGGGTGGGTACAGCTCTTCAAAATGACTTCATCATGTACGATGTCAGAAGCCCAGCATGGCCAGGTGACAGGCTCCCAAGGCCTTGCCCCAGGGAGGAGCTGCTGCTGGCTGCTCGGGGTGGAAGAGCACCCTGAGCTCCTGCAGCAGATTCTCACCTGGGTACTACTGACTTGTAGACACAGTGGGTTATTTTAAAAGAAGAAGAATAGAGCATGAAGTTGGGAAGGGCATACTGGGAGATAAGATCAGTCACACAGAGTGCATGAATGAAGTCCTTGGAGAATAAATTTTTAAAACTGAAAACTTAAATGGTGCAGAGATTTCAAGAACTATCACGTGAGACCCATAACTCCATGCTCGCTTGAATACAAACTTGAATAGATACTCACTCCTCCACTGGCCCCATGAACCAAAACGCTTTCGCCAGCTCGAGCACGGGCACTGCAGGAAAAAAAGCAGAGGTGTAATCATGCTCTTGGTCAGAGGAGCCAGGAGCTGCCATCCCATCATCGGTGAGGGATTTCTACCCTTGCTTCAGTTAACACCCAAAGAGATGCTGCATCCTAACATGGAGCCAAATGTCCTCTCACCCCAAGACTCAATGATGGCCCCCACGGCTGCAATGAACACAGACTGTCTATGCAGTACCCACTGGGGATATGCCACTGGGCATCTGTCACCTGCCTGAGGCTGTGTTGGGCACGGGGATCACACTATAATGCTTAGCTGCCGTCCCTGTGTGTTGGTGGAACTTGTGAACCGGGACTGGAGTTCCTCGTGCCCATGTGTCCTCGAGGGTAGAAATCCCCAAGTGTCCCCAAGCAAGTTTGCTGCAGATCAGCCATTATCCTGCGGTCCAGGATTACTCAGGTAGCAGCAGGTGGGCTGCTTCTGACCAGTTCTAATAGCAATGCCTGGCCTCTCCACACCTCTAAAAATCAACTGGCTGTGCAGAGTCACCAAGACCCCAGGCCACGCCCTAAAATGCCCAGGATTTTCTCCCGTGCTACACTACTACATTCTTTCAGACTCTGAATGCTAGGAACAGACACCACCCCATACTGGGGAACATCTCCCTGCTCAATCACATGAATCTTTCTTCACCACTAGGTGCCTTGTGGTCCAGCTCATCCCAGGGATATGGTGGACAGCTTTGGGGGGAATCTGTTCACTCTGGAATGAGAATACACTAGCTCCAATCCCTGGTTATGGTTTCCCGGTGGCTTCTTCAACATCCTGTCTCCTACCTACAAATGTTCCCACAATTACATCTTTACTCTACTAGGTCTCATGGCTGGGCTTTCTTGTAAACTCTGAAGCCCATTGCTGCCTGGGTCTGGAGTCCTTTCCATCCTTTATCCATCCGTGTTTGGATATTCACTATCTCAGGTCATCATTTAAACTCTATGTAGGGTCTACTTGTACTCCTCTACTCTTCCATTGCATCCTCTCTCTCGCTTCTAAACACAACCACGTCTGGCTGGCTGATCCTTCAAAAAAAGAAGTAAATCAAAACCTCCTCTAAGACTATGGCGGTCAGAACCAGGATGGTCCATGCATTTCAATACTTGGTCTCCAGGGGGTGGGGCTGCTTAGGACTAGGAGGTGTGGCTTTGTGGAGAAGTGACATTGAGGGTGGGTTTGGCAGTTTAAAAAGAACTAACTCACTCTCTCTCTCTCTCTCTCTCTCTCTCTCTCTCTCTCTCTCCCTTTCTTCTTCTCCCTCCCTTTTCCCCTTCCCCGCTCTCTGCCTCACAGCTATGGTTCAGATGGAAGCTCTCAGATACTGCTCTAGCACCATGCCTGAAGGCCTGCTTCTATCATAGTTCGCTCTCTAAAACTGTAAGGCCTGATATAGATGATATATCCTCTTTCTTTTATAAGTTGCCTTGGTCATGGGGTCATTGTCACAGTAATAGAAAAGTAGGACTATGGTGGTTTGAATAAGAATAGTCCCTTAGCCAGGTGGTAGTGCCCAGAACTCAGAAGGCAGAGCTCTGGCTTTGAGGCCAGCCTGCTCTACAGAGTGAGTTGCAGGACAGCCAGGGATACATAGAGACACCCTGTCTCAAAAATCAACGAAAGAATGCTTCCCCAGCCCCCAGGCTAATGTGTTTGAATGCTCAATGACCAGGGTGTGGCACTATTTGACAAGATTACAAGGATTAGGAGGTGTGGCCTCAGTGGGGTGGGTGTGGCTTTGTTGGAGGAAGGGAGGAAGTGTCACTGGGTTGGGCATGGAGATTTCAAGAGCCCAAGCCAAGCCCAGGCTCATTCTCGCTGCTGTGGGTCAGGATATCACTCCCAGCTACTTCTTCAGCATCATGCCTGCCATGTTCTCTGCTATGCTGATAATGGACTACGCCTCCAAAACTATAAGCAAGCCCCCAATTAAACACTTTCCCTTGTAAGCGTGGCCATGGTCTTGGTGTCTCTTCACGGCAATAAAACAGTGACCAAGACAAAGATACACATTTTCCTCAGAGTCTCCTATCTCCTCCCTGACTCCCATGTTTTGTGAAAATGATCTTCATTCAAAGGACTAATTTTCTCTTTCTTCTCAAAATGATCAAACTTCTGTCTCCTCTGTGATTGGCATGACCCCAAAATGCTTAATCACAAATGGCTAGCAGCAAGCAGCCACACACAGTCCAGGCAGAGAGGCTGTGAACTCAGAGTGCCACCTCACCTGTGGAACAGAGCTCGGCAGGCCGTGAAGTACGGGATCCCCAGGGCAGCCCCCTGCCTGAAGTTCAGTGTCTCGGGCAGGGGGTAGATAGTGTCATCGGCTGCAAGAGCAAATTCCGCGTAGCCACCAGAGACGGTGCTGTAGCAGAAGACCCTGTCGCCTTTCTGAAAAAGAGATTCCAATTGGGCTAAGATGGCTGGGACCTTGACAGTGCCAGCTTCCACTGAGAAATCATCATTTCCATGTGGATGTCTCCAGCTCAGTGTCTCACAAGCACAGCTCTAACAGCGAATCTCTATGCAGGTTTTATCAAGAGGAAACGTGAGAACAGAAGCGCTCAAGGAGACAAGGACACCAGAAGACACCCCTCAACTGCATGAGGACACTGGGAAGGCTACAGCAGTTCAGCTGAGCACTTCCTGAGCTCAGTGCTGTGCTCTTCCACATAAGCATCACGGTGACCCCCCGAAGGTGTGTGCTCATCCCCACGACAGATGAGGATACCGTAGTTTCCTCCAACTAAGCAACATGTTGAAATAGTACAAAGAGCCAAGCAGATCCCACTACCTCTCAGAGCAAGACACAAAGCACTCTGTTAATGGCCACCTGCTGCACTCTGGCCATCTGAACACCTGGCCTACATCTTTAAAAGATGTATAGGAAACAATGAAAGAAGCCCGGGGGCAAAGGAGGCAGCCAAGAGCAAATACTGAGCCAGGCCAAGCATCTCCTCCTGCTCATGCAAGCCATCGCTCTCACCTCAAAGAGAGTAGGGTTTATTCTGCAGCCATAGCCTGGGTGCAGGGATTTAAGTCAGCTCAAATGCTATATTCCCAAGTGTTAACAGGTTCATTAAGTAAAAGAACAAAGGAAGGCATAAATCAAGGCTCTTTTCAAATGCATTCCTGGAAATATCATGGTAGGGAGTTATGGGAAAGCAAGGAATTTGCTGCTATAGGCTTCAAATGGTGTCTGATGATAATCTTAGCATTAGGGTTGGTAGAAGTTTGTGGTCTATGTGTGCAGTCCCAAGGGATTTACCTAATAGTCACAAAGATGGATGTTAGGTCAAACAAAGAGGTGAGCGATGGATGTCTTTAGCAGGGCCTAAAGACAGACCAAGTTAATGTAGCTCAGGAGCTGTAAATGCTAACATGGGATCGGGGGTTATTTTCTGGAAACTTCAGTGCATATTCCAAATAGTAGGTAGGTATCTTATATGCAGAACACAGTCACTGCCAGAAATAACATGGAAAGAATCCAAACAGGAGTCCAGGAGCCCTAGAAGCTGAATTTATGCTTCAGGGCCATCCTGCCAAATAGCAGAAACAGCACGGACACAGGCACAGGCACAGACACAGGCACAGGCACAGGCACAGGCACAGGCACAGGCACAGGCACAGGCACAGGCACAGGCACAGGCACAGGCTCAGGCACAGACACAGGCTCAGGCACAGGCACAGGCACAGGCACAGGCACAGGCACAGGCACAGACAGGCACAGGCACAGGCACAGGCACAGGCACAGGCACAGGCACAGGCACAGGCACAGGCACAGGCACAGGCACAGGCACAGGCACAGACAGGCACAGGCACAGGCACAGGCACAGACAGGCACAGGCACAGGCACAGACACAGGCACAGACACAGGCACAGGCACAGGCTCAGGCACAGGCACAGGCTCAAGCTCAGGCACAGGCACAGGCACAGACACAGACAGGCACAGACACAGGCACAGGCACAGGCACAGGCACAGACACAGGCACAGGCACAGGCACAGGCACAGGCACAGGCACAGGCACAGGCACAGGCACAGGCTCAGGCTCAGGCACAGGCACAGGCACAGACACAGGCTCAGGCACAGGCACAGGCACAGGCACAGGCACAGGCACAGACAGGCACAGGCACAGGCACAGGCACAGGCACAGGCACAGGCACAGGCACAGGCACAGGCACAGGCACAGGCACAGGCTCAGGCTCAGGCACAGGCACAGGCACAGACACAGGCTCAGGCACAGGCACAGGCACAGGCACAGGCACAGGCACAGGCACAGGCACAGGCACAGGCACAGGCACAGGCACAGGCACAGGCACAGGTACAGGCACAGACAGGCACAGGCACAGGCACAGGCTCAGGCACAGGCACAGGCACAGGCACAGGCACAGGCACAGGCACAGGCACAGGCACAGGCACAGGCACAGGCACAGGCACAGGCACAGACAGGCACAGGCACAGGCACAGGCACAGACAGGCACAGGCACAGGCACAGACACAGGCACAGGCAGAGGCACAGGCACAGACACAGACAGGCACAGGCACAGGCACAGACAGGCACAGGCACAGGCACAGACACAGGCACAGGCACAGACAGGCACAGGCACAGACAGGCACAGGCACAGGCACAGACACAGGCACAGGCAGAGGCACAGGCACAGACACAGACAGGCACAGGCACAGGCACAGACAGGCACAGGCACAGGCACAGACACAGGCACAGGCACAGACAGGCACAGGCACAGACAGGCACAGGCACAGGCACAGGCACAGGCACAGGCACAGGCACAGGCACAGGCACAGGCACAGGCACAGACACAGACACAGACAGGCACAGGCACAGGCACAGACACAGACAGGCACAGGCACAGGCACAGACAGGCACAGGCACAGGCACAGGCACAGGCACAGGCACAGACACAGGCACAGGCACAGGCACAGGCACAGACACAGACAGGCACAGGCACAGGCACAGACAGGCACAGGCACAGGCACAGGCACAGGCACAGACAGGCACAGACACAGACAGGCACAGACACAGACAGCCACAGGCACAGGCACAGGCACAGGCACAGGCACAGGCACAGGCACAGCCCTGAGAGAGCAGGGGCTGCACAGAGAAGAGCAGTTCAGTTCTGAAGAAAGCAGCAGCAGAGAAGGAGAGGGAGACAAGTGTGTAGGGAGCTGCAACAGTCCCACCTCACGGTCATCAACGCCAAAGCCCACAAGCAATAGATGTGAGAGCTAGATGAAGCTTTCTAGAGTTAGGAGCTCAGGAGCCGGAGAGAAGGTAGCATATGTCTATAGACTCCAGGTCATTGGGTTACTTCAATAGGTGAGACAACCTGAACTAAGCCACAGATAGCAGCCACAGGGAAAGGAGAGGAAGAGCGGTGCCAGAAGACTGAGATGAGCCTCAAACAGCAGATGTCACCAAGACGACCTCAGTGGGCACAGGTGATCTCAGCTTTTGATAGACTGAGGAAGAAGGGCCTCCTAGGGTACAAATGTAAGTTTTATTCACCCGAGGTAATTTCCAGCTGCTAACCTGGAAGCTTCTACCCTCAGTAAAATCTTACCTAGACCTAGAATGTTTTCAGCCTAAGACTTATTGCAGAATAAGCTCACCCTTTCTAGTTCATTCTGGCTGACTGGTCAACTCAGCTATGCAAATGCTGACTGACTTAAGCAGGTTTCTTTCAGCTTTGGACTGAACTGCCCTGCTTGGCCTCATACTAACTTTGGCCACATGTTCTAATTTGGCTCCTTCTTATTCTCTGGCTTGTTCTGTATTCATGTATCTAGCTTTTTTTCTGTCTCTGCAACCTGTTTCTATACAATTGCTTCCCCCACTCCCAGTTGCTGCTCTCTCTTCAGTCACCTTTCTTTCCTCTTGGTTCTCATTAGAGTTGGGTATATTCTATTCTGTCAAATCTTTCTGATTCATTACTTTTCTGCCACTCAATCAGAAATCACTTTCAAACATGGGTGCTTCCTTCTGCAAACTAATTTTACCTTCATTGTTTGGTATTAAAGGTACATACTTAGGGCCTATCTGGTCCAGCCAGAGAGATCAAAGGTGTGTGCTAAGGGCATGTCTATATTTCATCTAGAGTGATTATGTTGCTGAATTAAAATCCCTCTATACTGAGGGATGACCAGAAGGACACAGCCCTTCCTGAAGAGAAGAATCTGTAGTGATGGATATATCATACACCTGCCCTGTCTAGGAAGGGAACAGCTAGATGCACAGGACTATTAAACACTCAAGAGTCACTACTGTAACATACAAACTGGGCTTGAATGTGAGTACATTGCAGACAGTACCAGTTCTTAGCTGAATACTCTAAGCTAGAGACATTGGGTATGGGAAAGGAAATAAAGGTTACCTGTGGCTGTGGATTACTGTGAAAGAAGAATGAAAGAAGGGCAGAGGTCTGATGGGATTGAAGGCTAGAGGCAACAGGATTGGGAGAGAATCCAAAGAGCAAGCATAAAACAAAGGGCGCTCGGAGGGAGGACGGCAAGACAGACGGTGTGGCAGAAACCAAAGTGAATGTTAGATTTTGGTTTTGGTTTTGTTTGAGAAAATGTTAAGTGACTGGGAGTTCCAAATGTCATTGTGAAATTAAGACAGATAATAACACAAAAGGGTCCATTCACTCTGGGAGTCTAGAGACCATCGGTGGCATTGACGAAAACGATCTAGAGATGCTGTGGGGACAGAAACCAGAATGCTAAGACAGAAGCAAAAAGCTGCAGGAATCCACCCCATTCCTGCACAGGGGCAAGTTAAATTTCTCTAATTCAGCCCAATTTTGACAAATATGGTGCCAAGGTTAAGCAGGTTGAGAAATTATGAGGAAAGAAGGTATTATAAATATGCTACAAAGGCACTACCCACACCAGGCATGGCTTCTGCAGAAGAGTAAGGACAGCCATGATCATAGTCCTAATTCTGACTCCAAAACTGCAGAGTCTTGGCATATGCACACATTTTTATCACCCTCCAAAAGAGTTAACCTTCCCTTTATTTTGTGAAAGGAAATTAAAACATCCTGACTGTGCAGGACAAAAGCTGTCCATCTGTCATCTCCCTGTTTGTTTCTGTCACTCACACATTTCTATTAGACCAAAGGGACCTTTCTTTTTGACTAGGAATCCCCCAAGTACCAACAAATGTGCAGTGTTTCTCAAAGCCTTTAAAGATAAAGTTCACCTTCAGAAGAGCTTCTAGGTCTAAATAGAAACAATTCAGAATGGGATACCTTGAAAGCAGACACTTTGTCTCCAACGGATTCTATGATCCCAGCCACATCAGAGCCTGGAGTGTAGGGTAGGGCAGGTTTTCGACTGTAGGCCCCAGAGCGAATGTATGTCTCTACTGGGTTGACACCGCAGGCGTGGACTTTGATTAGGACCTGAAATGACAACACTCGTCAGTTTGTACAGAGCACTGAAACAATGCCTTACAATAGTGCTGTGTGGAAACTGATGGAGTTGGAGAAACCAAGACAATAAAGCAAGACCAAGCCAGCCCCTGCCTCTAGCAAGCCTGTGTTCTAAGTCTGCATGCAGTAGGAAGTAAGGTTGAGATGCTGTTCAGGATGTGGAGAAAGAGGAACACTCCTCCATTGCTCGTGGGATTGTAAGCTGGTACAACCACTCTGGAAGTCAGTCTGGTGCTTCCTCACAAAATTGGTAAGAGTCCTACCTGAAGACTACTACCACTCCTGGGCATGTACCCAAAAGATGCTCCACTTTTTTGAAGTTTTTAAAGTTTTTAAGTTTTACATAGACTTTGGATTTTTAAAGTGTTTGAATTATTAAAGATTGCAGGACTTTTTAAGTTTGCAAAATATTTCATAATGTGATGCTGACATTGATTTGTGGTCTTGGGGATGAACAAGAAAGGTTGTGGGTTAACAGTGATGTGTTTGTCAAGCTCACCACAGGTGAATTATGCTGGCTAATTCTATATCAACTTGACACAAGCTATAGTCATCTGAGTGGAAGGGACCTATTGAGAAAATGCACAAACAAGATAGGACTATAGGTAGGCCTGGATTAGTGATTGATGTGTAAGGCCCACTGTGGGCCATGCCACCCCTAGACTGGTGGTCCTGGGTGCTGTAAGAAAGCAGGCCGAGCAAGAATGAGGAGCAAGCCAGTAAGCAGAACTCCTCCATGGCCTCTGCATCAGCTCCATCTTCAGGTTCCTGTTCCATTTGAGTTCTTGCTCATTGGGGAGATATTTACAAAGATGGAGTGAGAGTCTCTTGGGGAAACGGGATAAACTTAAAGTTATTAAAATCTCTGAGAGGGTGATAAGAAATGAACCTGGAAAGTTGAGCTATGAATAAAATTAAAAAAAATCATATTAGGCCTTCAAAGGATATTAGACTAAGGGATATAGAACGTGCCTTAATAAGTGTACCAAAAGATACTGATAAAAGTCACTAGAGACAATTAAATTCCACAGCTGAATTCCCTTAAGTATAATCTGACCAAGCATTAGTGCAGAGGGGAAACTACTTTCCCACCAGCAGAACTTATGCAGAGTTCCCATGATAGCAGTAAGATTCTGTTATTGTGTTACAGAGCTGATTTTCCACATCAGAAACTTTGTAGCCAGAAGTTATTCTTTTTCAAGTGTCTACTTTACTAAGTATCATGTGCCTTACTTTTTCAGAGTTCACACAGACAGGAGAACACTGCCCTGTTTCAGTAACTGTAGCTCACTGTGCCCCTGCTCTGGTCAGCCACGGCAATGATTGTATCCACCTGATGGCTCTGTGGAACAGGCACGACCACATCCGACTGGAGCTTCAGCACTTCTGGTCCACCAAACTCAAACACTCGAATAGCCCTCATCAACTTCTGCCCAGTTGCCATGGCGACCTAGAGGCTAAGAGAAATTAACATATTATCATATTGTATCTAGGCTATCACTGTTCTTTCTCTCCCCCCAAGAGGAAGCAGATCAAATAATTTTTCAAACAACAATTTAAGCCAGGAGCTTCCCACTGATCTCCCTTCATTCCTGAGGACCTTTCATCTCAAAAACCCGTCAGCTACAAAGCAAACTACTCCATAGGACTTCCTGCGAAGATTCACTGCCTTCAACAAGGGAGGCAAACATGCAAATAAAAACATCTGGACCAACACAGGACACCACATCTGATGTTTCCTTTTGTATAAGCTTGGGTTGCAGTGCCTTAGAAATGTTATGAACTAATATTAGATTTAGGGATCTTTAGTCAGATTATGAAGTGTTACAAACATAACAGAGAAACAAGGAATAAACACATTTATGCCTAGCTTTAACACATTAATCTTTTAATAACCTAAAGCACTATAGATATAATTGAAGCCTATTGCACTCATCCTCCAGACTACCTCTGGGCATCACTTTCAAGAATCGATTAGCACCATAAATCCAATGCTAGTAATTGGTGAGTGTGTTTATATGCATTTAAGAGCAATGTGTGCAATTATTTTTGCATATTTGCTAACTTTATTTAGATTGAATTGTACTGAATTGTGGTATTTCCTTTTTCCTCTTAGCACTAAGTGTTTTAAATTTATCAGGTTATAAAAACAGACTTCCTGCAGTGTTTTTAAATCACATTTGTTTATATGTGCATGCATGTGTGAAAGGAGGTATGGACACAAGCCAAGGCACAGGTGTGGAGGCAGAGAACAACCAGGAGTTATGTGGGTTCCAGGGACCAAACGGAGGTGGCTAGGTTTGGTGGCAAGTGCTTTTAACTGCTGAACTGTCTCACAGCCCCTCCATAGTTCCTTGTATCAAAAGGAGAAAGAAAACTCAAAGTTAAAAATTAGTGCACTGGTTTATATATAACAATGGCCCAGCAAACTTTTCTGTCATCCTATTATAAGGAAGATAAAAGGTAGTTAAAAATAAATGCTAAGAAAAGCAAAGCTAATTAGCAGATGAATTTATGTAACTGGAAACATCATACTGGTAGATGTGATGAACTGGTTTTATCTGTATGTCCATAATGTTAACTATGGCCTATCATAATTTCTTTAAATAAATCAAATCAAATAGTGAGATTCTGCTGCTACCTAGGAGGTGTTTGAGACACAAAACTCAAAACCTGAGAAAAGACAGTTTTCTATCCAGTCCAGAAAACAAGTCAGACAAAACACTAATGCCCCCACATCCTTATGTGCTCTCAGCAACAAAACAAAATACAACTCCCCAGTGTCTGGCTCAGGCAGGGTTGTAAGGCTTACAGAACATGGGTGAGGGGTTACTTACAGGGGTGAAGATGACTCCAAACCAACCACACCACTGGAAAGTCTCACCCAGCATGGACAAGGACTTCCCCATGGCCAGATAGATGGAAACCCTCTCCAGGTAACCCTCTACCTTCTAAATAACCTAGCACCTTCTGGACCTAAGAGGCCAAGTGCAGGTGCAAGGACCCCCATCCTTCTGTGAGGGAACATCAACAGTCAACAATCATGACCTCAAGGGTCTGAGGGTCTACTGTGAGTAAGTCTTCATGGCTTTCTGCTGCAGGCCACAGCTCAGACAATAGCACTTTTCAATAGTAACTCACTGTACTAAATGTAAGGCTGCTATGAACTGCACACACACACACACACACACACACACACACACACACACACACACACACACTTTATCCTGATTCTGCAGAGAGGCAGCCTGGTCCTGGCAGCACCAGCCACCCTTTGCTTCTCTTAATCTCATTCCCCACTGAGCCTTTGCGTTCCGATGGCTCCAGCCTACACTTATTACCTCTGAACTCAATCACAGTCTCATCATCTGCTTCATAACACTCTCACTGTATCAAAGGGAATCTGCAGGGGGCTAGCCCCAGCATTCTGGGGTTCAGAGCTGAGGTGGAACACGGAGTTGAATGAAGGCCAAAAGACTGATGCTCTCTGGCCTTGTAACTCTCTTTAACTGTACTGAGGGTAGAAGCTGATGGCTTCTGGAAAATTCACACTCTCTTGCTTATTCTGTGGCTGAAAACCACTGGTTTCTGCCAGGAGCCATCTAAAAGAAGCCAAAAACTAGCAGGCGATCTTTCTGAGATAGTTCTATCATAGACTATAAAGCTATGACAGATTCACTCCTTTAGGCAAGGCCAAGATTACATCTGAGGAAAGATTCCTGCTATTAGTATGCTTTTCCTGTTATCATTAAACATATATAACAATCACTAGCCTATCCTTTGAGCAGGTTTCTGCAGATCAAGGATGATGTACTGTCTTATAGTGATGCTATATAGACAAGTAGATGATGTCTTAGTTCTTAATGATGATTCTATAAGAATTCCTAAAATTACACTAGTAATTATTAAGATCTTTTATAATAGGACTGTCATTAAGTCCTTTTGATATCACACTGCAAGGAGAACTCTGCCAGTCTTCAATTTAATTGCCTCTGAGATAGAAAGCAGGCATTTACAACTTAGAGCACATTCCAAGAGTTGTAAAACAATTAATCAAAGGTCATAAAAGAGAACCAAAGATTTATTATATTTGCAAGGACATAAGATAACATGTTGACTGGGTTTTTCTATACAAAACTTCAATAACTTAGTTGCATCTTTAACTCTCCATAAACCTGTAGAGCTAGGATAGATAATGAATGTTCAGCCAAATAATTACTCTTAATGGATATGCATGCAAACATTCTCTATTGTATACTTCTTGTTCAATTTATGATTTGAATTTATGTTTGAACTTCTAGGGAACTTTTTTGAAAAAACAAGAATGCTTGGATAAACCATGTGATCTATTCTCCTAGAAAAGGTACAAAAGACTAAGGAAGGTTACATTGTATCAAAAGCAAGGCCATCGTTATATCAGAGCAGAAGGAGAGAGCAAGATTAGGAAAAGAACTTTTTCAGAGAAAACTTTTTTGGGAAAGGTTTTAGAGAGCAAGAGAAGAAGTTTTAAGAGAGAATTTAGAAATACAACCGAAAAATCACTTTTCAAAGTGTCCCCTTTTCTTCAGGTGACTTCAACGAGCAGGCTGGGAGTTAGAGCAGCAGTCAATGCAGAGACAGAGCAAAGGCTCTTTACTTAACCCCCTGCTGTTCTACTATGAGGTGCTAAAGGCCAGAGACTTGAAGTTTTCTGGCCTCAGAACAACTCAGAAAGGCAGGTCAGCTACCATAGGAATGTGACTTAGACTTAAGACAGATAAACTTTTTATTATAATAAAGGCAACCCTAAATATCTTGCAAGACTAAGTCTTGCCCCCAACGACACCCTTCCCCCTCAGTTACCTTCAAGAGAGAACCAGAAAGCACAGCTAGAGCTGGCCCCCAGCAGGCTCCTTTTTCTCTTTAGCTCTCTGTGCTTAAGTAAGCGCTGTGAAAATGTTTTGTGCTTGAGTAAGTGCTAGGAAACCTAACTCTTTGTTACTGCTCTGTACTTAAATGAATGCTTTAAAAAATATCCAGAAGATGTCCCAAACCGGTAAGAAGGACACATGCTCCACTATGTTCATAGCAGCCTTGTTTATAATAGCCAGAAGCTGGAAAGAACCCAGATGCCCCTCAACAGAGGAATGGATACAGAAAATGTGGTACATCTACACAATGGAGTACTACTCAGCTATTAAAGAGAATGAATTTATGAAATTCCTAGGCAAATGGATGGACCTGGAGGGCATCATCCTGAGTGAGGTAACCCAATCACAAAGGAACTCGCACAATATGTACTCACTGATAAGTGGATATTAGCCCAGAAATTTAGAATGCCCAAGATATAAGATACAATTTGCTAAACACATGAAACTCAAGAGAACGAAGACCAAAGTGTGGACACTTTGCCCCTTCTTAGAAATGGGAACAAAACACCCATGGAAGGAGTTACAGAGACAAAATTTGGAGCTGTGACAAAAGGATGGACCATCTAGTGATTGCCATATTTGGAGATCCTTCCCATGATCAGCTTCCAAACGCTGACACCATTGCACACACTAGCAAGATTTCGCTGAAAGGACCCAGTTATAGCTCTCTCTTGTGAGACTATGCCGGGGCCTAGCAAACACAGAAGTGGATGCTCACAGTCAGCTATTGAATGGACCACAGGGCCCCCAATGGAGGAACTAGAGAAAGCACCCAAGGAACTAAAGGGAACTGCAACCCTATAGGTGGAACAACAATATGAACTAAGCAGTACCCCGGAGCTCTTGACTCTAGCTGCATATGTATCAAAAGATGGCCTAGTTGGCCATCACTGCAAAGAGAGGCCCATTGGACTTGCAAACTTTATATGCCCCAGTACAGGGGAATGCCAGGGCCAAAAAGGGGGAGTGGGTGGGTAGGGGAGTGGGGGTGGGTGGGTATGGGGGGACTTTTGGTATAGCATTGGAAATGTAAATGAGCTAAATACCTAATAAAAAATGGGGAAAAAAAGGAAAAAAAATGTTGCTATGAAAAAAAAATAAATCTTTTTTTAATGCCGTGCTTTAACCAGCACTGAGAACCAGCACTGAGCTCTCTAACTCAGTTCCTGGTGGACTAACTCATGCTCTTCAGCAGAGGGAATTAAGTGAAAGGATTTATTGTTAGTGCTCCTCTCTCTGGAGAGTGAGTGGGGAGCCCCTGGCTGGCCAGGTAAGAGGCTCAGAGCTCCTTAACTGTTTTTGAACCAGAGAGAAGTCCCTCACACAAACAACAACAACAACAACACACACACACACACACACACACACACACACACACACCGGAAAATGTGTGTGCTGCACCACCTTCCTTTATTGCTGTCAGACTTTTTATACTTTTAGACAAAAAGTTCTCTAAGAAAGAATTCCCTTATAGATAAAATGTTACATAAAAGGGAGTTACGGAAAGGTATCAGTAACAAGTGCAATGCAGTGTTTTATACGATAAGCTCACTATAAGTTCAGTTTTTACATGCCCTGGCCTGATCATAGTGCACACCTGTGGCTTCATCCTTGGACCTGAATATTTTTCCTTGAACACAAATTTGTCCCAAGCCTATTTTCTCCTTTTAGTGTAATTTTGAAAGCTTGTTGTATCTTTTATTATGCAGCCTTTACTTACTATTCTGAGGCACGGGCACTGTCTATTCCTGATTCTAACTTTATTACATCTTTCTAGCAAAACAACTAAAACCATCTTAAAGCTTTCTTCCCAAAAGGATTTGAATCAAATCAGGAATTCTATGAAATCATTAATTCATCTAAACAGCATTAATTCATGAAAGTTCATCTTTAGGTTGATCTATACGAAATCTGCTCAATAGAGTGGGTGATGCTCTGGAACCCTTAGATTATCTATGACAGGAAAGGCATATCAGCTGCAGGAAGCAACCCAGAGATGAAGCCTCTTGAGAGCTTGCCTCTCAGAGCTCAGCCATCATAAGCCTCCAGGAAGGTCCCCTTTCCTCGATGGCTCCTGACAAGAACCACAAGAATAAAATAGGATGATATACTAACAGCAGTTATGAACTTAAGCCTTCATAATAGTGAGCTTTTCCTAAAAAAGCATAGTTTTTAAATCTCCATTCATTTTATTATCTTTACAAAAGACCAAAGGGAAAAGATGCTATGCAGAACTAAAAAGCCAGCCTTCCTTTTATGAAGGAGACGACCTTTGCCTTTGTTAGAAGAGGTTCAGAAACCCTGGCAGGTCACAGAGGTCACAGCAGGGCTAGAACCCAAGTTCAGTGCCTTAAATGTTGGCTGATTTTATTTCCTTAACTTAGAATCTTCCAACTTCACTTTTGGAAATGTTGGCATCGATTGTCCTTCATGCCTCTGAAATGAATTCTGGAATGTATGAGCAATTGGGTATGAAATGTCACCAAGCTATAGGCTGGGGCATATATTATCTAATAAAGGCGTCTACTTGGGTATTCTTCAAATGCCTACAAATTGGGAAATACAGTAGAAACATAAAAGACATGGTTCTACAGGGAAAGCTAATCTACCCTGATGGTATAGGTTGTCTAGTCTAGGCTACCTGTGGGGATTGGCTGCAACAATGTAAGCTTTATTGTTACTCATGGTCTCACACTGGACAAGGAGGAGCTTTCTGCCACTTTGGAGCATCTCACACTGTAGTCCAGGTTGGTCTGGAGCTCTGGATAACTCCCCTGCCTCAGCTTTCCTAGTATATGCACCATCATGCCTAGTTTCTTTGGTTTGTTAACTATGCTATGGTTTAAATGGGCTTTTCTATCTATCATATATATGTTGTGAAAACTGTTTATAGTACCTTGTTTTATTTTTATTTTACTTTTTATTTCTAGGACATACACAGTTAAAAATTCCTCCTCTAGACTGATTGAAACTCATTCATTGGTTTAAATGAAAGTTAAATGGGTAGGGGATATGTTAGACGTATGTATATCTTAACATAGAGTTAGTGAGTCAACTCTCAAACTCAAGAGGAAAGACATATTACTAATGAAGTGCAGAGGGCCAAGGTTAGGGCTAGCGGCAAGGAACACTTGTTATCCTCTTGCTGAGGGCTTCATTTGGCTTTCCAGCACCAACTTGGTGACTCAGGCTCGAAACCTATTCTAACTCCAGTCCCAGGAGATCTAATACCCTCTTCTGTCCTTTGAGTGCACCAGGAATACACACGGTGTGGAAAAAAGAGCAAAATAAAATAAAATTGATTTCTAGAGAGAGTTTTAAATGAAGACTAAAAAAGAGGCCTCATAGTTATAAAATGTACTGCCACTGTTCCAGAATGGCTCATGGAAGCTTGTGGCTTACTATTAACTTGGAAACACGAATAAATGATGAAAATTAAAGTATCCAGTCCAAGTCTTCTGGCTATATGATGTTGTCACGGTCTTGCTTTCACACTGATCACTCTGTACCCCTGCAGCATCTCATGGACAGGGCAGGCCCCGCTTCAGTGTGACAGAATGCTGCTTGCTACAAGCTGCATTTCCTAGGGCAGGAGCCAGCGGGGAGTTATGGTGGCTTCAGGGGCTCGAGGTGGACACGAAGTCCACACAGTGGCCTCTGCACTTTCAATCATTAACAGGTCTTTTCTGGTCACAAGACTGAGGCAGGAACTCTGGGAACTGTAAATGCGCAAGATGTAGTTAACAATGTATTAGGTTTTTCTAACTCTGTCCCTCTCTGTGTCCCTCTGTCTCTGACTCTCTCTAGGTCTCTCTTCTTTCTTTTGAAGACTACTGTAGGTGGGTGCCACTATGTCTAAAAATAGGAATAACAACGCCCACTGCATACACACCGGAGGACAGAACACAGACCTCCTCTACCTGCACCTGGGAAGTTGTGAACCCGGAGTTGGGGCGCGAGTGCCTGGGTGGCGGCAGAAATCCCCAGGCATCAGTAGGCAGCTACCCCAGTCGGAACCACCGGCCGCCTGCTGTGCAGTTCTCCAGTGCAGATAGATCTCCTGGAGCCTAGAACTTGAAAGAAAGAAAAAAAAAAAAAAAAAAGCCTCCCGGCAGACAAGAGTAGGACCTTGCTTGCGGTCCTGGGTGACTTACCCTCCTCTAGAGTAGGAAACAAAACCTCCTAAGCTCCAGAAGGTCTGTGGGGAAAGAGGTGGGCTGGCTTTCCCTAACTTCGCTAGGCTCCCCCTCTCGGTTTACGCCTGTACGGTCTGGCGGCGCACGTCTTGCTCCTGGTTGCGCCAATGGGGAACTTTGGTCCTCTCCGGCCACCGTGGCGGCAATATGGCTGCGCCCATGGAGAAGAAGGCGCATTCCAGAGCAGAAAGCCGACCCCAGCTCGCTCGCTCGCTCATGGACCGTAGCGCGGAGTTCGGCCGGTGGAAGGCGCAGAGTCTGAGCAAGGCGGACCTTAGCCGCAAGGGCAGTGTGGACGAGGACGCGGTGGAGGTGGTGGAGCTCCTGAACTCGCGGGAAGAGTTTTTCACCACCAGCTCCTGCGCAGGGCGCATCCTCCTTCTGGACGGGGTGAGGCCCGGGCCGGGGGAGGCTGTGCAATGCTAATGCGTCCTCCGGGTGATGGTGGAGCTAGCTTAAGTGGCGAAGGCTGGGGATTGGATTTACAGAGCGCTGGAGGAGCTCGAGTCTCCAAGTCCCTTCGGTCACGCTCGCCCTCGAGCCGCGCTAACCCAATCACTGTCGCTATGAGATGGGCGCCCGAAGGTTAAGGGGTCGCTGCCCCCTGGTGGCCGGTGTCATTATTACAGCCCTGGGCATTTTAGCTCTAAATGAAACAGTACTGTAGATACATGGTCAAAGCCCCTGGCTGCACGCTCTCATCCTCTTCCTGTCCCACAACACAGGATAACTAGACAACACGTGAAATAGGGTAATTTATTTCCAACATTTCTCATCGTGCCTGGCCCCATATTGCTGGTTAAAAGTCGCTAGGTTCCGCTTGGTTCTTCACGTACTGAAGTCCCAGATTATCGAGGTCTGTTCATGTTTATATTGCTTCCACCACTCCCGTTCTGTTCATGGACACTCTTGCTCACAAGCTAGCTGCCCACACCTCTTCTACAACTGCCCTGCCTGGGTTTATTCAGACGAGTCTCCAAAACACTGTTGTCTCTTCTCCAAGCCATGTTTCACAACACATTCATATGTATATGCATATGAGGGATGCATACACATATATGTATAATATATTTATAAATGTATAAATATATATGTATATACTATGTGTAAAATATCTATAATGAAAACATATTATAATTATGATTATACAAAATATAATCATAATAGAATATGATATATATTTTATATATTTTCATTTTTAAGCAGAATTTACTTTAGAAAATCCAAATTTATATTGTTCTGTAACCTGCAATCCTTTCCTCATTTTAACCAACTGCCAAGATTGAACTATTTTCTTTAGTTACTTGTCTTTGTCTTGTTCCTGTTCTTCATTTAGGAGTGGCAGAGTACTGAGAACCGAACTTAGGGTCTCGATCATGCTCAGCAAACACTCTACCACTGAGTGAAACTTCCAGCCTCCTCCCTACCTTTTGTTTTTTTTTTTTTTTAAACCTTCTAAAACAGGATCTTTCAAAGCTGCATAGACTGATCTTGAACACATTTAATAGACCAAGAACTCCTGGAACCTGTGGTCCTCCTGCCTCAGCTTCTGGAGTAGCTGTCCTATAATGCTTCCCCTATATCTACATAGCTGAGACACGACTCTCCAAGCTCCACTGTTATGCCAGACACAGAAAGAGGTGCAGACAAGCACAGTGCCCACTTAAGAGTGGCTGTCCATTCTGAGTTGTCATAGGATGCTTTCTGAACCTTGTCTAGCTTATGTATCTTATACTTGGTGGCTATTTATTTTTACTCTGCTTTATTAGAAAAGAAGGAAAGTGAAAAAAAAAATCAGGGTGGAGAAAACATAGGTAAGCCAGAGATGTTCCAAGTCGTGGTGTGACATTGTGTACATTTGCTAAGCATAAACCACTCATTTGGCTCGGAGGTTGTTTATAACAGCCAGCCCATGTTCCTAGAGCCTCACTATGAAAACCGGTCGTTCAGGGCCCACGCTTCCCCCACCAGCTCCCAGAGGAGCCTCCAGAGCTTTGTGTGCGTGGTTGTTGTAGAGATGCGGTGGTCTTCATGTGTGTGGTTTTCTGCTCTCCCTTTGCAGACTCTGAGGGAAGGATCTGTATATACCGATTAGAATTTGCAAAGAAGCAGTGTTTAGGTCGCTGTTGGAATGACAGCCTCTCCAGAGCTTTGACACATTGCTCCTCGCTGCTTTGCATATGCAGTCTACTTTAGGGATCTCAAATACATTTCCATAGTGGTGAGGAACATGTCGAAAGGTGTGCCCATCCCAGACGTCAGCAAATGGTCGGCCTTCCGTAGTGTTAGCCACCCTGTTCTACAGGAGGTGCCTTCTCCCTTTTTCACTTTTTTATGGTGAAATACTGCTAACATATAAGTCCTTCATCCTTTTCTTCCAGCAAACACATGCCCAGAGAGGCTTGTGACCCAGGGTAGGTGTGCTCAGCTGCCATTCATAAGATCTTGGGTTTCATCCCCAGCAGCACAACACAAACACAGAAGCAAACCAAAAGCACGCCCCTGTTTCTGAAGACACCTGAGTACTTTTACCATCTGAGCCCTAAGTTACTTGAATTGATTTTTCTCCTAGGTTATCTTTACCCAAAATACACTGAATTATTTTTCAGTCATCTTTCTGAGTACTAACTTAAGAATGCCCACCATGTTCTACAATGCAAATGTACTCATCTTGCTAAGTTTTACAGTTGAGTTGTCTGTCATTTTAGAGCACAGAAGGCTCTGGAGTTCAGAAGCAACACTGCTGCTGGCTGCTGGTCACACACAAACCGTGTGCGAGAGACGATGTGGTAAGTTTTTAAGTTAAAAAGTGATCTGCAACTCAGCAGGGAGGCCTGCCTCTTCAGCAGCACAGAGGTGAGGGTGGGCACATGGCTCACTGGGTTCAAATCTCACATTCAGCTCTGTTATTTAATAACTTTGCAACCTGGTAAAAAAAATATAAAAGAAGAAGGGACTTCACTCTGCCTTGCTAGCTTCAATGTTGGAAATAAGAGTATATCATTTACCACGATCCCTTCTGGACACGCTCATGGCTGTGCCCAGTGTGTCGTCTCTGAGCCTGCAGAGTGAGCACAGGGAAGGTTGTACCAGGCAGAGACCTTCCCTCCGGGTCCCTGTGGACATCCGGCCCCATCCTCTGCAGAAATGAGGAAAGGAGAGAAGTGGACACAAAGAGGTGTGGCTGGTTCCAGCATTCTCGTGTGGAATGGGGAGGGCTCCATGCCCTTCATAGGCTCCACAGGAAACTAAGTAAAATAAGCAAAGAATAATGTTTGTAATAAAAATGAGGGCAGAGGACGCAGATGTCTCAGACAGAGTGGGTAGTGAGAGCTAGAATGTCTAGGAAGCAGAAGGTGGGTGGGAGAACAGGTTGACAGGACAGGGCTGGGCAGCCGCACCTCATGCTGACCCTTGGTTCCCTCAGATGGCAGCTCTGAAGGGTGCAACCAGCGAAGCTGTTTTGAAGTTTGAACCTTTTATCCTCCATGTGCAATGCCGGACACTGCAGGACGCACAAACCCTGGTAAGACGTTGAACTTGCTCTTGAATTGAGATGTCTTTCAGTAGAATTAATTTTAAGCTTTAAGCCACCTTTTAAAATTATTTAATGTTGATTGATTCAGCTAATGTTTTGACTTAATTGTTCTCATATGTTTGCTTGGTCTAGCTATTTATGTCAAGTGTTAGGAGTAGGGACTCCCGGTCATCTCTGGGAAAGTAAAATGAGTACCCACACCTGGCCCGCGGTCTCCCTCAGCGGGAGGATTCATGTGGATTTCACAGTGCTGTGTCTTTGGTTTTCTGGCTGAGTTCTAGACGAGAGCTCAAGAACTGCATGTCTGAGGTCTCCCTGCTCACCTACACCTTTTACTCCATTACATGCAGAGTCGTCTCATTGCAACATAATTTAGTAAATCATGAGCCACAGAGCATCCGGGTAGAGCTGTGTGCAGTCCTTGCTCACAAGCTGCTCTGAAGAACTCCCTGAAGCTGAGACTGAAAAGGACGAAGCAGAGTTAGGCCTGCAGCTGGGAGATGAAGATTCCGAGCAGATTAGAGTGTTCCCTGTTTCAGAAGCAAGAAAGGTCTGGTGTGTTCACAGAGCAGAAGAAGCAGGCCATAGAGGGGAGGGGGGATGAGGAGAGAGGAAGATGGAGGCCTCTAGGCCAGAAGAGGTCTGGTTGCCTTGTCAGGCAAGGGCTAGCTGCAAAGGCTTGGCGCACTGTACTTTGAGAGCCTAGTTCTGCCACAGTATATTAGGGCTCAGCTGTAGTGTCCTGGAGTGTGGTGGCATGGCCTGAGAGGACACCAAAGAACATGAGAGGGTGACAGAGTCAAAATGTTTTAGCTTCTGCATTAACAGAGTGATGAGGCCGCTCAAGAATTAGACAGCCTGAGGGGAGAAGTGGTGAAGAGATCACAGCAGTGCCATAGTGTCACAGCGCCCTAGTGTCACAGCATCACAGCGCCCTAGCACCATAGAGAAGTGTCCAGGCTTCAGACGTGCGTCTTATTCTGGATGCCTTACAGACAACCACCTCTCCCTTGCCTCTCTCATGGCCTTCCTCTGTGAATGCACAGCAGTGGCATCTCTTATAAGGTCATCATCACCCCTGTTGACTTAGGTCCCTACCTTGACAACCTTATCCAGCATGACCAACATAAAGGCCCTTTCTGCAAATGTTGTCGCTGGGGTTAGCACAACTTGAAAGCCACTTCAGTTCTAACACCAAAATGTGGTTGGTGTTTGTGTAAAAGGCTGCTCTGGAGTATAGACTGGCCTGCAGATGCACACTGGAGAGATGTTAGCATGCACCATTTAAAGCCATGTGCCCGGAAGCACTCACTGTGGAGAGAGTGAGAGGAAGCAGGAACACTTAGACACGCTTTCAAAGCCTTGGTTGAGACACAGTGCTCCGCAGCCTGCGACTTTGTTTCCCCTAGACTTGGATCTGCCTTGTTCTCATCTTGCTCCAGAGCAAACACCAGTGCTGCGTCCACAAGCTTTACTCACCATCCATATCTCAGTGCTGTCTTAGTTAGGGTTCCATGGCTGTAAAGAGACACCATGACCAGAGCAACTCTTGTAAAGAAAATGTCTAAGCAGGACTGGCTTACAGCTCCAGGGATCCGATTCATTATCCTGGTGAGAAGCATGGCAGCATTCGGACAGATGTAGTACTGGAGAAGGATCTGAGAGCTCTACATCTTGATTCTTCTGCAGGTAGCCAGGAGGAAACTGTTCTGTACTGGGTGGAGCCCGAGTATAGGAAACCTCAAAGCCCACCCCACAGTGACACACTTCCTCCAACAAGGCCATACTTCCTAGTAGTTCCACTCCCTGTGGGCCAAGCATTCAAAAAACAGGCTCAGGGAGCCACACCTATTCAAACCTCCACACAGGCCCAGGTCCAGTTCCCAGTGCTAATCCCAGTGGAGCCCGGATGCGCTCTCCTGGGCCAAAGCTGTGGTGGAAGTCTAACATGCTGACTGCAGGTGAGAGCTCAGCAGTAGAGCACAATTGTGCCCTGCCTGTGAGCACACTCAGTGTTGCCCAGCCTGTCAGGTACCAGAGAAGAGTAGAAAGGGCCTCTGGTGTCTCCCCATAGTTGGTATTTATTCCAGGGGAGGGAGACGAGCAGTCAGAAGACAGACACTTTCTCACTGGGGTAAGTGCTGTTGGCGGCATGGTCAGGGCACTGTGCTAGAGAGCAGTGAGGAGAAGCTCCAAGCCCAACTCTCATAGCTGCGGCTTTCTTCAGGACTGGAAAGGATGCTAAGGGAGCTTTCCCCTTTCTTAGAGAAATCGCTTCATTTGTTTGAAGTTTGCTTCTGTCTAGCATGGTTTGGTCATCAGCCGTAGCTTGCGGTCACTGGCCAGAGCCTGTGTTACCCTCTGTTGGTGACGTTTCCAAGGCTGCTCTTGGGGTGTGTGTAACAGGCATTGTGATGGCTTTGAAGCGCAGTCCACACAGCCCAGCACATCAGTGGGTTTATAGTTATCTGTTTCTGCCACCGATGGGACTCAGCTGAGGGTCTGGCTTGTTGGCACACCACAACCTAGGGTGCTATGTTTTCTTACAGCACTCAGTGGCAATTGATTCTGGCTTCAGGAACTCTGGCATCACCGTGGGAAAGCGAGGGAAGACCATGCTGGTAAGGTGCCATTGGCAGGAACAGTTCTGTAACTGCTGTCTTTTCTACCTGTGCCCCAGTTCCCAAATAAGGACTCTGAGGATTATTCAGGAGTAAATGCCTAGGCCATAAGTTTGGGCTTGTTCCCAATTCATTTATCCTGTTTAAGCTGGTCTAAGTTCTGTTATATGACTCGTTACCACTCCTCAGCTTCCTGTGTCCAACTTCCTAGAGTCCAGGTGGTGTCTTCCCGCCTGACTATCTCCCAGCATTCCCCTCTCTGTGTCTGGATGCCCCACCCTCTAACCCTGCATCAGCTTACTGGCCATCAGCTTTTTATTGACAGGTGATGCTTCCACACAGTACAGAGACTCTCTTGACACAGTTCTGTAAGTCTGACATGAACAAGATCGCTGGGACTGTCTGTTAGCACTCCTGCCCATTCCCTCCTTCTCAGAATTCCTTACTGTTGTCTGGACCCCAGGAAAAGTGTACAGGCCCCTCCTTAAATAGGAAATCCAGACTTTGGATTCATATCTGAGTCCCTGCTTTAAACCACACTCTCTGCTTACTTTGAACCTGTTCCTTGCTCTACTGGCCTCATCCTGAGACATCCAGGATAATGGGATAAATATGGTTGTGCTGTGTAGAGAGATTCATATGCATCAAGTCTTTCATATCGATACAAGTCTTTCATATCAATAATCTCTGTCCACGGCTGTGCTTCATAAACACGTGCGAGCTCCATAATGCCTGCATCTGTTGTCTCCTCAGAGCTCACACAGATCATTACCCTTGAACCAAGTCCAGCCTGTGGGGAGCAGTTCACTCTACCCTCTGATGAATGATTGCACACAGCTTGCTGTGTATCACTGCATCAAAACTGAGTAGTGTGTGATCTGCAAAAGCAAGGAAATTTCCCTTCACAGAAAATGTTTGCCAGCCCTTGACCTAGATGACCGCAGGGTCCTTCCAGCCTGTCCCTGTCCCTTCCTGGCCAAGCCGGCCCACAGTAATTTTGCCCAATTCTGATCTCTGGTATTTGCTGTTCACACAGCACAGGCTATAGCTGAACATTGTCAAATTCCTGCTATTCTAGATCCTTCCACTCTTTCTATTTTTAAGAAGGAGCCTATTTCCCAAATAGAGGTGGCTTTCAAGGAACGTAAAGCGTGACTAAATAGTCAGTCAAAGTCCTCACTCTATAACATATCAGGTGCCCGAGGAAAAGTTCACACGTTTCTTTATCTTTCTCTCCATTTTTCCCTGTTTCCAGTTAGTCACTGGTCTGATCGTATCTGCCTCTGTGCCTTTGCCAGCCAGGCCCTGCACCCTGGCCCTGGTCCTGAGGCAGCACCCGCATCTATCGCCTCATTTCTAAGATTGTCTCCTGACAGGCTTCTGTGAGGTCTCCTTCAGCCCTTCCAGTCTCTGACCAGTATTGCCAGAATCTCTCCTTAAAACACAACCAGGGTCTCCCTGATACTCACAGGCTTAAACTGTGTGTGTGTGTGTGTGTGTGTGTGTGTGTGTGTGTGTGTGTGTGTGATGTTCCAGCCATGTAATCTGTTCTACCGATGTTGCTGCTATGACTAGAACATCCACTGTTTTTATGTCTGATGAAATTGTCCTTGGCCCTGGAAATACCACTCAAATGCTTGCTTTGGTGTGGAGCTGAGCCTCAGACTTCACCAGAGCATCTGTCATGTTCTGCTCCAATGTATATGGAGTTCTGTAGGCTTCTTGTATGTTCATGGGCATCTCTTTCTTTAGGTTAGGGAACTTTTCTTCTATAACTTTGTTGAAGATATTTACTGGTCCTTTAATTGGGGAATCTTCTCTCTCTTTTATGCCTATTATCCTTAGGTTTTATCTTCTCATTGTGTCCTGGGTTTCCTGGATGTTTTGGGTTAGTAGCTTTTTGCATTTTGCATTTCTTTGACTATTGTGTCAATGTTTTCTATGGTATCTTCTGCACCTGAGATTCTCTCTTCCATCTCTTGTATTCTGTTGGTGATGCTTGTGTCTATGACTCCTTATCTCTTTCCTAGGTTTTCTAACTCCAGGGTTGTCTCCCTTTGTGATTTCTTTATTGTTTCTATTTCCATATTTAGATCCTAGATAGTTTTATTCAGTTCTTTCACCTGTTTGACTGTATTTTCCTGTAATTCTTTAAGGGATTTTTGTGTTTCCTCTTTAAGGTCTTCTACCTGTTTACCTGTGTTCTCTTGTATTTCTTTAAGGGGGTTATTTATGTCCTTCTTAAATTCCTCTATCATCATCATGAGATGTGATTTTAAATCAGAGTCTTGCTTTTCTGGTGTGTTGGGGTAACCAGGGTTTACATTGGTGGGAGAACTTGGTTCTGATGATGCCAAGTAGTCTTGGTTTCTGTTGCTTATGTTCTTGCCCTTACCTCTCGCCATCTGGTTATCTCTGGTGTTAGCTGGTCTTGCTGTCTTTGACTGCAGCTTGTCCCTCCTGCAAGCCTGTTTGTCAGTACTCCTGGGAGACCAGATATCTCCAGGAGGAATTTGGGTATGGAGAGCTGTGGCACAGGGTCAGCTCTGGGGTGTAGACAGAAACCAGAAGGATCCTGTCCTCAGCTGTTCCTTTGTTCCTGTGTCCTGATGTATCTATCTGGGAAGGCCCCTCTTGGTCCAGGAGTTTGAGCAGAAGTGGTAGTCTTACCTGTGCTTGCAGGTGTGTCAGGACTCCTGGAAGAACAGCTCTCTCCTGGCAGTATTTGAGTATGGAGAGCTGTGCACAGGCTTAGCTCTGGACACAGACGGAAACATGATATTAGCATGTTTCATTTGTGAGTGTGTGCACACATACAAGGATTCATGTGCTTCTTCTGTCAGTTGTTTATTTCTAAATGTGAGCTCTTATAGGCAGGAACCAGGCTTTTCTCGGCTACTGGGAAGCTAGGAAAGATCCATTACATGAGTTTCTATTCTTCAGTGCAAGTGGGCTTTGTTTGTTTTGTTTAGTTTGCTTCTGTGCTTACTCTGTACCCAGCTTTGGGGCGCACAAGGATGGGCTGACTGTTTCCGTGACAGTTGCTGAGCTCACAGCCTCATAGCCCTGAGGAGGCAGCCGTGCTGCATGGTGGAGGAAGCAGGGCTTCCTGATTGCCGTCCTCAGCTCACGCAGATGCTCCAAGACACTCATTTTTCCTTGAGGCCTCTGTTGATGTGTCATCTATTTCTGTTCTTTAAATCATGTGCTAAGGCTTCTAAGCCATAGTGAGATTGAAACTGTACAAAGTTATTAAATTCTTTGATATCATCTCCTTCTCTGAAAAAGGATGTATAGACTGTCCTTGCAGAAGTCTGTTTCATCTCCTTTGGTTGGTTTGAGGTTGATAAATTCCATGAGGTCAAGGGCCTACAAGCTGTAACGGAAGTTAACTGTTCGAACCGAGCCCTGACTGGGACTTGACTCAACTTCAGAGGCTCTGTTCTTCACGTCTAAACTCCTACCTATTCCAGGCTGTCCGGGGTACACATGGATTGGAAGTCCCATTAACCCACAAGGGAAAGCTGATGGTGACAGAGGAATATATTGAGTTCCTGTTAACTATAGCAAATCAGAAAATGGAGGAAAACAAGAGAAGAATTGGGAGGTACAGTCAATTATTTATTCCCATGTTACTCGCATCTGCCCACGTCATACTTGGAATTGGGGAGCATGTCCTTATAGTCCAGACTGCTTAGATACTCATCTCTGTCCTACGGAGGAAAGGAAGGTTAACTGAGGTCTGCAGTGGAACTAGAGCCACTGAGAAGGGCGCTCCATGATTGCAGAAGGAGGCTTTGCAGAGTAGATAGAGGTGACCACCAGTAACACTGCTAAAGAGAGTCTGACAGCGGTGGGGACAGCTTGAGGGGAGTTGTGCACACTGCCTTCTCCTTTCACCCTGACAGTGTCTTAGACCCCAGGCTAGTTCAACAACCAGCTATTGTCATGGAGAAAATCTGGAATTGCCTTGTTGGTCAACTAGGAAGGAGACTAGATTCCAATGCACATCTTTCTACTGTGGCTCTCCAGTTGGACCTGCTGGCAAATGGATGAACTTATGGTGCCCTTTAAACAGAGTTTCTGTAGATGTTGCCTGCCTTCTGTGTACAAGCAGTGCCACTCAAGTCCCCTAGTGCATGACTGTGTACGTGTGTGGACATCTGTGTGCATGACTGTACATGTGTGGACATCTGTGTACATGACTGTGTATATGTGTGCATGTATGTATATGTGTGAGTGCATGTGTGTATGCATGCATTGTATGTGTGTGCATGAGTATATGCATGTGTGTATATGTGTAAGTGCATGTGAGCATGACTGGGTGTGTGGGGTGAATGGGTTTGCATGTGTGTTGCATGAGTGTGTGCGTGTGTGTGTGTGTGTGTGTGTGTGTGAGAGAGAGAGAGAGAGAGAGAGAGAGAGAGAGAGAGAGAGGGAGACAGAGCAAGCCAAAGCACACTGTTGTAGAGGTCAGATGACAACTTTGTGAATTACATGATTTTGAAGATGAAGCTCACACCATCAGGCCTGTGTGACAACTTCTTTTGCCTCCTGGGCCATCTCACTGTGGCTCACCAGTACAAGTTGTACCTTTCCAAGTTACAGAGCGATGGACATTTTTATGTAACTTCCCTTGTTCTTTCTCCCCACACTTTTAGAAGTCTCACATTACACCACTGCCTAAGTATCTCTCGGTCAGTCATTTTTCTTTCCATCTACATTGCCTCTCTCTTCAAGACCTGTAAAGCAGCCCCTCAGGCTGCTCTCAGTGCAGGATGTAGACAGGATGTCTGTCTGTCTGTCTGTCTGTCTGTCTGTCTGTCTTCATGTTAGTGGGTCTCTGCATTGATGTCAGAGTCATGTCTTTATACTGGAGAAGAGCCCGTGCCTTGTCTTGCCTGCCTGAACCCCCTAACTACCTAGAGATGTCCAACTGCAGCTAAGACAAAGGTGCCAGTGACAACAGTGGGACCTAGTCTCTACAGCAGCCTGGGTTCAACCCTGTCCCACCAAGTCACTCAGCCCTGGTCTGTCACGACACTCTTGTATTTTGATTGTGTCATCAGTAACTTAGGGGAGATGCCACCTCAGAGAAGAGTTGCCCTCATCATTAAGTAGCGTATACTTCATGATAGGCTTCAGCACCTGCCGTGGACGCAGAACAGGGAGCCCTTCCTCCTTCGCCACTCACAACTCTGAAGGCTAGAATTCCTAGAGGTACTGAAACCTCCCCTAGGGAGCTGTGTGACCTGTACCAGACTGGAGTGGGGGCTGGGGACAGCTGATTCCTTACCACAGTTGTCATCTCAGCATGCAGCCTGAGGATCCTGGTTTAGGAAAATTGATGACAAATCCTGCCACAAAGCATGGACAATCTAACCAAAGCAAAGCCTTCAGGTAGGCAGCTGGCACCTGCAGACATGATCTGCGCACGGACACCCACCACCACAGAGCTTACTGTCCACCAGGTAGACTGGGCTGTGGGAGTGGGTACAATACCACAGGAAGCAGCCGTTCAGTTTCTCGTGTTTTCTGCCCTGAATTCCAACAAGTTTATAAATATAGCACAAGATCAACTAACTCTACACCTGGCAAAGTTAATTGAGCCATGCTCACCAACCATAAAATCAAATTATGAGTTAAATCCATTGACTCAAAAATGTGTTTTGAGATGATAGTTTGCATGCCGCTATCAAGAGAGCAGGCTCATCATATAAAATCAGGGAAAAATTAAAGAAGGATAAAAGTGTCTTAAGATCCTGATTAGAAGAATGCGTGTGGATTCAGAGTGTGCGAGCAAATTAGGGCTCCTCAGGGAGCAGCCAGATGCAGGCACAGAACTCCTGATCCTAGGAGCGAAAGGGCTGTTAGCCACGGGCAGGTATGGGGAGGGACATATCTCTCAAAGAATTTGGAAGCCTCAGCCCAACAAGTAACAGTTGATCAACCACAAATAGCTTAGCAGCATGACAATTAAAGTTGAGTTAAAGTACTTAAAAATATTTGTGTATGTATGTGTTATTTGTGTACATGTGTGTGTATAGGTATGATGCATGTGTGTATGGCGTATGCACATGTGATAGGTATGCATACATATGTGTGAGTGTGAAGTATGTCTGATCACATGTGGCATATATGTGAGACTGGTGTATGTGTGTATGGTGTATGTGCACATGTGTACAAGCTTATGTATGTATATGATGTATGTATGTGATACCTGCAGATGAGTGCAGATATGTGTGTGGTGTGTGTGTGTGTGTGTGTGTGTGTGTGTGTGTGTGTGAGTGTGGGGAAGGGTAGATGTGTGTGGTACCTGTGTGCAAGTGTACATATGTGTAAAGCCCTGTGTCCTGCCCTGTCATTCTTTACCTTATCCCCTTGAGACAGGGCTCCTCACTCAGCCTGGTGCTAGGGTGGTGTCAGGAAGTCCCGGCAGGCAGCCTTCTGGGCCCTGTAGCTCACATGAGCCTTTTACACGGGTGCCAGGATCTGAAGTCCGGTCCTCATGCTGATGCAGCAAGCACTGTTACCACCGAGCCGTCTCCTCATGCCCTAAAATAGTCTTAGTAGAGAAAAGGTCTTGTTCCTGTTCCTGCTTATGAAGCGCAGTTCCCACGCCTGTTTCTCTGTGGGAAGGGACTCAGCCAACAGAACAGCGGAGAGCCTGCAGTGTCTGGAGCTAGGCAGGACAGTCCAGGGAGCATGGCCTGCTTTGTAAAGAGCCAATTTGGAGACTGGAAGAGACAGGGACTGACAGACACTGTAAGATATTTCATACATAACAACTTCCAGGTGGAAAACTCCAAGTTTGTAGGTCTGCCTCTGACTACAAGAGGAAGGGTTTCGGTGTCTGTTAGCAGAAGGTTAAGACCTGGATCCCACAAAGCCATGTGGCCCTGAGTAGAAAGAAATTAACCATGTTCTTCTTTTCATCAGCTGTGTAATAAAATATTAAATAAAACAGAATAAAGGGCTGAATATATTGGCATATAATATTGTTAAGAATAAAGAAATCAGAAAGGCAATGTAATTGAGTCTGTTTGCAGCAGTTGAATTTTTTTTTTTTATCTTTTTTACTGTGGTAAAATATATGTAACAGAAATTTACCATTGTAACCAATGGCATTGCGTGCATTCACATGATTAGTAACCATCACCATCCACCTTCAGAACCTTCATCCTCCTGAACAGAAACTACATCCTCTGAGCACCAGCCACTCTCAGAACACCCCATTCTCTGTGTGTGTGCACCAGACTCTGTCCTGTTGTGTAGCTGCTGTCTCTGTACTCTGTTGTGTAGCTGCTATTTCTGTACTCTGTTGTGTAGCTGCTGTCTCTGTACTCTGTTGTGTAGCTGCTGTCTCTGTCCTGTTGTGTAGCTGCTGTCCCTGCACTCTGTTGTGTAGCTGCTGTCTCTGTCCTGTTGTGTAGCTGCTGTGTCTATGTACTCTGTTGTGTCACTGCTGTCTCTGTCCTCTGTTCTGTTGTTGCTGTCTCTGTCCTGTTGTGTAGCTGCTGTCTCTGTACTCATTTGTGTAGCTGCTGTCTCTGTACTCTGTTGTGTAGCTGCTATCTCTGTACTCTGTTGTGTAGCTGCTGTCTCTGTACTCTGTTGTGTAGCTGCTGTCTCTGTCCTGTTGTGTAGCTGATGTCTCTGTCCTGTTGTGTAGCTGCTGTCCCTGCACTCTGTTGTGTAGCTGCTGTCTCTGTCCTGTTGTGTAGCTGCTGTGTCTATGTACTCTGTTGTGTCACTGCTGTCTCTGTCCTCTGTTCTGTTGTTGCTGTCTCTGTCCTGTTGTGTAGCTGCTGTCTCTGTACTCATTTGTGTAGCTGCTGTCTCTGTACTCTGTTGTGTAGCTGCTGTCTCTGTACTCTGTTGTGTAGCTGCTGTCTCTGTACTCTGTTGTGTAGCTGCTGTCTCTGTCCTGTTGTGTAGCTGATGTCTCTGTCCTGTTGTGTAACTGCTGTCCCTGCACTCTGTTGTGTAGCTGCTGTCTCTGTCCTGTTGTGTAGCTGCTGTGTCTATGTACTCTGTTGTGTCACTGCTGTCTCTGTCCTCTGTTCTGTTGTTGCTGTCTCTGTCCTGTTGTGTAGCTGCTGTCTCTGTACTCATTTGTGTAGCTGCTGTCTCTGTACTCTGTTGTGTAGCTGCTGTCTCTGTACTCTGTTGTGTAGCTGCTGTCTCTGTACTCTGTTGTGTAGCTGCTGTCTCTGTCCTGTGGTGTAGCTGATGTCTCTGTCCTGTGGTGTAGCTGCTGTCCCTGTACTCTGTTGTGTAGCTGCTGTCTCTGTATTCTATTGTATAGTTGCTGTCTCTGTCCTGTTGTGTAGCTGATGTCTCTGTCCTGTGGTGTAGCTGCTGTCCCTGTACTCTGTTGTGTAGCTGCTGTCTCTGTATTCTATTGTGTAGTTGCTGTCTCTGTCCTGTTGTGTAGCTGATGTCTCTGTCCTGTGGTGTAGCTGCTGTCCCTGTACTCTTTTGTGTAGCTGCTGTCTCTGTACTCTGTTGTGTAGCTGCTGTCCCTGTACTCTGTTGTGTAGCTGCTGTCTCTGTCCTGTGGTGTAGCTGCTGTCCCTGTACTCTGTTGTGTAGCTGCTGTCTCTGTATTCTGTTGTGTAGTTGCTGTCTCTGTCCTGTTGTGTAGCTGATGTCTCTGTCCTGTGGTGTAGCTGCTGTCCCTGTACTCTGTGGTGTAGCTGCTGTCCCTGTACTCTGTTGTGTAACTGCTGTCTCTGTACTCTGTTGTGTAACTGCTGTCTCTGTCCTGTTGTGTAACTGCTGTCTCTGTCCTGTTGTGTAGCTGCTGTCCCTGTACTCTGTTGTGTACCTGCTGTCTCTGTACTCTGTGGTGTAGCTGCTGTCCCTGTACTCTGTTGTGTAGCTGCTGTCTCTGTCCTGTTGTGTAACTGCTGTCTCTGTCCTGTTGTGTAGCTGCTGTCCCTGTACTCTGTTGTGTAGCTGCTGTCCCTGTCCTGTTGTGTAGCTGCTGTCTCTGTACTCTGTTGTGTAGCTGCTGTCCCTGTACTCTGTGGTGTAGCTGCTGTCTCTGTATTCTGTTGTGTAGTTGCTGTCTCTGTCCTGTTGTGTAGCTGCTGTCTCTGTCCTGTTGTGTAGCTGCTGTCTCTGTACTCTGTTGTGTAGCTGCTGTCTCTGTATTCTGTTGTGTAGTTGCTGTCTCTGTCCTGTTGTGTAGCTGATGTCTCTGTCCTGTGGTGTAGCTGCTGTCCCTGTACTCTGTGGTGTAGCTGCTGTCCCTGTACTCTGTGGTGTAGCTGCTGTCTCTGTACTCTGTTGTGTAGCTGCTGTCCCTGTACTCTGTGGTGTAGCTGCTGTCCCTGTACTCTGTTGTGTAGCTGCTGTCCCTGTACTCTGTGGTGTAGCTGCTGTCCCTGTACTCTGTTGTGTAGCTGCTGTCTCTGTCCTGTTGTGTAACTGCTGTCTCTGTACTCTGTGGTGTAGCTGCTGTCTCTGTACTCTGTTGTGTAGCTGCTGTCTCTGTCCTGTTGTGTAGCTGCTGTCTCTGTCCTGTTGTGTAGCTGCTGTCCCTTTACCCTGTTGTGTAGCTGCTGTCTCTGTCCTGTTGTGTAACTGCTGTCTCTGTCCTGTTGTGTAGCTGCTGTCTCTATACTCTGTTGTGTAACTGCTGTCTCTGTCCTGTTGTGTAGCTGCTGTCTCTGTCCTGTTGTGTAACTGCTGTCTCTGTCCTGTGGTGTAGCTGCTGTCCCTGTACTCTGTTGTGTAGCTGCTGTCTCTGTATTCTGTTGTGTAGTTGCTGTCTCTGTCCTGTTGTGTAGCTGATGTCTCTGTCCTGTTGTGTAGCTGCTGTCCCTGTACTCTGTTGTGTAGCTGCTGTCCCTGTACTCTGTTGTGTAGCTGCTGTCCCTTTACCC
This sequence comes from Mus musculus, assembly GCF_000001635.26. Lineage (NCBI taxonomy): Eukaryota > Metazoa > Chordata > Mammalia > Rodentia > Muridae > Mus > Mus musculus. The sequence continues at coordinate 154,581,190 of NC_000069.6, read as the reverse complement.
TGTTGTGTAGCTGCTGTCTCTGTCCTGTTGTGTAACTGCTGTCTCTGTCCTGTTGTGTAGCTGCTGTCTCTATACTCTGTTGTGTAACTGCTGTCTCTGTCCTGTTGTGTAGCTGCTGTCTCTGTCCTGTTGTGTAACTGCTGTCTCTGTCCTGTGGTGTAGCTGCTGTCCCTGTACTCTGTTGTGTAGCTGCTGTCTCTGTATTCTGTTGTGTAGTTGCTGTCTCTGTCCTGTTGTGTAGCTGATGTCTCTGTCCTGTTGTGTAGCTGCTGTCCCTGTACTCTGTTGTGTAGCTGCTGTCCCTGTACTCTGTGGTGTAGCTGCTGTCTCTGTACTCTGTTGTTTAGCTGCTGTCTCTGTCCTGTTGTATAACTGCTGTCTCTGTCCTGTTGTGTAGCTGCTGTCCCTGTACTCTGTGGTGTAGCTGCTGTCTCTGTACTCTGTTGTGTAGCTGCTGTCTCTGTCCTGTTGTGTAGCTGCTGTCCCTGTACTCTGTTGTGTAGCTGCTGTCTCTGTCCTGTTGTGTAGCTGCTGTCTCTGTTCTGTTGTGTAGCTGCTGTCTCTGCACTCTGTTGTGTAGCTGCTGTCTCTGTACTCTGTTGTGATGTGGTGGAAGGAGCTGAAGGTCTAGCAGAAGGGAAGCAGCAGGCAGAGATGGAAACACGGTGCTCAACTAGACATGGCACCTGCATGGCTGGCTTCACCTGTGAGTGCTGCTCTTAAAGAGTTGAAAACACAGTTTTACAGTGATGAAGGCAAAGAAAGATGTAGTCGGTTGACTTTATAAGGTTAAAACACGACATTGTCACGCTTCGAAACAGAGGACCAGTTCGAGGATGGTTTCAGTCATTCATTTTCAAAATACTCATCTATTTAACCATATATTTAATTCGTTACAGGTTTTATAACTACCTACAACATGCTCTCAAACGAGAAACCATTTCAAACTCACATTCCAAGATCAAAGAGAGAAATAACCCACTTTGTACTCATAAGAATAGGCGGAGCCAAGGAAAAGCGCAGGGCCCATCGACCACTGAAGACAACGGGAGGGAGCTGGAAGACGGTGATGGCCTGGAAATCAGTGCTGCACTCTTCCTGGGAGACGACTGAGGCCTGGCACAGTGTCGTCTCTGGTGCACGGTATAAGGCTGCTCTTTACAAGAGTATCAAGGCTTGCTGAGGGCATCAACCCTACAGGAGGCAAGAGTTAATTTCTCTGTTTTAGAGAAACTTAAGTGTAAATGGCTTTTCAAAGTAGCTTTGTGTATGTTTGCTCTCTGAAGACTGCTTTTTAAGCACATTAGGAGTCACTCTACAAATAAACGTAAAGCTTCCTGTGTCTATTTATGTCAAATAGGAAAAGCAAGGTTACTTCTTCTCTGAGGTGGCCTCAGCATCATGAGCATGCGAGTTGGAGCCATGGGAACAACCTCACTCCAACCCTGAGCCTTTCTTACAGGGCAGCTCAGAATTTGCATTTCTTGCCCTGGACAAGTGTCTCCTCTTGCTTTGGCCGTGTGGATAAAAGTAACTGATATACACGTGAGTATTTTGTTCAGGGAAATACCTGTGCCTTCTGTCTACTTTGTCTCTCACCACCAGAGCTTGCTGCTAGCAGCCGCTGAGACACATGGGGGTAGCTTTTTCTAAGCTTGCTTAGGAATGATCACCAAGACACAGACATCCGCATAAAACAGAACACATGTGCCATGACAGCTTGAAGGGTTAGGACTTGAGTTCTGACATCAGAGGTCCTGTAGCAAACCATTTCATTTTGTGGGTTTCCATTTCTTCTAACACCTGCTGTGTTCGCACTTGAGGGATGACTGGATCAGATAGGAAGTGAGCATTGGCCAGCAATAGTCTATTGCAGCATTACCATTTTTCCTCATTGAAGGGAAGGTGACTTCATCGTTTTCAAATGTACCAGTCATGAAGATGGCATTGACAGCATCAGGGAGCATCATGGGAGCAGAGGCCGTCTCTAGCTTTGGCAGCAGGAGCTTGAGGCAACTTGTCACATTGCATCCGTAGTCAGGGAGCCCAGGGGATGGTGCCGCCCACATCAGGATGGATCTTCTTGATTAAAACTCATAAAACAGACAGCAGAGGTATGTCTCCTGGGTGATTCCGAATCTCATCAAATCGAGTAAATTAACTGTCACAAGTTCAACCTTTGTCAGTCAGATGTCCAGACACATTACTTCTTAAACTTTTATTAGGATGTATTTTATTAGCTCTGGTTATACATCTATGTGTTTGAGTGTGGATATGAACACATGTGAACAGTTGCCCATACAGGTCAGAAGTTTGAGAAGCCCTGGAGCAGACAAGTGTGATCTGCTTAGCACAAGCACATCTCCTGAGTCAGGCGATTTCAAATGCCGGCAAGCTGGAAAGGAAGGTTAACTGTAACTGTCATCTTTATTTTTCTTAAATCTGTAAGTAAAGTCAGTCAAGTCGGCATTTTAGGAACCCTTCCTGACCGGCTTATTCCAGACAGCACGAGAAGAAGCCCCATGAGCGGAGGCTGGAGCAGACAAGTGTGATCTGCTTAGCACAAGCACATCTCCTGAGTCAGGTGATTTCAAATACTGGCAATTTCAAGTCGGCATTTTAGGAACCCTTCCTGACCGGCTTATTCCAGACAGCACGAGAAGAAGCCCCATGAGCGGAGGCTGGAGCAGACAAGTGTGATCTGCTTAGCACAAGCACATCTCCTGAGTCAGGTGATTTCAAATACTGGCAATTTCAAGTCGGCATTTTAGGAACCCTTCCTGACCGGCTTATTCCAGACAGCACGAGAAGAAGCCCCATGAGCGGAGGCTGGAGCAGACAAGTGTGATCTGCTTAGCACAAGCACATCTCCTGAGTCAGGTGATTTCAAATACTGGCAATTTCAAGTCGGCATTTTAGGAACCCTTCCTGACCGGCTTATTCCAGACAGCACGAGAAGAAGCCCCATGAGCGGAGGCTGGAGCACACCTGCCCTGTAGGTTTCTGTGGATTCCTTAGATGAGCAAGCACCTGTGATACTGTCTATGCTCAGGACAATGCTGTGTTTGCACTCTGGTGAAGGGCGTGGCAGGAAGCCCTGGTGCTGTGTGGCGTGTGCCTTGCACAACTTGCACTCTTGTAACTGCAGCTGCACGTTACGTATAAGCATATACAGCTTGCTGCCAGGTAGGGAACTGGGGTAGGGAAAGGAAACTTACAGTCTTAGAATGTCTTGAGCATGGCTTCTGAATTACTGAATAAAATCTAAATGATCTGCCAGGTAAGCAGTCAGAAGGAGTGACAACATGTAAACAGAACAGCCAGCATGGTGGTAGTGGTGGTGGTGGGGGGACCCTAGGTAGAACCACCACAGGGAAGGGACCTGAGCTGCAGTGACCACCCTGGGTTTTAGCCTCTGAACTAGAAGGCATTCTCTGCTTCTCCCTGGGGCAACCATTCACTGCCCAGGTTTGACTCCTCCAGGTTCCACAAGCTTTGTTTCTGGAGTTCTTGGACCAGACATCAACCAAGTTATGGCCAAGCAGATACGTTTCATGTGGCTCACATGAGGGTGGTTTTCCTAATTGGGTCATGATTTTAAAGTACAATTAGCTCACAGTGGGAGTAAAACTGCATCTCTAGGGTTTGTTTTGTTTGTTCCCTTTAATTGGAAAACTTGGGTTGTTGGAGGCACACATCCCACATGACACTCAGCCAGCCACATTCTGGCTGTAACATTTGAAAAGAGTCATCCAGTTCCCCTCAGACCCTTCCCATTGCTAGCTCTCTGACAGACACCTCATTAGTTGGTCCCTATGGGTGTCAGTCTGTGGTGGCAAGCCCCGGATAAACACTGGAGAGAAACAAACCTGTTAACTGTATTAGTGTATCGTAGGACAAAAAGATAAACTGCTACAATTCCTACGGATGCAAGATCAAAATGCCAAGCCCTTTGTATAACGATGTTTAGGAATTTGAAGATAGCTACCACCAAGAATGAAATCAAGGTTGAGACTTCTCTCTCTCTCTCTCTCTCTCTCTCTCTCTCTCTCTCTCTCTCTCTCTCTCTCTCACACACACACACACACACACACACACTCTCTCTCCTTTTGAGATGGTATTTGGTATATTTAGCATTGTCTCTAGTTCATGCAGGCATGAGCCACTACATCCAATGTATGTGCTAAGAACCAATCAAACCCAAGGCTTTGGTATACACCAGGCAAGCACTCTACCAACAGAGCCACCTCTAACACCATAGAGCAAGATACTCTGAGCATAGGCAACTGCACAGCTCACACACTCAGAAAGCCAACTCTACATAGTAAGTAGGTGTGTTGAGTTAACAGAGAACAGGTGCCTTGCCCCTAACATGGCAATTTAGCTGTCCTGTCCTCATTAGGAAAAGAGGGAGGGCACTGGTTCCTGGAATAAATGCTGGGGGGCTCTGAAAAATGACCACTGCCTCCCTCCTGTGATGGAGGCCAGAAGTGACTTTAATCGAATTGGAGATGGGGAAATAGATCTGACACTGCTATGCAAGGAATACAATAAAAATATATTCCTACCCCACCATGGTGCTTTGCACATGTGGGTGGGTCCTAACAGGGATTCAAATAGGCACAAATGTTAATGTGCTAAAACCCAATAAAGTAGTTTAATTTCCTAGAATTTTGTCTGTTCTGTTGCAGTAAATATTACTTGGGGTTTGTATTGCACTTTCGATCATTTAACTCTCAAATAAAAGACACAAAACCTTTATTATAAGCCTTAAAAGCACTAGAGCTGGGCATATACCAACCCTCTGTGCTGTTTTGTCTACTCGACTGTCAGTAGTCCCAAGATGTCACTTGCCACATTTCGCCTTGGCCGCTCCTGCTCCAACTGGCCGCCCCTGACAGCCATGCTCTCAGGATCCACCTACCCCATGGTGCCTTCTTCCTTTTTCCAACCCTCCCCATGCCAAGGAACTGAAGCCCCAGTACCCCTCTTCTGCCCAGCTACAGGCTGTAGGCATCTTTATTCAACCAATAGTTTTAAATTAAGGTACAAGGTTTGCACAACAAAATCTGGTATAAGTGAGAATTGAGGCACTAGACTTGTCTTGAGGCAACCAGACCTTGGAATACAGAAATTAGCATTTCATTACATAGCTACAAACCAAACCTCAACATTGTTCGTCCTTGTGAAGTGAGTCATTCATTCATTCATTCATTCATTCCAATAGACTTTTTGTTTTTTAACAGCACTTCAGGTTTACAGAAAAACAAGGTCACTTGATAGCTGCATAGTATAAGGTAGCCTTTGTCTCTGACTGAATGTGCAATCTCCCACATGGTCCCCTCTGTTTGAACCCTTGGTCCTGGGCTGCCCAAATGGTGGCACTGAGGAGGACACAGACCTTCAGGTACTGGAGCCATGCTGGAAGAGATGGAGTACTGAGTGGGGGTGGGGCAGTTACAGATTACAGCCAGGCCCTGGTTCCCACCCCAGACCTCTAGCCCTTTGCCCCTGGGATGAGAGATGTCGCAGCTACACACCCGAGCCATCATGAAGTCTGCCACATTTCACCACAGTAAGGTGTGTCCCTTTAGACTGTGAGCCACAAAGGACCTGCCTTCTGCATGTGCTGCATCCAGGCACCTCATCTTCCTGCCAAGAAAATAACCAGCACAGACAGCTCTCCTGACAAGACGACAAGATTCCCAGAACCAAGAATTCTAAGATATGCTTTGTGACTAATGGTGTCATGGCCTCTCTGGTTATTTTTCAGCGACCCTTTTTAAATTTTTATATTGAAATCATTTCAAAACTGAAGAAAATGGACACTCTGAGAATCTGCTTACCCCTCACTCAGGGTGATTATGTGTGCCCCTCTCCCATGGAGTCTAGATAGTATACACCCACGTGTATGATCAAGTGCCTGGACGCATCTCAGAATATACTCAAGATGTACAGAACTCTGCCTATTCTTTTTGAGGGAGGACCCATTGTGTATCCTCAGGCTATCCTTGTACTCTCTGTATAGCCTTGACTTCTGTCTTAGTCATAGTTCTCTAGTGTCACAGAGCTTATGGAATGAATACATACATACATGTGTATATGGGTGTGTGTGTGTGTATGGGTGTGTGTGTGTGTGTGTGTGTGTGTGTGTGTGTAAATGACTTATAGGCTGCAGTCCATACTAACTCAACAATGGCCAGCTGTGACTGGGAAGTCCAAGAATAAAGCACTTGCTCAGCCCCAGGAGGCTGGGTGTCTCAGCTGGGCTTCTGTAGAAGCTGGAATCCTGAAGCAGTAGGTTCCAACAGATGTGCTGGCAAGTAAGTGCAAGCAGGCAAAGAAAAACGAACCCTTCCTTCTTCCATTGTCCTTATACAGGCCTCCAGCAGAAGGTATGGCCCAGATTGAAGGTGTGCCTCCAGATCTGGATTAAAGGTGTGTGTCTATGTAAATTAAGAGAATGTGTCATCCCACCTCATGATCTGGATCAAAAGCTTGTGTCTTCCAGCCTCAGGATCTAGGTCAAAGGTGTGACTCCATTTCTGGATTGTAGTTCATTCCAGATATAATCAAGATGACAAGCTTGAATAGCCATCACAATTTCCTTATTCTCCTGTCTTTATTTTCTGGATGCTGGAATTAAGTTCGTATCATGGCACCCGGTAGTACTTGGAATTGAACAATGCCTCATGGATGCTAGGCAAGCACTCTATGTGGGGGGGATATGATCAGGAATCCCTGTGGATACCAAAATCGGCGGATGCTCCCACTCCTATATAAAATAGCATTGTATTTTCATGTGCCCATATATGTCTTCCCATAAGTGTTAAAACACATTGAGATAGCTTATAGTGCCTTATACCCTATAAATGCTTACAGAATAATAACAAGGGAAGGACTTAGTGATCAATACAGAGGCACTCTTTTCCATAGCCTACCAATGTGGATAGACAACTGTGTTTCCATTAATGATATAACTACATGGCCAAGACCCGATAAAGTCATGTTGACAACCTGCACAATAATACCACCAGTTCACAAGCCAGCAGGGCTGGGGGAAATTTAACAAGGCTCCACCCACATTAAGAGCAACAGGCAATTAATGGCTGTTAAGAGAGAACCAGTCTTCTCGAGGAAAGAAACCCCTGGTGGGTGATTCAGTGTCAAAGCATCATTTCTAAACACATGAACATACGAGCAACTCTGGCTAGACTCAGCAGGTTGTACATATGTAGCAATAATAACTAAAGAGAACATGAAGTTGAGAAGGAGTGGGTGTGAGGGCAGGGGAGGAGCTAGGGGCTGGAGATGGAAATGATGCAATACAGTACTCGTGTCTAATTCCCAGAATATAATGAAAAACGCTGGAAAGAGGGAGTTGCAAACGCCTACACTTTGGAATTTATAAACATCCTGCTTTTTTTTTTTAGATCAAAGTCCCGCCCACCTGTCTTACTATGGACTCACAATATCCAAATCAGTTATGACATGATTGCTCCTTTATTTCTTTTCCTGTTATCCCGTGACACATGCATGCATGTGTACTAAGGCGCGCACACACACATATGTTTGTCAAATGGGTTATTCTATTCAGTGATCTAAGAGTCATTGCTGTTAGCATTTATGTTAATGCTAACATTGTCCCAGGTGTAGCCCACGGAGTCCCCAGGTTGCCCCTGTGTGCTTTCCAGGTGTTCTTGTCTTGCACAAACAAGAAGATACTCCAGCCTCATTCTGTGAATCTCCAGCCCATGAGTCTGGCCCCTTTGGTATTTGTGCCTCTAGGTTCTGCACTTGTGACAGTAGGTTATTTTTATATATAATTATGACATTGTTCATCATGCGTGATAGTTATTAACAAATGATCCTATTCCAAGGCTGTACCTTGTAGCTCATCTCACCTTCAGGACACACTGGCAGGAGTGCCTTCCTCTTCTTTCTTCTCTGTGACACAGCAGTGACAAGCTCCCATTAAAGCCTTGGAGTGTTGTCCATGATAGCACTTAACGCAGCCCTTTGTTTCTCAGCTATAATGACTAACTCTCAGCCTCTCTCCAAGGCACGATGGGACTAAAACAAACTCCGTGTATGTCTTTAGAGAAAGCCAACAAGGAGAGATCAAAAATCTTAGTGAATTTCCTCATCTTAACAATAAGTTCCTGCCTGCTGGTGGTGGTATGCCTTTAATTTAAATTAAAATTATAACAGAATTCTCTCCTTTAAAATTATTTTCTCAATGGTTTATCTTTAGCTTAAAATTTCACATAGTTACAAATAAACTTAATTCTAATATTTGAAATGAGACTTCTTAGCTGGACAGTGGTGGCAAGCATCTTTAATTCTAGCACTCGAGAGACAGAAGCAGGCAGATCTTTGAGTTTGAGGCCAGCCAGCCTGGTCTACAGAGAGTTCCCGGACAGTCAGGGCGACACAGAGAAACCCTTTCTTCAAAACCAAAGCAACAGCAACAACAAAAAGGAAACAACAGGCTCCTAACGCCACCTGTTTTGTCTGTGTGTTGCTTTGGAGTGGCAGAAACTATCAATGCCTCCTACAGCAGCAAGAATGGCATGATGTCAGAGGAAAGTTTAATTAACCCGTTTTACAAAACAGAGAGCGGGCAAGAAAGGGGTGAACAGAACGTTGAGTAACTGCCTACATCGGCCACCAGGTGGCAGAGTAGCACGCACAGTCCTAGAGCGGCTTAGGAGGCGCCGGTGAAGTTCAAGAGCTTGGCTGTGCTTTATTTACAGTCCTACAATATTCCAAAGGTTTATTTTTTCAAAAGACATTATGAAACCAACTTCTATTGTATTTTTATAGTAATTATATGCAAAATGATAATATTTTAGTCATTTAGTGTTTTAATACTAAAAAGCTATTTATCAGGAATATTTGAAGCTGATACATTAAAAAAGTGAACACTAAAAACAAGTGCTTCAGTGTTTAGTCTGAGGTGTGTGTGTGTGTTTGTGTGAGTGTGTGTGTGTGTGTGTGTGTGTGTGTGTGTATGTGTACATCTGTGTGTATGTGTGTGTCTTGTGTGCTTCTTGTATGAATGTGTGTGTGTCTATGTGTATGTGTGTGTGTCTGTGTTTGTGTGTGTACTTAAAATTGTTCTGTTCACTTTCATATTTTTAAGTACATTTCACTTATTAGGTATGTAAGTAAAAATTTGTAATCCTATTTGTGCAATTTCAAAGATGAATCTGTGTGTTAATGCTTATGTATGTGTATGTGTGCATGCCTGTGTATGTATGTGTGCGCGCGCGCGTGTGTGTGTGTGTGTGTGTGTGTGTGTGTGTGCGTGCATGCAAATGCACTCATGCACTTCTAGAGAAATTACAGTTTCAATACATCTGTATTGAATCTACAAGTGTTCTGGACAGAGTAGATAATTATAGCCAAATTCATCCGGACTATATAGATTTTCGCCTTAAATTGTTTTCTTCTATGAGTACAAAGCTCCCACGTTTCATATGGGCCTTTCGATCTTTATGCTCATTATAATGCTTAACACTGAGCAAACAAAATGCTTCAATATCTACATTTAACAATCCAATCTAAAGAATGCACCGCTATCCATTCCAAATGGCCATTCTAAGTGTGTGGGTGAATATGTGGTTTTGTGGTTGCACATGTCCATATGCTGACCAGGCAAGAGGTCAGCCTCAGATGTTTTTCCTCAGGCACTGTGTACCCTGTTTTGAGATGGGGTAGCTGACTTGGCCAATAGCTCACCAGTTATTCTAGGCTGTCTGGCCAGGGGACCCCAGGGAGTCCATTGTCTCCACTTCCCTAGTGCTGGGGTTACAAAACAGGACTATGCCTGATTTTTTTACATTCTTGCTAAAGAGCAAACTCTGGCTGTGCATGCAGCCCTCACTGTTAACTCAGCGTCCTTCCAGACCCTCCAGGGAATTTCTGATATCTCCGTTTCGAGGGTCTTTGCAACACTGGTTTTCTCTGAGATTCTAAAGCTGAAGTGTCAATAGGACCCTTTCAACTCAGTAGAGCAAAGATTGTTCCAAGTACATCACAGCTAGAGTGTAAGACAACGGTTGTGGCTTGGCTGTGTGAAAGTGGAAATCAGCTAAGAGAGACTGGGAGGGGAGACTGGTTAGAAGCTCTGCCCTTCCTGTAAACATGTGCGATCAAATGTTGAGAAACCGGCGATGACTTACCTCCTTGCTACTAGCTGCTAGATGGAGCTCAAGTAAGATCTGGCTCGCCCGCATAATCTCTAGTTTACACGTCCCATTTAAAAGACAAAGGAGCAGTTTTGCTAAATATCGCATTTGTATTTTCACTTACAAACTAACAGAGGAATTTGGCAGGCGCCCCTCCGTGAACTTGGAGCGCTTACTTTCTGGCGGGGCTCCTCCTTGGGTCCTAAGCTTAACTGCTTCTGCAGACGTTTCTATATTGCACTCTGGGTAAATCAATCCTCTAAATGGGAAAAGGGGCATTCTTTCACTCAGGGGGTGAAGGATAGCTCTTCAAGTGGGGACATTTATTTCATCGGCCGTTTTCTTTCTTTCTTTCTTTCTTTCTTTCTTTCTTTCTTTCTTTCTTTCTTTCTTTCTTTCTTTCTTCCTTCCTTTCTTTCTTTCTTTCTTTCTTTCTTTCTTTCTTTCTTTCTTTCTATTACTTCTCTTTCTTTAATCTTTCCATTGTTTTAAAAAATTAAAAAGGCTTCATGTGATCCCGAGCCTCGGTTGTTGGTCAGTGGCCTGCTGCCCTGTTGACGTGAGCAATCTAAATATAGGAATGAGGGGATCGTCCACATTGGCTCTCAAGTCATGCTTTCTTTCTACGGAAAACACACGATTCAATTTAATTACATCATCTGTCATTCTCCAGGACAGGGCTTCCAACAGGGCCAAACAATCCTGAAGCCAGTTCATCTCTTTTAAAGAGGGCTAATCAGAAGGGATTTGCGATATTGAAATAACGGAGAGGCCGTTGTGATTGATTCTGAGCAATTCAGGAATGAAGAATTCTTCCCCAAAGCCCCAAATCATTGAGCCGGCTCTGTTTTAAAATAATGGAAGCGAGCCGCATCTCTTACATATCACACCGGTGCTGTCTGTGGGTTCCCCAAACGCTTGGAATGAAATGTGTTTCTATCAACAAGGATGAATGGATTACAAATGACAGCAAAATGCATAAGGCAGCTCTGTACAATTCTGAGAGCAGAAATCCTTAGTGTTAAAAGACAGAAATCTGTTCCGGGAAAATAATATTTAAAGAGAGTTTCCACACCAAAATTATTTCCATTGTTTCTTTACAACAAGAAAAGACAAACATTGCGGAGGAACTTTCCACAGCCCTGTTGACGGGAATGCCAAGTTTTGCTACTAATGTAGAAAGCAGTAATTACGTTTTTAAAAATGACAACTCTGGTAATTATACATTTAAAATATGAATCCCAATGTTTAATTAGGTCATATGACTATAATATCAGCTTGCATGAGCAGCACACCAATTTCTAGCAATTCAAAGAAATACAGGCATAAAGGCTGCTATGATTGTGACATTTAAATAGAATGAACCATAATGTACTACATTATTCTTTAAATATTTTAATGTTTACCAATGTTATTGAGTAATGAAGTTTGTCATCATGGCTTATTCTTCATAAATAATTACTCTGGTAGCAATGAGTGTACTAGAACATTCGTGTGTTCCTTCCAAATTAAACACATAGCTAGACTCAAACATACATTTGAACGTGGTTTTGTATATTTCAATATGCCTAAGTAAATAATATGTTTCTTAAATTAATTACAGCAAGTTTTATGTTAGGAAAGTAATTCTCATTTTACCCTGTATTATAAACCCGTATTTATTATTATTATTATTATCATCATCATTATTATTATTACGTTCACTTCTTCCCATTTTTCATTTATAAATTCTGCATCTCTTGGCTTTTTAGTCTTTGTCTCACTGATTACTATTTCCAAGAAGCTTAAATGCCTGTGCTTTACAAAGTTTCATTTTGTCGTAGTTTTTTAAAATTAGGTTTTCAAAGCTTGTTTTAAATTACTCTTTTTTTCTCTAAACCACACGGATATGTATCTAATAGCTTTATTTGTTGCAAACACAAGATAGCCGTTGGTCAGTTACTGAGTCTTTGCCCCCACCCTCTCTCTGCTGTGCTTGAAGAGAATTCTTTCTAAGGCTGTGCTGAGTTTTGATATCCGAAGCCCATAATATCACCTTTCTATCCCCAAATTTGCTCTTGAAGATAAAAAAAAAAATCAATTAAGCAGATTCTGCGGAATTCATTTGCACATGTTGGTGACACAAGCTTTTAAACACAAATGCTAAACACCTCCTTACATCAAAGTAATGATTTACACAGCTGAGATGCTCGGGTGCCTTTTCATTTCGTCCCTAAAAGCCGGATTTCTTAATGTGGTAACCGCTACTGGGCAATCCTGCCTTGCCTTCCTTCAGCACTCCGCCCTTAACAAAACATTGCCGGAAAATGTTTCGAATCCTCTGTTTTTGTAGCTACATCTGCTAAAAGCTACATCAGAAGCCTGAGAATCTACTGTGATAAACAAAAGAGAAGTCCTTTCTGGAAAAAAAAAAAAAAGTGAATCACTTTTGTGTCCTGAAGGATTATATATGATTATATATTATTGTATTAAATGGGGAAAGGAGAGAGAGAGAGAGAGAGAGAGAGAGAGAGAGAGAGAGAGAGAGAGAGAGAGAGAGAGAGAGAGAGAGAGAGATCCTTCTCGAAGCCACGGTGAGGTCCCTGAAGTTGACGGAGCAGTGAGTTGACCATGTCTGGCAAACCTGCCTGACCTCCCAGCAGTTAGAAATGTCTGGTGCCTGAGACTGTGGCTTTAAACAGAAAACCTGTGTTTTAACAGGAGGGGTCATTTCAGCTCGTGGTCATCAAGCATGATGCAAGAGAAGGTTGGGGACGTAGCCTTCACGGGACCTACGTTGTCACCTTTTCTAATTTTACGAATGTGAAAGAAACAGTATGCTTTCAATTTCTCCTCAGTTCAGTTTCATTAATTCTCCCCAAACATGAGCACATGGCAGGCACCCAGAGCTGGGGGCGGGCCTCGGGGTTGAGGCGCCTCCGATATATAACCTGTCTTCTAGTCTTCATATTGACTGGGCGCTTCTAGCCTGTATCGCTGTGGCCCCCTGAGCCACAGAGGAACGCTTGATTTCAAATCGCTGTGCAGCAGACGCAGCCACCAGGACAGACTTTGTGTAATAGTACAATCCCCATTCCCTTTACAATATCTTAGGTATTCTACTGCACAAGGTGTTGAAAAGTTCAGGCCTTTTCCAAGAAGTACCCTTGCTGTCATTACCTGGAAGTTATCAGTAAGAATTAGTTATTTCTTTACAAAAACTCACTTGGAGACCAAGGAACTAGGCATGGGTAATAATGCTAAAAAAAAAAAAAAAATCTACACACTATTTTCATGTTTGCACTGGGCATTTTCAAATGCACTGTAGACTCTAGAATATGAATTATGATCCTGTTTATATTGAATGGAGTGGGTAATTACTAGCTATAAATCAGTTCTGCTATCTTGAAAGCACAGCCTTCTTACTCCAGGCATCAACATAAATAAGTTTTAGACCTGTGCTGAGTCTGTTGTGCTTCATGAAATAAAACCTGTAAACGTTTGAAGTTTCCAATCTAAAATAAAAATATTTCCTTTGATTCAAAAACCATATATATTCCCCATACCTAGTATTTGCTAAACATACCAAAAGAAAGCTGTTTCATCCACTAGGAAGGAGTCAATTCCTTAGGATGCCCTCCTCAATACTAACATAGAAGTGTGGCCTGTTTCCAGACCTGTCATTTACTCTGAGTAGCTTCGGAGACAGAGACCAGGAGTCTGCTTGCTGAATCCTCCCACTGTTGGCTGCTTACCTTGATAGCCAGATGTGCAAGAACCCTGCTATGCTGAGATTCCACTACCAAGGGTCTGTTCTAAGTATCTGGGAAATTTTTAAGCCAGATATATTTCCGGAAGCTGGCAGTTTGTTCTGAACCTTCCATGGGACATAAAAGTGTTATTAGGACGGGAACAAAAAGTGGCCAGACTTAGAGAAAAAGTTGATATTCCTACAGTAGACTGCAAGCTGCCTGCTAACCTCAAAGTCCTTGGCGCCTGTGCAGAAACACACAGTTTAAAGCAAGTTGTCAGGTGTAGGGGAATTCAGGCAAGCAAAAGGCAATGCAGGGGTGGTCAGAGAGACACTGGGGCCTCTGTCGGAACTGCCACAGGCTGCCTTCTTTATGGCATTCCAACCCATCCTTTGCCTCTGCATCTTCATTTGTAGGAGACCAAGAAGCTTGGCAAGCAGTCTCGTGGTCTCTCCTGTTTCTGTGAGTTGGTGTGTGTGTCTGTCTGTCCAATACTCCTACCAGTCTTATTCTTTTTCAGAAAACATCATCCTAGGGGCTGGAGAGAGAACTCAGTGACTGAGAGCACTGCATGCTCATGCAGAGGACCCACACTCTGCAGTCAACACCCAGACTGAGCAGCTCAAGACTGCCTGTAAGCCCAACTCCAGGGACTCTGACATATTCTTCGGGACTCTACACTTAACACATGTGGCATCCATCCGTACACATAAATACAAAATAAATTTAAAAATAAAATTTCAAAATATAAGACAGCATGTTTTTGACTTCTTTAATATACTAATGCATTTGATATGTATGCATGACTGTTTTCAGGGAATATTCAATATACATGTGTCTTGCTCAGTGGAAAAGTTACATTAATCTCAAAATAGTTCCTACATTGTGGTTTTGTCGAGTTTGTGGATTAGTGTGTTAATGAAATAATTATGAATTGTGTCCAGTGAGTTCTAATAAGAATACAGAAACATGCTGTACCATAAGGCATACTGAAATAAGAGTACACACACACATGTGATGTTATAGGTTTCTAGAAATAGTAACTTTTCCTGAGTCAAATCTGCCACAACTGAAAACAGCCTGTGGAGCCTTTATGGTGTTTTTAAGAAGTCAAATCCTCTGAAAGGTCAAAACCCTTTCTAAAACTGTGACAACAGTGACAAGTGTCCAGATTTACTTTGGATAGTATAGTCAGTGTTGTCAAAAGAAGTCACAGCCCCGTTAAGCCCCGTCCTGTTTCTTCATTCCTTAGAGACTTAAAATCAATCTCTCTCTCTCTCTCTCTCTCTCTCTCTCTCTCTCTCTCTCTCTCTCTCTCTCTCTCTCCCTGCCTTCTCCCTCCCTTCCTCTCTCCCCCTCCCTCCCTCCTTTCTTTCACTTCTTTCCACTATCTGTGAGTTCCTCGGCTAGCATGGAGGAGATGGGATTTGATGTCATGAAAGTGGCAGCCCACAAGAGACACTCCTTACAAAAGCAACTCCTTCCCACCTCCCTTCCCCGTGAAATAATAACAATTTGCTAAATTGTTGGGAAGTTGTTCTAATTCCTTGTCCAAATTATTACTCGCCCTTTAGATTAGAAATGAGGCCAGGGTTAGCAATCAGCTATAAATGGTAGGATTTCTCAAGTATGAAGCACTTGTCTGATTGTGAAGTGGAGGCCATTACTGCCTTGATTGGGCTTTTTTTTTTTCCTTCCAGCTTGCTTGATTTGTGGTTGAGAGCACATATTCACTCCTGTACTGTGAGCAATCACAGCTTCCCCCTCTCATTTTTTTGCTCAGCGATTTAGGGTCCAGGACTCTGGCACAGCTGCCACCTTTTAGCCACCACCATGCAGAATGTGTCTTTAAAAGGAGCGGGGGGGATGGGAGCAGGTAACCACTGTGCGTTCGTTCCTTAATGCACCGATTTTCTGTTTCTCAGAGAGAAGTTTTTCACTTGAAATAACAACCACGTCGGACCTTGGACTCCTACATTCAATAAGTAAGTTTGGAAAGAGCCCTGAAGCATATATTTCCATTTCTTTAACTCTTCAGAAATAAATAGGTGTGGGGTCCGGGTCCAAAACTGTGGCACACTTCCCGGGATGCACATTTTCTACAGTGCTAGCATAATTTCTTTTCCTCTGGGAAATAGCACAGACACAGGTACATTTTCTAACCTTGTCAGGTGGTGGAACATCTCATTCCTCTCCCCCAAAGGGTAAGTTCTGTAGTAAGAAGGGATTTAAAACTCCTGAAGTTTTAGTTTGTTAAGGTTAGCTAGGAAATGGGACAATGTCCGACGTAAGAGGACCTCTTTGTCGTCAAGAGTGACAAATGTTTTGGTTAAGAGTTAAGTTCAGCATCTCTTACTCCATTGTGAGATGCATTAGAGAAATCCAAGAATCAGGAGTTTCAGCGTTGGAAGGCTGATCATCCTGAGAGCTTCCAGGTTCCTATTAGTGAGCGCCAACTACTCTTCTTCTGACCCTGCTGCCCCAAATCAAAATACCAGAATTATTTCCAAAATCACCACCTTTCTCTACACACACTGTCCAAATCTAGGTCACAAGGAAAGCAAGGATACCTCGAGGCTCATGGACATGCACAGTGTCTCCAGGGGCCATCACCGCTCAACATCTCTGAACTCACACAGACATCTTATGCAAACCAGTTTCAGAAATAATGTGATTCTACTCCAATTCTGACTTTTAGAAATTAAAGAAAAGAGAGATAATTTACCACCCATCACTGCATGGTTTAATAAACTTTTGTACATTTAATTCAAATTGTGCAGATACTGGGTGTCCACAATCTAAAAAAAGAATATTTCCATCACCCTAAACAGAGGCCCTCTCTTCACTCACAGCCCCTCTCCATCCCATGCAAGGCCTGGGCAATATTAGTCTTTTCTTCTGTCTCTGTAGGTTTGGGGTTTAAGGACTTTTTCAAACATGTAATTGTGCAATATACACTGTTACATCAGGCACTGTCACTGGGCTGTTTTTGACATTTGCTATGACATCTGAGTCATCCCATGCTTCTACCTTTTTCCCTTTCACTTATGAACAATGTTTTATTGTGTGGATTGCCACAATGTGTCAATTCATTGTGATAAGAGGCTTCGATATGACAGTGTTTCAATTTCAGTATATAATTATGGATGTGCTCACAACATTCCTGTACCAACCTTTGTGTGGAGATACATGCATGACACGTGCATACAAACAGTATATGTAATGGGTAGAGATATGCACACAAACATTATACGTAATGGGTAGAGAACTGCTAAGTGTGTGTAGATACTCCTGCCTTACCAGTGTTGTGTTAGTAGCCATTTTACCATATCTCTGTCAATATTGTTACTGCCAGTTTTCATCACAGCTATTTTATACCGGGTGACAACTTGACCTCATAGTTTCTATCTGTATCTCTCTAGTTACTAGTAGCAGAAGCATCCATTCCATGGTCTTATTAGACCTTTATATATTTCTTCAAGTAAATATCTAGTCAACTCCTCTGTCCATTTTTTAAAGTTGGGTTTTTACATGTAGATACACATCGGCTACCAGGTATGTGATTACTGGATTGTTTCCCAGTCTATTGCTGACTTTTCTCTCTTTCTAGTTTCTCTGAAGCCTCGAAGTTTTTAGTTTTGAGAAAATCTCTTTTGAACTCGTAAAAGGATCACAATATTTTATCACTTCTGACTACAGTTGTAGGACTAGAGTGATTGCTCAGTGATTAAGATCACTGGTTGCCTATGCAAGGGAACTGAGTTCAGTTCCCAGAACTATGTGATGGCTCACAACCATCTGTAACTACAGTTCCAGGGGATCCAAGACCTTCTCCTACCATCCATAGTCACTGTGGAGTGAGAATAAATACATCTTTATAAATAGATTTAAATACAATTGTTTAAAATTAATAAGTCAAAGATTTAAGGCAAATCAACAACTAACCTTGTATCCAAATAAGGAAATGAAAAGATGTTTCAGTCATTTCATCTCGAAAGTAATCCAAATTTTTTGAAGAGAACACATTTACTGGATACCACTGCTGGCTTCATGTTCTTCATGAAACTAGTGTAAAACTCAAAATCCAGCCTCGTCAGGTCACAAGTTGTTTGCGGGAATTGTATCTATAAAACGAACCTGAGGACAAAAACTATTCTTTGCAATGGGACTACTGAGAACAGCAAATGGCCAAAGCCAAGAAACTTCACCTCGTGGCTGGAATGCCAAGCTTTGCTTTCCAAGACCAAGTGCAATGTGTTACTCCTCAAATACCGTCTGGAAGGGAAGGTCACGGCTGAATGCCAAGCCGTTCTGGTTGAATTTCATTGTCAACTTCCTATAACGTAGAGTTACCTGTGGAGAGGGAACCTGATTCCAAGATCTGTTTGGATCAGGTTAGACTGTGAGAGATTCTATTGATTGGCTGAGTTAGGATGGCCAAACCCATGGTGGATAGCACCATTCCTAGGACCTGGGCTGTGTAAGAAAGCCAGGTGAGTAGGAGCCTGTGAGCGAGCCAACAAGCAGCATCCTCAATGGTTCTCCCTCCACTCTTGCTCAAGTCCTTGCACTGACTCTAAGGATAAGATAATAAGCCTCCACAGGTTGGTTTGAGTCAGAACATTTTGTAACAGCAAGGGAAAGCAGACTACGGCAAAAGTCTATCAGACAAACTGTTGGTAACAAAGGTTAGAAGTTCCTGGGTGTGGGGAAGGGGAGTTCCTATAAAAAAAGACCACAAATGTGTTGCAATATCCACTGCTTTGTTCTAATGCAGCACAGGTACACATACCTTGCTTTTACTGACAAGCGTGTCCCTGTTTCTAGAGCCTGTACTTTTAAATTGTCCGCCGTGAATCTTTTTGAAAATTGAATAGTCAGCATTAATTATCAACAATTATCAACTCTGAAAGGCTGGACTTTCACCCAGATTTTGCTGTCTATGTGTCTATCACAGAAAAAGAGGCACTGGATTCAGTCTGATTATACAAGACTTACTTCTTTCTGAGCTTTGCACAATTGGGAATTGAGCTCTGATTCCAAAAATGTGCATACAATTGCATTAATATTAAAGAAGACTCTTATTTGAATTAGCAGAACCTCAGAGTCTCTTCTACATAAAATTCCAATAAAACTACAAATCATTA
Source organism: Mus musculus (assembly GCF_000001635.26). Taxonomy (NCBI): domain Eukaryota; kingdom Metazoa; phylum Chordata; class Mammalia; order Rodentia; family Muridae; genus Mus; species Mus musculus. The sequence continues at coordinate 154,562,119 of NC_000069.6, read as the reverse complement.
ATTCTATTATGTCAATTTTATGGAAACAAGATTATGGCAAATGAAAGGTGAAAAACAGTGAAGGTTGTGTGGCTTGAAGGTGTCTATTAAATTCTGTTGTCTACAAGCAGACAGGCAGTTCATATTATTTTTATGCTTTCAACTGGATTACTTTTATATCTGAAAAAAAAAACATGGCTTTTAGTTGAAGCAGAGCTAAGAGCAGAGTCAATCTTGTTTGCCAAGACTGCATAATTAGTTCAAATCAATGTACAGAAAAGAGAGCTGAAGATACTAAAGTCAAAACTGTTCATTGTAATCTTCCTAGTGAGGCTGGGAGTCAAGAATAAAGCACCATTAATTAAACTGGAAACCATGGCAAGTCTAACCAGGAACAAAACCATGTGAATCAAAAATAAGAAATGGTCCAATAGGTCCAATAGGTATGTCCACCCTGCGAGGTTTCTTCCTGAAGCTTTGTAAGCTCGGTTGTGAGGTCCTCAAGCATGAGTGTTGTGAATGACAGCAGAGTGTTGTCCCCTAGGCTGGACATCCATGGCAAAATGCCAGACAACTAGAGCTTTAAAAGATATAAATAGAAAACACACAGTCCCTAAAAGGAGTGACAAGTTGAAAGCAAAGAAATGAAAACAGTAGATTTATGCAACACTGGGCTGGATTGGGGCCCTGCTGTTACCCTACCACTGCGGTGGTCAGCAGAGGAAAAGCAAGACTGAATCTGGCCGAACCCACTTCCTGAGGGGCAGCAAAAGAGATGTGAAGGTCGAGGCTCAAACACTGATGATGTGGGCATCAGAAAAGGGTGTCGATGTAGTGTTACAGAGCACTCTACAAAACAGCACAACAGCAGGCGGTATCCTAAAGCGTCTTGCGTTACCTACCTGTAACAAATCTGGCCCTGTAGTAAACATATGAAAATAGATCTTTAAGTAACTGAGAACTTCCTATGAAGAATATTAAGACTGGGAAGATGGTTCTGCTGGTGAAGCGCTTGCCAGGAATGGATGGTGATCAGAGTTTGGATCCTCGGCACCTACATAAAATACCTGCAGTCCTAGTACCGGGGAGCAGAGACAGGAGGGTCACTGGCCATGTCTGATGCCAGTCTAGGTGAATCAGCACATCGAAATGAGCTCCACTTCAGGTAGAAATCCTGCCTCCACCAGTGAGGTGGGGAGAGATGGAGAAGGATGCCTGACACTCATCCTTGGCCTCCACAAGCACACACACGCATGGGCAGTACAACTGCACAAGTCAGACACAGCACATACACCACACACAGCACATTCACACACGTGCACACACCAGAAGTACCGATTATGTATGCTCTTCAAACTAGTAAAACAAGACATAAAGTCATCATGAATGGTAGGTAGTTCATTCAGCAGGTATTCCCTGATGGCAGGATGGTTCTGCTGAGATCTTTACATGAGGAACCTCATCCCCCACACACTGGGCAACTTTCCTTGCTACAAATTACAAACTTAGTAGCACCTTATAGATGTTGGAATCTCTTTCATGAAAAAAAAAATCCCATTATTATAGTAATTTAATTGTCAGTGATGGCTATATGACAAATCTGTTCACTTTCTTAGCTAAATTATCTTTTGGTTATATAATGACATTTTCTCGTTGATTTATTTATTCACTTGGCATTCTGATCATAGCTCCCCTCTCCTCCCAGTCACCCCACTGGAAACACACACACACACGCACACACACGCACACAGCTCCTTGCCCAATCCCCTATTCCCTCACCTCTGAGAAGAGGGAGATCCTTCCCTAAGTACCAACTCACCCTGGCACATCAACTCACTCAAGGACTAGGTACATCCTCTCCCACTGAGGCCAGACAAGGCAGCCCAGCTAGGGGGACAGGAACATCCCGTGGGCAAGACTCAATCTGTGACACTATTAATTATACTCGGTTGTGCTTGCAGACAGGAGCTTAGCATAACTGTCCTCTGAGAGGCTCTACCCAACAGCTGACAGAAACAGATGCAGAGACCCACAGCCAAACATTAGATGGAGTTTGGGGTTGGGTGGTCTTGTGGAAGAGTTGGGGGAAGAACTGAGGGACCCCAAGGGGATAGAGACTCCAAAGTCAACTAACCTGTACCCTTAGAGGCTCCCAAAGACTGCATCTCCAACTAAAATCATGCATGGGCTGTTCCTAGCCTGCGCCCTCCCTGGCACATATGTAGCATGTGTCCAGCTTGGTCTTCATGCGGCCCCCCAATAACTGGATGGGGACTGTCCCTGACTCTGTTGCCTGCCTGTGGATCCTGTTCCCCTAACTGACCTTCCTTGTCTGTCCTCAGTGTCTAGTCCTTCAGCAACTTGATATAATGATGATCTAATCTATTCATTCCTTGGAAGTTTCTCTTTGTCCCCATCTCTGAATTTATGACATACAAACTGATATTCACTCATAAACACATCCAGACTCATGCCCATGTTCATTCACACATATCTATTGTGTGTACACACACACACACACCACAGACATTCCCTCACACCACATTCACTCACACAAATCCTTGTACTCACAGACATGCGCACACATACGTGTTCATACATGCACACATACCAACTTGCACTCACACACGCATACATGTTCATGCTCAAACACCTACATTTGCTCACTCTTAAACACACACACACACACACACACACACACACACACACACACACACACACACATGCTCTCACATACCTCCACATACCTGTCTACATACATATACTCACACATAGGCAGTGCCTTCTTGCTGTATCTTCTCTTGGTGGGAGGGCCACAGCAGTTCCCCGGGCCTCTTACAAGGACAGTAAGCCCATTCTGAGGTGCTTTGCCACTGTGATCTAACCAGCCAAGGCTTCCCTTCCGAAGCTACCACGTTGCTAACTAGGTTTCAGCTTGGGGGCTGGGGATAATGCACTGAAATTACAACCCCCCCCACACACACACACACAGTTACCCTGTCTTCTCTGTCCCTCTCTCCTTACATGTGGGCATTCCTTGAGTTTCACAACTCCTGGGTCATGTGGGATGCTGGGAGAAACTCAGACCTGTACATGCACTCACGCACACATGAGTGTACACAGGAACAAGCACTCACACACACACACATACACAGGCACACACTCACACACATACATACATACACACACACACTTATACACACATGTGCATGCACACAAACACACACAATTGGCCTCAGACACAACACACAGCAAGTATAAGAAGTAGATTAGGGACTCAAAGTTAGTCTTTCTGCCTTTAAACAGGAGAATTTTGAGTCCAGTTTTCTCAATTGCCATTTCCCTACACTGCACATACCCCAAAAAATACCCTTTAAAGGGCCAGCTGTCTGGAGTGTAATAAGATATCTGATATAGAAGCACAGAGCCCCTAATCCTTTGCTGGATGTGTAGGGGATGGCATGTCTCTAAGAAAAGGAAGAATAAAACACAGAGAACCAAGAGACATGGTTCTTTTGATCATGCGAGGCGCTGGGTCACATGGAGGGGACTGATGTCCCAGCATAGCGTCTTGTCATTCTCAGGGAAGAAAGTCATGAAATGTTAAAATGGGGTGGAACATGAAACGCGATACTGCATGAAATCAATGATGTAAATTACAAGCCGTCATTGCAAGTTAAAAATGGTGCACTGAGCACACATTTGCAGTCAATTCTTTCCTGAAGCCCATTATTCTTCGTTCTAATAAATAGGCATAAATCATAAAGCCAGCAAGAATGGCAAAGGGAGCAGACAACTTCGGAAGCAGGAAAATACATGGATTAGTGGAGCCAACCCTGAAACCTTTGAAGAGAGGAGAGGAAACTCAATGGCCTCACACTTTCATCCTGGAATCAGACTGGGGCTCTAGCACTAGCTGCCTCTGGAGGTGGGACTTGAGGTAGGATCGCCACTCAAGACCACTAGACTATATAGTCCTGTCCTGCACTATGTTCTGCTGCCCACTTAACTGGGGCACAGAGTCAGCTGATAGTCAACTGTGTGTCTACTTAACTTTCACCTTAAAATTATTTATTTTAAATGTTTATTATGTGTATGCATGTGTCTATGCATGGGTGTGTACACGTGAGTGCAGATGCCACAGAGGCCAGAAGAGTGTGTCAGATCCCCAGGAACTGGAGTTACAGGAAGATATAAACTGTATAAAATGGGTGCTGAATCTAAACTTGCTTCTCTGTAAGAGCAGTATGGGCTCTTAAACACTGAGCCATCTCTCCAGCAGTTGATTGATTGATTATTCAATTGATTCTGTTTCATATGAAATTCTTTTTCCCATGGGGGACAAGACAGCTGGCCAGAACGCAGAGACAAGACAGGACTTGACAACATTGAAGGAAGATGGGCAAGGACTTCCATGCAGAAGACTAGACAAGCCTGTAGTCACATCTCAGCAGGTTTTTAAAGTGTGTATGCATGTGTATGTGTGTGCACATCTGTGCATGTGTGTGTATGTGTGTGCCCATGTGTATGCGTGTGTATGTGTGTGCATGTGTGTATGTGAGTGCATGTGCATGTGTGTGCACATGTGTGCATGTGTATGCATGTGTATTATGCATAATGACTTCTTTTAAATCTGTTGTAGTTTTAATATCTGAGGGCACTTTTCATTCTTCGAATGTCTTTCTTTGCTTTGTAGAATTCTGTGAATACAGTCCTTGTTAAATACGATAAATATTCCTATTTGTCCTTTTAAGCTCACTGCTCTGGTGTTACCCAGGGCAGACAGACTCTAGGCCCCCAGGGTTTCACATTGCAGGAAAACCCCTGTCCTTAAGTATGAGTGAATTGCCAACTTATAAGCAGTAGAACACAACTGTGTGAATGAGGTTACTAGACTGATGTCTGGAAGAGACAACAAGATACCTCTTACAATTGCATTACAACATGTATATACATATATAAACATGTAGATATATATCATGGATGCATGCTAGTAAATTGAAGCCTCATCCCACCCCACCCCACCCTACCCCATACTTACAGAGCTTCACCTTGCTGACATGTGCTACGGAAATGACCCTGTTGGCCTTAGAGAAGCAGATGCTCATACTGTAAGGGGCATGGGGACTTCCAGTGTCCTGTTGGAACTGTGGCCATTTTTCAGTAACAAAAGCTGGATTACCCTGGAATATGATGCAAGTGTGAAAAAATCTTCTTAGAACCTGAAGGAGCTAGGATAGCCTCATCTACATCACTAGACCAATGTCCTCACTGATCGAGCTGAGATTCTCAGGCAGCTAAGTCAGTTCGCGTCATTTGTTATACAACAATGAAAGTGATTGCCTTAGTGGCCAAGAAGCTAGACCCTGGCAACTATGATCAAAAGTAGCTCCAGTAATTACTCCAATAAGTTGTTTAAGCCCCTTGTTCCTTAGATTCATTATATATGAGACATGGGTAAAACCGGTACTTCCAGTGCAAATGAACATGGCACGCCACACATGCTCAGCACTAGGACACCAACTGCCATAGAGAAAGGACCCCGTGGTCTTCATCACAGTAATTAGCATAGTAGGCTAACACAGTGTCAAGTACTAAACTGAGGGCAAATAAACATAAGCTGTTCATGATCACCATTATAAGGCAATACATCTAATGTAATAGTAATATAACTTATAAAATATAAAATCCATTTATCAATCAGGGTAGACTAAGTTTTACTGCAAAAATCCCAATGTACCAGTAATTTGGATCATGAATAATCATTTTTTTTGTTCATGGGAACTACGCACAACCAACAGCTGCACTTTCAAGTCATCGTATTCCCAGAGACATGAGCAGACAAAGAGCCAGCACCTTCAGTGTCAGTGGTCCCTGTGTGAACAAGTGAAAGAACACAGTTGGCCAGTTCCCCCTTAGTCGTCAAGTTCTCTAGTCTGGCCCACTGCCTTCCCCATGGCACCACCCAAATGTAAGGATACCAACATTATAACCCTGCTGTACTTAGAATGTCTTCTAAAAATGGGACAAAAAGCAAAGTTCAGTGATAAGGACGCTTAGACAGTATTCCATGTCTCCCTTCGAAAATACTTCTTGCTTGCAAGTAAGAAGAGCAACTTCATAATTTAGAAGTCATGAAGTTGGTGAGTCGTGAAGTCGTGAAGATATAGAAGTCATGCTGAGGTCCACGTAGTCCATGCTGCCATGGGAGGCTGTGTGGATGTTCATTGTCTGTACTGCCCCTGGCTGTTATGGGCAAGAATGCGTCTTTTGCAGGGATCTTGATCATTGCAGATTCATAGTTGAGAATGAGAGACATTGAAGAATTCTATGACATCTCCCACCCTAGAAGAAACAGTCTAGACAGGAAGCCATTAAAGAGAGTCCTAAAAAATTGCGATAGAGAGCCTCATATCAGCTGGTGTGTGCTGTCTGTTTGGTAGTCCAGTGTTTGAAAGATCTCAGGGGTCCAAATTAATTAAGACTGCTGTTCCTCCTACAAAACCGCCCTTCTCCTCAGCTTCTTTCAGACTTCCCTAATTCAACAACAGGGGTCAGCTGCTTCTGTCCATTGATTGGATGCAAATAACTGCATTTGACTCTTTCAGCTGCTTGTTGGGTCTTTCGGAGGGAGTCATGATAGATCCCTTTTTGTGAGCGCTCTATAGCCTCAGTAATAGTGTGAGGCCTTGGGACCTCCCCTTGATCTGGATCCCACTTTGGGCCTGTTGCTGGACCTTCTTTTCCTCAGGCTTCTCTCCATTTCCATCCCTGTAATTCTTTCAGACAGAAACAATTATGGGTCAGAGGTGTGACTCATACCTGTCACCAATGCACAGCTAGAGTCTAGTCGCACGAGCACCAGACAGACAGACAGACAGACAGACAGACCGGAAGGAAGGAAGGAAAGAGAGTTCAAAAGAGCCAAGGTCATGAGTGCCCAAGAAAGCTTGAAAAGTGGATGGACTGTTCCAGAACGCAGCATTCTGGGTGTGTGTGTGAGAGAACTCAGTGCAACGTGGCCGTGGGAATTACCCTGCTGGGGCATGCACATGGGGACATAACCAACACAGAATGAGTAAGGGCTGAGCAGTCAGGGTCATTCTTAGGCTTGGGTGTGTTGGTTGTGGTTTCCTTCACCTCTAAGTACTCTACCCAGAGATGGGCAACCATGGCGGTTTACAGCGGTGTCCAACTTTTAATTTGGGGTATTTACTTGTAAATATTCTCATTAGTTATTTTAGTGATATTAAACATATCATCCTTAATATTTTTTCAGTATTTTACTGCACATGTTAGACAAATGTCTTAACATGGATGTACCCATAGCTCAACCGTTTTAACATTTTATAGTTGTTTTTTATTATTATTATTTTAACCGTTTTTTTTCTTAGTAATATTACAATCTTATTAAATGTTTATTCTGAGACATTAAGTAGCCATGCTCCTATAAGTTTATCAATTATAGTTGTTGAAATCTTATTGTTATATACAGCCAACTTGTTTCAATGTTGGTTCTGGATTACTGCAGAGACTTAGACTTTTAGCTATGATGTTCTATTTATATATTTTCCACTGGAAATTATTTCAATTACTTTAATGATTTTTCCATCACAATATTCTTTTATTGATGCATATAATATCATTAATCCTCTTATGATATGAACTTCTTTTCTCCTACATAAATATGGCAAGTACTTTTCATGTAGAAAAGTATTTCTTTATTTTTAAGAAAGAAAAAATCTTTCCAATGATGATTTTTTTTAATATGGCTAGTTTTATTTAGAATTGAGTTTAGGAAAGCATTTGCCAAGATTATATAAATATTCATTATTTAATCTCCTGATGGTCAGCCTCCCAAGGTAATAGGGGAAGAAGGTGTAAGCAAGCTTGCCTTCCTCTGTGTTCTTTGTGGCCTGTGTCTTATAGATCAGATTCTAATACACTGTTCTCAGGGATTTTCAAGCTTTTTTCCATCTCAATCCCTTTTCACCACAGAAATTTTTATGAGGCCCTGGCTATATAAGGTATGTTAAATAGGCGTATGAATCAAATATTTAATGACAATAAATCATTAAGAAATTTATTTAAACAATTCTTTGGTATCTTATTTCCTGTTAGAGAAGAAAGAGATTCTTCAGCTTAGTGAGATGGGTATGCTTGTTTGGTTTCACATCAAGAATTTAATCTTGGCTGAATATTTGATACTACAGGATATTGTATCTTAAGTATTTCTCAGAGTATATCAATGTTTTGATTTATAATTTTCAATCCCAAGAATGCTGTTTCACACAAGTGTATAGTACAGAATAATAAAAGCATCTTTAGGACGATTTCAGAAGTTGTTGGATACTGTCCTAGTCCCAAGACCAAATCCATCACAATATATTTTAAGAAACTCAAGTTTTCAGCTATCAGTTTGAGAATCTAACATTCTAATTCAATACGAGTCAAAGACAATACTAATTGGATACTTACATGCCGAGGAATGATGGGGGAAAATACTAAAGCTTTTGCCTTCTGTAATGAAAGCGTTATGCGTCTATGAAGATGGAAACTTTGCACGTGCATTAGAAACACTACAATTAATAATCTGTAATAGCCTCAGATACGAACCTTTGCGGTCCAGGCAGTGTCTGTTAGTGATGCATGGTGTGGCCACATACACAGAGCAAAGCATGTATCTATCCTGTGTCTGAGAGCCAAGGCTGCCACATGAACAAGCTCTGCCAGACTCGCAGGATTTGATGTTGAGTTGGTTCTTACCTACTAATCTTTCACGTCACCTCCATTCAGTGAGATACTCAGTTTAAGAAACCGGGTATTGGGCCGCATGCTAAAAACCATTTATGCAAAGGTTCCTTGTAAATGCTTTAGCTTGGTGGGCTGCACAGGGTAGTGAACTGTTTCACCCTTCCATGGCTTTGAGAGTTCTGGACCACACTTTCTCCAGTGACTTCCAATCTCACCCATCACTGCTATTTGTCTTTAGCATGTTAGTGACAAGATGCTGGAGGGGAGAGGTTTAGCTGATCTTCCCACAGCCCTGATGGGACCACAGAATTTCAAGCAAACCTAAAACTGAACCAGAAATTCTCAGCTGATCAAACAGAACCTCCATCTGGTGTGTTGACACACACAAGAATTATGGCAAAATGTCTCTCCTGAGGTAGAAACATAAGGACTTGAGAAACCCTGTTCTGTTCTAGGATCATTGTCTTTCCCACCTGCAGAAGGATGGCCACAGTTTGTTCCATGGGGTTAGTTCCCAAGAAAAAAACAAATCAGCACAGGCAACCCTTTTATGCTTAGAAGCAACAATTCAAGGCGTGAGAAGAAAGTTTGGGAAAGGGAAACAATTGTATCACCTGGAGTTTCCAGTCTTCTCTCATTTGACACAACTGGAGCTTGGTCTTATTATCAGGCACACTACTCAGGAGGACAGTCAGTGCTCAGTAAGCAAACACATATAAGACTCCATGTGAGTCATTTACCCTAGCTGGATCGTCTTTTAATTTTTAATCAATATTCCTATTGTAGATTGATATGACAATGTAAAAACTTGCTGTCCATCTGAAGTATAGAATAGTGTTGATAGTGGAGTCAGTATGTGGACAGTGGTCTTGTTATGTCTCAAGATTGCTCTACACATGCATACACAACTGCACACATACATATGCACACACATACACATATACATACATACACGCACACACACATATATACATATATACACACATATATACATACATACACATACATATATATATACATACATATATACATACATACATACATACAAACACATACACACATGCATACACATATACATACATCCATGCATACATACACACATGCATACACACATACATACAAAAACATATACACACATATACATATATACACAAATGAACATACATACACATATATACACATATACATGCATATACACGCATAATACATGCATGCATATTATTTGAATAAATATGTACATATTTATTCAAGACAATGTGGAGCCTTTGAACACACAGAAAGCAAGGTGATAATGTATAAAACTCCTGAAACTCATCTTTTCCTACAGAGAAGCAGTGGCTTATAGACTCCCAAGATGATCTTGGACTTGGCACTCAACATGTTGGAAGGGTCACACAGAGAGAAGGGTTAAGACATCCATCCTTGGCAAAAGCCATTTACATTTGTTCTAGAAGGGCAGGGATGACAATATTAGTGGGCAAGCTGCAGACTCTGATGCTCACACAGGGTGACATGGAAAGCCCCGGTCCCTGGCTTCCCATTTCAGAATTCAAGCCCTCCGCCACTTATTACAGGGATTCAGTCTTTAATGAAGTTCTTATTTAAAGGCCACATCAGATGGGCCTGATTGGGAACCATTTAGGAACTTGGGGCTTATCAAAGTATTTAAATGCCCGTGGAATGATTAAAAGAAATGTGTGTGTTCAAATACAAATGGAGAATGATTTGAGGTTGGGTACAAGGGATAGCAGATGGTAACTATTAATTATTAGCTTGTGACCAAAGCTCAGTCCAGTATTAAGAAAGCATTCTACCTGGCTAGGCACCGCCTCACCTTTGTAGTGCTTTGATTTACCATAAGAATATTAAAGGAAGCACTTCCTCCTGTCATTCATATATCCGAGAGGAAAGTGGTGTGTGGCCATTGTTGGAGTCAGACCACGTGAAATTCCGAGGCATGCACGTCAGGGGGCTCAACAACAAGGAGGAGAGAGAGATTATTACTAATGAACAGCCTTCGTGGAATTTGTCTGCATCTCTTGCTCTTAATTAACACAGCTCTAAAAGGCTGAGCTGGGATTTGAGACCTCCCTCTCAGCCTTGCCCACATTTAGGTAGCACCTAATAAGCGTGTACTCAGTTTGTGCCCCAGTCAAACGGTTTTAATAAATCCCTACAAGCGTTTTGGATCTGAAGCCAGCAGGGATGTGTGGGGGTGAGGGGGTAGGGAGGAGGGTAATGCTAGACATGAGTGGAGCCTGACTTTATGAATGAAGTGCCTATATGTCATTAATGCTTCAGCGGGTCCCCTAACAGGGGTAATTGGGCCTCCAGGGACCTTTGCCAAGCCTCCAAGTCTAATCTGTCCACTGTGAAGATGCTCAGGCCCTGAAGGTAAACGGAACCATTCCTGTTTTTCCTTGAACCCCGGGGTCAAGCAGGCCTAAGGGAACAAGTTTGGCACTGTCGTTTAACATTATCTTCGACATGTACTGTATTTCCAAGGAGCCTGCACAGGGACCCGTAGGCATGCGTGCATGGCCCGGAGCTGCAGGGTGGTAGCATGTCACATGTCTGGTAACAGAAGGGAATAACCATCCCAGTACAAACTTGACATATATAAATTGATTACATAAGTGGGGAGTGGTGGTCCTTTCAAGTGTTCTCCTTTTGTTTGAGCTTTTACAGTAAAATTACCAGCAGCAGTTTACAATTAAGAGGAATAATAATAACAGAATATGCTTTCATCTACACACACAATTACAATGAACTGCATGCCTTAATAGGATTGTGAAAAATCTGCGTTTGACCCATACAAAAAAGTAAACACTCTCGCTCTGGGTACTGTGTCATTATCACAACAAAGGGAAACTCCCGAAATCTGATGATGTAGACATCTGGAGAATGTTAATCACTTCAAAATGACGGATGTTTTTTATTTCAGCTTTTGACAGACGCGCTCCTTCCATAGATAGACGATTATTTACATAAATTACATCACCAACGTGAAAAAAATCAGAGTTAACTTCAAAGGGCGAAATGCTTAATTAAAAAGAGACGTGCGAGTTATTTCTCTCTCTTCTCTGAGATTTTCCTTTAAGGGAGAAAAGCGATGGCTTCTCTGGTATACACAATGAACAAGGTATATTCCACTTCCCTGTAAATATACAATGAACAAAGTTTTTAAAATAACATTGTCAATTTGCAAAACACATGAAACTCAAGAAGAAGGAAGACCAAAGTGTGGATACTTTGATCCGTATTAGAAAGGGGAACCAAATACCCATGGAATGAGTTACAGAGACAAAGTGTGCAGAAGAGACTGAAGGAGTGACCATCCAGAGACTGCCCCACCTGGGGAGCCATCCCATAAACCCAGACACCATTGCGGATGCCAACAAGAGCTTGCTGACAGGAGCCTGATGTAGCTGTCTCCTGAGAGGCTCTGCTAGTGCCTGATAAATACAGAAGTGGATGTTCACAGCCATTCATGGGAGTGAGCACAGGGTCCGCAATGAAAGAGCTAGAGAAAAGACCCAAGGAACTAAAGGGGTTTGCAGCCCCATAGGAGGAATGACAATATGATCTAACCAGTACTCCCTGGGACTAAACCACCAATCAAAGAAAACTCATGGTGGGACTCATGTCTCTAGCTGCATATGTAGCAGAGGATGGCCTAGTTGGTCATCAATGGGAGGAGCAGCCCTTGGTCCTGTGAAGGTTCTATACCCCAGTATAGGGAGTGCCAGGGTCAGGAAGCAGGAGTGGGTGAATTGGGGAGCAGGGGGAGGGGGAGGGGATTTTCAGAGGGGAAACTAGGAGAGGGGATAACTTTTGAAATGTAAATTAAAAAGTATCTAATAAAAAGTGGCCTTAAAAATAAATAAAAATAAAGGAAAATAATGTCTTGTAGGAGACATTCACCTTTAAGAATAATGACTCTATTTTTTAGTGCTCTGAAAGCCATCAAGGACTGTAAGTCTACTTCTAATTTCTCAAGTTCCTTCTTTGTTAAAATGGCAATTTGGAGTTCACTCTGCCACTCTAACCGAGAGACCAGACAGATTCAAGCCCACAAGTGTCTCACCTCAGGCACTCTTCCCTTCAGATGCCTGAATCAGATGTTAGGTAAGAGGTGGACTTTCAAAGCAACTCAGGAAAACCCTGCACGTTTAGGAAACCTCAAGCAAGAGCAGCCTGAAGAGAAAGGTTGGAAAACTGTTCTTGCAGGGACAGCCCCAGGCTGCCCTGCTGGTCCCTCAGGGCAGCCCCTGACTGGCGGCGTGCTCCCGGAAGCTGGTTGGAGGAGCTGGTGCAATTTGGCTGATCCACTACAATTTCCTCTTACACTCGGAGCTGATCTGCAGGCTGACCCTGGACAATTTGTCTTCTTTCAGGGAGAAATGTCACCCGAAAGGAAGCGATTAAGTCAAGAAGGGAATTCTCTCAGAACCGTCCACTGTATAAACAGAACTTGACCTCAGGTAATTTATTGCTGGTCCCTAACAAAGAGACTTAAGATATAGGCCTGATGGAGTAGAGATCCAAATCTGTCAGGAAAAAGGGCAAGAGAGCAAAACCTCACAAGGTTTCTCTGGAACGTTCCTATTTAGAGTCTAAGTCTAATTAATGGCTGCAGGCATGAAAAGTGGTATCTGTCTGCTGAGGACGAAAAGCTCATTTTATAATAATAAATGTTGCATGGTTAAGCCATTAATTGTCTTATTCTTCTAATAGAGCCAGATTAATCGTTCTGGTCTCACAAGTAACCATGACAATTTATTTCAGCCTCAGCAATGGGCTTGATTGTGCACTAAGGACCAGGTATGGTCCAGGGCGATGAGAACTGTATTATCTGTTGACCGGTGTAGAAGATGAGAACCAGAGACATTAGCTAAAAGGTCTGAGTCACACTGTTAGAGGTTTATCAAAACCAAGTGATGATGTGACAGTGTCAACAAGAGTCCCGATCTGAGATCTGACAGTGTCCCAGGGATCATTCTTGCTGGGTAGTGGAAAGCCTTCACCGTAACGTATCCTTATAACTCAGCTGTTTCTTGCTTCCTTTCCAAGAACTAACTGCCCTGGGAGATCCTTTCCTACCCCTACCTAAGCCTCCGTAGGCCCCCTCCCCCTCTCTTCAGGTACCTCCTTCCTTTTCAGTTTCTATTCAGTTTGCGGGGCAGCCCACCAGGGTCCACAGCAGAGACCACCCACATCCTACAGTGGAAACAGACTGAAATCCCTGTCAGTTACACCAGCACAAGGTTCAGGGTTGGATTTTAACTCTGAAACATTTTTTCTGAAACTCCCCTCCCCCGGAGGAGCGCTCAGCATCGCATCTGCATTTGAATGGCTCCTAGTAACTAGCTAATCACAAAGCAACACCCTTGAGCAACACCACAGGCTCTGAAAGCAAATAACGATGCAGGATCAAGAAGGAGAAAAATCACCCATTTGTCCAATCTGTACAGTGGGACTAATACCACATCTAGAATCTTCTAGACAGACTGCCTAGCCTCCTTCAAGTGGGCTAGGAGCTCCGAGATCCTCCTAGGAAACTCGTAAAGAAGGAGTTGGGTTGTGTAATGATGTTTGCCTAAATTGAAAGCGACAAGCCGCATTTAGCGGAGGAATCAGGAGGCAACTGAGAGCAGGAAGCCTTTACATTCATTACTGCAGCTGGTTTAGCTTTGAATGATGCGGAAGGAGCCGAGTGAGCGGGCAGAGGATGTCCTGAAAAGACTCAGCAGCCATCCAATTAGGCAGGAACCGTCCTGCAGTTACCAAAGGCTCGCTCTGGTCTGTATTACACAAAATAAAGCCCCTCGATTGGGTTTGACTTCAGCTGATTGAAGTCATAAGGCATCATGTTCCCCCACTAAATAACCCTGGCACAGGTTAAATTACTACTGGCACAGGTTAAAAATAGGATTCTGCCCAGTTCTTAACAGGAAGATAAGTCCCAGAGCAAACCTGTAGTAAATGCTTTTTAAAAACAAATGTGATCGTGATGGCTTTTACTTCAAGAGAATTTTCTTCCAATGCTTGGCTCTTCTCTCTTGCCCACCACTGACTTTGTTTCCTTTCAGAAATTTTAAGACACTTCATTTGAAATATAAAACATAGAGAAAAAGACAAAATGTCCTATAACAGACTGAGATCTTCTATAATCAAGGTGAAGAGGATACTAGAATCTTTAAAAGTACAATTGGCATTCCCTCTTAAGCCAAATATGAGCATGTAGCTGGGGCCTTGTCCCATGGTCCCTGCCTCAGCCAGCCTCAGCCCCAAGAACTTCCGTCCTACCTGAGTTTCCACCTGTAGTGCACGGTGCGTGCTCCTGGACGCTGCACACTGAAGTTGTTGAAATTGCCCAGTAATTTCTCTCCCTGACCTTTGGCTGCATATATCCTGTCATCTTTGCATCTTTTCCCATTTGCTTGTTTGCAGCATTCATTCATAACAACCATGGATACGTGCAGATATAGAGCTCTTTGCCCTTTATGTAAAGAACATAGACCTCCCCTGGGACTCGGCCTTAATGACTTCTAGACTCACCCCAGTTTGGAGAAAGGAAATCATATTTGCTTGTTAAACATTTTATACATGTGTTTTTCTAGAGAAGTCTGGAGTCAAGCTGCTATATCCTGTTGAACAGTAATGTTCAACCTTTCGGTATGATGCCAAACTCTTTTCTAAACGGGTTGTGACAACTCATGCTCTCATTAGCCAAGAGTTCCTAGTTTCCTTCATCCCAGCTGTGATGTTATCTTCTCTTCAACGGGAATGAATTTAGAACCACCCAAGAGAAGCACCTCTAAACATGTCTGTGTGGGAGTTTCCAGGGAGGTTTTACTAAGAGAAAGCTACTCTGAATGTGGGTGGCACCTCCTAGATCTGGGGTCCTGGGACAAATAAAAAGCAGGAAGTAAGCTGAATACCAGAAATTCCGCCTCCGAGTTTTGTGACTGACTTCAGACATCACGTGATCAATGGCCTTTCTCCTGTACAGTCAGTCATTCTTCTCCAGTTACAAGGACTCTATCCCTCAAACTGTGAACCAAGACAATCTCTTCCTTCCTTCCTTCCTTCCTTCCTTCCTTCCTTCCTTCCTTCCTTCCTTCCTTCCTTCCTTTCTTCCCTCTAGTACTTCTGTCAGGCATTTTATAACAGCAGCAATAACAAAAAAAATACATTCCCCAACACTCGATGTAATCTCATTAATTATTCTGTCTGTAATCGTTATAAAATTATGCCTCACTGAAGTTTTAATTTGAGATTCCCTGATTATAATGATCCTGAGCATATTTCTCCATTTCTGTAACTGCTCACACTCCTGAGCATTCTTGCTTTTGCCTTTTTTGCTTGTTCATCTCCTAGTTTATTTGACTTCGGCAGTTCTTGCGGTGTAGACCACAAACACATTTCTGTAAGCATTGGTGCTTTGGCCTAATGATATTGTTTCCCTGAAACTACTTACATGTGAGCATGCACCGATCTTTTCCCTTTGGTCTTTACTTTCTATACCTGGTTCCTGCTCTCCCTCTTTGCCTGATGTCATAAGGACAGCCTGTAGTGTTTTATTGCAAAGTGGTTGCTCCGGGTTTCATTTTATCTTAGAGTTCTATTGGCATCTTTGTTTCTTATTTGGTTCTTTATTTGGCATTAATACTTCCTTCGCTTTAGCTTTTGCAGGCACAGTCTCCAAAACCCAGCTACCAAATGACACAAGGCTGTTTTTGCTAACTTTGTGGCATTACAATACTAGATTTTATGCTATAATTGATGTTTGATGAACAGTGTGGCAGGCAGTGAAATGGATGCTCAAAGCTACTCATCTCCCAACCTCTGACTCCCTTATTTTGAAAATAAGATCCTATGATTATTGGGGTTCATGCAGGCTAAGCTAGTATGCCTTAACAGGAGAGCCACTGTGGCCAGTTGGAATGTGGCACCATCGCAGCAGAATAATGAGGAACAGGCAAGGTTGTCCAGTTGGACAATGGAGAGAAGAGACACCAACTGGGGATGATGCTGTAGAAGGCTCTAGAAGGTACACGACCCTCTGGCTCACAGAGGCCACTGAGCTGTGCTGGGTGCCTAATTCACAGATGCAAAACTTGTTAAAGCATCCAGAGAAAACTAATACAAGATAATAGTTCTCGGGTACCATATTTCTAATTATTTTTGACCCTTTACTCTTTCATTGTTTGTAGAATACATTTTCCAAACTGAAAATATAATCTTGATTAGAGTTGGATTAAATTCTATCTAACTTGGTAAAAAAATGCTATTCTTGTTAATATTAACTTTTTCTATGCATAAATCTGCAATAATAGTTAATTTTATATATCAACTTGACCAGGGCATAAGGTGCCAGGTACTTTGTCAAATATCGTCTAGGTGTTTCTATGAGAGCCTTTGTGAGTAGGATTAGCACTTAACTTGGAAAGCTGGTTAAAGGGACTCTCCCTGATGTGACTGAGTACGGCTTCTTAAAGGGCTTGAACAAAATGGCCATCTTCTTAGAATAAGTCAGAATTTTTGCCTTATATTGCTATTTTTGCTATCTTATTGGGACCCTGGCTGTTTTCTCTCTCCCTCCCCCTCTTGTTTTTTGTTTTTTAGATTTTTTTATTGGATATTTTATTTACATATCAAATGTTATCCCCTTTCCTGGTTTCCCCTCCATAAACCCCCATCCCATCCCCCTCCTCCTGATTCTATGAGAGTGCTCCCCCACCCACTCCACCCACCCACCCCCACGTCACTACCCTGGTACTCTCCTACACTGGGGCACTGAGCCTTCACAGGACCCAGGGTCCCTCTTCCCATTGATGCTAGATAAGAGCATCCTCTGCTACATATACAGCTAGAGCCATGGGTCCCTCCATGTGCACTCTTTGGTTGGTGTTTTAGTCCTTGGGAGCTAGGAGGGTGTAGGGGGGAAGGGGGTGTCTGGTTAGTTGATATTGTTGTTCTTCCTATGGGGTTGCAAACCCCTTCAGCTCCTTCAGTCCTTCCCCTAACTCCTCCATTGGGTCCCAGTGCCCAGTCCAATGGTCGTCCTAAGACTCTCACTGGGACTGAGTCCACCCAACCTTGGACAGGAACATACCATCAGTGTCTTGCTTTTGAGATCTTGTGGGCTGACACTGGCTGTCAGGGTCACTGGGTCCCCCTTTTGTCACTTCATTCTGCAGCTCAGGAAAATTGCATGTCTCTAATCACATGATCCACAAGACTCTAATCACAGGATCCAAACACTCAAACCAGCTTTCTGTTGGAGGAAGCACTGGGAGTTAATCACAGAGCTCTCCACACTTGCCAGGCGGGACTCCACCTAAGCCACACCCCCGTAGCACTTATAATTCCCTTTCTATGTCATCTCTCTGTCTTTCATAGTGTCCTCGAGCACCATATAGGGTACATTGACATATGAACATAAACCTCATTTTCATTTTATCATTGGATGCTTGAATACACACATACAATATGAATGAAACCTAAACACTGGATATCTTTCCAGAAACAGCTACACTTTGCTAATTGATTCTAATACTTCGTTCTCTTGCATATAGATTATTGGATCAGCCAATATCATCCATTTTGTTTCTATTTGCTAATGCTTCTGGACTCTATCCCCAGACTCCTAAACACTCACACATGATTGTACACATAGGCTATGTGACTTATAGGAGTGACTTAGAATGGTGTCACCCACAGTGAGCTGGAAAGACACTCTGCTTCTCATGGTCAGCTTTATCCCAAGCGCCTTTTATAGAATTCAGAAGTCCTTTAGACGGTGTCCTCCTTAGCATTTGGCCACATGGAGCATGGAAAAGAACCCAATGGCTTGCACAGGTTGCTCTGTGGCTCTGCTCCAGGTAGCACACACATTACCTTTCCCACACTTCAGGATAATTCAGCCACTTGATTCTGCATAGCTGCAGAAGAGATTGAGAGAAAAGCAACACCCCGTGCTATGGAGAACCAAATAAAAACAAGGAAAAGAAACAGAAAAGAAAGAAATCACTCAAGATATCCCAGCTTTCTTAAAATTGTTGTTTGTTTGTTTTGCTTTGTTTTAGAAAACTACTTGAAATCTAAAGCACTGGGCAAAAGCATATGTTTATATTATTTTGCATGCAATGCAATACAAGTCTGTTGATGCAACTTCAAATAGTCCTCAGAGCCTGTAACAACATAATACTAAGAGTCATTTTTAAAAAGCTTAACCTAACCTTGCTGAAAATCATCTTATGAAGCTGTAGTAGCAGCTTCACATGTCTTTCAGCTAACAACAGGATTTTAAGGGTGCATTGCTCAAGGCTCACAAGAGAGCCCATCTCCAGGGGTACTTTAGGAGAGGTTGAATGAGGGTACCGCGTGGGGAGTGGAGGCAGTAAGGAAGAGGGGAATGTGATGACGGGCTGTTCCAGCTCTTCCTGAGAAAACTGTCCTCACCTTTTTGACCACAGAAGCCCCTGTGACTGAGGTTGGGAGTCGGGGGGGGGGGGGAGGGGGCGGAGGTGGCTCAAGAGGTAAGGAGTGTGAGGACTGGAATTGAGATTCCCAGAGCCCGAAAGTTGACCAGTCATAACTTGGCCACTCCCACAAGTTCTGTGCCACCACCATCCCAGCACATCTTGCTGGGACCAGTAGATTATAGTTGTGTGGCTGGGTTGATGTCCTAGTCCCACTACTAGGAGCCTTGCCTGGTTATTTGATTATAGAAGATGGTCAGTTGGGGTCTGTATACCCCATTACTAGTAGACTTCACTAGGGTCTCTCTCATAGACTCCAGGGAGTTTCCGTGACATTACATTGCTACATTGCCACCAAGTGGCCCCAGTTCCAGTCACCTCTCCCAATATTCTTTCCTTCCATCACTCCTACCCCCTACCTGAATCCTCCTGTTCCCATTCCCACCTGACCCCAGTCCACCCACAGAATCTATTCTATCCTTCCCAGGGAAACCCATGGGTCCCCTGTTACTTAGCCTCTCTGGGTCTGTGGATTGTGGCATGGCTATCCTCTGCTTAAAAGCTACTGTCCACTTATAAGTGAGTACGTACCATGTTTTTCTTTCTGGGTCTGGGGTTACCTCACTCAGGATGACCTTTTCTTGTTTCATCTGTTTGCCTCCAAATTCCATGATGTCATTGTTAACAGCTGAGTAATACTCCACCGTGTATTTTATTACACTAGTAATACTCCACTAGTGTCCAGCTATCCTATCTGAATTGGTAAACTCTGGGTTCAATTAAAATACCCTGCCCCAATATATGTCAGAGAGCCACCTATAAATATGTATGTACCACACTTTCTTTGTCTTCAGTTGAGGAACATTTAGGTTGTTTCCAGTTTTTGCCTATTACAAATAAAGCTCCAATGAACGTGGCTGAGCAAGGGTCCTTGTGATAGGATGGAACATCATTTGGGTATAAGCTCAGGAGTAGCCTATGCCATAAGAGGGAGCCCACACTCGATGACCAGAAATCAGAGACTGGGCAGCTGTAGCCCAGAGACCCGGAATAGAACCAAACAAGACTGAGAAACACACCACACACACACACACACACACACACACACAAAACCTTGAGGTGAGGCTGTGTGAGGAGAAAGACTCAAGTCTATTTAAGGGGAAAGCCACTAAGAGTCTGACCATGCTTCAGTGAGTATATAGATAACACAGACAAGTTGGACTTGCTTATTATCATTATTATTATTAATTATTATTACTTTTGTCATTAGGGAAGGTTACAAAGATGGGCAGTGAACATGGAAAGACTGGTAAGTACAGTACTGAGGTAATATATGAGCGAACAATAAAAGCCAAAAAAAAAAAAAAAACAACCAAAAACCAAAAAACCAACCAACCAACCAAACAAACAAACAAAAAATAAAACAGATTCCCAGAATTCTGCAAACAATGGGTGGCTATGCAGGCCCCCTGAGTTGCTCAGTTGGCAAAGACAGGGGATTCCTGGAGCTAGTGTCCAGCTATCCTATCTGAATTGGTAAACTCTTGGTACAGTTAAAATACCCTGCCCCAATATATGTCAGAGAGCCACCTATAAAGTGCCTGTGTTAACCTCTGGCCTCCACAAGCACATGCAAATAGGATTTGCATATGTATACCTCACACACATGCAGGAGGAGGAGGAGGAGGAGGAGGAGGAGGAGGAAGAGGAGGAGGAGAAGAAGGAGAAGGAGAAGGAGAAAGAAGAAGAAAAGACACCCTCCTCCATGACTTTGATTCAGCTCCCTGGGCTTGTGACAATACTCAGTTTTATTAATACTAAACCACAATACTTGGAAAAAACACATTATCCTTCACTCATATATTTTCAATGTTCACTTGGAACCTGTCCCCTACTGTCCCTCTGGAGTGTGTAGCTTTTGTCATTCTTTAATGTGTTTCTGATGGAACTGATATCGAAGATCCTCAAAAAAGCCCCTCCCTTCTCCATCCCTTCCTCAGCTGCACCTGGCTCCCTTCCCTCTTCCCCAGCTCTCAAAGCTCCAGCAGACCTGGGCCTGGATCCTGTCACCAGATGGGCTGCGATGTCATATCCCAGGCCTGTGCTCTGGACTCCCTCTAGGTCTTAGAGGAGGCTTCAGACAAAACACAGACTCTAATCTGTTTGGAAAATGCCTGTTGCTGTGGAAGACCCGAGCCTCCTCGGGCAGGCAGTGCTGGGGGTTGTCATTCGGAGGGTCTAGGAGGTGTGTGAGAGGGAGCAGCCTGGGACGAGGCCTGCTTCCATTCCACTAGAGAAACAACCTTCTCTGCCAAAACCTGGGGTCTGGGTCCTCCAGGGGATCTCTCCATCTTACTCTGGAAACCATCTGGAGAGCAACTCTCCATGAGCCTGGGCTCCCTGGGGATATACTTGACCCTCCCAAGACTTGGCCTCATGTGCAGGGGAACTCCAGCTATCCCAGGCTGGAGCTGTCTTGCCAAAAAGAACTTTCTGTGGACATGGCACTTTCCACAGTTTATCCTTTCGGTAAGAATGATTATCTAGAAACGAAACTAAGCTTCATCATTATGCAAAAGAGTTTCATGCATTCTCTCTCTTAAAGAAAGCCATGGTAGCATCCTGAAAACAGAACCCGAAGTTCACAAGTTTCAGTTTTAGTCACAAGTTGTAAATGAAATCCGGACTTTGGGGGGGGGGGGGAACCCTGCAAGAGGAAAGCAGGCACAATCAAGCAAACAAAACATTTGCACAAACGATTTTTCTTCACACCACCCTCTGCACTGCTGGGAGATAAACATGGAAGGCCTGAGGTCCCCCTGGGCATTTCAGATAACAGGGGGCTCTAGACTCATCTGCACAGCTATGGCTTCATCACAAGACTGAAAACCTCTTGTGACTGATGCTCCTCAACCAGGCAAACATTGCTTTACCTGGAAATCCAGAGCAGGGAGGGCACACTGGTTTCTTACTTTTTCTTTCTTTTCTCTGTCTTACTCTGTCCAGTCTCTTCTTTTAATCTCAGAACTCTCTGGGACCATCAAGCATGGAGGTGGAAGAGACAAGGATCATATTGGGTTATCTGGGTGTCAGCAGTGAGAGAGCCGCGGTGGGGAATCGCCGATCTCACTGTGCGATGCCTTTGAGAGCTGCCCAATGACCCTTACTGTGTCCCTCAGCTTACAGCCTCCTCCACTGACTATGATGTACCAGCTGTCACAGCTCGTCCTTTAGTTTCTGAGGGTATGGATCTTATGCGGCTCTGCTGCAGATACAGGCAGTTTCATTATGGTGACAACAGAAGCTGATGCTGGTCCATCTCATGTGTCTGTCATGTAGGTTATAGAAACCCACACACATGACAGTCTCCCACCCTCTGTCTGTCTGTCTGTCTGTCTGTCTCTCTCTCTCTCTCTCTCTCTCTCTCTCTCTCTCACACACACACACACACACACACACACACACTACATTCTTGTCTCATGAGGGTCTTAAAGTTGATATTCCACTAACCAGTGATTCATAACACCAAATCATAAACAGAACACAGAAGTTATTACAAATGGCTGATTAACTGGGACCATATTGAAACAACATGCAAAATCAATTTTTTAAATGTTTTATGTAAAGTTGTTTTATACCTAAAGAAAATTTGCTAGGACACTAAAAAGAATACCTGTGTACATTTCACCAAAATTCTCTCAGGGTTTAAAATAAACATTGTATTTCAGACAATTCTCCTGAATAATTAGTAATAGACACAATGTCCATTAACCGCAAAGTATCTGGATATTCATTCCAAAAAATTTCATAAGAGAAGAATGTTTTCTTTTGTAAAATAAAAGTTTAATTATGCCATTTGAAAAAATATCATTATCCAGTCTACCACCTTGTAAAACTTTGATCAAATATCTAAGAAGACAAAATGTTTCTAAGAGCCAAGTCCAGGCCACGCATCACAACTCACTTTCTGTTCCTCTCCTTTCCTTTTATCTAAAACCATTCTCCAAGTTCTGGAGAAACTCCCAGGCAGTGCAGGGCTCCATGTGCAATCATGAGGACCTGAATTCTATACCCAAGACTCACGGAAGAAGCTGGACAGGGTAGCTCAGAACCTGAATTCTATACCCAAGACTCACGGAAGAAGCTGGACAGGGTAGCTCAGAACCTAGGGTGAATGGCTCCTGAGAAACAGTATCCCAGGGTTACATCTGGCTTCGATTTCCATGTGCACAGAAACATGTACACACACACACACACATACACACATGTTACACACATACACCTGCATACACACACCCACACACATATGTGCACACACATTCACATGTTGCACACATACCCACACACAAACACACACATATATGCACACACACATATGTTCACACACATGCACGCAAACATGTGCACATATGCACACACAATACACATGCACACACATTCATATGCACACATACATACACACACACAACACACAAACACACACACACTCCTTCACTCTGTTACAACATTTTTTGAAGAGTGGAAACATGTTGCTTCACTCAATCTCTCTTAAGCATGGTGTGGGACGTCTCCTTGTGATTAGCATTCAGCCTTACATTTATAAAGACATCCCACAGAAGCAGCAATGCTCTTCTGCATTCTTAGGATAACTATTTGGCCTAATCATGGGAGAGTTAACTCTGAAAACTTGAGTAAGTCATGATGCCCTGCTTCACAGAGTCAGTGTTCTCCCTTCATAACTAACACATGTTCTGTAGAGAGACACTTTGAGGCTAAGTACTTTATTTCTTGTCAGATTATTACATGATGATTTTAGGGTTCAATCCTGAAAAAAAAAGTTTCCTACTCATAGGAATTTTATATACTTAAAATTTTAACTTAAATTCATTTTAACTGACAGAGAAGAACACACAAAAAATATAAATTTAAAAACTAAAGAAACGTAATAGGATGTGCACAGATGTGCTACAAAGATTGAGAATCTGATCTATAGGAGTCTTAGAGACAATAAGAATAGAATCTAGAAGACAGCTTTCTGCAAGCTAAGGTCAAATTATTATCAAGATAATTTTCCCCATCCAGTTAAACAACCACTCATGAGTGCGCAGTGAGGCGTGGTGGCTGTCTGATTGTTCTATTACTGTGAAGAGACACTATCACTGTGGCAACTCTTAGAAAGGAACAAATGAACTGGGGCTGGCTTACAGTTTCAGAGGTTTAGTCCATTATCATCATGGTAGGAAGCATGGAGCCACGCTGGCAGACATGGTGCTGGAGAAGGAGCTGAGAGTTCTACATCTGCATCCAGGCAGCAGAGAGAGAGAGAGAGAGAGAGAGAGAGAGAGAGAGAGAGAGAGAGAGAGAGAGAGAGACTAGGCTTGAGCATTTGAAACCCCAAAACCCAGTGGTTCACTCCCTCCAAGACCATACCTCCTAATCCCTGTCAAGTAGTCCCACACCCTAATGACCAAGCATTCAAATGTATGTGCCTATGGGGACTGGGGGGGGGGGGGGTCATTCCTATTTGAACTGCCCACACAGGCACACATGAATCTCAGGATTCAGGGGAGACAGGAGCGGGGCTCAGGAATTGGTGTTCATCTTTAGCTACATAGTGAGTTTGATGCCAGTATTTAGGATCAGAGAACATCGGTCAACTTTACAGTAAGTTTCTTGTTTTTAAAATACCGTAATAACTTGGTACAGTAAAGAGAATCTCCAGCTGCCTCCTGTGCTCTCAGGCTTGTCACAAACACGTTTTGTTTCTTCATGAAACCCTCACCCTGGACATGGTGTGGGGATTGCCCAGAGGTGTTGAAACCTCTAGTTGATCTTGAGATGGATTATTATGAACCCTTTAAGTCTGGGTCTCAGGGTCAGAGAGATTAAAACTCTGTAAGATTTTAACTGGAAAAAAAACAGACAGAAATATAAAAGTGAACATGAGGTGTAGCCTTGGATTGGATCTTAAAATAGAGAGAAATTTGGCCTATGAGATGACCCAGGAAGGCACATGCACACACACACACACACACACACACACACACACACACACAATAAGTAAATAGATAGATAAATAAATAAATAAATGTTAAAATTAAAAGAACTTTTCTTGAACAAACTTTTATAGGGTCCATAGATTATATAATAGAATTGTATGAGTGTTTATTTTCTGACATCATAAGTAAACCATGTTTACTAAGACAATATCCTTACTTTCTGAAATATATAGTGGGAGACTGAACAGTTAAGGGGCACTGTACCTGTAATTGACTCTCTAGTTATTCAGAAAAAAATGTGCACATGAAACTTGGCCCTGGCCTATGGTCCAAGTTAGAATAAGCACAGAAGCCCAGGACACCCAGAGCAAGACAAAGCAAATAGGTGGTCTCATTGCACGCTGTTGCCTGCTCTGGGAAGAATGTTGTTTTCCAAGCCTCTAGAAAGCTATGCAGCTTGGCTGAGGGCAGATCTTGAACTTTTCACAAAACTGAGCTGAGCTCTGAGCTTCAGCCTGTGTCTGGACACTGTATGCCTGAAGCACAGAGAGACAACAGATGTGTGTGGTTTTACTCCACAAATGTGTGCTAACTGTTATCCTGCTGTGGAACGCAGACCATTTAAGAGGATAAAATAAGAAATAGATCATGTAGTGGACAGATGATTCTAAGCAAACGCTGAGGACCTAAGACAATGTACAGAACACAGCACACAGTACTTACAAAAACTACACGTAAAATGCTAACAAAAGTTACGTTTCAAACAAAAGATACTCAGGGTGAAGAGTTGGATGGGGAGCTTGTGTATTGCATGGGGAGTGGCCAGTGATGCTAAGTAAGTTACATCCAATCAAGAGTGCACATAAAATGCAAGGGCAGCAACTGGAGGTTACAAATAGAACACACTGCTGCGACATAGGTAACTCTAACTCTCTTTTGCATATATTTAATTCTCTAGTCAGTTGAATTTATGCTCTAGCCTCTTTGTTATAGTAGCTCGTTGTTGTTCCATTCTGTTTCTTTCATTTTTTTGTTTGTTTGTCTAATATATTCATCATGGAAGTTCTTGGAGTATGTTCATTTACTACTGTATTGCGATGTTGAAAGAATAATACTTCAATTTCCGCTGCTATAACAAAATACCATAGACTGGGTGGCTTGAATAACAAATGTTTCTCTCACACATCTACAGGCTGGAAGGTATTTGCTTTGTTTTGTTTTGCTAATTGTTACATTTGTATGCATGAGTGTGTGTGTGTGTTATATGTGTGCTTGTGATGTGTGTTTATCTGTTGTGTGTGTATGATGTATGTGCTGTGTGTATATGTGGTCTGAGTGTGTGTGTGTGTATGTGGTGTGTTTGTGAATGATGATGTATGTGTGGTGTGTCTGTGTGCATGTGTGTGTATGTAGTATGTGTGTGTGGTGTGTATGCATGTCTGTGTGTGCTATGTGTGTATGTGGTGTAAGTGTGTGTATATATGGTGTGTGTCTGTGGTGTGTGTGTGTATGTGGTGTATGTGTGTGTTGTGTATGAGTGTTTGTGTGTGGTGTGTGTATGTGGTGTGTGTGTGTGTGTGTGTGATGTGTGTGTGTAGTATATATGTATGTGTGGTATGTGGTGTATGTTTGTATGTGGTGTTTGTATGTGTTGTGTGTGTGTGTTGTGCATATGTGTACAGTTGGCATCAGATTCCTTACTCTGAGCCATCTCACATGTCCTGTGGATCTGGGTGAATGTTGTCTTTCTGGCTTCCATATGGCTTTTTTTCTTGTATCACCAAGTAGGTACAGATCAAGGCAGCTCAGTGTTTGCAAGGGTTTCACGCCACAGTGTAGTTATCTCCCAAGGCCCCTCTGGGAAATCAAAATCACACTAGAGCTAGGTCTTACAGCATGGCAAAAATTGCTATGTTTAAACTCAGTTTTTAATATTTGTTTCTATATGTTCCTTTTTTTAAAGTCACTTGTTTTCTTCAAGTGTCTTTTCATTCATAAAAAGCCCTATATCCCTCTTTTCATTTTTTTAAATCACCTTAAAAATGTCTGTTCTATATGGTTGGGTGGTTCTGACTCTTCAGACTCAGGGTGACAGGTTCTTTGATTTTTCAGATGACTTGGAGTGACAGGTTCTCTGACTCTTCAGACTTGTGACAGGTTCTTTTTGCTATGACATTTTTGCACCTTTTGATTATCTACTTACCATACACTTTTCTAACGCAGATACTGGATAGTCTTTTGTTTTGCTATCTTTTTTGTTGTTGTTGAGATAAGGTCTTATACACAGTCAACTTATAACAATCCTCCTGCTTCAAGAACCAGAGGGCTGGGATCAGAGGCCCAAGTCATCGTGCCCACTAAGCATGCCAATCTCCCCTCCTGGTGCTGTCTGTCCCTGAGCCTCAGTTTCGTGGACGCGGGCTCAAATAGCAACACTGCTGTTGTCCACTCTTAACTCTAGCACCTGTTAGGGGTGTTCTTTCAACTGTTTTTCTTGGCTAAATTACTAAATTATTTGAGTCAGTGTTTCTATGAATCTGTGTATCAAAACTTTAAGAATGCTGTTTATTAGTAAATTTTAAACATGCACTGTTCCCTAGCAATCTCAGGAAACATTTAAGTACCACCTGGAAAACCTAGTCTTTATTGATGGATGTTCTAACTACCGGCCTCCTTCTAAACCCAACACAACAGTGTATTCATCCTAGCCCAGCAGGGCTATGGTGCCTGGCAGTGTGAGCTGCAGGGAAGGGTGGAGAGGGTGAACAGGTCTGCAGGGTGAGGTGGAGCTCAGCATAGGAGCTGACTGCCACGTAGTCTGCATTGAGTATGTCAAGAGGTTACCTCTACACCTTGAGTTTTAATATCTGAGATATTTTCCAAGACGCCTCCATAGAGTGCCCCGGATGAGCTGTAAGAGGAACTGTCAGACCCCATCAGAATCCTTGTGTAACAGTGTGCAACTTCACGTGCTACTCTCAGACTAGAAAATCATAATCCTGAAATGATACTAAAGAACAAGACTGCCAGTGAGCGGTGGCAGGGCTTTCTATATGGGAGAAGCCCAATACTGCAAGGAAAGGGGACACACAGCTGTAATGTCATGGCAAAGGCACACACTAAAAATCTGGAATCATTGATCTGAAATTACAGTAACATCCTGAGAGGTGTTTCAGGTTCCCTTTGAGCCTAAAACAGGCCCTGGAGGTGAAGTCTTCTGCTTGGGCTCTCAAATACACTTCAAATCTTTGTTGACGCCTGCACATTTCAGGTTCGGAGCTTTGCCAAGGAGCTTGAAAACTTAGGACTGAAACCATAGGAAGACCCAAGGCACAGCAGGAAACGTTCTCCTAAGCAGAATTCATGTTCCCCAAACCTGCAGGAATCTGTTTTCCTTTCCAGAAGGATTGGGAAATGACCTGGCTTGGTAGAAGAACTGGCCGTTATCATCAGTTTTTCCCCAGCTTGGGCCTTGAGGGGAAGCTGAAGGGTAACAGGATATCTTTCTTACACTTTCAGAAATAACTGATCTCCCTTGCCGCTCTGCCAAGATTCAGATCCCAGCCTCAGTCTAAGTTGACACATTGCTTAATCTCTGCCTGTTCTCATCAGAAAACATGGACAATATGACCAACTAAGTGGACTCAGAATAAAAGAGCAAAACTACAATTGCTACTATTATTTTGCTATAGCTTTTTGGGTTCCTCTCTGTGTTCTGGGGGCTTTACAATTGTATCCCATCTGGAAAATTGGTTATAATGAAAAGTTACTTTGTGAAAGATTTTTTACTTAATGTATTTAGTGAGCACTTAAAGTTGCACCAGGCAATTTATTGTTACTACATTTGTTTCTTAAATATATCTCAAAAAGCAAGTTCTTTCACCTTTGTTTTATGGGCAATGAAAATGGGGTTCTGAAACTTTAAACAATTTAGCTGTAAGTGCACAGTTGGCAAATTGCTTTACAGGGCCCACATTTACCCACCATTTCTGCTAATAAAAGCATAATAGACCCTGAGTATGAGTTGGCCCCAGCCATTTCTACCAGCATGAATATGATGATATTGCTGGCCGGTGGACATAATGCTGGAAAGCAGCCTCGTCACCTATTCCACAGACAGGGGGCATCTTTCCTCTCCCGCTGTGATTTTGTACATTGTTGCAAAAAGGAGTTGGGCCATCTAAGCGCCTTTGTTGGTAACAACTTGTGTTAATAGTTCCTTAGAGTTCCTTATCTGAGAAACAGAAGTGTGTGTGTGTGTGTATGTGTGTGTGTGTGTGTGTGTGTGTGTGTGTGTGTGTGTGTGTATCTTGCCTTGCCATAGTAATTTAGAGAATGAAATTCAAAATAAAAATAAATGCAAAAAAAATATGTATCTTTAAAAGAGCAAAAGAAGAAGAAAAGGGAGGGAGACATGGCAAGTGGTGCATGTGCTCTGACTCCGTTGACCAAGACAGAGGTGAGAGAGACACAAAGAAAAGGTCAAAATGCCAAGAGACATGGCAGCCCAGAAGGACAATGTTTCCCACAGAGAAAGTTACTTATCATCCTTAATAACAAATTTTATAAACCATTTGTATCTCTGTCAGTTTTCACATGAAGATTAAGTAAAGATCCTGAGTACATTTAGAGAAAAATAAAAAGAAATCTAGAAAAGATGTGTGTAGATACAAGAGTCAGAACCATTTTCAGCATCAGCAGATGTTCAGAGACACCAGATATGCAAGACTTGGCAAAATCCATAAAACAGAAGAGGGAAAGACACCTTCAAACAGAAACCCATTATCCTCCCAATGATAGCAAGCATTGAACCAGAATGTAGAGCCTTCCTATTACAATTACCAACACTTGCTTCCTGTCTGCTGATTCTAAGGTGGTTTAGGCTTATGCAATAAAGTGTGAAGGAAAGCTAGGGTTTCCCGTGCAGGAGAGACGTGCCTGGAATTTTCAGGAGTAGTATCAATTCTGGAGAGCTCTACACAGATGGGTAGTGGTCCCAGGTAAGAAGCCCACAAGAAGCAGAGCTCAGAGGAACTTAGATAGAAAGCCCTCGAGGAAAGGGGTAGAGTGGCCTCCCCACTTCTGCACATACTAAAAGCTAAAATTGTCCACTTCTCAGATCTACAAAACCTGTCCAGCCAACACTCACAAACCGCATGAGTCCAAGTGGCACAAGTGTCACATACAACCCAGGCACTCGTCCTGCCAAAGGTCCTGTGCTCAGGAAAGTGGCATGTACAGAAGAGCAGCATGGATTATAATAGAGTCCAGGAAGTACCGTATCCTTCTCAGGCTGGAAATCATGTAATCAATAGTATCTGAACCAATTGGTGACGGCTTTCTCTTCCGGTTTTTAATGACTTGCTCATTGGGGCTTTGAGCCCTTTAGAGGTTTGGGGTTTCTGGTTATTGCTAAAAAGGACAGAGTCCACAGCCCAAACCAGAACATGCCTGCCTGTTTTAGGGTCACAATGTCACCCTGAGACTTCTGTTAGGTGAAGCTGATAGATTAGAAAGCACAGCACAAAACCTAAGTTTCTAATGGTTGTTCCTTATTAACCTAAACACTACTTCCTTGATTATCCTTGTATCTTGCACTCAAAAGGGTGTGTGTGTGTGTGTGTGTGTGTGTGTGTGTGTGTGATTTTGCATAGTATTGCAAGTACAGAGAACATCTTCATCTCTGGGTCATCTACAATACTTACCCTCTCATCTGGTGCTCAAGCAACCTGTGTCCAGATCTCACTGGAGTTTATAGATGGTAGATACCATTGGCTGATGGAGACCCACAGTCACCTCAGGCCAACATTAAAGTTAGTTTTTCAATACCAAAGGATGCACCTTACCCATTCAAGGATGCCACCTCCTTTCTCTGAAATGTCCTAACCACTAAACACCCTTGTGATTATTAGTGGCCCGAGACCCATTGGTTCTCAGGATGCATTATGCAATTTATCCAAATTAAAGTAGCTGCCCTCATTCAAATAGATCCCTCAAGCCCAGAGCTTGTCGGAGTAACGAAAATATCAATTCCACATTCTTATAAATACTCAGAGTCTCATATTTTCTTCCACAGTTCATCTTATTAACGTCAGTCTCCAAAATTTATTGACCATGTAAAAATATTTTAGCATGGAAAGCGGAGAAAATGAGTGAGGATAAATCACACAGGGTTCCTGCGCAGGCCACAGTGCTGCTCAGAGGCCTGGTTTCTAATTTTGCATCCAAGTGCCAGTGGAGACAAATTGGTCAGCAGTCCATCCCAGGAGTAATTCAAGAGCTCACTCACACACTCCAAGGACGTCCCAGGGTTGCCAAAGGCAGCCAACACATACTCGGTGACCTCAAGAAAATACAATACTTCAGAAAGGCTTCAGACCCTAAAATTCATCATCTAATTTCCTCTATCTTCTTTCCACGGGGTAGAAACATCTGTCAACACATGTGCCTTTGGCCTATTATTCTTCCTAATGTGGTTATTGAGGTTGACTCTCTCTACCCTGAAAGAGGAAAGTTATTCAGAAACATATGCAGGCCCCATGGGGTAGCACAAAATATGCCAGGGTTAAAGTCATCACTTGTCCCCACCCCGACCCCCATGAATCTACCTAGAGGGAAAACAATGGATTGTTTTAAGCAACATGACTTTTTCCCATAATCCTATATATTAGGAATTAACATCGTAAAAGCTCACTTTATTTATTTATTTCTTCCACAGAACAACATATGTTACGCTTCTATTTGAAAGCAATCTAAGAAAGGGGCCTGCATGTGACTGCAATCGGCTGGGAGTTCACATTTCCCCGCTAGACAAAATTGTGAGCGAAACACATGTTTTTCCATCTTAACTAGAAGATGGAAAAGCATGCATTATTTCTGAGGCTTTAGTGGCATGCCATTTAAAATCAATGCAGATTTCTTCATGCGCATTTTCAGAAATGTCAATGCTGATACCCCCTCCAGGTCTGATGGCTTCAGTCCCTCAGCACCTGGAGAGGTTGTACTCATGAAAATATTTTGCCCCATAGCTTTTCAATTTTCTCCCAAGTACTCTAATTCTTCCTGACTAGTGATAAGTGAGGAACAGAACTTTCTATCTTTGCTTCCCATTGTATGGGTGAGGCTCTGGTCTAAGGTCTTTATTCCCAATTCAATGTCTATGTGTGGGTACATTCATGTTCACACCACAAGGACTAGAGGTAGGTGTCAGATCCCCCGTAGTTGGAGTTACAGGTGATTGTGAGCCACCTGACATGAGTGCTGGGAGCCACACGGTCCTCTGTGGGAACAGCAAATCTTCTTATCTGTCATCTATACTGCCTCACACAGCATTTTTTTCTTTTTGTATAATTACTCTTGATCTTGGTAGACCAAAAAGTAGTTTCTTTACTCACTGCCATACCACAGTGGTTTCTCTTATCAAAATCCAGAAGGAAAAAGAATCCAGCCAGCCACTGACATTTACAGGGGACAGAGATCAACCTGCCGTAAGCTAACAATGTTAGCAGGCTCTACTTAACCACAAATAAATCATGAAAGACCATAGTTCTGATTTTTTCCCCTTGTCTTTTAGGAGGGAAAAATACAGCATTTCTAAAAATTCCGTTTCAAGAAAAGGTGGGTGGGGGATTGTGGGCTGTGTTGTACACATTGGAGAGTCAAGTTACCAGGAAGCCAATCAGACCCTGATTAGAAATGGGAAAGAAAGGACATGGCCCATGAGGAATCCGCCTGAGGAGTGGCAGGATGCCAGCGATGCATGCGTGCAGAGAGGCATTCCTCAGTACGTGAGGAAGGGTCCTGTAAGCTGGCTGCAGGCACCCAAAGATGCACACAGAGATCTGTCTTTCCATCTGTCATATCCATGGCTGACTTTTAAGGAGATGCTCAGAAGAACAACCATCCACTGAGCTAAGAAAATAAGTGACTTGAGGCAGGACGCCATATGCTGAGCTTCGTACAAAGTCCTAACTCTCAAAACCAAAAGCAAAGTGTTCTTTGTAGTACGCCATTGGAACGGCGCTGCCTTTATTCAGCTCTCTCAAATTATCATCTATCATGCTGTATGCAAATGGCAGAAATAATCTTTCACAATGACACAACTTACACACACACAGAGGGAGACAGTGGGGGAAGGGTTGGTAAGTATTGTCTCTGAGCTATAGTCCAATGAGTCAAGGCTCCCTATGTGAAATTTGCTGCTCTCTCTTAGCCCTCAGTTTGAGATTAGAGGGCCACAACGAGCTTGGTTTCAACTGCAAATGAGTATAGCACACCACACAAAATAGGAAAACAAACAAAACTCCCTCTCAACTCTCTTATAGTGACAGGGGAGGCAGAGAACAAGCATCATGAGTAAACAGAGGAGAGCTAGTTCTGTAGCCACCTGGGGAAGCTCGGGAGTTACAGAGCACAGAGTAAAGGTGGGGGCGAGCTAGTGTGTCGAGTCATAAGATCAGTGCTCGTCCTTCAAGCATCCCCACTTGAAAAAGTATCTCTCTACCCATTCCTAAAATAGTTCCTCTGAACTTGAAAATCCACAAGGCTGAAGAGATGGGTGCCGTGGCACTCATCTCTAATCCTACTGTCCCCGTGGTGAGATGGGAAGCTGAACTCGGAGAATCCCAAAAACTTGAGCTGTGTCAGCGAGTCCAGCATGGGGAGTAGGAAGCAAGGGCTTCCTTCTGTCCTAAACATGGTAGAGAGGTGAGGTTGTTCTCTGACCTCCACACATACACTGGGACAAATATGGATATATACATGTGAGTTTGCACGCACACACACACACACACACCCCGTAATAAAAAGAAAAAATGGGCTGTTGATAGATATTAAAATAAATTAAAAGGAGAGCAAGAAGCTGGGAAGGGTGAGGGAGTACAGGGTGGATCTAGGAGTCGGGGACTGGAAGGGTTGGTGAATGCAGTCATGATACTTTGTATGCATATATGAAATTCTTTAAAAATTAATAAAAGTATAGTATTTTAAAACGAAAAAAATGAAAACAGAAAATGTGTAACAACCAAAGATGGAGTAAATGTTTCATATCTTTGCTTAGAATGAATGACACATGGTTTACCTACAGATGACATTAAATATTAATAATCACACTTGAATGAAAACATCACAGCACATAGTGTGTCTACCCACAGGTTCCTCACTAGCACTCAGTGGGACTTCCAGCCCAGGGTGATGGGGTTTCTAGGTTGGTGCCCCGGGAAGTCGGATATAGTATGTGGATTCCCTTCCTGTTCTTTGCAGAGTCTGGCATCATAGCTGAGCTCACATGTCTTTGGCAGTGTACTCTGTTTATCCTTCCATATCGGTAAACCCAACAAAAATGGAGAGCCAGTTTCTATGTGCATAGTTACTCTAAGTGTAATCTTTCATAAATTATCCTATAGAGAGATCACTGGATGTACAGTGAGTGCTCTTTGCCATCTGTTACTAATTGCTGTCACCAGCTGCTGTTCATGAACAGTCCAAACTGTAGGAATTGATGGTGCAGTGTCACTCCCCAAGTCTATGATTTGAGGTGCATCCTTCTGTCTGAAGATGCTATCGTCCCCAACACAACCACAATGTCACTTCCCCCGAGTCATCAGTAGCTATATAGTTAATCACCACTGAACTCCAAGCTTAAAGAACATGGACCCCCACTTGTGACAAGTCACCCACAGATAAGAACTTGCTGTTTGTTTCTTTGTCCTTCTAGTGACATTTAGAGACTGAATCAGTGTCTGACCTGATACTAAGATGATCTTGAATTGATACTAGAATGGAGCTGAATTTGACCTGTAAGTCCCTACTCCGGACACAACTGGCTTGGTGTTACTGAGTTCATGGAACTCTCTTTGGTAGTATTTATCCAATAGCTATCAAAAAAGAGTCCAAAAGCTTGTGTCTCAAGTGCAGGGTAGCCTTAGAAATCAGGTAAGGGGTAGGCTTGACTCCAGCGGCAAGAGCAGCGACCCTGTCCTGCTAAAAGCAGCAGCAGGGAAGAGGAACCAGAGATGACAAGAGCTCACTGAGATGCTGACAGGCGCTGCACCCGGGAGCTTCAGCACTGGACATTGCCAGCAGGTTCTGATAGCAGTGGTCAAGGCTACAGAACACTCGGTAGCCAGGAGAGGGCAGAATGGAGAAGACTTGGGGACTGTGGCAGAGATCATCACTTTTACCAGTGGGGGAAGACGGCAGGGATGGTAGCTGAGGAAGAGTAGAGCTGGGGATAAAAATCCATCTAGAAGACTTCTATCCACACTGCCACTGGACTTGCTATGAGCTGTGGAAGGAAGGATACCTGGGCAGTGGCCACTCAGCTGTCTGTCTCACGTATAGCTCTTAGACAGACAGACACGAGCTTTATGGTAAGGAAGGATACCTGGGCAGTGGCCACTCAGTTGTCTGTCTCACATATAGCTCTTAGACAGACTGACATGAGCTTTATGGTAAGAAAGCCACAAGGTTCAGAGTGCCTGAGAGTTTTCTGGTTTTGACTTGGTGCTTGAGCACCAGCGGGGAGAGAAAGAGCAGCCATGAAGTGCTTTCCCACAGTTAGGAACGCCATGCCTCGTGATCAGCATGGAACCCTGTGGATTTATGAAACTCAGCTTCTGGAGGGCAGAGATGGAATCTTAGGACAATTTAAGAAGTTTATCCAAAGGCACAGGTATATGACACAACTAGGATCTGAGGGCATGTGCAAAAAAAGCACACAAAGTGACACAGCTGGGATGTGAATAAAGACCCCACCCCACCCATTGTTTTCCACAACACAATAAAGCACAATGGTCCTGGAGGCCCAAAACAAACAATGATGACCAGGACCACAGCTTATTCCCAGCTCAGGCCCTGTCCACTGCACAGGCAAGCAGATGCTGAGAAAAGTCTCCATTATTAGAGCTCAGAAACCACCCCTTCCTGGAACCCAAAATCAGCATCCAAGGAGAGTAGCCAGGTGTGAAGAGGACAGATAAAGACTGAATGAAAGAGGATGAGGACTTAGCCCAGGAAGTGAGCCTGCTATGTAAGGGATTCTGGCCAAAGCTGTGGCTGTGGCGCTGGGAGGTTCATGTTCTTCACATTTAAAATAAAAAAAAAATAGAAATAACCAGATTGCACAGGACTCTTCCAGCTCTTGGGGTTTACAACCCAACGCTCTCAGTCCCTAATGTGATTTCCCCCATTAACTAGTGCAGAGACCAGGTGAGGTATGCGTTGCAGGGCGTGTAGTGACTGTGTCTCTCGAGTACTAGGAACCACACGGTGATATTGGTTACTGCAGCTCCACGGGGAAATCAGGCTCTTTCTGAAAGCATATTGAATATTTCCAAAAGAGAACAAGTCTCCCAAAAAAGCTAGCTTTGCACAAGAAGAGAAAGTCAAGAGGGAGCCCCTGGTGCCCCTCACAAATGTCAAAAATGGAGATCATTTGGAAGAATCCTAAGAATGAGTGGATGATGAAGTTCACTACTTATTTCATAAGTAATTTTTTTCACATTTCAATATTCATTTTATTTTAAGTGATATTAATTACAGCATTTGAAGGGGGATCTAATTCCACACAAATAGAGAAGTTTATAATATACCTATGAAACTACTAAAAAAAAATAGACTGTTGAGGATATAACAGAAGTCAGCTAAGATTCCTAGTGCAGTCATGGTGAGACCAGCGTCAACTGCCCAGCTGGAGATCCGAGAGGCTACTTCATACTCTGGTGCAGTGGCCAAGAAAGGGGAAAGAAAGAAAGAAAGAAAGAAAGAAAGAAAGAAAGAAAGAAAGAAAGAAAGAAAGGAAGGAAGAAAGAAAGAAAGGAAGGAAGGAAGAAAGAGAGAAAAAGAAAGGAAGAGAGAGGGGGGAGAGAGAGAGGGAGGGAGAGAAAGAAAATGAAAGAAAGAAAGAAAGGAAGGAAGGAAGGAAGGAAGGAAGGAAGAAAGAAAGAAAGAAAGAAAGAAAGAAAGAAAGAGAGAGAGAGAGAGAAAAAGAAAGGAAGAGGGGGGAGAGAGAGGGGGAGGGAGAGAAAGAAAATGAAAGAAAGGAAGGAAGGAAGGAAGGAAGGAAGGAAGGAAGGAAGGAAGGAAGGAAAGGGGAGTGGTGAAAGTCATACTACAACACAAGGAAGAATAAGTCCTGAATGACTGACTCCATTATGCCCACTCACACCACCCAAAAATGGCAAAAAAGAAATCGCTAGCCACAACTAGACTTCTCGTGGTATAAAACAGGCATTGCTAGGCTAGAGTGGAAGCAGCACATGGAGATCTGTGTTTAAAAGTCTCTTTCACATGTTTCTCGGCAGTTACAGCCTGAACACCAAGGTCTGATGCTCAGCAAGTCACCATTTTATATGTGGACACAGATTCACAATCGGCCCCCATATTCCCATCTCGTGCTTGCAGCCCGGCATCTCTAGCGGGATCTTCCCCACCCCATGTCTGCAGCTAAAACAACCCTTGCTGGACAGGAGCGTCTTCTGCACTGTGAAATGGAAACATCTTACAGCCAAGTCATTCTTAGCCTAACCTAATGTGGTATTTATCAATCCGTGCAGCCCTAATGCGCAACGTTAGAAGATACGCTAAATTCTGAAGGTAGCTATGCTGCAAAGTAGTTTAAAATTCACTTATGCTTGAAATCCCATTCCTAGACCAAACTCACGGTCGCCCACATTAATGTTCTTGCCACTCAGCAGAGACAACAGCGTTAGTGTGGTACCTGGCTCTAGGGTCTGAGTGTACCTTAAGCCTATCCGGCTGGAGTACTTGATTGCTACTCTGAAGTGAATGCTACTGTTTCTGGCAACCCTTTGGCATCCAGGTGAGGCTGACAGCAGTCTCCACCTTCTGGTAAATGGAGCCATCAAACAGTCCTATCATGCAGTTTAGTATGAAGCTGGAATTTGTCTGTCCACCTTACAGACTACTGCAAAGTCACTCAGGGTCCCTCAGGAATTTAAGGTCTCAAAATTCATTTGGTAGCCAGCCAGGCCTCATAACCGCAGCACAAGTGCCAGAAGATATCGAAGCCCATTTACCACCCAAATTGATATGCTCCCTCTTGTATCCTATAGTGCTTTTAGCACCCCACCCTCCAGTGTTAGGGCAGAAGAATGAATGGAAGTTGGGCTGCAGTGCATGTGCTAGCTGGTCCTCTACAGTGACCTCGGTGCCCAGGGTGTTGTCCGTCTTCGCTTCTCCATAAACATCAGGCCCTTCTCCAGTCATCTGGACCTGGTTTCCAGGCTTCGGTTCACCTTGATGGGCTTCACGTTGGTTGAACCTTAACTGGTATAAATTCTGATGCATTCTCGGAGGACTCTTATTTCCAAACCCAGTTGTATTAAGCCAAATCCTGTAGCCCTTGGTAAAGACATCCCTGGTAGACTTGCCAAGATCAGCCTAGGTCTGGGACACAGCCATTTTTCTCAGCCTCATTGACTGGGGGAGCAGCTGCAGTACGGCAGGGCTGCACCTGAGAGGAGGGAGCGACATAGATTATCTTAGTAGCAATGTGGATAAACGCTGCCTCGCCCTTCATGTTACATTGCTCTGCAACGTAAATGTAAGTTTGTACAAAAAGTATCTCCACACTGACAGACCATTTCTTGAACATATATTCCACTCTGCTCTCTACCCTGGGCTTTAAACACATTTTCACAATTGCTCACAAATTGCTTGTGAAGTATTTTGGAAGTAATAGTTGACATTCCTTAAGCAGCTCCTCTGCCCTATGTGAGCAGTTTATTATGTAACTTAATCTTTCATAAATGTATGGCCAATTTTTTTTCTATCTTATCAGCATCAATTGAAATAACAGAGCGGCAATTGATTTTAAAGTTGTCGTGTTATTGCAAGCCCTCTGGGACAAGCTTTGTTCCGAACACTTTCCACCTCTGCCCCAACTCTATGTAACAAGGACCAGTGTGCTGCATGAGTCACAGTGGAGCACTTGGCCAGCAGTGCTAAGCCTTAGTCTCAAATCACACGGTTAAGAGGCTACAGCTCAATCAGCCGAATCTCGGTGCCTATCACTTTAACCCGTGGAACATCTCCTCACCATGTAGAAGTGTAAGACACAGAAAACACCTCGCCACCCATGGAGAGGAACCATGAGAACCCTTCCCTGCTGGGGCTGTTCTGTCTTTGTATTCTTGTTGTGGTTTTCAGCTAAATCCCATGGTTTTCCCAGACCTGGGTTGCCCTGCTAAGGAGTGTCTCTTCCACATCAAGATTCTACTGAAAGGCCGGCATCCTAGCTGCATTCTGAGCCCCCAACTCTCCCTGTGTACCTATATGGACAAGAGATACTTTAACCCAAGGCTTCCCTTTCTAGGCACATTGAGAGTCTGGGGATAGGGCTTCAAGGTGAAACAGAAATTCAGAAGGTGATGTAAGACATGAAAATAACACAGACACACGGAGTTTAGGAAGAAGTAATATAGCTTGAAGTGTAATCTTGATGTTACTGGTGGGATAAAGAAATCTTGACTTAGGGTTTCTGTTTCCTATGTCAGCAAAACAACTGAGAGTATATTCTGCCTGACTCATGCAGTTATGAATTTCCAACCATTTGCTTCAGGTAGGAAACATAAATGCACAGAACATGGAAACATGCTCAGATCAGTATTAATCATGTTCCTCGGCCTTTACCCCAGTTTGTATTTCTTTGAAGATATTATTCTTAAATGAGACTTACAAAACAATCCAGGCCACACACTACACCCTACAAATCATCTTTTGTCCCTTGAGCTGTGTTGTATAATT
This sequence comes from Mus musculus, assembly GCF_000001635.26. Lineage (NCBI taxonomy): Eukaryota > Metazoa > Chordata > Mammalia > Rodentia > Muridae > Mus > Mus musculus. The sequence continues at coordinate 154,522,131 of NC_000069.6, read as the reverse complement.
TTGTTCACTATTTACATCTCTTGAAACACTAATGAGGTTGGGGGATGGAGAGATGGCTCAGTGGTTAAGAACATTTGTTGCTCTGTGGGAAGATCCAGGTTCAATCTGCAGCATCCGCACAGTGGCTTATCACCATCCATAGCTGCAGTTCCAGAGTACTGGACACTCTCTTTTGGGCACAGGCCCACACATACATGGTGGCAAAATGCTTAAAATAAATATCTGAAGAATAAACTAAGCAAAAATAAAACTCTAAAGAGTTTGCTATGGACCAGGATCTAATTTTGTTTTTCTGCATGCTCAAATCAAGGTGAACCAGCACCGTTCACAGTATCTTTTCTCCAGTGTGCTATTTTTGGCATCTTGGTTAGGGACAGAAAACCTAAGAGCTGGGCAATGGGGAGGAGAGCTTTGAAATCTGTCCTCTAGACGTGACATGGCTATGATATTCATGAACCCCCAGTAGACTTGACATGGCTGTTGTACTCACAAACTCCTAGTAGCTATGACTGCCTGCACAAGACTGGAGCAAAATCGTGACAGTTGAATGTTAATGCAGTTTTATAAAGTATTTGTTTCAGTTTTCCTGTTAACCCAGATAGCTCCCAAATAACTGACAATGGACTATTATATTTATCTAACAAGCTTTTAGGGCACAACAATTGAGCAGTATTACTCCATTTTAATACTTTAGAATAATTTGGCTAAGTCTTAGTAAAAAAAAAAAAAAAAAAAAAAAAAAAGACCCAGTGATAGTTGCATTTTGGTACGGATCTGGCTCTCTTAGTGTTTTCTCATGCTGTCTCCTGGACTCTCCCTGTGGCAAATCCTCACTTCCTTTCTCTCCTGACCCTCCCATGGCTTGGAGAAAGTTCAACCTTATTTTCTCTCCCTCTCAGTCACTGGCTGATAAGCTTTTATTGACAAATCACATTGAAGCTGGAGATAACTTAGAATTGAGATTGCAACAAGACAAGGGGGCACAGAAATCAGCATTTATATAATACATGAATAATCTTTACACAATGTACAATAACATGCCTACAGTTAAAATGTCAGGAAGGGTCTGGAAGAAATCCTGATGATCCATCCCTGGCAGAAGAGCTATTGGCAGTTGGTGAGGGAGGGAAAGTCGTCTTTTATTTGAAATGTGACCATTGACATGTTGCTCCAGTGGAATAATTACCCCATACCCATGTGTGCATGTTCAGCACTACATTGACACCATGGATTAAAAATAAATAACTTTGAGAGCACGTGAAGATAGCAAGGAGCTGTGTTGGGAGGGTTCTGGTGGAGTGGGGAAGTGAATATGATCAATACATATATTGAATTTTGAATAAATTTCATATATGTGAAAGTTTCAAAGAATAAACTTGGAATCTTATTTTACCAACCCTGATCAGCATATTTTCTATGCAAGGTAATTTCTAACTTTTCAAACTTTTTATATCATTTTCTGTTGTATGTTGGAGTGAAATGTGAGTATTTACTTCTGAGGCCCTGCTACCATCGCTACCAACCTTTGACAGACTAAACCACCTAGCCCTCAAATGCTAAAACCAGCTCACACAGTCTTACTAAATTCGCATATTTGTATTTGAAAAACCATATTCTCTGTCTTTGGCCAGAACTCCACATCCTGTATCTGTATGTATAATGTAACTACATTATATCTGTAGGTTACAGTAAGAGGGCGCAGAGTGTATGTTGTGTGTGTGTATGTATGGGAGTGTGTGTGACCATGTGTGTGTGTGTGAGTTTGTGTGAGTGTATGAGTGTGTGAATGTATGTATGTATGCATGTGAGAGTGTTGTATGAGTGTGTAAGCATGTATGTCAGTGTGTAAGTGTGTGAGTGTATGTGTGTATGAGTTTTATGTGAATTATGTGAGTGTATATTTATGTATGCCTGTGTAAGAGTGTGAGTACATATGTATATGTGAGAGTGTTCTGCGTGTGAGTGTGTATGTGAACATGTGTGAGACTATATGTTCACACATATATAGTCTGTGTCGGAGTGTAACTGTATGTATGCGTGTGTGAGCATGTGTGTGTGAGGCTGTGTATGTGTGTGAATGTGTGTTGTGAGTATATGTATGTATGTATGTGTGTGTGTGTGAGCATGTGTGTGTGAGACTGTGTATGTATGTTGTAAGTATATGAATGTATGTGTGTGTGAGACTGTGTATGTGTGTGAATGTGTGTTGTGAGTATACGTATGTATGTATGTGTGTGTGAGCATGTGTGTGTGAGACTGTGTATGTATGTTGTGAGTATATGTATGTATGTGTGTGTGAGGCTGTGTATGTGTGTGAATGTGTGTTGTGAGTATATGTATGTATGTATGTGTGTGTGAGCATGTGTGTGTGAGACTGTGTATGTATGTTGTGAGTATATGTATGTATGTGTGTGAGACTGTGTATGTGTGTGAATGTGTTGTGAGTATATGTTGTGTGTGTGAGTGTGTGTATGTGTATATATGACACAGAGAGTCACAGGTGTATGTGTGACAGTTTGGACAGGAAAGAGACTGAGATGCATTCTCAGGAGGGCTGCTCCTCTGGCTTGGGTTGCAGTCTTGTGAACTCAATTAAGTAAAAAAAAAAAAAAAAGACATTAAAAATGCCTACTTAATCTCCCAAGTGTCCTATTTTAGGATGATGGCCTGTGGAGAAGGAGATGTTGTCTGGCTTGATCATGTGGTTGGATGACCTGGGTCTACACCTCACTGCTGCAGCCCAGTGTCCTGAAAGGATATTGACTCATAAATCACAAGCCTAAAAAAATTTCAAGTGTTAAAGCTTGAACAAGAGCTTCAATTGAACATGTATCATGTTTGTCCCACTGTAAAGGAAACTATGTAATCTAGCCCATCACAGTTAAGACTGTATATTCTGAGAAGCCTAAGTGCTTCCTCCTAGATGATCTACTTGTAACCCATTTCCCATGCATTTATGGGCAGCCCCTTCTACAGGATTATCCAGAGCAAACATTATATTTGAATCACATGTGGGACTAACACAGCTGTGTTACATTGTAACGATTTGTATATCTACTTATACTCCTCTCTGATTTAGGAGGTCCTAAGGGTAGAGATCAATGTCTCAAATGGCTATATCCTACATGGCCTGTAGGCTTTGCACACAGTAGATTTGGAAAAATATGTTAAACAACTGAAAGGAATTTGCTACTTGAAATTAGATGTGGCTGGAGGAAACCCTAAAATACTGTTTTTACCCAAGATAGGTGTGCGTATTTCTCCTGTGTCAAAAATATTACGTGGAATTATTATTACGTATTAATTTTTAAAAAGTAAAGCTAGGTATGGTGCCTCATGCTTGTGGTCTTAGAACTCAGGCACCTAAATTGTCAGCTTTATTTCATGACTGAAATGAATTGTGGCTGCTACGTGAGGTGTTTTTAGTACTGAAGCACTAACGTGACACGTACTGTTTCTGTTCTGCTAGTGTGTGTGTGTGCTTTGTGGGGAATGTTTCTGGGTTTGTGTCTTCATGTGACAGCCTGAGGTTGACATCAAGACTCTTGTTCTGCCTTTCTCCACTTAAAGTATTTGAGGCAGGGTCTCTCAATTGAACCTCAAGCTTGCCTATATAAGTAGTCTAGCTCGCTAGTTTATTCCAGGGACACCTTACCCCACGCGCTCCTCCTAAGCATGGGTTGCCATACCCATCCAACCTGAGCTGCATGCGCATGATCCACCAAGCCATCTCCGTAGCCCCCAAACGTACAAGTCCTTGAGAATATGAGTTCCTGCTGCTTTAATTGAACAGATTGCATCTTGTATCTTCTATTAAATTTCATCTCTTTTACATTTATCTATCTATCTATCTATCTATTTATGTGTATGTGTGCATGTATGTGTGTGAATATATATATGGCATGGTTCACATGTGAGAAATAGAGGTAACTTGGAGAAGTAGAGCCCATTCTTTCCTTCAACCATGTGAGTCCCTGGAATAAAATTCAGAGCATTGAATTTTAGCCCAAGCACCTTTACCTACAGCATCATCTTGCCAGGCATAGATTCACCAACTCTTAACATGTCCTGCCATAGCAGCAAAAGAAAGAGAGATTCAAACAGAAAGAATAGCTTAATAGAACAGCAACTCTTAAAGGGGAAGACCTGAGTAACACACAAGAAGAGGGAACTCAGTTACTCTAACCGAAACCAGGCTGAAGGCAGCTGCCAATCACTAATGAAAGTTTGAACATGTCCTTGAACCACAAAGTTCACACTAGAGAACTTATTCTGCAGATAGGTCAAATTTGTGCAAAATTATTCAAAGCAAATCTACAGTGCCAGTGTTGTTGGTAAAAAGGAAAAACCTGGAATGGAATGTCACTCAGGCATTAACACTATCTGGCAAGCCTCTGATGATATGATACAATGTAACCAAGCCTCTGATGAGATGATACAATGCAACCAAGCCTCTGATGAGATGACACAATGTAACCAAGCCTCTGATGAGATGATACAATGCAACCAAGCCTCTGATGAGATGACATAATGTAACTACTATTGGATGCCAAGCACAGACAACAGAGGACACATCTAGTCCTTAGGCTTAAAGTTCTTAGGCATGTGTTTATGCCATGTGTGGGAAGGTATCCATGTGTCTACATGGAAATATAGATATTTATTATATCTACACACCCATATGTGAAAAGATCATGAAAGAATAAACATTAAAACCCTAACAAGTTAGCTGACTTCAGAGTGGAAGTTAGAAGATTTAACTGTCACAAGTGTGTTATCTCTTATTAGCTATTGTCTTTTTATTCATTCAAAACTAATGAAATAAAATGAAATGGAAGACACATTGTGTTTTCCATCTGTTGGAGGAAACAGAAGTAATACTGCTGAACTTCAACTTATGTGATTAAGGACTTAATAAAATGGCAAGATAAAATGAGGCTCACAGAGCAAAATGAAAAGATGGCTACCTGAGACACAGGCAGGAGTTTCTGAAGGTCTGTAAGAAACTAGGAGACAGTAGAAATTAAAACTGCAATTGTAATAATAAAATCAAGTCAATACAGTAAAAAGGACAGCAGAGGTGTAGAGTTTAAAGATCTGGAAGTGGATGAGGCACTGGAAGATACAATGTAAGAGAGAGGCAGAGCAGCAGCTAAGGACTGACTGCTGGCCAGGTCCCCATCTCTATGTAAGGCAGGAATAGAAATCCCTTAGCTTTGCAGGACAGGGTAGCAAGCAGAGGACAAACTATTCGTCTGCTGTAAAGAATGATAACAGAGAGCACAGAACATATGTCAGAAAGCAGCAGGTATGATGGCAGGAAAAAAATAGATGCTCTTTTTTAATTGCTGGTACATTCTTAGTGGCTGTGTGTGTGTGTATGCATTCGCAAGTGAGTGTTGAGTGTGTGTTGGGTATACATGTGTGGCATAGACGTCAAGGACAACCTCAAATATTCACAAGAACCATCCACTCTTAGTTTGACCTTGTTTTGTTCTGACTGGTCTGAAACTTCACCAAGTAGACCATGAGAGCTGTTCAGTAAGCTCCAGGGACTCCCCTGTCTTAGTCTCCCATCTTACCATCTGTTCCTCTGTGCCTGGCTGTTCATATAGATTTGGGGCATTGAACTCTGTTCCTTATACTTGCAAGGCAAACACTGCACAAACTAAACCACTTCCCCAGCCTCTTGGTGACATCAATGAGGTCGGGATGAAGGTTTGAAAAAAGACATCGATTACAAGATGGGAAGAGCTGTGCTGGAAGGTGGAGAGGCCTTCCCCAGCACTGCTGGATCATCACCTACAAGTCTGCATGAACTCTTCCACCACCACCACCACAGAAGATCCAGCAAGCAGGGAAGCCTTTACATATGTCTGAGGGACAGCAGCAGAAGCAAAAGAATACATTCTGGTCTCCATGTTTGCCTCTCATGAAGCCTTTCAGAAATAATATGTAATGAAGAAATAGTTATGAGGCGGGGTTATGAAGAGTAATGCCCTAAAAACAGTTGGAAAGACCAGCAGTAAATTTATTTAGAGCAACCAGCCTCTATAATTGTAGACCACATCGGTGTGTGTGTGTGCAGCTGTGTAAGCTGGTATGTAAACAGGTGTGTAAATACATGTGTAAGCAGGTGTTCTCAGGCCGCTCCTCACAGAGTTGCTACATGTGCAGCCATGTGACAGATAACAGATTGTCAGGTAACACATACAGCCCCTGTGGTGCCACAGGGAGACCACTGATATTTGTCCCCAGTTCCTGGTGTAAAATTTCAGAAAACAACAGAGGCCTCCTGGGAGTCTGATTGTGCTCTTTCTATTGTTGAGCTTGCTGTACACAAGTTCTATTTTTTACAGCGTAGAACAGAGTTCTGGGTATAGGCATCGGTCCATGTTGTTGATGTCACATAGTTTGTTGGTGAGGAAATGTTCATAATACTCTTTAGGACTTATTTCTATAAATCCAGTCTTCCCACTCATCGCAAATGTTAATCAGTCATTGTTCTCTTTTCCTCTCGTCTCGCTAAGACGTATGGTTTCGTTCATCAAAAAGGACATTTTTTCTGTTGATTTTGCTCTATTCCATCTTCTTGCTTCAACCTGGATCCCCTTCATTGCATCTGCTTTGTATCTACCCCTCTCCTTGGTGCCCAGTGCCTTAAGGTAGAGTTAGGTTACTGATGGAGCCCATGCTCTTCAGCATGTGCCTTTACGGGTACACACCCTCCTGTGAGCCCCGCTCTAGACCTGTCCCCTGAGTTTGGGTGTTTCGTATCATCACTTTCATGGATGCCTAAATAGTTTCAACTCCCTCTGATTTCTTCTTTTGAGTGGTTATTTACTAAAACGATTTGATTTCTACACTCCTGGGTTAACTGTTTCTCTTCTGCTTGATGCTTTCCGGTTCTGCTAATGCTTTCCATGAGTTCTACACTTCTGCACTGAGCAAGGCCAGCTTTACCATCTAATTAGAGGTCACGCCTAGAGAGGGATTCACACACCCCTGACTGAACACTGATCTCTGCTACTGTGGGTGCGTGTTTGATAGATGCCTCCCAGTTTATTCTTTTTCAAGTCTACTGTCGACTGCTGATCTCCTGTCTAGATGTTTTGCCCTTTATTGAAAGTAAGTTGTGAGGTCCAGCTATTATTATTGAATCTTTTATATTTCTTCTAATTCTGTCAGTATTTATTTCATGTATCAGGGATGGGAGGATGCCTTCTAGCATTTGCCTCGGGACCCTGTGGCATGGAAGCTCGGTCAAGACACCAGTGAGGCAATGGGAAGGCTCATCTACTCACGCCTGAGGGACTGAGCTCTAGCGCTTGATATTCACTAAACTGAAAGCCATTGTTTCATGCATCGCATCAAACATTCTATCGTTATTTAAGGTGGGAAGACAAAACTTATCCCTGACATGCGCGCACAAATAAGTTGATTAGACTGAACAGCAAGTAGTTGCAACATAATATCTCAAACTTGTTGCCAAACACGTTCCTCCGGGGTTATAGCACACAGTGTTAGCATTATTAGTATTGTATTGCTCAACCAGAACCCACCATCTGCCTCTGTCACCCTAATCTGCCACTGAGGCACAGAAGCAGCCACGAGCAACACTGAGTGAGTGTGGGGGACTCCTAATAGATCTTCGTTTGCCAAAACAGATGGTGACCAATGGGCAGTGCTCTAACAACTTTAATGTAAGATATTTATCTATGTGCTTTTTCTGTCCAAATTTCTGACAAAGGTTTAACTATCAAATGGGCTCTTGAGAATGAAAACAGAAGTTTGAAAGGGTGGGAAGAAAAGATTTTGTAGCAAGACCTCAGTGTAGAACAGAGAGTCCAATGACCCCACACTTCCCCTCATCTTCCCTGTCCTCAACCTACTCTGCCATGCATCTAGTCTTTTGATACTGTCACATGATATTGTCATGTAAGAAGCTGACACTTAAAACTACACACTTTTATCACCACCCACCTACCCACACACATACACATACACACATCACAAAAAGTCATAACATTTTAAGTAAGTCTACAATTTTGTTTTTAATATATTCTCAGTTGTCCTGGGGTTCAGGAGCCCACTTCCCACAAGTTGAAGATGACTGTGTGACCCTTGGGATAGCGGATTGTCACTGAAGCAAGTAGGTTAAGGGAAGGAAAATGTGGGATCCGATCAGAAATGATGACCCATGGCAGGGCTAGAGCTCAAGGGGAGAAGAGAAGTGAAGACTAGGAAGCAACCAGCACCAAAAAGATCCATAAAACCTGGACCACTGCCGACTGACCCCGAGTCACTGCCTATGTGCAGCATTAATGATTCTCTCCAGTCACGGGTGTGCTGGCTCACTCCTCACCACCATCAATCAACAGGGCATTCCTTTCCTCCAGTTGAACCTCATCCAGTTGGATGTCTCTATGGGCATTTCTCAACCCTAATAGTCAAGCCTTTTTAAAGGGCTGTATCCCTAGAAGTAAAAGAACAATGAGGTCAATAAAAAAAAAAAAAAAACAAAAGCAGATAGTGGGTGTTTCTCACTTGACAAGGTGAGGTGAGAGGAAAATCAAGGCTAGAGATAGCCATCTTCATCACACCAAGCTCTCTCTCTCTGGTCTACGTTCAGGCCATGTAACAAGGAAAAGGTTAACTACATTTAGACGAACCTCCTGTTGGAGGAGGAAATGTTCTGAACCTTTGTTGTCATCTATACTTGCTGATCTTTCGATGGATTTAATTTTCCACTTATTTTATGTCTTTGATGTTTGCCAACTCCAATTTTCCCTGACATCATTCACAGCCACACAACCAATTAGTCCTTTCTGTGTCCTATAAACATTTCACAGGTGGTGGTGGAACACGCCTTTAATCCCAGCACTTAGAGGGCAAAGGCAGGTGAGTCTCTGAGTTCGAGGCCAACCTGGTCTACATAGTTCCAGGAAAGCCAGGGCTACACAGAGAAACCTGTCTCAGAAGGTACCTATTGATGGTCACTAGGAAATAGTGAGATGACTACAGGTGTTAGAAGTGTTCCTTCTTCCACACCACACAGACAAGGATACAGAGGTCCAGAGAAGTGAAACCTTAACTCCAACATCACACAGGTAGAAGTAGCACCAGGTCAAAAGTCTTGTCTCTGACCCAAGTTCGTCTTCTTTCTAGGACTCCATGACACTAGTAAGTCAGAAGTTTCCCTTGGGGCTCACAGATATCTTAATACATTATTGGAGGCCCTCCTAGACAGAGGATCCTCCCCATGCCCCCCAGCACAAAGTACTTTTGTAAAATAATGAGTAAGATCAGAAAAGACCGGTCATCTCTGACAGTTTGCCCTTTCAGATGTCTCCAAGGAAAATGTAAGTGGTGAGAACACTCCCTGTCATGTGATCCGATCCAGAGCAGCCAGCAGGTGCAGGGATCAGCTGGCACACTCTCCTCCCAGCACATTCTCCACAGCTCCCTTGAGGTTGCTTATGACAAAGGGTACCCCATGCTTAACCTGTCCTTTGTGAAAGAGATCCACCATAAAGAATTGGGTTGTTTCCCCAGGACCCCAAAGCAAGAAGCCCAGCTCATCCTTTATTAAGAAATCTCTGGAGAGACGGGCGTAGGGGCACATGCCTTTAATCCCAGTACTCGGGAGGCGGAGGTAGGCGGATTTCTGAGTTCAAGGGCAGCCTGGTCTACAAAGTGAGTTCCAGGACAGCCAGGGCTATACAGAGAAACCCTGCCTCAAAAATAAAAAATAAAAAATCATCTCTGGAGCTTCATGGACTCTCAGTTCCTGAGTTTTGCATTTTTGAAATATTTGGAATCTGTGATAACTGCTCAAAGGGACAGGAAAATACAGAAATTACTGCAAGGACTGGCAACTTACAGGGAAAACATCTTCTCTGAAAAAAATTTGTGGGGATATGAGAATGTTGCTAAAGTACCCAACACAACTGAATATTCAAATGCCATTGACCATAAAATGTTATTCATAAAGATGTGGAATTTTACAAACAATGGGCCGGCAAGTTAACTCAGTGAGGAGAGGAGCCTTGCAAGCTGAGCTTAGCTCTGGATCTCCAAGGGAGGATAGAGCTGATTTGCAAAGCTGTTCCCTACCTGCCACTGTGATAGGTGGACCTTGCCCCTTCCTCCCACATAAATAAACATATTTTTCTCATCGCTTCTGCTTTCTCTCCTTCCTACCTTTCTCAGACCACACAGGTCACCAGGACTCATTGGTCCCATTGTACAGCTGGAAAGATAACCTTGGCGACTGAGAGATTTATCCATGCATGTCGTGAATCCAGGCTTCCCACTTTAACACACGTGTCCTTTAGGAACCAATGCCCACCATCCTGGAGTTCTACAGGGAATAGCAGCAATGTGGAGATGCTGACAGAGGCCAGAGAGCGGGTGAGGGGAGGCTCTGGTCTCCGTGAACACACTTATTATTTATTATTCTTGGAATTCACCCACATCAGTCTCCCCTGGTCACTGCTTTGCCTTTCGGGGAAAAAAATATTTTCATCTGAGTTTGCAAGTTTTACATAACTTTCAAGGCCTTCCAGACTGATGCTTCCGCTGACTGCGAACCAGGAATGACCTGAAAACCTTGCAGAAAGCAGTGCAGACAAAGGTGGTAATGACAGTAACACCCAAGGCCACCCTTCCCTGCGACCAGGGAACTGAGGAACAGACTAAAGATATCAGAAGACAAATGTTAAATATCTACCACAAGATGAAAGAATTCCTTATTCTGTGATTGATGGGAGCCCGAGGAACAGACGCCACGTGTTGAGACGACAGGGCAGAAAACGTGAGTACAAAGGTATTGTGCAAACAAAGAACACCATCTCCATGTGGGAGAGGGCAGAGAGTCCAGGATGTGAGCCCCAGCACACCGCCTACTATAGATACCTGAATCTGGGATTTGTATCTGCAATGTTCTCTGTGGTTAGGTAATTGTTTACATAGCTGTGAAGAGCAGTTTTGTATGGGTATCCTGAGTGAGAATTTGCAAGTGAAGAAAACAGGAACACAAACTTGCAGTGTTTCCAAGACATATCTAAATAAACACGACATGGGATTCAGAACTGGGTCACACCGAGGGAAGCAGGTGGGATGTGAGACCTTGTCAGCCTGGAAATTTACCATCTTTGGAAAAGGGAGACCAACAGGATGTGGGGCTGGGAGAGGGGGTAGGGGGGACTTGAACCTGGTAGAAAGAGATACAACTTTTAAACACCAAACAGAAGAATGTATCCATGTGTCTTGTAGGGGATCCTAAAAGAAATCCCTGGGCTACGTTTCAGCCCACAGATAGACTGAAGTACCCACCACCATGATGCTTATTTGTATATCTTTGTCTGACCAGGGTAAGAATGTGTGCTTTTTACAAGTTGATCTCTATCTTTAATAATGTCATGACTATACTAATTACTATGAAGAAATTCAGCCCAAAGTAATATCCTCTCTAATCTGATTCATTCCTCCTACATTTGAAATCTGCTCTTAGAATTAGAACAGCCTAGATCCATGGCCAGGCTTCTCTGCTTCTATGTGTGATTAAATCACTTAATCCTTTGCAGGCCAATTTCTTTGAATGTAAAAGGGGAATAACTAACTCTATCTAGTCTAGAAGAATGTTAAAGAAACCAAAATGAACTTCCTTCATAATTTATTCTCATTTCATGTTTATTTTACTGCATAATTGCTGTGTCCCAGACTTTGTTTTCACTTTTCTATTTCCTTCCGCTTCTCGTTAACCATTTCCTCTTTCTTTGCTCTGCATTTACCTTCAATATGCAACAGACTATTACTACAATTCAAAGACAGTCAAAAGCCTGTTTGGCCCTGAAAAGGGCCTCCGTCTCAATGCTCTATTAGTTCTGTGTCAGACCTATGCACAAGGAAGACAAACTTATTCCCTCTGTCTGGCCCAAGTGGCCAGTTAATAGTATGTGCTATCTTTGGGGTTTGGCACTACTCAATTCCAACTAAAAATCGCCTATTGCTACATAAGGAAGAGTGGAAGTAATTATGGTTTCATGAGGCCACTTTAAAAGTCAGACATCTCTCCTGTTATATTCTTTTCCTTTCAAATATTCCCAGGAGTAATGAGAATTCCCAGGGATTAGTTCAGGTATCTGAGCTAGTCTGCCTGCACATCTTGACGATGTCTGCTAAAAGACGCGGCTGCCAGAGACAGAGCTGTTTACCCCCGCCATGTTATATTCATTACCTAGCAAAGGAACAAGCCAAATCCTTGTGAACCTCCTCTTTCCCCTTCATAATTTGAGGTAGATAACTATGTCTGAGAAGCCCCATGAAACCCCATTAAATGAATCTAAATAAATGATATCTCTTCAAATAAGCCAGTATTTCCCATTGTCAGTGCACTGCGGAAAGACAGGAGTAGTCAATAAATAGCAGATTTATTGATCAACAAGGCATGAGCTTGCTCTCAGTGCAACTCTGTCTCTGCTGCAGGCACAGAGGGAACAGTGTTTGCTCCTGTTCTCAGCAGTAGAGCACACAGGAAACCACAGCTCCGCATGTCTGCAGCAAGCACCTCGCCACTCGCTACTCGGGATGCATAGAGAAGCTGAGTAGAGCCTTTGAAAGGAACGGTAGACTAAAATGGGAGCAAATAAAAACTTAAAAGGACTGTAAGATGCTTTGGAGGAATGGACAGAAAGTAACTTTTGAGTCACATAGCATTGTGTTATTACTTGAATAACTCCATTTTCCTGGCAAGGAAGAGATAAATAAAGTCCTTCTGATTCCTTAAACAAATGTCTACATTATTGTGCAAAATAGTCAGGATACAATAAAAGGATGCTTAATTCTCCTCTCGTAAGCCAAATTCAACCCACTGGCTACATTTCATAAGTAAAGTTTTATTAGAATATGATGCATTGATTGGTCAGATGAAGTCTTTGGCTGCTTTCATGCTATTATAACAGAGCTGAGTAGCTGGGGTGGACATTATGACTTGCAAAACCTAAAACATTTACAGTATAGTTCTTTGTTGGAGTTTGTCAACTCCTAGCCTAAAGGGAAAAAAAGCAGGCAAGTGCACGGGAAATTCTAGTGCTGCTTCATGAGGGGTGTGGGGGGAATTCGCGTCGTCATGAAGCAAAGGAGCTCAGGGACAGTCTGAATGTCTCAATCCCAAGCCCTGCTAACAGTGAGATGAGAGGTGGGACCGCCTTTCCCCTGTGCCCTGTGCTGATGCTAAAGGGTCCTATACCATGACTGTGTTTCTATCCCACTAAAACTCTGTGCTCAGGGAACCTCATATTTTACATAAGCATAAAAGTACCAATAGTGTATAAATACTCTGAGTCAAAAATGCACACAGCAGCTGAGCTTTTCAGCCAGCATCCTCGTAACCTCGTGCCTTGCTACCTCAATGCTCATTTTCTCAGATCACTAAACTGCATATGGTACCCAAGTCTCTCCCCCAGTCTCTGCGTGGCTGGCAGCTTTCAGATTAAGCACTGGGTAGGGCAGCCAGCATCCTGTCAGTCCTGATTGGAACTTGGGTTCCCTGGCTTTGCCACACCACACACTTTGTAGTTGAGGCACCTCCATATGTGTGAATGCATAGATGGGACCAAAGATGCAGAATTACGGTGTAGTCCAGCCTGCACATTTCTTTACTCTTTCAACATTTTGTGAATCTGAGATCCGGTTAGGCTCTAATCACTATTCCTCAGAATTCACTCCATATATTTGCCTTTGCAGGAGGCTATAAATGTTTTAAGTTGTTTTGTTTTCATTGTTTTTGCCTTTCCAGTGCTGGGGACAGAAATTCAGACTTTTCTGTGAGTTTCACAAGCATCTACCTGCTGAACTTCATTCCCCAGCAAAACTAGAGACCTCAGTCTTTAGTTTTTCTAAGAGCAGGACTTAGTGGCTCCCCCTCTAAGAGCTCAAGTGCCTACAGAAACCTCTGAACACGTAACAGTGGACAGTGAGTCTCTGCTCCCTACTGAAGAGTTGTATTATGAGATCGGGCAGTTCCGCCTTTGAACGTCAGGGCTGTGAAGCAAAGACTTGTATTTGGGCAAGTATTTTAATGCCCTCAGTTTCCCCCACTCAATGTTTTCCTGTTACTAAATTCCTAGGTTGTTTTGAATATTAAAGGAGGTAATGACTAGATTCCAAGATTATTTTTAGAGATAAGTTTATATGTGTTTGATTGCTCTCCTCCACTAAATTCCTGCTTTTATTTCTAAAATCCTGATAACTGCCTCTCTATACCCTGCCATAGGAGAGGCATGTTGCAGGAATAGAAAGATAAGGTTTACTGTCTTTCGATTTACGAAATAAAACAGAACCACTTAGAGGAGGAATTCCTGAGTACAGGAACTCAGGTTAAATATCATGAAGAATAATGTAAGCAAAATATTACCAGATAAGAGTTAAAAGACTCTTGTATGACCAGAGACAGAAAGGAACCACTGAGAATCTGAAAGCCCAGCAGGGTCTACACATGCTGCTGGTCCTACACGGATCAAGAAAACAACCAGGGAAAAGCTAGACAGACACCTTAGGACGGTCAGATTTTACTACTACAGGCTGTACTAAGACTATGGGAAAGTAAAAGAATTTAAAATCAAGTATGACTTCATACAAAACGTGTCTTAGGAGGATTGATCTGACGGCTGTCAGAGCTGGAGGACAAAAGGGTGCCAGGGAGAGACTAGATGGACAGACTCGATGAAGGATTTTCTGTCCAGGCCAGAGTTTCACGTGCTGGAAATCCCAAGCGTGCATAGTTGAAGACTCTCAGCTCCTGGGCTTTTAACGGTAAGTGAAGAAAGCAATTTGGCCAAGATTTCAGGAGGCTTTTTGGCCTCGCCAGACAGAGTGACAGCCACCTGTGAACTCCACCAGAGCCTGAAGCAGACGCGACAACTTCCCTCGAGATAACCTATCCTTGCAGCCGTCTGATAATGGGACACAGCTTTTGTCTTCTTCTCTGCAATTCTCTCAAGATCACCTCGGGAATAAGAGGTAGAAAATTGATGCTGCTGCGGAGGGCAGATGGAGAAAGGGCTTGAGTACCTCGCTGATTGTAATGGCTCAAAATCAGGCTGGCTGCTGCGCGCTCGTGGACATGAGGGCGGAAGGTTGCTTTCTCTCAACGGGCCTCCAGAGTCTTTTTTTATTTTATGTTTATCTGTTTTAGAGATCACTATTGTCATTAAAATACAAACTGGACTTTCATTAAACAGTGTGCATCATAAAGGATTCGTGGATGCTGGTCCAGCTTAAGGAAGTGCTACATAGTCCTTTGAACAGCTGGAAGTCTGCTATACTGAAAACCCTGACTCCACCTAAGAATTTGGTCACTAGTCAATATAGGCGTAAACACCTGGCAACCAATTATCAAGGTAATTTCGTCAAAAGATACTTACCTAACATCCAATTTTCTTTAGGATAGAAAACTGCAGATTTCAACTGATTTTTGCTAAAGACATGAAAGGAGAGAGAACTTTGTGAGAGCCTGCTATATCACATAGGACTTTGGTATTCACTCTTTTATTCAAAAGCTAAGCATTACTTTGATGAGGTCTGGATGCAGAGAACTAGGGTCATCACATGATGAGAATAAATATGTAAAACCCAGTGGCTGGAGAGAGGGCAAAGGGTGAAGCACTTACTGCACAAGCTTGAGGTTCCAAACCCACAGTCATCCAGGCACAGCACTATGTGTTTAAAATTCTGGTGTTCCTACAGTGAGGTGGGAGATGAGGGGAGTCCCTGGAAGCTGCTGGGTGAAGCTGGTGTATCCAGAAGCAAACAACAAAGAGACTGGATCTTAAACAAGGTGCAACTTAAGTATTGACACCTGAGGTGTCCACCTGCATGCTATGGCATGTATGCCCTTGCTAACATGTACACACACACACACACACACACACACACACACACACACGCCATATATAGAAAAACCAAGGGCAGGGTTCCTGAGGAATTACACAGTGCTAACCTCTGGACTCCATGAGCAACATATGCACACAGTACACACACACGCACACACACACACACACACACACACACAAACACCTACATGTATAAAAATGTATTGAAACTGGGATTCTATCCAATTATGTTTCTCAAATTTGAGTAGAGATATTATGAAGATGTATATGATTAATTCCCAGGTAACCATAAGAATTGCAGGCTAACATTAAGGGAAAGAAAGAGACAGGAGCTCCCAACATCTGCTGCCTCAATTTTGTGCTGGATGTTGTGAACCCTGCAGCCTCACAGAGGTGCCAGTGAAGGCAGCAGAGCTCGGCTCTGCCTCCCTGACTGCAGAGACTCGAGGGCTAAGGCTCCAAATGCTGTACCTCCACTTGAATAGAAGGAACAAGACCAAAACCAAACTCTGCTGGCCACAGAGAGTTCCTGTGTCCACCCAAGCATCTGTGGATGGAACATGCCATCCAAGTCTGTGGTTCCTTTGCCTTCTGAGGACTGGCATTCTGAGTCCAGCCAGAGTGAACCTTCATTAAGGGCTTTGTCATTGACATCCACAGGGCTGTGCCTTTGAGGCCTGTAAATGTCAGTTTTTCTCAACCTCTCTGGAGCAAGCCCTTGATGCAAGTTTGCTCTCTGTGTGGAGGGAGTCTGAGACAGAGCATTATGAAGCTCAGGCTGGCCTTCTTCTATAGAATGAGGTTGGCCTTGACCTCCAGATTCTTCCGTCTCCACCTCCTAACTCTAGGATTAAGGGCATGTGCTCACCCCTAACTCCGAAAGCTGCGTTTTAGTGCCCAGTCTGCTCTGTTGAGCTTCTGTACTTGAATCCACTCTGCATGTGGAACTCCCCTCCGTATGGTTGCTTGTTAGCAAACAGAAACCACTGACACTCATCCAATTTGCATCATGTATCTCATCCACTCTGCCCCATGGTCAGCTCATACAGCCTCCACAATATATGCAAGTTCAGTTCTCTGATGCACACCATTAGTCTGAATCACTCTCATCTCTCAGCAGCCCTTGAAGGGATCTGACAATGTCTCCCATCAGTTCTCTCTCTCTCTCTCTCTCTCTCTCTCTCTCTCTCTCTCTCTCTCTCTCTCTCTCTCTCTCTCTCTCCTTTAGTCTATCTTCCACACAACCAGCAGGCAAGGCTTCAGATATCTTTCTTCTTTAAGAAATACTGTAAAAAACCCTCCAAGACTTTCAGTGCTCTTAAAATTAATCAAGATCAATACTAAGCATTCATATGATCTAGCCCAGCTTTACCATATGTCTGCCTTCAAATCATACTGTCCACTATTGACCCCTGATCTACTTTTTAAATTTTTTTGGAAGATATATCTTTTCATACAATATATTCTGATCATGGGTTTCTCTCTCTAGTCTCCCCTCCTTCCCACCCATTCAGTTCAGTGCAGTCTTTCTCTCTTTAGAATATAAACAAGCAAATAAAAAAAGAACAGAATAGAACAAAACAGAGAAAAAGCATGAGAAACACACATACATACATGCACACATACTAACACAATACACAAACACACATGCACACACACACGTACACACATGCGTGCACACACACACAGAGGGGAGAGAGAGAGAGAGAGAGAGGAGAGGAGAGGAGAGGAGAGGAGAGGAGAGGAGAGGAGAGGAGAGGAGAGGAGAGGAGAGCCCATAAATCCACAAAATCAAAAACCATAACACAGATGCTCAAGAACAATAAGGTAAAAAAAATGACCAGATAAAGCATTATTAGACAAAAAATAATAATCTGCAAGATTAGCACTGAGTTTGTTTTGTGTTGGCCATATTGTTTTGTGTTGGCCATATTGTTTTTGTGTTGGCCATATTGTTTTGTGTTGGCCATATTGTTTTTGTGTTGGCCATATTGTTTTGTGTTGGCCATATTGTTTTGTGTTGGCCATACTGTTTTGTGTTGGCCATATTGTTTTGTGTTGGCCATACTGTTTTGTGTTGGCCATATTGTTTTGTGTTGGCAATATTGTTTTTGTTGGCCATATACTGCTAGACACAGGCCTGTCCTTAAGTGTGGTTTATAGACCAAAGAGATTCCATTGGAGAAAAACTAAGCTTTCCCTTATGAGTAGCTGACAATTGGAGATAGCTTCTTGGTCAGGGATAGGAGTCTGTGTCCACTTCTTCTCAGTCTTGGGAACCCATCTGGCCTGGACCTATGCAGTGTGCACTACTGCCATCTCTGTAAGTTCATATGTGTATCAGTCCTGTTGTTTCTGAAAGACACTGGTTTCCTGCTGCCTTTCTAGCCCCTCTGGCTCTTACCCTCTTTCCTCTTCTGTAAATTTTCCTGAAGGAAGAGGTTTGATGAAGACATCTCATTGAGGAATGGGTATTCCAAGGTCTCTGTCACTCTTTGCATTGTCCAGTCATGGGCTTTGTCTTTGTTTCTGACTATTGCAGGTGATAGCTTCTCTGATGTTGCCTGAGTATGTCACTAGAAGTCATTGTGTTGCTACATGTCTTTAGTAGAACAATAGTATTTGGTTTCCTCCTGGGTTCATGTTGCATCCAGTCCCAGATTCTTGTTCAGCTGATCAGTGTCAGGCACAGGTTCCAGCCCATGGTGTGGGCTTTAAATCCAATCAGATAGTGGTTAGTTACTCCCACAAGCTTTGTGTCGCTATTGCAGTAGTGTGTCTTGCAGGCAGGTCACCACTGTAGGTCACAGGTTTGTAGCTAGATTGGTGCTTACCTTTATCCTCTGGTAGTGTGCAGAGTACTTTCCAGTACCATGATCACTAGTCATCATGGATGAAGGTACCATGTTCAATGAGATACCTGGGTGTTGTCTTAGGAAACAGGACCTTACCACTCGATCCACTTTCCCCTTATTCTTCTGGCATCTTTTTAGCTCATTTATAATTTCCAGAGAACTATTGCCTGATTCTACTGGGTGTCCTGATGATTTCCATCACAGAAATAAAATCTTCCCTTTGTTGTTTTGTTTTTGTTAATGTGTTTATCTTCGTTCCTAGATACGTGTCAGCTATGCTTAGTGTTTACTATTTGTCTCACTCCCTAAACTATACAATTCACGAGGATGTTGACTGGGTCTGTGATGTTCTCATGTAAATTCTCTTCTCATAAAACTGCCTGGTGCACAAGTCCCTTCCGCTCGACTCGAGCCCCGGGCTACCTTGCCAGCAGAGTCTTGCCCAACACCCACAAGGGCCCACACGGGACCCCCCACGGGATCCTAAGACATCTGGTGAGTGGAACACAGCGCCTGCCCCAATCCAATCGCTCGGAACCTGAGACTGCGGTACATAGGGAAGCAGGCTACCCGGGCCTGATCTGGGGCACAAGTCCCTTCCGCTCAACTCGAGCCCCGGGCTACCTTGCCAGCAGAGTCTTGCCCAACACCCGCAAAGGCCCACACGGGACTCCCCACGGGATCCTAAGACCTCTGGTGAGTGGAACACAGCGCCTGCCCCAATCCAATCGCTCGGAACCTGAGACTGCGGTACATAGGGAAGCAGGCTACCCGGGCCTGATCTGGGACACAAGTCCTTTCTGCTCGACTCGAGCCCCAGGCTACCTTGCCAGCAGAGTCGCCTGACACCTGCAAGGGCCCACACAGGATTCCACACGAGATCCTAAGACCTCTAGTGAGTGGAACACAACTTCTGCGAGGAGTCTGGTTCGAACACCAGATATCTGGGTACCTGCCCTGCAAGAAGAGAGCTTGCCTGCAGAGAATACTCTGCCCACTGAAACTAAGGAGAGTGCTACCCTCCAGGTCTGCTTATAGAGGCTATCAGAGTCACCTAAAGAACAAGCTCTTAACAGTGACAACTAAAACAGCTAGCTTCAGAGATTACCAGATGGCGAAAGGCAAACGTAAGAATCCTACTAACAAAAATCAAGACCACTCACCATCATCAGAACGCAGCACTCCCACCCCACCTAGTCCTGGGCACCCCAACACAACCGAAAATCTAGACCCAGATTTAAAAACATTTCTCATGATGATGATAGAGGACATCAAGAAGGACTTTCATAAGTCACTTAAAGAATTACAGGAGAGCACTGCTAAAGAGTTACAGGCCCTTAAAGAAAAGCAGGAAAACACAGCCAAACAGGTAGAAATCATTAAAGAAAAACAGGAAAACACATCCAAACAGGTGATGGAAATGAACAAAACCATACTAGAACTAAAAGGGGAAGTAGACACAATAAAGAAAACCCAAAGCGAGGCAACGCTGGAGATAGAAACCCTAGGAAAGAGATCTGGAACCATAGATGCGAGCATCAGCAACAGAATACAAGAAATGGAAGAGAGAATCTCAGGTGCAAAAGATTCCATAGAGAACATCGACACAACAGTCAAAGAAAATACAAAATGCAAAAGGATCCTAACTCAAAACATCCAGGTAATCCAGGACACAATGAGAAGACCAAACCTACGGATAATAGGAATTGATGAGAATGAAGATTTTCAACTTAAAGGGCCAGCTAATATCTTCAACAAAATAATAGAAGAAAACTTCCCAAACATAAAAAAAGAGATGCCCATGATCATACAAGAAGCATACAGAACTCCAAATAGACTGGACCAGAAAAGAAATTCCTCCCGACACATAATAATCAGAACAACAAATGCACTAAATAAAGATAGAATATTAAAAGCAGTAAGGGAGAAAGGTCAAGTAACATATAAAGGAAGGCCTATCAGAATTACACCAGACTTTTCACCAGAGACTATGAAAGCCAGAAGAGCCTGGACAGATGTTATACAGACACTAAGAGAACACAAATGCCAGCCCAGGCTACTATACCCAGCCAAACTCTCAATTACCATAGATGGAGAAACCAAAGTATTCCACGACAAAACCAAATTCACACAATATCTTTCCACGAATCCAGCCCTTCAAAGGATAATAACAGAAAAGAAGCAATACAAGGACGGGAATCACGCCCTAGAACAACCAAGAAAGTAACCATTCAACAAACCAAAAAGAAGACAGCCACAAGAACAGAATGCCAACTCTAACAACAAAAATAAAAGGGAGCAACAATTACTTTTCCTTAATATCTCTTAATATCAATGGACTCAATTCCCCAATAAAAAGACATAGACTAACAGACTGGCTACACAAACAGGACCCAACATTCTGCTGCTTACAGGAAACCCATCTCAGGGAAAAAGACAGACACTACCTCAGAGTGAAAGGCTGGAAAACAATTTTCCAAGCAAATGGACTGAAGAAACAAGCTGGAGTAGCCATTTTAATATCGGATAAAATCGACTTCCAACCCAAAGTTATCAAAAAAGACAAGGAGGGACACTTCATACTCATCAAAGGTAAAATCCTCCAAGAGGATCTCTCAATTCTGAATATCTACGCACCAAATGCAAGGGCAGCCACATTCATTAGAGACACTTTAGTAAAGCTCAAAGCATACATTGCACCTCACACAATAATAGTGGGAGACTTCAACACACCACTTTCTTCAAAGGACAGATCGTGGAAACAGAAACTAAACAGGGACACAGTGAAACTAACAGAAGTTATGAAACAAATGGACCTGACAGATATCTACAGAACATTTTATCCTAAAACAAAAGGATAT
Source organism: Mus musculus (assembly GCF_000001635.26). Taxonomy (NCBI): domain Eukaryota; kingdom Metazoa; phylum Chordata; class Mammalia; order Rodentia; family Muridae; genus Mus; species Mus musculus. The sequence continues at coordinate 154,500,519 of NC_000069.6, read as the reverse complement.
ACCTTCTTCTCAGCACCTCACGGGACCTTCTCCAAAATTGACCATATAATTGGTCACAAAACAGGCCTCAATAGATACAAAAATATTGAAATTGTCCCATGTATCCTATCAGACCACCATGGCCTAAGACTGATCTTCAATAACAACATAAATAATGGAAAGCCAACATTCACGTGGAAACTGAATAACACTCTTCTCAATGATACCTTGGTCAAGGAAGGAATAAAGAAAGAAATTAAAGACTTTTTAGAGTTTAATGAAAATGAAGCCACAACGTACCCAAACCTATGGGACACAATAAAAGCATTTCTAAGAGGGAAACTCATAGCTCTGAGTGCCTCCAAGAAGAAACGTGAGACAGCACATACTAGCAGCTTGACAACACATCTAAAAGCCCTAGAAAAAAAGGAAGCAAATTCACCCAAGAGGAGTAGACGGCAGGAAATAATCAAACTCAGGGGTGAAATCAACCAAGTGGAAACAAGAAGAACTATTCAAAGAATTAACCAAATGAGGAGTTGGTTCTTTGAGAAAATCAACAAGATATATAAACCCTTAGCTAGACACACTAAAGGGCACAGGGACAAAATCCTAATTAACAAAATCAGAAATGAAAAGGGAGACATAACAACAGATCCTGAAGAAATCCAAAACACCATCAGATCCTTCTACAAAAGGCTATACTCAACAAAACTGGAAAACCTGGACGAAATGGACAAATTTCTGGACAGATACCAGGTACCAAAGTTGAATCAGGATCAAGTTGACCATCTAAACAGTCCCATATCACCTAAAGAAATAGAAGCAGTTATTAATAGTCTCCCAACCAAAAAAAGCCCAGGACCAGATGGGTTTAGTGCAGAGTTCTATCAGACCTTCAAAGAAGATCTAATTCCAGTTCTGCACAAACTATTTCACAAAATAGAAGTAGAAGGTACTCTACCCAACTCATTTTATGAAGCCACTATTACTCTGATACCTAAACCACAGAAAGACCCAACAAAGATAGAGAACTTCAGACCAATTTCTCTTATGAATATCGATGCAAAAATCCTCAATAAAATTCTCGCTAACCGAATCCAAGAACACATTAAAGCAATCATCCATCCTGACCAAGTAGGTTTTATTCCAGGGATGCAGGGATGGTTTAATATACGAAAATCCATCAATGTAATCCATTATATAAACAAACTCAAAGACAAAAACCACATGATCATCTCATTAGATGCAGAAAAAGCATTTGACAAGATCCAACACCCATTCATGATAAAAGTGTTGGAAAGATCAGGAATTCAAGGCCCATACCTAAACATGATAAAAGCAATCTACAGCAAACCAGTAGCCAACATCAAAGTAAATGGAGAGAAGCTGGAAGCAATCCCACTAAAATCAGGGACTAGACAAGGCTGCCCACTTTCTCCCTACCTTTTCAACATAGTACTTGAAGTATTAGCCAGAGCAATTCGACAACAAAAGAAGATCAAGGGGATACAAATTGGAAAAGAGGAAGTCAAAATATCACTTTTTGCAGATGATATGATAGTATATATAAGTGACCCTAAAAATTCTACCAGAGAACTCCTAAACCTGATAAACAGCTTCGGTGAAGTAGCTGGATATAAAATAAACTCAAACAAGTCAATGGCCTTTCTCTATACAAAGAATAAACAGGCTGAGAAAGAAATTAGGGAAACAACACCCTTCTCAATAGTCACAAATAATATAAAATATCTTGGCGTGACTCTAACTAAGGAAGTGAAAGATCTGTATGATAAAAACTTCAAATCTCTGAAGAAAGAAATTAAGGAAGATCTCAGAAGATGGAAAGATCTCCCATGCTCATGGATTGGCAGGATCAACATTGTAAAAATGGCTATCTTGCCAAAAGCAATCTACAGATTCAATGCAATCCCCATCAAAATTCCAACTCAATTCTTCAACGAATTGGAAGGAGCAATTTGCAAATTTGTCTGGAATAACAAAAAACCTAGGATAGCAAAAAGTCTTCTCAAGGATAAAAGAACTTCTGGCGGAATCACCATGCCAGACCTAAAGCTTTACTACAGAGCAATTGTGATAAAAACTGCATGGTACTGGTATAGAGACAGACAAGTAGACCAATGGAATAGAATTGAAGACCCAGAAATGAACCCACACACCTATGGTCACTTGATCTTCGACAAGGGAGCTAAAACCATCCAGTGGAAGAAAGACAGCATTTTCAACAATTGGTGCTGGCACAACTGGTTGTTATCGTGTAGAAGAATGCGAATCGATCCATACTTATCTCCTTGTACTAAGGTCAAATCTAAGTGGATCAAGGATCTTCACATAAAACCAGAGACACTGAAACTTATAGAGGAGAAAGTGGGGAAAAGCCTTGAAGATATGGGCACAGGGGAAAAATTCCTGAACAGAACAGCAATGGCTTGTGCTGTAAGATCGAGAATTGACAAATGGGACCTAATGAAACTCCAAAGTTTCTGCAAGGCAAAAGACACCATCAATAAGACAAAAAGACCACCAACAGATTGGGAAAGGATCTTTACCTATCCTAAATCAGATAGGGGACTAATATCCAACATATATAAAGAACTCAAGAAGGTGGACTTCAGAAAATCAAATAACCCCATTAAAAAACGGGGCTCAGAACTGAACAAAGAATTCTCACCTGAGGAATACTGAATGGCAGAGAAACACCTGAAAAAATGTTCAACATCCTTAATCATCAGGGAAATGCAAATCAAAACAACCCTGAGATTCCACCTCACACCAGTCAGAATGGCTAAGATCAAAAATTCAGGTGACAGCAGATGCTGGCGTGGATGTGGAGAAAGAGGAACACTCCTCCATTGTTGGTGGGAGTGCAGGCTTGTACAACCACTCTGGAAATCAGTCTGGCGGTTCCTCAGAAAATTGGACATAGTACTACCGGAGGATCCAGCAATACCTCTCCTGGGCATATATCCAGAAGATGCCCCAACTGGTAAGAAGGACACATGCTCCACTATGTCCATAGCAGCCTTATTTATAATAGCCAGAAGCTGGAAAGAACCTAGATGCCCCTCAACAGAGGAATGGATACAGAAAATGTGGTACATCTACACAATGGAGTACTACTCAGCTATTAAAAAGAATGAATTTATGAAATTCCTAGCCAAATGGATGGACCTGGAGGGCATCATCCTGAGTGAGGTAACACATTCACAAAGAAACTCACACAATATGTACTCACTGATAAGTGGATATTAGCCCCAAACCTAGGATACCCAAGATATAAGATATAATTTGCTAAACACATGAAACTCAAGAAGAATGAAGACTGAAGTGTGGACACTATGCCCCTCCTTAGATTTGGGAACAAAACACCCATGGAAGGAGTTACAGAGACAAAGTTTGGAGCTGAGATGAAAGGATGGACCATGTAGAGACTGCCATATCCAGGGATCCACCCCATAATCAGCATCCAAACGCTGACACTATTGCATACACTAGCAAGATTTTATTGAAAGGACCCAGATGTAGCTGTCTCTTGTGAGACTATGCCGGGGCCTAGCAAACACAGAAGTGGATGCTCACAGTCAGCTAATGGATGGATCATAGGGCTCCCAATGGAGGAGCTAGAGAAAGTAGCCAAGGAGCTAAAGGGATCTGCAACCCTATAGGTGGAACAACATTATGAACTAACCAGTACCCCGGAGCTCTTGACTCTAGCTGCATATATATCAAAAGATGGCCTAGTCAGCCATCACTGGAAAGAGAGGCCCATTGGACTTGCAAACTTTATATGCCCCAGTACAGGGGAACACCAGGGCCAAAAAGGGGGAGTGGGTGGGCAGGGGAGTGGGGGTGGGTGGATATGGGGGACTTTTGGTATAGCATTGGAAATGTAAATGAGCTAAATACCTAATAAAAATGGAAAAAAAAACTGCCTGGTGCATAGATCATAATACAAGCATAGTGGAAATGGGAAGGAATAAATAAATTCTCAGGAATGCCCTGATTGTATTAAGATGTGGAATGAAATTCTATCAAGGCAATGTTAATCTAAATAAAGTATTCTTCAAGTAAAAAGACAAACTTTTATCACCATTAGCACAACACTTCCTAATGGTGATAAGAGAACCAAACAAACAACCATAAAGGCAAGTGGAGATTAAGATGAATCGATGCACACCCCAGCTGTCTGGCATGATCTCCTCTTTGAAAGCGCCAATAGATGACATTTTCTCCCCTTTCCAAGTTCAATTTCTTTCAAGTTATTTAAAAGTAAGAAATATCTGGCCTTAATCAAAGTCTCTTCCTGTTTTACTCTTCTCCAACTGAACTGGGGTGTGGAGATGACAAATCTGTCCAAAGCCTAAGTGAGAAAGGATGCCTCGCTCACATGAGCAAGGGCAGATGTGGTCCCCTTTACACATATAGCTTCAGACCATTCTGGATGTATAAAGCAGGAGGTATAGAATCATCAAAAGATAACCTGCTCCAGAGAGCCAGGACAACAAAGGGATTCAAAGTTACAGCTAAGGCCTGATTAAGGGGAACCTCACTGCAGGGGTGTCCTGATGGAATAGCCCTAACAAATTGCTTGGTATACATTTTTTTACTAGTTCCTTGTCAAAGTCTTTATACTGAGTACGTATAAAGCTCATGGTATTGGGAGAGTCACGTAAAACATTATGTATATGTGTGTGCACATATGTAATCTGCAGCCAGATGAATTTGCCTTAGCTTCTTAAACTGTGTATCAATTTCTATGGGGTGAACATGGCCACCATAATAAAACATGTTCTCATATGGTTGCTATTGAAGAATTCAACTAAGATGACACTTAGAGCTAATTTCACTAATTTTAACCACTTTCTAAGTAATAGGATCGTTCATAATCAATTCATTTATCTTACTTCCTAAAATATTTTGTGAAATAAGGAAAAGTAAAAGCATTTAAGAAATGAAAGAGTGGGCTGCATTTATCTTGCCCTGTGCTTGTTATAAATGAGGTCCTCATCAAAATGAATAAATTGTCTTCACTACTGAGCCCTCTGTAAGCTTCTGCTCACCAGATGCAGGTGAAAGTCGTGCACACACCATGTGTGCCCAGTCCCCTTGTCAAGATTCCATCAAATGATACACTGCTGTACAGTCTGCCATAGTTTAGATGGAATGGTCATCGTCATCGTTGTCATCACACCGACATAATAGCAAAGCCAGCTCACTATAAACACAGGTAGAATCTGCCAGCTTCTCTATAAAGGCTACTTAAAACTTAACCATTAAAACCTGGTAAATTAATTTTTAAAGACAGTATAGTTTCCCTGGATTCAGAACACTAAGACCATGCTCTGCTTGAAAATTCAAAGTTATTCTAACACCCAGTTGTCAAGGATTAGAAGGTTAGAGAGTCACTGGCAATTAATATTAGAACTTCTGTTCTGCAGGCAAGATCAAGGCACCCAGGCAGAGTTCTCTTTGCACCAAACTACCAGGTACACTACTTCATAAACACTGGCCATGGAAAGAAGCAACTCTGGAGGTTTAAAGGGCCTCGTGCACTGGTCTCATGTGTGGCTATAATAAAGCATCCTCACAAAAAGTGACACAGGGAGAACATGCTTATCTTAGCTCATAATTCCAAGTTATAGTCCACTGGGACTGCAAAGCCAAGACAGCGGGAACGTGAAACGAGTCACACCCGCAGTAAAGAGCAGAGAAAAGTGGATATGGGCATGCTAGTTCTTCTCATTATGCAGTTCACAACTTCAAATGAGAACTAGTACACAGTGAGTGGGTCTCCCACATAAATGAATATAATCAAGACAATCCCTCAGTGGCTAGAGAGGTAGCTCAGTGCTTAGAGCATTTGTTGCTCTTCCAGAGGCTCAGTTTCAATGTCCAGATCCCCTATGGCAGGCAGCAAGCTTTTGTAACTCCGTCTCCAGGGGATCACATGACCTCTTCTGCCCTCCATGGGCACCAGGCACACGTGTGGCACACTGACATACATGTAGGCAAACCACACTTACATTAAAACAATTTTTTAAAAGAAAATCTCCCCCAGAACCTTGCCCACAGCCAACCCTATCTAGCAAATCCCACGCTGAACCTCTTCCTAGGTGATTCTAGATGATGTCATTGATTCTAGGTGATGTCTTTGATTCTAGGTGATGTCATTGATTCTAGGTGATGTCATTGACAATTAGCATTGTGCTTTGTATCATCACTGCTACTAAATAACAAAGCCCTCTTTTGCATCCAATTTGTCATACGCCAAACCTACTGCCTTTCCCATAAGACCCTAGCAATCTTAGGGCCACAGAGAATGCTGAATCTGACTTTCGTTCAAAGTTCAAAAAGAGAATGCACAGTAGTGAGGGAAGGAGGGAAGGCAGCTGAGACCACTGAGCCACACTTTACAGCAGCCCTAGCACCAAGACTCACTTTGGTTGGGAATCTGAATTTGGCTTTGGTTCTATAACAGGCAAAAAAAATTTAGTCCCATGTTTTGTTTTGTTTGTTTTGTTTTTTAAATTCTCTTATGCATTGATCTTTCTGATCTGGTATGTATTCAAATCTAATTTTCTGTCCTTAAAAGTCAGATCAATTAAGGCAGAACAGAACAAAACTCCACATACTTTATTCCAACATCACCCTTCACTTCAAACTGCCCTTTAGAAGTCAAATATGATCTCAGACTTTTCACAAACTCTTTTCCCACAATTCTAATATTCTAAGAATAAAGGAGAAAAAGCCCATAGCAGCCAGAGGCTCCTAATCTTGGTAAACCATGAACACACTACTGTTGTGTCAAAATTCCTTTGATCATTGCAAGTTCTAGGATATCTTGATGTCATTACATTTATATTATTTATGAAATTATCCAAGTTTTAAAATAAACAAATCAAAAAGAAGACTGCATGTTCTTTTGATGGTTTCTTGGAACACTGTCTAGCAGAAGCCCGAAAGACTGCTTGGCTATCTTGGGGTGCTTTCTGATACTTGACTGCTGGCCAAGAAACCAAACATTGTTCGTTATGTGTTATCTTGTAGCTGATTATACAGAGAAAATGCACAATCTCTGCCTTGGACATGAGGGAATTAAAGATAATGTATTTTGTGAAGAAATAAAATTGTTTGGGATATAACCTACAATCTTTTCTTGACTTCTTTCTTTAATGCCTATTAGAACTCAGTGGAGAGCTCAGTTTTTTTTTTTTTTTGGAAAGTTAGTTATGTCAAATAATGTTTGGCTGGGGCACACAGGTGAAAAGATGTCTTGCTAAAGCAAACCCGTGAAAGAATGTTGTCCTGAAGCAGACACAGGTGAAAGGATGTTTTGATAAAACAAACACATGAAAAGACCTGAGATGAAGGAGTATAAGGATGACCCCACAGAGAGTGGGAGACGAGCACTGAGCCTTGGTTTGGTTTGCTCTGCCACACTATTCTTCAGTAATGTCATGCATGTATTGGTTCACCTTACATAGTGTTGTTGAGCTCAACTTGTGATAACTCTGCCATTGAGAGAAACTTGCCCAAGAACTGCCCGCGAGGTTCCTGCTGCACTTTGCTGCTTCCTTGGGCTGGCTGGTGAACCTAACAGTTTCTTCGGGATTGAACTACAGCTGCTGCTTTGTGCCTGGTGTCTGCCTGACTAGAGGACTGGTCTGCACTGCTGAGTCAGATTTGGCGTTTGCTATGGGACTGAACTGCCGAGAAAGATCAAGCTCACCCCCAAAGAACTATTGCTGAAGAGGTCTACTTCCCCCACATCCTAATAACTTTTCTCTTCCACTATCTCTGCTGAGTGGTGGGCTACAGGAGAGGTTGAACCCTTATTAAAAGTAGGTTGCAAAAATTTCATGCCTACAACTTGTTTCTTTGCATGGTCTTTGACTTGATTTTATCTTGTTGGTGTGTTAACTTTTAGGTGCAAGTATTGCTGGTGTTCTGAGTCATTCATGCAGTGATCACCAATTAAAACACTGATCAGTTATTAGGGTTCTTCTCAGGGATAAAAGCATGGCAACAGGTGACACAGACATCATTCTTGTTCTTGTGGTGTTTTTATTAAAAAAATGAGTTAGAATAAAATTTCCAGGGAGAAAAATCAAATGTAACAGAGAAAAGTACAGGTGCTCAAAGAATAGTGTGTACATCAAGCCAAAAGAAGAAGAAAAAATTAAAAGAGCAAAGACCTGTTGTAACCTCTAAATTACTGGTACTAGAGAGACTTCAGTATTGTACAGTTTGCCTCTGCATTCCCTGCCAGAGGCTCCCATCCTCCCTCCCCCTCCCCTGGCGTTAGAATGGCAGTCTTCCGTTGGAATTAGCCCCAGATAGGTGAAACAGAAAAAAAATTCAAATAAAGTCATAAATGTGAATAGCTAAAATGCTATGTGTATATTGAAAAGGGGAAATTTACTAACACCGAGTTTCAAGATAAGAGAGGTCCATGAATTACCTGGGTGGAAGATAAAAGAACCAATTTTAATCATCAATGGAAAAAGATTCATGCCACAATTCCCAACTACAGACAAAAAAGAGAGACCTGGAAGACTGGAAGATTGTTTATACTTTCTAAATCAGCCAGAGAGAATATGACCTGATTTCTCTAAACATTACTCCAAAGTTGTAACCAATGAGTAAAGAAACAAGAAGCAAGAGTATGCAAACCCCAAACAATGATTCATTAGATGAACTATACCCTTAGGAAAAAAAGTAGCAATGTCAGGCAGGGGTTCGAAACAGTGTTCCTACCAACCTGCTCCTGGAATAGCACTAAGCTGTGAAGCAGGGAGAAAAGGACACCAGTGGAGAGATCTTAAAAGTTGTCCCGGCTACACCATCAGACAGATAGTCAGACAGACAGACAGACGTACCTCAGAGCTTTATCAAAACTGAGTCTTGATAGGTTCACAACATGAATCTCCCTGTGTTAGTGGCCTCCAGATAAAACTGCAAAGGGCATAGAACTAAGTATACAAATTTGTAGGATTAGGGACATCTTTAAATAATTCTGTTATTAAAATAGAAGCACACTGGGGCCAGAGAAATGTCCCAGTGGCTAAGAGTGCTTCTTGCAGAGGGCCTGGGTTCTGTTTCCAGCACTCATATTTGGCAGCTCACAACGGCCTGTAGCTCCAGCTCCCGTGGATCTGATGCCCTCTTTGAGCCTGTGTAGGGACCTGTACTTCTGTTCACATACCCACAGTCAGACATACACATAAAAACAAAATTCAAATAAAAATAAATCCTTTGAAAATATGGCACATAACAAATCAATAAAGATACAGCATTTCAACGAGATTATCTAAAAATTAAAAAGACAAAACAAAACAGAGCTGAGTCATATCAAGAAAGAGCAACAGGACAGATAGTGTGTCATCCACAGTCATAGCAACTGAAGTTAAATTTGCCCATTGCAGACATCCCAAGACGTCATTGGAATATATGACATCACAAGGGAATTCAAAAGAATGAAATTGAGTACACTGTGCACGATGGTTCATATTGATGAGAATCAGCTGGGAGAAGGGTCTCTGCGAAGGTGTCCAAAGGGTTATTGTGGATATTTCACACTAATTGGTGTGAAAGGCCCACACACTGTGGGTTGCTAGCTTCTCTGGGAAAAGGATCCAGAACTGTGTAAAACCAGAGAGAGCCATGTGAGTGTTCACATCTGTGTTTGCCACTGTGCTCTCTGCTGCTTTGCTGCTGACATATGTGGTCAGTTCCCTCAAGCACCTGCTTCTGCAACTTCTCCGCCATGATGAACTGTCACCTAGAATGTTCTAGAACCTTAAGCCAAGTTAAACCCTTTCTCCTCTAAGTAGCTTTTGTCAGACATAACAATGAAAGGAAAAGAAATTAGGACACTGTGTCTGAACCAAAATCCATTTAAAATTGATAAGTAGCGGGGAGAACTGTTGCATGTAATAACTAAAAAATTAATCCATGCTATTGCTGGCTATTCTCCTGCCATGGTGGTCTCTGTGCCCCCATGGTTAACCCCATGCAGCAGTCCGCACAAATTCCTGGCCCAAATTCCCGTGGTTCCCTTGCTGTAGAATTACCAGTCATCTTCCCCCTGTGGCTAGCTGTCACCAAATCCCCTTAACCCAGTAAAATCAAAACCCCAGAGGCCTGTAAATTGTCAGTCAGATTTATAACAGTAAATTCTCAACCCTCAAAATGCCCACACAATGAACTCTGAGCCAACTGATATTGATACAAGCTACCCACCTAGATTGGACAAATTGCCCTTTTACTCTTCTATGTTCTTCTATGATAGTCATAGCTACCTGTGGCTATTTCAAGCCACGTGGGTCTGGTTCAACCTCTTCCTCCATCTTTCTCTGTCCTGTTCACACCTTCTCCCTGTCCTCGTTTTCTCTCTCTCTCTCTCTCTCTCTCTCTGAAACTCAGCCCTGCCTTCCTTTTTCATTGCCCAATCACAGACTCTCACCTTATATTTCACCTGCCCTCACCTGCGTATAGACAGCAATCCAGAGAGAACTATGTAAATTAGGACATACACTTCTAAGTGATGCATTACTAACTATAAATATTGAATAAATGATTTTTAAAACGTGTTTTGGGGCAGTGGTAACCTACCAGTAATGGGGAGAGCAGAGAGGTGAGCTGGGCCAGATGGAGGGTTGTAAAGGGGGGCCAGGCTGTCACTGCTCAGCAACGCATGGTCATACACTTAGATAATAAAGCCAAGTATTACAATTAGAATGTTTCAAAGTGAATGAGCAAAAAAAAAAAAAAAAAAAACTATAAATAACCACATTCCCATGAGTCAGCAACGAAGGTCACTTAAAGCAGCACAGAAATATTAGCAAGAGGTCAAAGCATCTATAGACCACTTATAATTTTTACATAAAGGTACAGCATGAATATAAATAATGAAAAATACACTATATCCATAGCTTATAAATAGTATTTTTAAAATCTTAGTTCTCCCTCACTTGAACTATAGACTCAATGTGCTCCATCCAAAAACAATAAGCTGTGTGTGTGCATGCATAGGAGCACATATGCATTGGAAACTTGAATATCACCCCCAAAAGTGTATAGAAATGTACAGTGCCAAGAACAGCCAAGACTTGGTAGATATGAAAATGTATTACAAACATACAGTAATTATGACTGTATACGATTAAGTAGTTAATTATATATTAAGAGATGACAGCAAAAATTACAAGCTACTAAAATTCTTTCCCCATGCATTACATGTATACATTACAAATATCTTGATTTTTAACATAGTGTTAGCTTATGTTTCTGTTAATTGATAATATCTACACAAAGAACTAACGGATTTAAACTCCAATGAGAAATGGGGGAAAAAATCAAAACAATAAAATAAAAACCAAAAAAATAAAATTTTAAAAGGCCAGGAAATTCAGAATTTTGTTCTTTTGCTTTTATTTTTGTTATTTCTAATAATAATAAATAAAATTTATCTTGACAAAATTCTATTTTTCATTTTCTGATTGCTTCTTACACTTGTGCAATGAGTGCTGACTATATTCAGCCCCCTGTTGACCTCTGGCCAGCCCCTTCCCTTAGCTCTGGATGATTTCTAAGTTAGTCCCTCAGTGGTGGCATCATTAAGAAAATGAAAACCCTCTCTCTGTCTTATTTAGGATTACTATTGCTGCCACAAACACCATGACCATAAATAGCTCAGGGAGGAAAGGGTTCATTTGGCTTATGCTTCCACATCACTGTTCATCATTGGAGGAAGTCAGGACAGGAACTCAAACAGGGAGGAGCTGATGCAGAGGCCATGGAGGAGTGCTGCTTACTGACTTGCTCCCCGAAGCTTGCTCAGCCTGCTTTCATATAGAGCCCAGGACCACCAGCCCAGGGATGGAGCCAAACATAATGGGATGGGTCCCCCCTCACCAATCACTGCTTAAGAGAAGGATCTGCAGGCCTGCCTACACCTAGGTCTTATGGAGGCATCTTCTCAGTTGAGGATGTCTTCCTTTTGATGATTGACCCTTGGGTGGAGTTGACATGAAGCTATCCAGAACACTTTCTCCAGCAACTGCCAACAGTCAGTGGCTCTGCAAGAAGGCATACCTTTATGATCACCTCATCCACCCAGGATGGGAAAGCCCAGGCTGCAGCCTCAAGGTCGGATCTGCGTGGCAGGGTTTCATGATACTCCTCTCCATCCTTCAGCTCCCAAATGCTTTCTGCTCTCCTTTCTTTGATGTTTTCTGAGACTCTGAGAAGTGTGGTTGGGACACAGATGTCCTATGTAAGGCTCGGCACTCACCAGTCACTGGCTCTCAATGTTTCAACTAATCTGAGTCACAACACTAGTCTACACTCTGCTAAGGAAACCTGTCTGTCCCAGGCTGAGCCTTGCTAGTCCAGGGGCATAAACACCCCCATTACAAAGCACTCCTTACACTTTTAAATTTAATTTTAAAATATTTTAATTTATAAATAGCAGGCTCCTATGTAGGTTTTCACTCATTCTTGGTTTCTGTTAAGCTTTCCCCAAGCCTCCTATCTCCTCCAGTGACACCCCACCCCACCCCATTTAAATATTTTCAAGCTTAGCAGTCATATCTCTTACATTCTTATTCCACATTGGAAACTACCAACGGATTGATAAGGTAGCTTATAGAATGGGATGGAAATCTGTCACAGCTATTACTCCAACTAAGGATTGGCGTCTAAAAATAGACAAAGAACTGAAAAAATAAATTATCAAGAAGAAAACAATAAAAATGAGCTTTGGCTCTGAGTACAGAGTTCTCAAAACAAGAACTATTAATGAATAACACTTCTCAAATTGTTCAACATCATTAGCATTCAGGGAAACAGAATTAAAGCTACTTTTAGATTGCATCTCACCCTGGTCAGAATGGCTAGAATGGCTATTTTCAGAAAACCAAATCACAGAAAATAAGATGCTGGTGGGGCTACGAGGGAAGGAGATCCTTATCCGCCGTTGGTAGGACAGCAATGGCTGGTAACACACTGGGAAACATGGAGTAACATGACTAACTCAGATCATTTGTCTCATGAAATTGCTAGCAATGACCACTGTGAAATGATGTTCCTGCAATAAAAGGCAAAACTGTCAGAAAACACTTCTGAATCTTTGGGGTGTCACTAGCTGAACCTATACGCACTTATAGAATGCTCTGATTGTGAATTTCTATACATCACTAAGATTCCTTAGACATTTGCCCTGAAACATTTTTCTAAAGCCTTTATAAATGCTTTAATTATGTAACTCTTTGAATGATATAGCCCAGGCAACTCCCATTGTTTCTGCTTAAAGGATGTGAAAGGTGGGCCATGGAGAGTCTTAGTGAACTGCCAAGGTCGTAGAGTTGCTGAGAGGTGGGGCTGAAGCTGGAGGATGACTCGGTAGGGAAAGCACTTGCCTCATAGCAGAGCTCAGGTCTCCAAAACCATGTAATGGGCATGTTGGGCATGATGGACATGGTGAGCAGGTGGGCAAGGTGGACAGATGGGCATGGTGGACAGGTGGAATCCCTGGGCAGGTGGGTATGGTGGGCATGGTGGGCACAGCAGTCAGGTGGGCACAGTAGGCAGATGGAATCCAGGGGCAGGTAGACACTTGGGCAAGTGGGCACAGTGGGCATGGTGGGCATGATGGACAGGTGGACACTTGGGTATGTGAGCATGCATGGTGGGTATGGTGGGCATGATGGACAGGTGCACACTTAGGCAAGTGGGCACAGTGGATGCCTATGACACCAGTACTTGGGATTCAGAGATAAGAAATCCCCTGCTGCATGCTGGCTAGGGAGGTAGGCCCACCCTGCTTCAATAAACGAAGTATAAAACAGAGAAAGGTATGACCTCTCCAAATACATGTGCATGCTTACCAGCACACACGCATACACCCACATATAGGAACATGTAAACACACTCATCCTTCCCCCACATACACCATATATAAAAGAAAAATTCAAAGAAAGGAAAGAAAGGAGCCACCCTCCACCCCCGCCCCAGGGAGTACGTCAGGTACCCTGAGTGTGAACTTGGTAATGACTAATAGAAACTGAAACAGGAGGGATTTTCTAGTTGGCCGTTCCTTGTCTACATCATCTTGTCCATTCAGAGAACTTATGCAGTGCCATATGGCATTTTTTGCACCTAAAATGATCCCATAAAAATTATCCATAAAAGACAAAGTCTAAATTCCTCTTTTCAATTACTCTCCCAAGAGAGAAGAGGGACATGAGGGCAGAAGTGAAACGGACCGTGAGGAAAGGGTTAACAGCAGGTGGGGTGAGAACGAGGGTCGGAGGGTCGACATGAAATAATGCACGGGTGGGGACTGTTTAAAGTAAAGCAAATAAATACAGAGCTCCACGGAGCCTCTCGCTCTGAGGCTTGGGAGCTTTGACAAGAGGAAGATGCTCTGTTCTTAAAGAAAGATGCTGAGTGGACAGCCCCAACCCTTTCTTTGTCCTGACTCCGTGCCAGCCTCACTTCCCTTGCCACCTCTCCACACTTCTCTCCTGGCTGTCAGCATCCTGAGCTGCTTCCCTTCACTTGGACGCAAGTCCATCGCAGTCCTGACTCGCCTCTTTAAAGGTGTGTCCCGGAACCTGCTGAGCTGCCCTGTCTATGAGTGGCTGAGGGAGCGTTACCTGTTCCTGAGCTGCCCTGTGTGTATAATGAGCTGTGAGACTGTTGCAGCATGTGGTAGTGTGGACCGGTCAGGGAGCACTAGTCTTAGGGCCATACCACCTGCTCTACAGCCCTGGCAGGACATCCAAGCTCTCTGGACTTCAGTTGTTGCTGATGCTATGACAGCACTGACCCGTAGAGTCATTCAGAAGAGCTTTGCAAGTGATAAAGGGAGGAAACATGGAACTGTGCACATGTCCGAAGAAAGGTCTTTGAAAGATCTGGAACCTAGAGGTGGTATCTGAACTCATGGGACAATTTTCTTTTTCTTTCCTACAGTGCTGGGGAAAAGCCTAGGGCCTTAGACACACCATTCTCCTGAGCTATGTCCATAGCCTCATAGCATGGATTTTTATGGTAAAAAGAGCAGGTGACGAAGGTCACCAATGTAGGGATTAATACCAGGCTTGCAATAGTCTTTCTTTTGTGCTACAAAACCCATGGGTGTCTCTTACCCCATAAAACTGGGCAGCAAGCACTTTGCCCACTGAGCCATCTGCCCTGACCCACAATTTATTATTACTCCATAGTTACCGGATTATAACAACTTGTTTACCAGTAATCTTTACTATGGAAAACGTGATAGATATTAACAGCACAGGAATAGGGTTGGTGCTGTATGGGATGGCTTTGCTTTTGAACTAATTTTCAGGAAAGCCATCTGGTTACTAGGGAACAGACTTTCTGAGTGAGTTTCCATTGTGTCATGCCAAATGCTTTTAAAATAAATGACCTTGTAATATACAATGCATTATTGGAAGTTGACTCAAATACACGTTTGCTATATATTAAGTATACCATGAGCATGATCACTTCAGCATAAGAAGATCTCTCCTTAATCCTGATTCTGTTAAAAGAAAAATCAATAATACCTCCCTGAAAGCCAACAAACATGCAGAGACATAAATTAAGAGTTGTTCCCATAGAATATGTTTCTAACTGACATATTTATCAGTAAGTCTATAACCCTATGTTTTAATAGCTTCCAGAATTAACTAGCACTGATCCAAGTTGAATTCTAGCTATATTATGGTTCACCCAGACCTAACGAATCCTACATTGTGTTTACTGCTTTATATAAGCCCAGTTTGTAAGGGAAACTTATGAGCTGTTGGGTTTAGTGTTAACTTTTATTTATAATGAGTACAGTGAATTAAGCCAACTGCTTTCTGAGCTCTGTACTCCTGAGCAGATCTGAACTGCTATGAGGGACAAATCGTTGTAGAAACGTATAATTCCCCCAGAGAGTTTTGATTATTTTATACACACTATACTCAAACAGCCACAGATTTAACCAGGAAAACTGCTATGTGGTTTAAGGCCACATAATCTGGTTTCAGCCCGTGTTTGTGCCTTGAGTTAAAGGCACACTCGTTAGCCTGAAACAATAAACTCAAACAGAAACATTCCTGGAGAGAATTTAATTCAGAACTTTGGCAGAGCAGATAGCAAGTACTGCACGGACTCACTGTGATTTTATACAGACTTACGGACATGCAGGTGAAGTAGGCAATGCCAGAGTTGAAATGAGTAACGTGTGTGTGGTGTGGTGTGGGTGTGTGTGTGTATGTGTGTGTGGTGTGTGGAGAGAGAGAGAGTGCCAGAGAGAGGGGCAGAGGGAGAGAGAGAGAGAGAGAGAGAGAGAGAGAGAGAGAAACACACAGAGAGACTACAGTTTCCTAGCTTTCCCAATGTGCAATCAAAAGTTTGGTCATAGCTTAAAGGTTTATTTACACCAGAAATATAGAGAGGAATTGCAATGGTATTAATTAAGCACCACATTAAGCAAACTGGGGGCTGTGTAAAACTATACTTTAAAAAAATTTCTCTGTATATCTGCAGCTCATATTCAAAAGGGGTCAGTGCAGGTTAAGGGTGCAGCCTCCTGACACCTGGACAGATGTGAGGAGGTAAGTCTTTCCCATGGGCAAAGTGGGGAAAGCAAAATCTGTGCAAACATTTTCATAGATTCAATGCTTTTTAAGATCAGATGACCAAAAGAGGACACTTTCCTTGAAAATACTATTTAGTTAAAATGACATTGCCAAGTAAGTTCCTCTTAGTCCACGCCAATCTTCCCAAATAGAGACTATACATTTTACTAGATTATAAACAAAGCATCCATACTATCTTCTCAAATAGAGACTATCTGTAAATCTTACTGGATTATAAACAAAACAACTATACTATCTTCCCAGAAAGAGACTATCTGTATATCTGTAAACCTTACTGGATTATTTAAAAAATAAAAGTATTCATGATGGCCCCCAGACTTGAACACTGTGAGGTGTGTGTGGGTGTGTGTAAATCTCACAGACACTTGCTTCTTTCTGTTTTGTCTGGACCTGGTAGATACCTACTCAGAGTATCTGCAACAGCCAGTGTTTGTAATTGTCCCTACTTACCCCCTGTTGCCAGGTATCAGAAGGGTGCACATCTAGTCCTTGTGTCTCCATGCATAGCACAACACACACCATCTCAGCTACATTTCTTAGCCAGCGCAAACCCCCCAACTCAAGTGTGCAGAAACAGCATAGCACACACTGGCTCTCTCTTTCTTTGGGCAGTGTGAAGCCCAACTGATTTTTCATTTACTTTCTCATTTATTTGGCCAGAACTTGGAGCAGGAAATGACATCCATAAATTCTGTCTTTGAGGGACTCCCATCCAACCCTGTATACTGATAAGCTTCATGGCATGATGAACATTAAGCTATAAAAACAAACTGCGAGCACACCCTTAATAGGGTATAATGTGAAGAGGCCATGGACGCTCCCTGAAGCCTGAGACCTATAGGCCCTCAGCTGTGTAGAGACAGGTGAAAGTTCACTTCTAATTTATTCCAAGACACTTGAAAATATTATCCGATAATAAAAGACGTTTTAGATCTTCTCTTAGTTTAAGTAAATCCATTTCTGATCCATTTTTGGTTGAACGTCTTGTTGCTCTGACCATTTTTCTAATGTCATTTTTATAAGTAAAATCATTGTTTATCATTGCCTCTGTCTTTTTTGGGGGCTTTTAAGCTTTTATCAGTGGAGATTTATGCAAATGAGCATCATAGAGACTTACTAAATAATTGTCAATTTTCAAGTAGTGAAAATGTACACTTTAAAAGGCTACATTCCCTGCCAGCTGAGCTATCCAACCCCCCCCCCCAGAAGACTGATGTGAGATGTTAAAAGGTGGACATTTGCAATATTAATTGAACTGTCATTTTGTCGGTCTTGGCTATTGATTGAGATTGGCTGACTCCTCTCTTTCATTGCAGACAGGAGGATTTTAGCTTCGAGGATTTTCTTATTAGGCTCTACAGAGGCATTTCAGATTCCTCATTTTCTGTTCCCTGCTCCTCTAAACCTGCACAAGTGGCTAACACATCTCTGAAGACAGGTCACCTGTGCCGCGATTATCCCCCTGCCATGGTGAGGTGGGTGTTGTTCCATCTTCGTGGTACAAATAAGGACGCTTGGTAGAGTGCACAGAGGTGGCTCCTGCCTGACCATACCTAGGTTCCATTTGATTCTCTCATCTTGAATCCTTTACCGTCTTCTTCCTTGTTTGCACCTTCAGAGTTCTGATTAATGTCACCTCTACATTCTTGTCTACACACTTCATAACAAATGACAGCAGTGACAAGAAGCAAGCAAAGTCTTCTCTCATTAAACAAGAGCGACCTTGAACTTCTAGCCTTCCTCTCACCCTTCCACATTCAGTCCTGATCCAGGCAGGACTACAAGAGACCCGTTTCAAGACAAAGAATAAATAAATAAAATAAAATGGGTATAATAACACATAAAAGAGAGTACTCTTCCCAGGGCAGCATCGCTCTAATAACAAAACAATGCAGAGAAAAGTACAGACCAATGTTTATTATAAAGATGGAGAAAAAACCCTCAAAAAGTAACTCAAGCTGTGGCTTGTGCTAAAGCAAGCACTTAAACATAAGCTGGGTGTTCAGTTTGGTCTTCAGCACCAGAGAAAAATAAGATAAAACAGAGAATAGTAGAAATTTGAGTTCAAAAAATCTATAAGAAAAAAATTCATACCATAATCAAATTAGAGTGGTTCAATATTGGAATCTTGCCAGCTCGAGCAGGCAGACTATCACACGACCATATTAATAGTCCCAGACTATCACATAATCACATTAATAGACTAAGGTGGTCACATAGTCATATTAATAGGCTCAGAGACCAGTTAGATGAGACTTACCCATGCATGAGAAAAAGCACTCAGTGAAGCAGGCAGTAGGATTCCAATGTCAAACTCTCAGTCTCTGAGTACATGCTCTGCTGCCGCTGCTCTTTTGGAAGACTGTGGAACCTTTGGGTGGAGTGTAGAGAAAGTTGACTGCTTCCTACCACGAACAGGAAGAAGATAGAGATGTCCTCCTTCACTTCTGGTTTTTCCATGATTCTGTAAGTTCCAGATCAACCAATAAGTCTAAAAATAAAAAATAAATAAGATGTTCAAATGGGAAAAGAAAGGAGCTATCTATATTTAAATATGCTAGTGTTAGAGGGAGTGCATTTGTGAACCCCACCCCTAAGTGAAGAGCTATTGATAGTTTAGGGCTTCTCAGGGATGGAGAGTCTGAGGCTTTGTGGTGGGGATGTTGTTGTTTGTTTGTTTGTTTGTTTGTTTTTAATGTAGCTCCTGGCAGGTGGACCATGCTCTCTCCAGTGGATGGTCTCACAACCAGGAATATAGCTTGGATAGGTTAGTCAAACAAAAAAGGATGCAGAAAATTGTGGAGAGAGTGAGGTGGGGTGGATATGGGAGGACTTAGGGGCAAGAGTTGTGGTAAATGTGATCAAAATACATTGAATTGAATTCCCCCCCCCAAAAAAAAGAAAATAATTTTCAATGCTAATGTAGCAACAAACACAAGAGAGAGAGAGAGCACTTGGAACTAATAAGTGATTAGAATAAGATAACAGCACCATGTATGAGATTAATATACAAAATGTAATCACCTTAAAAATAAATAACTGGAATCTAAAATGTAAAGCATATGGCCATTAACATTAGTATCACCTAAGATGAAACTCATACAGATTTACATTCAAGGGCATGTAATGAGAAATATTAAAGAACTAAACAAATGATGTTATTCATAGGCAGTAAGACTCAATACTGTCAAGATGTCTAATAATAATCTAAGTAGGTTATTACATGAGTGTTGACAAGCTCATACCAGAGTTTCCATAGGTTTCCTCTGGAGATGCAGAGGAGCCAACATCATACCACAACTCTCACCAAGAAGGGCAAAGTCAGAGACATAACGCTGGACCACTCAGGGCTTAGCCGAAGCTTCAGGAATAAGGACAGCACAAAATGCAAACAACAGAGTAGACACACAGACAACAGAGACAACAGAGCAGAAGACAGTCAGGAAACAGACCAGCAATATCGCCAGCTGCCTTTGATAATGAAACAGGTAAAATGATGGAGTGAAGATGGGCTTTTCAAATACTTCCAGCCTCCTATCATTCTGACATTGCCATCAATGCACTTGTGTGTGCGTGTGTGTGTGTGTGTGTGTGTGTGTGTGTGTGTGTGTGCATGTGTGTTTATGTGTCTGTGTGTGTGCGTGCATATGTGCATATATGTGTGCCTGTGTGTTTATATGTGTCTATGTACAAGCATGTGAAGGTGTCATTCCTCACATACTGTCATTTTGGGATTGAGTTTCTGGTCCTGGAACAGAGAAAATAGGCTAGGCTGGCTGCCGACAAGCCCAGCCAGTCTGCCTGTCTCCGCCTACACAACAATAGAATTACAAGTGCACACTACCTGTCTTATTTAATGTGGGTTCTGGGAATGGAATTCAGGTCCTCATCTTCAAGATAGAGCTTTACAGACTAAGTCATCTCTCCAGGCCCATTGCACTTGTTTATATAGGCCATTTTAGGAATGTGTGTTGATTCTTGTCTCCCATCTCCTCTACTGCTCCTTGGTACTAGTAAAGTAATATAGGTGAGAGACATATTACTGGTATCTACAACTCTGAAATCTCCTGGTTCTCTTCTGCAGGGGCAACCAGCAGTCAGACAGAAACATAATGAAAGCCACCTGTGCTATTCCAATGACCTTGGGGTTCCTAGCTTAGGATTAGTGGTTCAGTTTTCATCAGGAATTCCTTTTTGTTGTTTGCTTCTTGTCTTCTAATTTTAGAATAAACACAACCATTCAGATCCTAGTTAAAAATATCCTAGGAGGTCTGTTTTTCAGATTTCTGAAGAACAAGACAGAGATGCTAAAGTCCTGGCCTAGATTCACTTGGCTTTTCTACCTACAGTAAGCACATCCTCTTTAGTCAGCAAGTCAACAGACCCCCACCCCGCCCAGCCTAGAAGACACTCAACCTCGCCCTGACACAGTCTCCTGAAGGTGTAAGCATACGAACACGAGGGCCTCACTACACTCAAGGAAGAGGCAGGAGGCCTGGGAGGGCCAGAGGGTGATGCTTGCTGACTTTCACAGGTTGCTTCTAGCTATCCTCCATTCTGTGATTGGCTATTAGGCTGCTTCTAGCTATCCTCTATTCTGTGATTGGCTATTAGGCTGCTTCTAGCTATCCTCCATTCTGTGATTGGCTATTCTCTTCTCATTGTTCCTTGGAGAGTCCTCTGGGAATAGCAGATTTACTGAACCAGAGTCCTATAATTGGAGATGTATTGGAGGCTCAAATAACCCAAAGAGAATAGAGAGAGAGAGGAAGAAAGGGTGAAAGGAGAGAAGCAGAGAGTCTGGGAAGGAACACATTTTAAAAGGAGGAACAATAACAAAGAGAAGCTTTAAAGAAGATATGAAAACAAAAAGCAGAGGTGAGCAAGAACCCTAAACCAAACGGAGAAAAAAGAGAGAGCGAGACCCTCTATGAGGCTCAGCCCCTGGGAGAAAGAAGAACGTCAGGGCCCCACACGTGATAAATACATACTAGAAATGAGGTAGAAGAAACTGTATCTTATTTTCCTACATTTCAAATGGACACAATAAACTATGGGTTTTGGTTTTCTTTTTGTTTGTTTGGTTTGTTTTTGTTTTGTTGCAATAGTGAAAGCTTTGCCCTTTGAGAGGAGAAATCTATATTAAATCTCATGAAAAGAGGAACTTGGCTTGAAATAAATATCACCAAGATCTACAAAGGGCTAACTGGATGGCTCAGCAGGTTAAGGTGCGCTCACACACAAGCATAATAAACTGAGTTCAAATCCAGAAGCCAGGTCAAAAGGAAAGAAGACAGCACACTTCACAAAACTGTCCTCTGGCCTCCACACATGGGCCATAATGTGTACACTCCCACACACACATCACATGACATCACACACACACACACACACACACACACACACACACACACACACATTCACATGCAATTATAAAGCTCTACAGTTAACCTTATTATTGCTAAGTTTTGCTCAATCCTGCTTCTATTGTTGTCTATTTGTATATGCTTGCATTCTCCTTATATTCCTGTAGCTTTATGTCTTCCCTATTTAACTTATGTTCTACTTCATTGGAGACCTTGCTTACCACTGGTGGCAAGACCTCACAGAAAACCTCTTTCTACGGTACTCATACCCAAAATTCTCTGAGAGAGTCTCAAGTCCTACACTGACATTGGAGGCCTGCCAGGATTTAATCCAAATATATTTTATAGTATCTCACCTTCATGACATAGTAGGCATTCCCTCATGCTCCTGTAACTCTGGCCCCTGCCTAAGGTACCAACTCCCACAGGCCCCCACAAGAGAAGCATGGTCAGTAGTCACATAAGCAATGGCTCAAGCTTCTGACCTTCAGGCTAAACTCCTCCCCAGTTACCTAGCAACAGTGAAGACCATAAAAGAGGCTGTTAGGCCCCCACCTCGCTCCCTTACTCCTTTGTTCTCTTACCTCTCACCTCTCACTTCTCTAACTCCTCTCTCCTCTCTTTCTCTCTCTCTCTCTCTCTCTCTCTCTCTCTCTCTCTCTCTCTCTCTCTCTCTCTCTCTCCCTGCCTTCTATAATAAAGCTTTTAAACCATAGAGAGTCTCTGCTCTATCTAGATCCACTGCACCACTCTCACCAGTGTTGGGAACTCCTTCCCTCATCCCTCTTTCCTACAACCCTGGGACTTTTGCAAGGAAGCTCCGGGGTCCCCAGTTGGGGGCTGCCCCTTCTCCATCCCCCGCTGAGTGGGGTCAGCCTTAGATGCTCACCCAGGGCCAGGCCGTGTGGAAAGCGCCGGCAGCTCTGCCTGTGTCTGCCTACCCAGAGCACAGGAACTCTGGCCGGACGTGGGCCCCTTTTCCTTCCCCTTCTTCCCCAGGGCCCCCCTTTATTTTGTTCCCAACACACACACACACACACACACACACACACACACACACACACACACACACACTTACTCTCAAATACACATACATTCATTCACACACCCATACATACACATATACAAACCACCTAAGCAGGCTTCTGAATCTTGATGAATCTTTTCTGTCTTATCTCAAATATCAGGGAGACAGAGTTTTTTTAAAAAATGAAATCAATTGGTCTCTAATTAATAAATTAATAAATAACTGCACATCGTTAAAAACAAACATCTAAAAGATTTTGTAAATGTTATATTTAAAAGTACATTAAAAGCAAAAGGAGTAGCCACCACCATAGCTTCTGGGACAGAGACTCAAGGACTCTGATTCCAAGGGAAGGATTTATTCATTTATTCATTCATTCAACAAACACCTGCTAGCTGGGAAGGGTGGCATGTGGCTCACACTTGTAACAGTAGCACTGATAGACTGAGGCAAGGAGGATGGTGAGTTCAAGACTAGCCTAGCTACATGGTGAGACTTTGTTTCAAAAGTAAAACCCAAAATCTCACCTCCTATTGTAAACCAATCAGATGTCAGGCAAGGTTACAATGATGCCTACAAAGTATCATGGTCAATATTTCTGCTTCCCAAAAATTTTTTGTTGTTTTCTGTGTTGACCTACAAGATAAGCACTAAAAACAGAAAAACAGTAAGGTTCATGCTAAATAGATAAAAATCTTCATTTTGCTTAAATGTAAGTGTAATTAATATAATTAATTACAAATGTTGCATATCTGATTCTCCTCTTAATTCTGATTTCTGTTCTACCAAACCAATCAACCCTGGCTTTGGTCTGGCTACAATAAAACACATTGACAAGGATCTACTCCAAAAATCTAAAAAAGCGCTTAAGATTTTCTTTTCCAGCCCATATTTCTCCTTAGTCACTTACTATTCCCAAGTGTAGATTCAAGTCACAGTGTGTGTGTGTGTGTGTGTGTGTGTGTGTGTGTGTGTGTGCGTACATGTATGCAGCATCTGACTAGATAATAATGAGTTAACCTTAATTACATCATTAGGCAGAAGACTGTAGGACTCCCGCTGCCTATGGGGACTGATTAGAATCTTACAGTATTATTTTCATTTGTTAAACTCTGAATTTAGTAAATTGTACCAAAGATGCCCATGTGGTACATTTATCGTTGCTTTTGAGTCTTAATGTTTGCCCTAAATGCTGAGGTTCCCAGACAGGTATAGTTAGATTCTGATGAACGCCTATCCTACCAGTGAGATTGTGGTCAGCCTTTCTCTGCCGTGGCAGCACACGGGTATTTTTGGTTGAACATCTTCTATTTTGCATGTTTCCCTTCTCCCCATAACATTATTCCAGCTCCCCTAAATTGTTAGTTACTGTAAATCACTGCCACATGTAGGACAGGTTTGAGATTCTGTTTCCATTTTTATACATTTATGTCAAGGTGATGTTTATGTCCCTAGTCAGCATCATCCTGGCCTGTGGAAGCAGAACGCAGCAAGCACTGGTCTGGGTTGCTCCTAGCAGAACTATAAGAGTAAATGAGATCTTTACAGTCTGGTTTGGGTCCTGAAGAGCCCAAATCATAAGATCAGGCTCTCCTGGTATTCCTGTTCAGTCGGATGACCTCTTATTCATGTAAGCAAAGCTATAAAATTGTCTCTGCCCTTCTAATTAAAGACTTCAGCAGGAACTTTAAGCTACTTAGAGTCAGGGTCAGGTTTGTGGCAGCCTGGGCCACCCAGGAAAAAGACAGCTGTATAACATTCGAAGCTGCCCCATCCCTGTCTGCAAGAAACACTCTTCTTGAAAATCTGTCTAGACCATGTCACTCCTATGTGATTCTGCCATGAGGGTAAGCAGAGGGCAATGAGTGAGCTGAGAGTTAAGAGTGTTCTACAGGAAAAGGCTTCCCTACACAGAGCTATACCTGCCTCAAAACTGTTACATAGTCAGCAACTGCTCTCATAGATCAAGTATAAACCACCTGTGTCAGTCCATGCATGGGGGGTGCTCCGTGCACAGCTTGCACACATGTATACGGGGCTTTCTGTGCACATCTTACACATGGGATGCGGGGCTCTGTGCATGACTTCACACACATGCATACAGGTCTCTCAGTATGCAACTTATACACAGGTCGTAGGGCTCTCTGTCCATGGCTTACACACATGCATAAAACCTGTCTGTGTGCAGCTTACAAACAGCATGCAAGTTCTCAGGATGGCTCAGGGCAGGATTTTGGTTGGAGTCAAGAATCTTGAGAGAAACTGGTTCTCCCTGTTTCTCTGTTTTTGTTATTCATTTTTTGTGGTGCTGAGGATGGAACCCTGGCCATCTGCATGGTGGGCCAGTACTCTACTTAGAGTATCCCCCAGTGTGGCATCTCTTTCTTATTGGCACACTCTTCCCTTGCAACTCCTAGCACCCCCAGGATTCCCCAGCCTCCAGACTGCCTGCACAGCAGCTTGCCTGCATCTGTTCTCCCCTGCAGAACCATTTCCATGTTGAGATCTCTCCCTTCTCCTTGATCAAAAATGACCTACATGTGCTTAAGGTCCTGCTAAATAAATTGCTAACAGTTCTGTTTAGGGGTAAAATATGTTCTTAACTAAACTACATTAGGACCTTATAGCCACAAAATATTGAAAATTTTAGAAGGCCACCTAAAAGATTATTTTGCAGAAAATAATTCCTAGATAATTTAAAAATCCTGCTCTTAATCTTTGCCCTAGCTTGCATTTAAGTGGTCATTATCTGCCTGGAGTATCTGCAGCCTGGAGTATCTGCAGCTCTCCAAGTGACCACCATGGGGGGAATATTAGGGTAGAACAAAAGTTCTTTCAAATAAAGCATAATTATACCCTTGTGCTATATTCACATATACCCCTGCCATGTGGAACACACTTTATGAATCAGGGCTCCACACCTTTTCTGAGCTACCTGTGCTGGTATCATCCCTGGCACAGGCTCTGCACAGATGCCTGTGGAGTACCAGTCAAGAAGAATACTCAGTAAAAGTACAACACAAGTGATGAAGGTATACTCAAGTGCTGTTGCCCACTGTATAAAGGCAGAGATATCACCCCAAGGTTCAAATTAAAATAAAAGAAGACAAAAACATACGGCCTATAAGAATTGATGCACACAAAACATAAAGCATCAGTAACTGAAAATTCCAAAGGCAAGAATTAGGTTCAACATCTGACAAAGTAAAATGTCACCAGAAAGAAAAAAAATCACCCAGGACAAAAAGTGAGAGGTAATTCTGACAATGAAACAGCACAGCAGGAGGTACAGTCAGAGTGAACACAGCACAGTCAGAGGTACAGTCACAGTGAGCACAGCAGGAGGTACAGTCACAGTGAGCACATCACAGCAGGAGGTACAGTCACAGTGAGCACAGCACATCAGGAGGTACAGTCACAGTGAGCACAGAACATCAGGAGGTACAGTCACAGTGAGCACAGCACAGCAGGAGGTACAGTCACAGTGAGCACAGCACAGCAGGAGGTACAGTCACAGTGAGCACATCACAGCAGGAGGTACAGTCACAGTGAGCACAGCACAGCAGGAGGTACAGTCACAGTGAGCACAGCACAGCAGGAGGTACAGTCACAGTGAGCACATCACAGCAGGAGGTACAGTCACAGTGAGCACAGCACAGCAGGAGGTACAGTCACAGTGAGCACAGCACAGCAGGAGGTACAGTCACAGTGAGCACAGCACAGCAGGAGGTACAGTCACAGTGAGCACAGCACAGCAGGAGGTACAGTCACAGTGAGCACATCACAGCAGGAGCTACAGTCACAGTGAGCACAGCACAGCAGGAGCTACAGTCACAGTGAGCACATCACAGCAGGAGGTGCAGTCACAGTGAGCACATCACAGCAGGAGGTACAGTCACAGTGAGCACAGCACAGTCAGAGGTACAGTCACAGTGAGCACAGCACAGCAGGAGCTACAGTCACAGTGAGCACAGCACAGCAGGAGGTACAGTCACAGTGAGCACATCACAGCAGGAGCTATAGTCACAGTGAGCACAGCACAGCAGGAGGTACAGTCACAGTGAGCACAGCAC
The DNA here is from genome assembly GCF_000001635.26 of Mus musculus. Classification (NCBI taxonomy): domain Eukaryota; kingdom Metazoa; phylum Chordata; class Mammalia; order Rodentia; family Muridae; genus Mus; species Mus musculus. The sequence continues at coordinate 154,473,398 of NC_000069.6, read as the reverse complement.
AGCAGGAGCTACAGTCACAGTGAGCACATCACAGCAGGAGGTACAGTCACAGTGAGCACATCACAGCAGGAGGTGCAGTCACAGTGAGCACAGCACAGCAGGAGGTACAGTCACAGTGAGCACAGCACAGCAGGAGGTACAGTCACAGTGAGCACATCACAGCAGGAGGTGCAGTCACAGTGAGCACAGCACAGCAGGAGGTACAGTCACAGTGAGCACAGCACAGTCAGAGGTACAGTCACAGTGAGCACAGCACAGCAGGAGGTACAGTCACAGTGAGCACAGCACAGCAGGAGGTACAGTCACAGTGAGCACATCACAGCAGGAGATACAGTCACAGTGAGCACAGCACAGCAGGAGATACAGTCACAGTGAGCACATCACAGCAGGAGGTACAGTCACAGTGAGCACATCACAGCAGGAGGTACAGTCACAGTGAGCACAGCACAGTCAGAGGTACAGTCACAGTGAGCACAGCACAGCAGGAGATACAGTCACAGTGAGCACAGCACAGCAGGAGGTACAGTCACAGTGAGCACATCACAGCAGGAGCTATAGTCACAGTGAGCACAGCACAGCAGGAGCTACAGTCACAGTGAGCACAGCACAGCAGGAGGTGCAGTCACAGTGAGCACAGTACAGTCAGAGGTACAGTCACAGTGAGCACATCACAGAAGGAGGTACAGTCACAGTGAGCACAGCACAGCTGGAGGTACGGCCACAGGAACATAGCAGAGTTGGAGGTACAATCACAGGGAATATAAACAGCCATAGTGAGCAGCAGTAAGCAGAGAAATAGCCCCCTGGGACCTGCAGTTCAAAGCCTGCTGGACTTTGCCTGTGGTTCCAGCACTCAACACTAGGCACTCAGATCTGAGGTTAAGGAAGGTGAATCATGGGTTTAAGGGCAGCCTTGGCTGCAGAGTGCGACCCTAAAGAGTGACAAAGAGAAGAAAGATGGGGAGAGGGAGGCCTTCCCCAACCCTTTGTCACTTCTTGCATGCCCCGTCTAGTTTCTACCTATACTTACCTCTCTCTCTCTCTCTCTCTCTCTCTCTCTCTCTCTCTCTCTCTCTCTCTCTCTCTCTCTCCCCCCCCCCTCTCAACATATATAAAAATAACAAGCTTGGTTATACATACACGAGATCATGTGTTATTCATCTCTCTAAGATACCTTACTTAATGTTATAATGTTCAGCTCCATCCAGTTTTCTGAAATTTTCATAATTTCACTTTTCTTTGTGGCTGAACAAAATTCTGTCATATGTATGGGCCAGTTTTTGATTATCTGTTCATTATCAGTGACTGACATCTGGGATGATTCCTTGTTACCATGACTATTATTTACAGCAAGGAACATGGATGTGCAAGTGTCTCTGGGGTAGAATAGTGACCTTTCGGCACACACCTAGGAGTGCTAACAATAGTGCCAAGGGCCCCAGTGTACGCGTCTTGGTACACGTATCATTGGTCCGTGTTTGACTCCTTTCCCCTACATCTTTCACAAGTGTCTCCTCCGACCAATCCTACCGATAATGTAAAATCCACTCAGTTCAACTTCAAGAGTCCCCAAAGTCTCAACAGCCCCAGCATTATTCAAAAGCCCAAGGGCTCTGAGAGCCAGTGCCAACTCTTATCCCAATAAAATCAAGAGGAAAATTCTTATATATAGTCAATCCTTTTTATACAATGGCACAAGGGAGAAACTGAGGCACAACAAAGAATATTGGACCAAAACAAGGAGAACACCAAACCCTGCAATACCATAGTATTTTTTGGTCTCACTTGAGTTCCACTGGGCCTAGGCAGCCCCAACCCCACTCCCACCCCCAGAACTCTCCTCCTGAAGTACACATGAGCTCTCTTTCATCAGCAGACATTTCACACTCTTGGCAAATCCAACACTAGAGGCTTCTACTTCAACACTTCACACAGATTTTCAGAGCCTTTCTTTAGGGAGTCTGGCCCTGTCATACACTGCCTACAAAGGTCGTTCCAATCATCAACTTGGCAAGACCTGGAATTGACTGGGAAGAGAGCCTCAGTGAGGGATTATTAAAACCAAGCTGGCCTGAGTCCAGTCAACTCTGGGCGGCTTCATTCCCTAGGTGGGAGAGCCAAACCTGAATGTAAATGGAGAAACACAGCTAAGCCCAAGCAAGAAAGACAGTGTGTATACGTTCATTTCTCTCTGCTCTTGTTTTTGAGTGTGATACTCCAGCAATGATGGGCTGTGACTGTTCATTATGAACTGAAACACACTCTTCACTCCCCTGAGTTACTATTTGCCATGGTATTTTATCACAGCAACAGAAATGAAACTAGAGCACCTTCCTTTGTTGTCTTTTCTCTAGAACCATGGCACGAGCCTTCCTTGCATTCTGAAGCCTATAAAAACAGCACCATGTGGGGAATGCCACATTCCATTGCCAGCTCAGACTATATCCTGCAACCTTTTACCACAGCCATAGCATATAAGAGCCCACACAGCTTAACATTCCTCTAGGGGCTCAGTGTCCCCTGAAACTAACTCTCTCTCTCTCTCTCTCTCTCTCTCTCTCCACCATTGTTTTATATCAGTTGTGTATTTAACACCCTGGAACCTTAGGATTTTTGCCCTGCAAGCTCCTTTTATAATTGTCCTAGTGCTAAGTGAAGCGTCTCTCTCTCTCTAATGATTTTAACCTCTTCAACAGATGCCTCAGCTTGGTCTACAAGAGGTCTTTTCCCCAAGTCTTCCTTTCTTCCTCCCCCAAATCCTGAGGATTTGAGGTGGCACAGGTGTGTGCCCCTCTGTATCTTGGCTGAGAAGCTGCAGTGCACCCTGGGGTCTCCCCACAGAGGCATCAGTGAGGGCTGGCACTAGTTCCCCAGCTGTAGTAACTGCACAGCAGGCCTGTGGGATAGGGGCAGGCTTTCCTGTCCCTTCCCTAAACTGTCTTCCCTGGTCTGCCTTAATCCTCACAGGGTTCAAAGGAAGCTGCCTGATGGGGGATATGACTCTCTAGGTTTTCTCTCCTTCACTTTCCCCTCCATGGCCTCCCAATGCCACCAACATGCTGAACTGGGATGTAATCTTCCCCCACAACCATGTAGATCTTGATTATGCCCCTGGGGCAGGAATGAATCAGTCAGAAACTTCAGGCTGAATTTGTTAAGTATAAAGAGAATAAGAAGAAAAATAAAGATAAAACACGCGAGGAAAATGAATTATCCATCTGATAGAGTGAACATGGTTTGAGGAGACATCTATTCTAAGAAAGCTGTGTGGCTCCACACACATCCACTCCAGCCCATTCCCTTCCTCACAGAAAAACTCACTGTAAATATTTTAAAATAATTTCAGACAATCCAAGGTTTTTCTGAGTAACTGATGTCTTCACAAGAAAAATACCACTAGCATTGAATCATAATTCAAGGAAACACTTCTTTTAAAGGGGAAGGGGGCACAAGATGATTCAGCAGGTAAAGAGGCCTGCCACCAACATTGATGATCTGAGTTCAAATCCTGGTACCCACAAAACATCTTTACACACACACACACAAAATAAAGTTATATATGTTTATGAATAATATAGAGGACAAAAGAAGTTTTAGCTTATAGACTTATCATATAGAACATCTATATTATAGTTAAGAATTTCATTCATATATGTAAGGAAATAAATCACACAATTACAAAACCATTCTCTCATAATGGAAATGGTAGAAAGTTTATTGTCAAATACTCTGCATTAAAAAAAAAAGTGCTTTCCAACAGCCCCTCAAGTTTTACTGAGTGAGTCTGAGCAGCTTTGAGCTTCCCTGTAGAGGACTGACCAGCCATATCCAGGTGTTTGTTTTTAATCCTTGTGAGAGTGGCCTCCTTGCAGAAAGAGGGACCGTATTTAATATTCTTTCATGTGGTAGGGCTTACTAATTGTACTTATATTTCTTCCTAACAGAATTCCTTCACAGGTAACTAAAATAGACATTTTGTCTCAGACAAGACAGAACCCTGCTAACTAAATTTAAGTTCGTTTAAGCTCAGAAACCTGTGAGCCCGGCTATCTCAGAATGGTGTATATTTTTAGAGCAAAACTGGAAATGATTGCAAGTGTTTGATTTTGTCAGATTACTGAAAAGCAAAACACACCATATATAAAGAAATCCTCCATCTAAACAAATTAAGCAATAAATTCGGTGTCTCCTCATTTCTCTAGGGAAGACTAAAAATGTGGAAAATAACCACTGGGAAAACTCCTGAATCAGGGACCAGGAAAATTTTCAATTCTCAATTAATATTTCATTGCCAAGTTTTCAACTCTGTTAAGTATTTTTATGAATTCTTAGAAGTGACAACACACAATAGTGTGGGCTCTAATATTTTGAAACTATTTAAAAACAACTTTGAACAATTTCTTTGCGCTGCTACAATAGGCTGAGCAGAAACTGCTGTAAAATGCCATTCATTCTCATGAAATTAGAAATTATTTTTCTTGTCTTGTGCTCTTTACATTACAGCCAAAAAAAAAAAAAAAAAAAAGAGACTATGTGATCCTTGTTTGACGTGCATCCCGGGTCATTGTTAATTCACATGATGTTACCTTACAAAGGCTGAGATGGGATGACAATCTTACTTTATAATCACTGGTCTCTGATCGACAAAATAAGCCATCAGACTCATCGCAGTTATCTATGTAAGTGTCTTTACTCCTCACACGGTTTTCTGGTTCATCTTGGAAAATACTTTCTATGAATAGATGAAAAAAAAAGTGTTTACCATTTTTTAAAAATCCCAGTGAAGTTCCTTCCTTAATAGCTGTCGATCTTATGTGTATTTTAGGCAGAAGTGGTATGGGATTTTATTGTTACCTGGGCAGCAAACAGCATGCTACATAGACTTAATGAACTGTTCAAACTTGACCCCGGGCACAACAATCAATGTAAGATGTTATAAGGAAGTATTTATTATGTTAAAACAAAGGACATGACTTTGATAGCTGTTGGGTCTCAAATGTAATATTTGACTTTCAAAGCAGGCAAATCAACAGCCCCAAACAGAGGACTCAGGCAACAAAGGATGGCGAAGTTACAAAGTCTCCGTTAATCAATGATGAATTTAGTACTTGTTGCTACAATTACAAAGATAATAGTTCCTTTATGTCAGTGCCTTTGGTTGTGCAGCTGTAAGAGAGCTTTGAAATTCAGCATTTCAAGGAATAGAAATTAATAGGAGGTCATTTCTACCAGAGAAATTTTAGGGGCCCATCCTCTCTAATCATCATTAAAAACTAAATCCGTAGGAGAAGAGGCACTTTACTGATTGTCAAGTGGAAGCTATTATTCATTTGATGAAGCTCTTGGCACCGTGCCATTGATTCTGCCTCCAGCCCGCTGCTGCTTCTCCTTCATCTCCTGCAATCAGGGTTCTTTCTGCCTGCCAGGAGCTATTTATAGAGCAGGGGAGGGGGGTGAGGAGAAAAGCTGATATGTTCTCTTTCTTGAAAAACAACTTTCAAACTTTGTAAGTACAAATCTGTTTTTTCTTGTCACCAGATTGTGTGTGCTTCTCCTGTCAGTGCAGAAGGTCCGAGACGCTGACTTCCAAACCAGAGCCTTTCCTTATGATGACAGTGAACTCGCTGGAGTCCCAGGCTACAGGCCGACTGGTTCCCCAAGATTAACGGCAGCGGCTCTGTCCACAGTCCTAAGTTCACAGCACAGTCCTGTCTTCTCAATACTTCTGAGACAGTTCCTTTTCCGAATACTAAGTAACAAAAAATGAAGACGCTTCCAGCTTGTTCATCTTTACTGTGGACAGTTGCATTTGGCAAAAATATTGACAAAACAAACAAAACCCCCACAAGATACAAATATAAAACTTACGAACTTAAATATTTAAGGATGGGCACAAAGGAAATTAACAGTTAGCCATTCTCCCTGCAGTTGCAGAATTTTGATTTTCATCACTGATTTGACTGGTCAACTAAAGTGAGACCTTACTCAATTATTCTGCATTTAGAGGTAGACATAATATTCTCAAGGTTATCTACTAACATTTTCAGTACCTTGAGTTGCAGTTGTGAATATAAATTAAAATCTAAACTCCTCAGAACTGTCATTTGGGGAATGTTTCTGGCTTCTCACTTAAAATGCTTTATATGCTCAAAAATAGTATATACTAAAAACAAAAATAAAAGATCATGATTTGAAATATTTATTAAGGACAACAGTAGTAACAATTCTGTCTTCTAGAATGTAATTTAATAAAGGAATTTATTTTGCAGAATATAAGGCAGGGTATCCCTAAAATACATGAATCTGTCAAAATCGCCTTCATTGTGAATTGCCTGGTGTTGCTTCTCTGGAGAAAGTTAGTTGATTGTCTTGCCAAGTGTTGTTTTAGCAAAATGCATTTTTAAGTAGTCATACAGGCTCTGTAGTAAATGTTTGGTTACCAAGTGAACGCTGCGGATTCTCTTAGCATTAAAAAACAATAAAGGATTGGCCAGAAGAGCAACTGCAGAATAACTTGTTAACAGAGTGTGAGCAGGCCAAGGGTTTGGCTTTGCTCTAACATCACAGGAGAACCCTGTTATTGCTATTACTGTTGTTTAGATGAGGACCATGCTATGTTGCCAAGTCTGAGCCTGAAACAAGTTCTGGGTCAGCCTCTCAGTAGCTGGCGCACATCCCTGCAGTATCTGGGAGACCCAGGCACCTACATTGTACAGATCCCTTTGGACGGTGCTAATTGCATGGCTGTGGTTTACAGTAGAGACAAGAAAGTTACATCACAAGTGAGTCCATTCTGCCCTTTCTCCTGAAACCTGTACGCGGGTCAGCAAGAAGCTAGGCGAATCCAAGACTCAATGAAAGGCTTCTTGGGGAAAGGAGGATGTCAACGAGATGAGATGCCCTTTCAGACACACGCACAGTCCATAGGAATTGTCCAGAGACACCCTGAGTGGCATTTTTAGAAATCTCCTTCACTTAGTTCTCAAACAGTTTTTCCACGGTTTTCATTTCACAGAGTAAAGGAACTGAGGCATATTTGTAGAGATTATGCAAAATATATAAGATGTACCTCACTAACTCAGCCGATTGCCACTGTGGGTCAGAAGGTTAGGTGGTGAGACTAAGGACTTCCGCAAGCACTGCATACTTCACTAACAAATATTTGTTAAGTATACATTATTATACACTTAATTATACCTACCGCTATTCTGGAGACTACATCCAAGGAGAAAAACAAATGAAGCCTGCACCGTTTCTGTGTTTATCAACTTTCTTCTGCACAGGAAGGAGAACAGTGACCCAAAGACAAGCATCGCCACACGGTCCTGTGTCTCCAGCACCCTCAGCACCCGAACTGAAGGACACGGCTTCGGGACTGTTGGAACTGCTGAGCACGCACTCGTTCCTAACACGTGGACCAGTTACTGTGTCGAATGACTCTTCTTCCTTTACTCCCATTTTACCTTAATCACAAAAATCAAACATGCAGGGATGAGGGACCACAGAGATGGCTCAGTGCTTTAAGAGCACTGGCTGTTCTCCCAAGGACCAGGGTTCAATTCCCAGCTCACAACCATGAAAACTCCAGTTCCACAGAACCAATGCCCTTTTCTAGCCTCTGCAGGCACTATACTATATGCACATGGCGCACAGACACACATGCAGGCAAAGCACTCGTATGCATACAATAAAAATAAGTGATTGTTTTTAACTTTACGTTTTTCTTTTTTAATATAACCACCATACATGTAAAGAAATGAGTATTTGGGAGTAGAGGCATAGAGATATGGCCAAGGTGTTAAATGCCAATCCCACTGAGGACCTGAAATCAGTTCTCAGCACCCACAGGACAACTCACAACCATCTCTATCGTCAGTTCTAAGGGACCTGATGCCCTCTTCTGGCTTCCACATACACACAGTGCACATGTATGTATAAAGGTAGGCAAAGACTCATAAGCATCAAGTAAAAATAAATACGAAATCTAAAAGAGAAATGGAGATTTGAAAACAGTATTAAAATATTTGTTCAGATTACAGAGATAATAGTTGCAAATTTAAACATATCCCGTCCAACCAGAAAATTTTTAGGCAAGTCTTCCTTGGCGTGGTAGCATTTACTGCATCTGTACAGGAACTACTAAAGGATTGCTTTACTCGGCCCACTGTCTAATATTAGTACTGGTTTTGACAGAGATATAGTCATAAACCAAAAGGGCAAAGGACCCTGTCCTTGAGGAACATAAACCCCAGATGAAGTAGATGACGGTAACTCTGATAAATATAAACACAGTGCATCAGTAAATGTAGACTGTGCTGGAAGGTGAAGGTTCACTGAGGGAAAATTAGGTTCAACTTTATTTCCTAACAACTTGAGTTATTTGATGAGAGGGGAAAATATTTCACCTCAACTTTTATCATTTAAGAGGTTAGAGAGATCCAAGGTCTCTGGTTAAGCAGACACCCAGAGAAGAAACGTGGACCAGAACAAAGAAGGGACACCTGGAACGCACCACCAGGCATGCAAGCCTGTTCCCAAGTCTGTTATGTTGACCATGGGGCTCAAGCACATAAAAAACAGAGCTGGACTATCAGGGAGTGCTCACGTGGCACACAACCAACATGCATAGCTCACTGGAAAATCCAGAGTGATGGGATGGCATTTACCCACACTGCTTTCCAGTGACTAGCACGCCAAGCCCGAGACAGCAAATGACTGAGGTTGAGGAATGACACCCATCACTAAACTCCAGTGGCTTCACGGCTATCCTTCCTCCCGGGGACTTGATTATGCTTCACCCAGCAGAACTCCAGTCAGTGAGCTTGCTGTGCATCAGAGGTGAAGACAAGGTAAATGGGGGATGGTAGAGCAAAGGTGACAAAGGCAGTGGAGGAATAGGAATGGGAGAGGGGACAGCATGGGGGGGGTCTGTCTTCTCCACCTCCTTACTCAGGCATTGGGTTGGCTGTCATCCACAGATACTAGTAAGGCAATAAGCTGTACTGAAGACAAGAATTTAATGTCATGGACAGTGCATCCACCCAGTAATCTCTCTCGCCAAACCTGAGCCAAGACCAAGGTAGTTCCTCGGCACATATGGAAGATTCCTCTCTTCCTGGTGCATGTGTGCATTGCTTTCTCAAGGGGATAAAGAGAAACCTTTGTTTTGACTTGGCACAGTTATGGCCTCAGGGTTACTAATCAGGGAAACCCTAGTCAGCCTTCCTCACAGCAGGCGAAACCCCCCAAACACCTCCTGTCCGTGGAGCTTGGGTTCCTGGCGTCCAGGAATATGCCTCATCGCGCCTGTACCTGAGGAGATTTGGCTCCGAGGTGATGTTAACCTCCTTTCAGGTGACGGTATGGTGATTAACCAGGATCCAAGTCCCTGATTCTCAAACGGGGTCCTCCTGCGTCCTTCCTACTTAGAAAGCCTCCCAGCAAATCAGTCAGGGTCACCCATCATTCCTCCATCTCAAAAAACCATCTCATGCCCAGCGAGTCACAAGGCTCAGGGAACTGACAAGAGAAATGAATAGTGAATTCAAATATAATGTTTCTACTTTACCGGAGTATAAAAACCATATTATATATAACGGGGTAGTTCTCTGGAGTCATTAGGTATCCTACAGAAGGAGAAGTGACCAAAACTCATCCAATAGCATGCCCTGTTATTCTCTGTAGATGTAATTCTTTCTCTTACTAAACAAAAGCACAATACTCTCTCACTAACATGTAGCATGGGAAAATGATATCACTGAAGATAGGTCAGAACTGATATGTGCCTTCTGTGCCATATATATATATATGTGTGTGTGTGTGTGTATGTATATGTGTGTGTGTGTGTGTATGTATATATGTGTGTATGTATATATGTGTGTGTGTGTGTGTGTGTGTGTGTACGTATATATGTGTGTGTGTGTATAATCTTATTTATTTTTCAGGCATGTCAGGAAAGGAGGTATTATTAATTCCCTTTTACAAAGGACAAAACAAGTTTAGAGAGGCCTATTAACTTACTTAATAGTATATAGACAGAAATCATAGAGCGAGACCAAAGAACAAGTGCAAGTGCATGTGTGTGTGTGTCTGCCCCCCCTCTCCCTCCCTCCCTCCCTCCCTCCCTCCCTCCCTCCCTCCCTCCCTCCCTCCCTCCCTCCCTTCCTCCTTCCCTCCCTCTCTCAGATCCATCAGAAGGAAGAAGTGCATATCAAGGAGATTCACCACTGAAAGCAGTAAATTGAGCAGGACGCCTGAAGGGCCGCTGAGCCGAAACCTGACCAACCCATCACTATCCACGGGGAGGACGTGGAAAGCAAGTTCTCTCTCCTCCAGCCTCCTGGAAGATGATTATATTTTGCTCTTCTGGAAAGGGGCTTAGAGAAGCCTTTATGACCTCAGCTTTGTCCATCCGCAGAGAAAGTGCCATCCGACACAACACCAACCGACCCTACAGCAATTAGACACAATTATTCACATAACACCGACCAACCCTACAGCAACCAGACCCAATTATTAGACGCTGGATGTTTTTCTCGGAGAACAGAGACGTAAACCACATGGGTGCGTTACCCCGTCAGTTCACCTGCTCATAGATACTGTGCACAGCATTGATTCGTGATCATTGTTCAGAGCTAAAGGCTTCAGTGTGCTCTTGTAAAGATAACATGGCCATAGGGGAAGAAAAAGGAGCCTCGCTTTTTAAGTGGTCAAGAACTGAGGCTGCAACAGTCTGGGCCTTGAAGTCCTTTTGCTTCCTGATCACATTAGAGTGTTGGTATTAGAACTCTCTGACCGGGAAGCTGCCGGGGCAGATGCCAACCTATCAACAGGAACTATCAGACCCGGGACTCACGCGTTCACATTACTCAGTAATAACGGTGCCTGGCTTCCTGAGCCTGAAGTATATAAAGGGATTTCCTATCCAAAATGTTGTTTTGAATAGTGGTTCTGTACGTAAGCAAATCCTTACGAGATTAATTCTGAAATGTAGCAAAAGTTCCTGTGTCCCTAAATACAGCTTATTTGCCCACCACATATCTGAACTAAAACCGTGTGCTCTGTCAGTCATGGCACCTTTTACTCTGAGATGTATTGTTTGTTAAGGGTTAATACAACAAACGCATGCCTCTTTCCTGAGAACAGAGTTTGGGGGAATGGGCAGAATTCATATTTCAAAATGAGAAAACAAGAGAATAGTTTGTAACATCCTCCAGGAGAAAAATCAGATCCTTAAATACCAATGAAAGAAATAAAGCTAACAATAAACTAGAGAGTTAGAAAAACAAACCATTCTACTATAATAACATGATTCATCTAACCACTGGATTTAGGTCGATGAATACACAAAAGAAAAACTCTCCGTGCCTTAAAAAATTCACAGTTAGTTCTACACATGTACGTCTCTGTACCTAAGCACGCCTCAGCTGAATGTTCCGTTAGCTCATTTTTTTCTCAATCATTGTCTTTGAAGAAACAGAAGGAAAAAGTTCCCATATGCTATTCAGGAGGCAGTCTAGCCTGCGAGGACTCCAATCAGAGCTAAACCCGTGCCTCGTAGGAATCGGCTCCATATGCTTCAACGGACATCCTTCAGACACTTAAGAAAAAGATTAATAAACTATCTCCAAATCCTGTCCCTAACATCTAAGGAACAAACAGACTGCCACCTGTCTAGGATTTGAGCGTCATAGACATGCTCACTATATCAAAGCATCCAGGGAAGCGGGTGTTCAGTGGGTGAAGACAGGATCAAGAGGCATGTACATTCCACGTAAGACACAAAAATCATGATGCAAAGAGAGAGATCAAGCCCTCTTTGTTCATTTACAATTCTAAAGACCTCAGTGAAGGACGCTTAAAACTGCCATTGCCTAGAAAAGGCCGTGTAAAGGGAAATTTTAGGAGAACGAACATTTCATGGGGTTTTGTGTGTTAACAGAAATTGTGTGCAAGGTGCTTTGAGATCCAAAGATTAAAGACAACCGCAAAGCCCTGCATAATGTTGACACTTCCAACTGCTTTGAGAAGAGGTAGCCTTCTCAGCTGTCGACGAGGAATTCTTCCTACATTTATTGTTTCCTTGTACCAGCTCCACGAAGAGCAATCATGCTGCATTTAAGCCGAGCTTAAAGATCACAGAGGAGCTTGTATGAAATAGTATTGATCCTCACATATTCTGGAAGGAGTTGTAAGATATGTGGGGTGACAGATTTTAAAGAGAATAAAAGAAAATAGAACCCTAGTGACCCTGCTAGTCAACCAAACCTCCCACAATAAATTCAGACTTCCACATCCCATGACAATAGAGTGTTATCTCTGCTGATTTCACAAGGAAGCCGTTCTGTAAAGCAGTTAAAATGTGTGGTTGTACAATTAAGACGAGTTACAGCAGCCCTTCTCAGGGCTAGCATTCCTAGTATGTGACCCTCAAGTTTATTCATTTCAGGATTGTCACTAAACAAATGGGTAACAGACCTCAGATACTTCCCAGGAATATTTAACTGTGACCATATTGTTCGAACAAAAGGTGTTTCTTCAGTCTGGACTCAAACCTGCGAAACTGAGGTCCACTGAGTTTAGGGTGTTGATGCACTTCACATGAACTGTGCACGGATGACTGCCTGTACGCAGGAAGGTGGCTCCTTTGATTTTTTTGTGGTCAGCCCATAGAAACATTTATCTAGTGAAAGGAGGAAGATTCTTATGAAATGACATGAGCCCCTTCCCTTTCTGCCTCAATCTTTTTGCCTGCAAAGGAAGGGAAGTCTGACATAGAATCACTGTAGAGAAGACATTTCAGAGTCAAGGTTTTTTTTTTTTGAAAAGCAGTAACAGTAGAAGCTTAAAAACAAACAAAACAAAAGTAGCTCTCCCACATAATACCAAACTTCTCCATACTTCTCTTAGATTCAGCTGTGTAACAAACAACCCTAAAATTTAATGTCCTAAAAGAATATACCAGGCTGAAAAGATGGATCAGAGTAGAACCATGTAACATCTGGACTGAGTCCAAAGCCCCAGAAATCCCCCCTAAAAAAGCCAGATGTGGTGGCTCATGCCCATAACTCCAGGACTCCTAAGGTGGGAGGGGGGCAGAGACTGGATAATCCTCAGAAGCTCTGCCCACTGAGCCCGGAAGGCCGGGCAGTGAACGAAGAAAGCCAGTCTCAAATAAGGTGGACAGTTAGGACAGACATCCAAGCTTGTCTTGTGACTTCCACACATGCAATATGGTATGCCCCGGCCCTGCATCTGTATATGTATCTGTACACATACACATGAACATACATATGCACATATGCATGCACACATGTTTTTGTAACTATCCCGAGGCTCAGCTGCCTCTCAGCTGAGCTTCTTCTTCAGTTATTCAAGAGCTATGTCTACCTGAAAGCTCAGTTAGTGTCGGGGTGTCTGTATTTAAGGTGAGAAGATAAACTTCATATTGATGGGAGATACCACGCTACGGAAGTCCACAAATGTTGGCGGACTCTATCACACTGGGGGTCTCAACCTCAGCCCATGTGGGACACTTTTGAACAAACTAAGAACTGAGTTGTACTCCAGTCACCAACATGGTTTCCCTTTTGTTTCTTTCATTTTTGTGTGTGTGATTTATAATTACATCATTTCCCCTTCCATTTCCTCCCTCCAACCCCTCGCATGAAACTCCTTGCTCTCTTCCAAATTAATGGCCTCTTTTATCATTAATTGTTATATTACACATTCCTAATACAGCTAAATACATAGCATGTTTTAAAGGCAGGCTAGGTCACTAAAATTAGCCGACATTTCAGAATCACTCCTTTCTTGTCCCACGATGGACCCTTGTTGGCTCCAGAGTGAGGTTTCTCAGCTGTGAGAAATTCATATGAAGATAAATAATGAAACTTGAGCTAGAATAGACAATGAACAGGTCTATGGCCCAGAAAACATCTGAGCAGCCCACCTTGCTCAGGTTAGCCCTCAGAAAGCAGTCACATGGACCCATTCAAGCAGTCTCAGGCCCTAGAAGTCAGGGAACAGCTGATTGACTAGCAATGCCTACCTAGCAAAGGACCCAGACAGGCCTGTCCAACTTCTTTTAGTGCCCAGAAGCAGCCAGCGGACTAGAGAGATGGTTCAGGGGTTAAGAGTATCGGATGCTCCACCTATAGGATTGCAGATCCCTTTAGCTCCTTGGGTACTTTCTCTAGCTCCTCCGTTGGGGGCCCTGTGATCCATCCATTAGCTGACTGTGAGCATCCACTTCTGTGTTTGCTAGACCCCGGCATAGTCTCACAAGAGGCAGTTCTATCTGGGTCCTTTCAGCAAAACCTTGTTAGTGTATGCAATGGTGTCAGCGTTTGGAAGCTGATTATGGGATGGATCCCCGGATATGGCAGTCTCTAGATGGTCCATCCTTTCGTCACAGCTCCAAACTACAACAATATGAACTAACCAGTACCCCCCTGGAGCTTGTGTTTCTAGCTGCATATGAATCAGAAAATGGCCTAGTCAGCCATCAGTGGAAAGAGAGGCCCATTAGTCGTGCAAACTTTATATGCCTCAGTACAGGGGAACGACAGGGCCAAGAAGTGGGAGTGGGTGGGTGGGGGAGTGAATGGGGGAGCGTGTGGGGGACTTTTGGGATAGCATTGGAAATGTAAATGAAATAAATACCCAATTAAAAAAAAAGAGTAGTGGATGCTCTTAAAGGACCCAGGTTCAATTTCCATCACCCGCATGGTACCTTAAAACCTTCTTTAACTCCACTTCCAGGGCTTCTGACATGCTTCTCCTTGTCTCTGAGGACACATGACACACATGGTACACAGACATGCACGCAGGCAAAAACACTCATACACACTGAGTCAAGGCAGAACTTCAAGCAGCACAGGAACCTCGAAGCAGAAACTGAAAGGGAGATCACAGAGCAGTGCAGCCTTGCTTTCATGACTTCTGCACCCTGCTTTCGTACTCAGGACCCCATGCATGGGCACGGCACTGCCCCCTGTAGGCTAAACCGGGCATGGCACCGCCCCCTGTAGGCTGGCCCTTCCACATCATCAATCATTAACCAAGAAACCGTCCCACGGGCTTGCCCACGGGCCAATCTGATGGGAGCATCTTCTTAGTTGAGGATTTGTCTTCCCAGATGACCTGAGCTTATGTCAAGTTGACAAAAAAAAAAAAAAAAAAAAAAAAAACTAACCTATAAAGCACGGAGTCTGTTCTATTTATAGAAACCAAATCGGGGGTGGGGGGAGAAGTAGAGGGGACTCAGGACCACGAGACTCCTGAAAGAATGCAAAAGCCTCTAGCAAAAGACCCCAAGGAAATCTATAACTTGCCTGAAGAACTCAAAATAATTAGCTTTAAGGAAACTTACTAATCTACTGAGGAATACAGACATGTGGCATAACAAAATTAGGAACAAAAAAAGTCCTTATGGTAAGAAATTCAGCAATGAGAGTAACCAAAGCAAAAAAACAAACAAACAAACAAACAACAACAACAACACAAAAGCTGATGTCTTAGCTATCCAAAATGCAATAAATAGCATTACAATATAGTTTAGAGTCTCGACACCATTAATAGATTAAACAGAACAAATATTTCTGAACTCATGACTACGAGACCTAGTTTAATTGGTAGAGTGCCTGTCTGGCATACAGAAAACCTTGAGCTAGATTCTCATTATCACATAAATTAAATGCCATGGTACAGGCTTAGAGTCCTCACACTTGGGAAGAAGAGACAGTAGGGTAAGAAGTTCAAGATCATAGTTGGCTACGTAGGAAGTTTGAGGCCAGGCAGGATTTATAAGACCCTGTCTCTTCATCATACTCACCACCACCACCAAATAAAACTCTCTAGAAATAGCCCAAGCCACATAAAGGAACGTAATTAAAACAGCCCCCCCCCAAAAAAAAAGAAAAAGAAAAGAAAAGAAAATCCTTCAGATTCATGACACATGAAGGAAACAAAGTCTTGCTTTCTTGGTATTTGTGAATAGGAAGAAATGGGAAAGGAATAGAAAACACAGGACAAAGTGAATGTTGAAAATATATCTGATTTTGAGACACACAAAGACACCTGTGCCAGAAAGCTCAGAAGATAGATGGTGGAGCCAACCAGAAAGATTCTCTCTACAGCATATCATGATCAACTGTTAAAGGAACAAGACTCAGGAGACATCCTGAAAAATGGACATTTCAGATGGGGGTGTAAACTGGTCGGGACTTTAAACGTCAATTCAACATTTCCTGTTAATAAGTGAAAATGTCCAACAGTTGCAGAAGGTTGGAAGCTGCATCCATATGAAAGGGTGAGAGAGAAGCATTAGAATGACAAAGAATTGGTTCTCTCTCAGAGACAGAAGGGACAGACAGGATAGTACTGGAAACCCCAAAGGGACAGACAGCACAGCCGAAAAACACAGAAACCAGTGGAGTCTCTCCTCTCTTAGAGGTGCTGGAGACTGAGCTCTGCAGAGCCAGTGGCTCACTAAGATCCCCTAGAGGACACACGCAAGCTGACAAAAGTGCAAGTCTCAACACACACACACACACACATAACCACGTACATACATATACACACACATAAACACATATATACACATACACACATACATAAACACACATACACACACACACAAGAAAACAGAAATAGCAGCACCACATGACTTCTTGACATGATTATAACTCTTCAGTTAATGAACCCACAGACACTGAAGTGTGTAGGTTTCCAGATGAAGAATTTAGACATCAGCGCAAAATCAATCAGTGACTTCAAAGACAACACAAGAAAATAGGTGAACAATGCAAGGAAATCAAACAGAAGCCAGAGGAGGCCAGAAATGTCCACAAGAAAACAGCCAGAGAGAGAGTGTGATATTTTCAATATATACAGAAGTGTTAGCAATCAAAATCTCAGTGATTCAAAAATGTGGCAGGGAACATTGCCAATAGACTAAAGCCTGAGAAGAAAGAAGAGCGGGGTGGAGGCAGAGCCTGAGGAAACACGCCACTCAGACATCAATGAAGAAAAACTGTGAGTATGACCAGAACATCTAAGAACCCTGATATATGATCAGGAAACCCAACCCAGATATCTTCAGGATAAAAAGAACTGAGACTAATAATAGCAATAACAATAATAATAACAATAACAACAATGACAATATTAATAGTAACAACAATGATGCCATAAAGGTCTATTTGGTGAAACTATAGCAGAACATGTCCCAAATCTAGGTAAAGAAGTATGCATCTAAGCACAAGAACCATTTAGTACCACAAACAGGCATGGCCAAACTTCTCCAGGACACATTATAAAGAAGATGTTAGGTGTCCAAAACAAGGAAACAGTATGAGAAGATGTAAGAGAGAGCACCAGCCCACCAGACAACACATGAGAGTGACACCAGACGCCTCACCAGAAACCTCCCGGCCAGGAAAGCACACAATGATAAGCTGTGAGCCCCAAAAGTAGATGCCTGCTAACAAAAATGTCTTTCCATTGGTTAGCCTTTAAAATAGAGGGAGAAATAAGCATATTTCAAAAGAAGCACTAATTAGAATAAAATAAATTAAAATAATTCATGGCCATCAAGCTGACAGAAGTTCATTTTAAAAATCATAAAAGCAAAGAAGGAATAAATACAGTCCAAATAAGGGTTTAGGAAAATACCAATTGTGTGAAAGAAATAAGTGAACAAGGGAACACTACGAAAAGACATGTGAGACATGACAAACTAGCTCTGCGGCCCCAACAGCCAGGTGGACAGGAGAGAAGAGGCAACACTGAACCAGCCAGGAAAACAGCCAGCTCTGAAACAGTGGAACTGCTTAAAACAAACAGGGGAAGCCACAAAGTATATGGATAAGATTGCCAATGTGATGGGAGTCAGGGGAGGAAGGACATCATTAAAAAGAAGAAGAAAAAAAGAATCTGATAGTATCCTCCATAGAGTTCCAGTTGCTATGCTAAAGCACCATGGCCCCAAGCAGCTTACAGAGCAAAAAGTGCTTAGCTTATATATCCTAGGTTACAATGTATCAAGGGAAGTCAAGGCAGAAACACAAACAGGGCAAGCACCTGGATGCAGCGTCGGATCCAGGGGCTGATGCCAAGGCCGAGGCCATAGAGGAGTGCTGCTTCCTGGATGCAGGGGCTGATGCTGAGGCCGTAGAGGAGTGCTGCTTCCTGGATGCAGGGGCTGATGCTGAGGCCATAGAGGAGTGCTGCTTCCTGGATGCAGGGGCTGATGCTGAGGCCATAGAGGAGTGCTGCTTACTGGCTTCCTCCATGTAGCTTGCTCAGCCTGCTTTCATATAGAACCCAGACCACCAGGATGGGAATGCAATGCTGGGCCCTCCCTCACCAATCACTAATAAAGAAAAGATTCTATATGTTTGCCTGATTTTAATGAAAACATTTTCTCAATTGATGCTCCCTCCTCTCAGATGTCTCTAAATTGTGTGTCAAGTTGACGTGAAAACTAGCCAGCACAGATAAAAATACAAAAGACGATAAAACTTTAATAACACAAATTAAAGTTAGCTGATCCAATTGAAGGCAATAGAATAAAAAAATGGAAAATGAGCACAGGGCAGACAAAAAAAAAATAGACAAAACCTAAGATCATAAAAATGCTGGTCCAAATATATCAGTAATTGTTTAAACAAAAACTAAGAAAAATGGCTAGATATGAGAAAATTAACAGCTGTATGCCGTATACCAAAGAAACAATGCTAATTACAAAAAAACCAAACCAAAACAAAAAACAAACAAACAAACAACAACAACAACAACAAAAAAAACCCAGCGCTGTTAAGTGTAAGTTGTATGGAAAAGCTGAAGTGCAGTTGAGAGCATCCTCTGCAGGCGCTGCCCAAAGGAAACCTGGCCAAAGGAAACCCGGCCTAGGCTAATACCAGAAGAATTACATGTATGAAAAAATTTAGAGGAAAAAAAATCCCAGAGTGACAAAAGGGTCAATCCATCCTTCTTAGGAGTTAAAAACAATTAAATTTACATGTACCTAATAATGTAAACCCGGGGTATATAGAAAACTGGACAAAAGTACATGAATACACATATGAGCAGGAAGGTAGACCTACTACGAGATTCCTAAGGGCTGTGCCTGAACTACTGGGTATCCCTTCTACCCATACTCCACCCAAGTCACAGAATTCTTTTTTTTTTTCTTTTAGTGTAAACTAGAGTTTATTTAGGGCATGGGGAGGGAAGTTGAGAAGGGAGTAGAGTCAGAAACGGGGGTGGGGGGTTGGGATAGGAACACATGGAGAGAGAGGAGGGAGGGGAAGGGGAAAGGGGGAGAAAGGAGTCAGGGAGAGAGAAAGGGACAGACAGCATGCTGCAGGAGTGATTCTCAGGCAAGCAGAGGATGAAGATTTAAACTGAGTAATCAACCATCAGGGAGAAGTAGGACTTGGTGCTACAGAAAATAGCTAAAGCCGGGAGAGAAAGGGACAATCCAGTGTCCTCATGAAGACTCAACTTCATGTTCTGTGAATGAAGAGGCAAAATGGCTGTTCACCAGTGCTACCAGGGCCTGAGCAAAAGTCCAGGTCATGTGAGATGGGGATTAACCGCAAGTGAAGCAACAGTTGCTCTTAACCTTAGAATGCTCCTCCAGGCCCTAGATAGCAACAAGAAGGCTGGGGTTTTCCTTTGAGACCAAATGTTTCAACAGAGAAGCTCAATCTCACTGGACTGCGGTATGATAAAACCTGCAGTATTGACGGAAATGGGGCAGGCAGGAGCCTAGAGCTATTTCTTCCCATCTAAGAAACACCTGAAACTCAAATTCCCTACAATTCCACATCCTTCTCTCCTAAGGTGGTTCCTGTTGCATCTCCTCCTCCTCCTCCTCCTCTCCCTCCTCCTCCTCCTCCCCCTCCTCCCCCTCCTTCTCTCCCTCCTCTCCCTCCTCCTCCTCCTCTCCTCCCCACCTCCTCCTCCTCTCCCTCCTCCTCCTCTCCCTTCTCCTCCTCCTCCTCCTCTCCCTCCACCCCCTCCTCCACTCCCTCCTCCCCCTCCTTCTCCCCCTCCTTCCTTTCCTCTTCCCCCTCCTCCCCTCCCTCCTACATGCTCACTGCCTGTTTTCTCTCTCTTCACTTATAGACATGTAGGCTGCAGGGCTTGTGTCAAGTTAAGCAAGAGGGTGGGGAAGAGGTTTGGATAGGCTCTCAGCATAGTAAAGAACCCACAGTAAAAGAGATAAAGAGATAAAGAATCAGAAAAAGATAGACAGCTCCCCAGTGGACAGAGTGCTGGGGTCATGAAGTTCTTCTCCATAGGAAAGTGACAGTTACCAGACACTAGTGTCTACCATGAGCTCTGAGAACTTGGATACTCATATAATTTATTTTAGAGGAATTCATAGGAAAGAAAAAAAAAAAAAACCATGACAGTTGGCTGGACTCACACCATGACCCAAAGAATCCGGGACTGTGGCATGGTGGTTAAAAATCTATGATTATGCAGCTGAACAGATCTGAAAACGTTGTATGTCAGTCATGTGAAATCTTGGATGGACTTTTCTTGTGGGTAGGGACTTAAAGTTCAAGCTGAACTTTTATGTGAAGAAATTGGCTGGAATTCTTTACCCTGGAGCCAAGAGAAGAACTCCAGACAGGCCCGTCACTGACACATTCGTCAAAAACAAGAATCTGAGCATTTCGACATGTTTCTGTGTGTGAAAGTTGCAGACCAGGCCTTGCCTAAGCAAAAATGATAGGTCGGAAGTCTATCTGTTATGATCTCATGTTGTTCCTTATACTCTCTGCCCCTTTCTTCCCTACTCTGGAGACTCCAGTTCTCTAGTCCAAAACTGAGTCATCCATACTCCTTCAAAACATCCTGTATCTCATTTCTCATCTCTGCCTTAGAAAAAAGTCAGAGTGTACAGTAGAGGTGAGTGACCAGCTCAGATACTGTGGCAGAAAACAGGTAGAGCCATCTCTCATTCCTCTGTTCACTAACAGACAGGGAAAGCATGCTAGGATCTGGCTCGAGTGTGGACCCAACGTTTCTGTATGCAGATTTTACTTATTCTTGTAATGGATGACTGAGACAGATGTGCTATTAATACTATTTACAAATGAAGCCATCACAGTTCAAATGAAAAGGAATTTCTGTTCGTTCACTTGAGTTTAAAGTGCCATGGCTAGAATTTGAACCTGGAGCCTCAGGGTGAGTTTAAAGGGACTCGGGTTAGTGCCCATGCTCAACAGAAGGCAAGTTAAGTAGACAAGCTTCCAAAAGTACTGTAAATATACTCTACCCCAGGCATGGCATTAAAAGTACTGTAAATATACTCTACCCCAGGCATGGCAGTATTATTTCTTCATATTATTTGATTTCACCACCATCCTCCTATCAGGCATGTATATAGTAGCCCCGTGTTACTAGAGAGAAGCAGACTTAAAGGGGGTAAGTCTCTTAAGACCACAAAGCCAGTAATCTGCAAAACTGGTTTAAAACACAAATGAAGACCCAGTGGGGGAAAGAGAAGCTGGTGGAGGTCAGCCTTGGCACGATCAGGAAAGACTCAGATACCCACTCTAAGCTTCAAGAAGCTAGTGAAGGTTTCTGGGCAGTTTTGCCCGTTAGTGACCTATCTGGCCACAGGAATTTGTTTGGACTTCAGAGCTCTGGACTAAAGGAGTGTCAAATAGAAACAGGCACAACCCAAGTTAACTTGCAGAAAGCAAACCAAATCTTTTAGGACTAAGAACTTTTTCTTAAGGACTAATCTGCTCTGGCCGCATTTAGCCTCTGAGACATAAGCAATGAGAGTCTCAGCACCCATCGGCTGAAGGAAAAGTCCATGTGTCTATTTGCTGATTCCAGAAGTCCACTCAAGCCACACCCGGAAGGTGTTTAACAACCGGGAACTTGATATGGACCGTGCATAGATTCCTCTTGATTTAACAGCTCGACTCAGCCCAAACGCTGTTGCTAGAGAAAAACCACAGAGGCACAGCTGTTGCCAGTGCAGATTCATCATTGTCTGCTGGGCCTGAAACTCTGCCTGGCAACTTCTCCTGGCAGCTCCAGGCAGCTATCACCTCCCCTGCGCCTTTCACGGAACATTACAGATTTTCCCCCACCCACCACCCTCAGCATACACCTCCATTTATGTTTGCTCATAGATGGCCTCCTCCTTGGCTTGCCAATGACATCAATTTAAACTCAATACTGAAAGAATTTCTCGGCTCCTCACTTAGCACCATCTAAGACCCGTCTGTAAACCCTCTTAGCCGTTTGTCTTTCCCTTCTGGGTCAGCAGAAGAAATCGTTTCCCATGTCCACAATTAAACTTTGCTTCTTACTCTAGATCCCGTTGCCAGCCAGTTCCACTGATGTCTAACTGCTCTCCCCTCCCAGTGGTTCTGTTCCCTCGGTGCGTGCATGGCGAGGAATCCTTTTGAAGCCAGCAATGTAGGGATAGAATGCTTGCCCACTCCCTCAGTTTGATCTCCAGGGCTGAAAAAGTATAACCAAAACAAATGCTTGTGCCTGTGTTCCTGCAAATAACCCCCTCACCCACAATCCTGTAAGCAAAGCTAACCAAACTCACTGGATTAGTGAATGACTGCAGACTCCTCCTCTCTTCCCTGCCCTGCCTCACACTCTACCTGTCAGGTATTGTCTCAAAGAATAGTCCCATTGATGAGGCATGGGCTGGTGGGGAGAGGACACCTGGTGGCTGCGGGCCACTACAGGAATACAATGAAGACATGGGAGAGGAAGAGAAGGGGAATGGTTTGAGCATTAAGAGAGGTAAGACTGGAGACTAGAAGATGGAGCAGAACAGCCTGATGTGAGTAGAAGGCCCGGCAACCTGAGGCTATGGTAAAGTCCCAGCCAGCGTTGCTGCTGTTGCCATGTCTGGGTCTATGGCCATGTAGCAGCATGAGGCTTTGTTGACGTCCTTGGATCATGTTGCCATCAGAGGCCATGGGGACATCACATCCCTGATCTAGGCTACTGTCTGGGATCATGTTGATATCCAAGAGCTGTGCAGAGCTGGCCTCTCCCCTCACTGGCTGGGATACTCAGGAAGCTAGCCCCTGCACCTCACCTAGGCAGCACCGAAGATCTGACCCTGTGGGTAGGGAATACTGGTGATCTGTCCAGAGGTCATGAGATGGGGAAAACTGGCTGCTTACTAGCTACAGCACTCAGGAGAACAGGCCTCACCTGGGTAGCACAGGTGTAACACAGGGTGGCATGAGCAGTGGTGAGCTGGCACTGAGGGTATGAGAGCAGAACTGTCCCTGACCTTTGCCAACTGTGGCACTGAGTGAGCTACTCAGGTAAGTGCTGGAGAACTCCCCCTTGTGGTGTGGGTGTGGGAGAGCTGGTAGACTGATCACCTTAGCAACCACCCAGGCCCAGATCCAGAGCTTTGTGTTGGCCCACCCCAGTATGCACCTCATCTATGAGCTATTGGAGTGTGTGAAGGGACCAGTCCAGCAGATCCAAAGCTACAGGATCACAAGCAACAATAGGATATCCAAGAGGAGTCCTGTGAGGTTCCAATATTGAGTGTAACAGAAGCCAGAGGCCTCGGACCAGACCAATGGACTTACGCAAGTAAAGCAATAGGTATACTGTGGGACTCATCACAGCTTCCATGATGATATTTTTTGTTTTGTTTTGTTCATTTTTTTTTGTATTTTTTTTGGTTTTTGTTGTTGTTTTTCTTTTGGGAGTAGGCTACAAGGGCACAGAACAGATACAAAAGGACAGAGACATGAGTGGCACTGGGGTGTATGATGTAAAATTCACAAAGAAATCAATAGAAAGTTTTTTAAAACTCCATGAAAGTCTCCTGACATGGATTTCTTCCTCAGACTCAGAGTGGGGTGTTGAAGTCTCCCGCTATTATTGTGTGGGGTGCAATGTGTGCTTAGAGCTTTAGTAAAGTTTCTTTTTATGAATGTGGGTGCCCTTGCATTTGGAGCATAGATGTTCAGAATTGAGATTTCATCTTGGTAGATTTTTCCTTTGACCAGTATGAAGTGTCCTTCTGTGCCATGGGCTGGCTCAGTCGGAGTCCCCCAACCCACGGGAGAAATCAGAGTCCCAGTACTCAGGTGGTCAAAGAGTCAGTGAGTGACAAACAGACACGAACACAGGAGAGTGTTGGGTCTGAATGTAATTTCTCAAAGCGAACATCAGACTTATATTACAGAAGAAAACAAGGAAGTTATGTGATGCATTAAGGTCATCTGATGAATAATGACTCTTTACCCAAAACAGAGAAATACATACATAAAAGCTAGCAGGAACCAGGCAGTGGTTTACAACTGGGATAAAAATCAGTGTTTACAACTGGGATAAAAATCAGTCCTACCTAAGGTCAACTTATTCTTAGAAGCCAGGGGCAAGGGCTTCATGCCCTTGCCATAGTTCCAATACTAGTCTATTGTATAATCCACCTTCTCCCTAGGCCATTGTAAATTCCTGTATATGGGAGTGACTCAGCTGTTATTCTAAGTATTTACTCTAGTTCCTTCTTAGATCACAACCCACCTTCTTCCTAGGCCATTGTAAATTCCTGCATATGGGAGTGACTTAATTGTTATTTTAAGTATCTGTAGGGAACCTCCATTTATCAAAGGAGCCCACCAACTTTCTTCTAATATGTAATGTAGTCTGCCATACATGACTGTAATAAGAATTCCAAGTTTACTTTGTAGAATTTGCCCTGAGATTTCTACTCTAATCCAGTAAACTGCAATGCCTGATTTCTTTCACTGTCTCTCTTTCAACACTGGAGGCATTTTTGTCTGAATAAGTAACATTCTTACAAAATTCAAAGCCCAAGTTCGGCTCAACAATTGCCTAAAATATTGGAACACTGGTGGAGGCCAGGAAGCAATGTTTAATCTAACTTAGCTATTTGTCAAATCATTCCTTGGAGGCACTTATAATAAAACAATACTGAAAGAAAGCACGCAACTATCGCAAGGACAAATCTGGACTACATCTGTGTTATGAGACACCAAAGACCTCCCTCCAGGAGACCAGTTTCCATGAAACTTTTTTGCCTCAGGACTGTGGCCAAGCTTTTGGACTTGTCACGAAGACTCCTCTGGAGTGGGTGTGGCACTTCCATATCTTTTTTGATAACTTTTGGTTGAAAGTATTCGATATTAAGATGACTACTCCAGCTTGTTTCTTGGGACCATTTGCTTGGAAAATTGTTTTTCAACCTTTTACTCTGAGGTAGTGTCTGTCTTTGTCACTGCCGTGTGTTTCCTGTATGCAGCAAAATGCTGGGTCCTGTTTACGTAACCAGTCTGTTAGTCTGTGTCTTTTTATCGGGGAATTGAGTCCATTGATGTTAAAAGATGTTAAAGAATAGTGATTGTTGCTTTATTTTTGTTGTTAGAGGTGGAATTATGTTTGTGTGGCTATCTTTGTCTGGGTTTGTTGAAAGATTACTTTCTTGATTTTTCTAGGGTGTAGTTTTCGCCCTTGTATTGGTATTTTCTGTCTATTATCTTTTGTAGGGCTGGATTTATGGAAAGATATTACGTAAATTTGGTTTTGTCATGGAATATCTTGGTTTCTCCCCCTATGGTAATTGAGAGTTTTGCTGGGTATAGTAGTCTGGGATTTGTATTATTTGTGTTCTCTTAGGATCTGTATGGCAACTATTCAGGATCTTCTAGCTTTCATAGTCTCTGGTGAGAAGTCTGGTGTAATTCTGATATACATATATATATATATATATATATATATATATATACTGCTTTTAATATTCTTTCTTTGTTTAGTACATTTGGTGTTTTGATTATTATGTGACAGTAGGAATTTCTTTTCTGGTCCAGTCTATTTGGAATTCTATAGGCTTCTTGTATGTTCACGGGCATCATTTTCTTTCGGTTAGGGAAATTTTCTTTTATAATTTTGTTGGTAATATTTACTGGCCCTTTAAGTTGGGAATCTTCACTCTCTTCTATACCTATTATCCTTAGGTTTCATCTTCTCATTGTGTCCTGGATTTCCTGGATGTTTTGGGTTAGGAGCTTTATGCTATTCATTTTCTTTGATTGTTGTGTCAATGTTTTCTATGGTATCTTCTGCATCTGAGATTCTATCTTCTATCTCTTGCATTCTGTTGGTGTTGCTTGCATCTGTGATTCCTGATCTCTTTCCTAGGTTTTCTAACTCCACGGTTGTCTCCCTTTGTGATTTCTTTATTGTTTCTATTTCCATTTTTAGATCTTGGATGATTTTCTTCATTTCCTTCACCTGTTTGTTTGTGTTTTTCCTGTATTTCTTTAAGGGAATTTTGTGTTTCTTCTTTAAGGGCTTCTAGCTGTTTACCTGTGTTCTCCTGTATTTCTTTAAGGGAGTTATTTATGACCTTCTTAAAGTCCTCTATCATCATCTTGAAAAGTGATTTTAGATCTGAATCTTGCTTTTCCAGTGTGATGGTATATCCAGGACTTGCTATGGTGGGAGAATCAGATTCTGATGATGCCAATTAACCTCAGTTTCTGTTGCTTATATTCTTGTGCTTGCCTCCCACAATATGATTATCTCTACTGCTGCCTGCCCTTGCTATATCTGACTGGAGCCTGTCCTTCCTATGATCCTGATTGTGACAGAACTCTCAGAGTTCTATCCTGTGATCCTGTGATCCTGTGATCCTGGGTGTGTCAGAGCTCCTGGGAGTCAAGCTGCTTCTGAGACCCTGAGATCCTGGTGTGACCAAGCTCCTGGGATTCTGGGATCCTGGGAATGTTGGAGTGCCTGGGAGTGGATGTTCCTCTGGTTGTTGTGAGGCTGGCTGTGGAGGTCTGCTCAGGGTACCAGCCCAGACCAGAAGGAACCATGCCACTGGTTGGTTGGAGTTCCTGAGTACCTGGGTCCAGCTCCAAACTCACTTTCTTATGCTTAGTATAAATACTTAGTACTACCTCCATTCAATACTTCAAAATCCGGTTGCCCCAAATTGACTTCATACATGTTCTCCTAAAGTACACACTTGATTTTGGTCTTATACAATGGTGTCATTCCAAAACAAAATTCTAAATTACTAGCAGAACTCTAAATCTCTTACCAATTCCTTCCATGCCTCTCTAGACTATAGCTAGTCTCCTGAATCATGGCCATAGTTAAACTTGGTCCCTGCTCTGGTTCTCAGACATGTCCTCTCAGCATCCCTGCTGCCACCGCCATGGCCTTACTTAAGAACCACAGCATTTTTGCTTTTTAATTATATCTCCTACTGGTCTACCTGCCTCTCATTTCTATTCTTCAACCACACTCTCATCAGAGGAACATTTTTAGAAATGAAAACAATATTCTTCTCTCTTCTTCCAAGTATCCTACATACCAATGAAACAAAATAGACTTGAGGTTGTCATTTTCCTGAAGAGCAGCAGGGGGGGAAGGGGGACAAAATTATACCTCCTATTTCAGGAGATAAATATTGGGATGTGCAAGGTAAGAAGGGAGTTTACCTACCCAAGTCCTTCAACTAGAAGAGAAACCTTGAGTCAAAAAAAAAAAAAAAAAAAAAAAAAAAAGCTTGGAACACCCAGCATCCTTCTTTTACTGGCTTCTACCAAATAGCCACAGTGACTGTGGGGGAGGTGACGTGGGACTCCTCTACTGTGGTTTATAAATTCAAATAAGCTTCACTAGACTGCGATGTCCTTGCACCTCCGTGACTCCTGACACAAGTCTGATAATGTCAGTCTTCTACTTAAAGATATTTGGTGATTTTTTTTCTGTCACCCTCAGAAAAAAATATCAAACACTTCAGCCAACCCCTATGTCCCATGCACAGCAAATCACTCAGAGCTTCTGATGCTACTTTTATGATGAGAACATTTGCACTCCCACCCCAAATTCTCATGTAGAGCCCTGATCCTCAGGGTCAGGTGACCATGACTTTTCCCAGTGGAATGAATCCCTTGCCATCTAAAGAGGACTTCAGAGATCTGCTTCACTCCTTCCACCATAGAAACACAGTGAGGTCCATCTGCCAGCTGGGATCTGGGTGGATAGGATGCTGTTCCTTCTCTCAGCCACAGCAATTAAGAGAAATAAATTTCTGGTATTTATGAGTCCTGTCTATCACAGCAGCTAGAGGGACTCTGTGGACAGGTCACAGCGTCACTTGCTCCCAAGATATTTCCTGTGCCCTTCTCCTGCCTCACAGGCCACTCTGCCCTCCCCATTCTCTCCTGGGCGGTCGGGAGCTGTACCATTCTGAAGAGCACTAAGTGTAGCTAAATTCCCCAGTCCTGAATGTTGTCCTGGCCATTCCTGATCTTCAACTGTAAATTTGCTTTAGCTATATTTCAAAATCAAGAGTGCAACCCTATTCCCAGAACAGCTCTCTGCTTGCTGCAGAGTTCACTTAGTGAGCCTTTTACTCCAGTTTCCTAAATATTTACTATTTTCTAGACTCCATACTAAAGGCTTTATGTACATTTTTTTCAATTGTTAAAAAACTGTATACTAGTTACTGTTTTAAACTTTTATTTTTCAAATAAGGAAACTGAGTCACATAAAGCTTCTCTGTTCTACCCAGGAACACAGTGAGGTTAGAATTATGTCACCTGCATCCTGACCAGCAAGGGAGAGCATTTATAAATGCTTTAACGTAGAAATGGCTATCTGAGAAGGTCTGCTAGTAAAGTACATTCAGGAAACATTTCCTGAGGTCTATGTGCCACATTTTAACTAGGCAGCGAGCCGAAATGGCACAGACTCTCATAAAGAGCAACCTCCGGTGCAGTGAGACAGAAACAGATACATCAAGTGGAAAAGAGAGTTCAAGGGAGATTTTCCTAATTGCTATAAAGAAAAAAGAAAGGTAGAAGGTGACAGAGCTGAGAGAGAGAGTGGAGTCTGTTTCCCTCAGAGTGGTTCAGGGAAGCCCTTTCAGATGAAGTGTCTGCTCACAGGGGACCCAAAGGAAGTCAACTCAACTTCAGAAGCTTTAGTGGAGGGAAGAAATACGTGCAGGGTTCCGAGCAGAGAACACACTGGGGGCAGGCATAGAGCATAAAGGAGGTGTGCTGTGAAGATGGACGGGATTCATGCTGCCCCACACTGGGTGTTTCCAACCAAGCCCCTTTGGGCTTGAAGGCAAATTCCCAAAGTGGGCTAAAATAATCAACCTTCTCTCCCTCTCTAACTCTCTATGTCTGTCGTCTACTTTCCTTCACTCCTTGGCACACAGGTGGCACGGTGTTCACAGCTCTCCTGGGACTGGGCATAGCTCTGCTGGAGAGCAGATAACTTGAATTTATTTAAAGAAGGATATGTGGCAATTGGTATAGGAAAGGAAGATGATTGCAAGAAGTTCACCAAGCAGGAAGTATCAGGGAACTAAGGAGCCGCATCGGTTTACTGACCCGGAAAGCTAACATGGGTTAGAAAACAAAATAGTTGCTCTCAAACAAAAACCAGGTAACTTGAAAGTCTCAGGACCAAAGCTGACCTGTCTGTACAGCCCAGCGCCAGCTGAACTGGATATGCAGTGTAATCATGGAGGAAAAGGTGAGTGCGCCCAGTGAGTGGCTGAGTGCTCAACTGTGAAGTACAGCAAAAACCTGCCATTTGGGTGTTTTCAACTGAACCTGAATTTTCAGATGTATAAATTAGTTTACCTCCCTGAAAAGACATGACTTCCTGTTTTCAAGAGAAATGCAGGCTTCTAAAAGCTTATTTAAAAGGTTCAAAAGGCTACATGGGCATCAAATAACTATTAAAAACAATATTTTGACTATTTAAGTGTAAACGAATCAGAAACATATGGGTTAAATTTCCCTTAAATTGCACATGCCCCAAACTTAAGAGTAAAAACGGGCGAAACCTGTTTTGGATTTCAGAGAGCCCCAAACACTCAGAAAGCTCATCGGAGATGTTCAGTGAGCTCAGAAGTCCAGCTGGATTCACCCGTCCCTGATTCAGCCCCACCCTGAGCTTCTGGTCTTAATAGAAAGAATAGGTTAAATACATAAACAGCTTCAAGGTAAAATGTCTAGACCCAAACTTCGAGAAGATGGGAGGAGTGAAGACTATATTTTAAAATCTTTTTGAATGTGTGTTTCAAGACAAAGATTTTTCCATTTTAAAGAAAGAGTGAAAAGTCCTTTAGACTCTTCATACAATTTTCTCTTGTGTTCCTTTAAATTAAAGACTAGATATTGAGCCTGGTGTCCTAGGTCTATAGTCCCTGAAAGTCTGGAGGCTGAAGTAGGAAGATTGTCAAGTTCAAGACCTGTTTAGGATACGGAGAGTTCAAGGCCACCCTAGACAATTTAGTGAGTCATTATCTCAAAGGGAAAAAAATTGAATATACAACTCGCAGTTATGATAGTTGGCTTGTATTGTGGGACTCTACAATCAATCCCTAATGCTTCAAAATAAAATAATAATTATTGTTATTATTGTTATTATTATTATTGTTGATTCACCCTCAAACAAATGTCACACATTTTCTCTCTCATCTGTGGTTCCTAGATTTTATATAGATACATGAAAATAATGTGTGTACAGAGTAGTGAGACTGACAAGAGCAATAAGAGGACTGCTGGGGGATGGAAGAGGGAGAGAGGGAGTAATAAATAAAGAGAGGAGATGGCCAGGGCACACTCAAAGTACACTATATTTTTGTACAAATAGTCCTTATGTAGCTTGTACAATGTATAGTGTATAATGCATATTCAATTAATATATCATTGAAAATGTTTAAAATTAAAATTAAATAGATAAATATTCTTGAAAGATTGGAATTGTGTCATTATAGGGGGAAAGATGGAGAATTGATAGCTCCAGATTCCGCACATCCCACTTCCGGCCACAGCCTCCTCCTCCTCTTCCTCATCATCATATTTTTATTATTTTATTAATTTTTAAATTTATTTATTACTATTTATTTTTATTGTTTTATTTATTATTTTATTAGTTCATAATAACATATCACAGCAAATTAAACTCCCAGTACTACAAATTAAAGACCCCAGCTACTAGCAGAACCATCTAGAACTGAGAAACAGGATTAAAAAAAGTAGTTACAGGCACAAGTTTCACTCTTTTTTTACATATTTGGGTATTTTGTCAATGTTATGAGATGAACGTTTAATCATAGAAGATCATTGTAAACATAAGTTGAGAAGTTTCGTGTTATATGCCTGAGAGGAGATATTCAGTAAAAATAATTACATGGACTAAGGAGGTAAATCAAGAGATAAAATATTCGCTTTGTAAACACAAGATACGGAGTTCAATCTGAAGAGCCCGTGTTTTAAAAGGCTAGGTGTGGAGACACACACGTGCTTAGAACTCCAGTGGAGGATAGGCAGAAGCTGGTGGCTATTCTAAGGTTCCCTGGCTGGCCAGCCTATGCACTAGGCCAGCTCCAGGCCAGGGAGGACACTGTCACAAGAAACAAGGTGGACAGCACCCAAGGAACAACAGCTCAGGTTGCCCCTGGTCTCCATGCACACACAAGAGCATGCACAGAGGGGATGAACGGGATATATCAGTCCTGGAAGGCTGCCTGGAAACCACAACCATCCCAAGTTATGTGTGTGCTCTGTGGAGTGCCATGTTTGGCTGCCCACAGACTGAGATCACTCCAGCTTGTGCCAGATCAGAAGTTACCTGGGCCAAGCCACTGGGTTTGGCAACATGGATAGAGCAACTTTACCATTTGGTGCCATGAACCATGGGCCCAGGAGGTTTGCCAGCCTCCACCTGGGCACAACTCCATCTGGCTACAGCTCAACTCTCTCATTATGCTCCCTGCTCCATGCATGGATGGTGCAGCTAGCCCTGTCCAGTGTGTAAGTATGTTATGGTGCTGCCAAGCTCAGAACTGCAGTCTGAAAAAAGAAAATGGTAAGAGTATGTGGATTGTTCCCTCTACCAGCTACCCACACTGTCTTATCTGGAAGTGTGCCTCCTGGGAACTGGCAACTTAACTTTAGCAGGGAGATGAGCGTAGGTTAAGGAGGCCTATACAGTGGCCCAGATTAAAATGACAATTGGACATCCTTCTGTGGGCTTCCTTCTCCCCAAAAAACTCCGTGCATAATTGTGATCTTGGAGAATCATATAATTGGCCCAGTAGGGCAATTGTGAGCCTTCTGTAAACCTCCTGAATGGGTTTGAATGATCAAGTTCTATCCACCCTTGTCAGATTGGCCCAGCTCATCATCTTACCACTGCCTGTCAGCTGTAAAAAGCAGACCAGAAGAGGTCCTCTGATGGGCAGGGATCTGTGTGTGTGTGTCACTCCTTTGTAGGAGGTCTTAATGAGACTCATTAACTCCAGCACTCTGACAGACCTGAACGTACAGTAATTGGTTATAAATGCCTCCAGAGAGGCTACATGTAGAGCAAAGGTATAGAATGTGGTGTGCTCGCTGTGGGTAAGAATTCTAAGAGGCAGCCTGATGTTTTGAGAGCCATTTAATTGCCCACAGCTTGCACTTTGGTTGGGCTACTCTTTGTCTTAAGTTTGTAGGGCCGGGAACTGGCTTCAAATCACAGCTTAGGATGAATGTGATGGGTTCCTAGCAGAGGGCCTGCTCTTTGATTCTGAGCTCTCTGGGAGGAGAGAGAAGAACACACCACAACATCACATCCTTTCTGCACCCCAGTGATGTTCAGTCAGGGTCTATGCTGAAGGCCCATTTCAAGCTAACCAAGGGGAATTCTGGGTGCCCCTCGAGTTTCTACACCCATTATCCTCAGTGTTATCAGTCAAGCCTACTCAGGACAAGCCTTCAAGGTGGCTGAGTCACTCCAAGAGGAGATAGGCCACCATTGCAACTGCTGACCAAGTGGTAGACATGGAGACAGGGTTCAGAAAAGGTGGCAGAGGTCACAGCAATCTCAGGTATTGTGTCATTGTCAGTATCAGGAGTCCATGTGTCAGACTGAGCATCTCAGAGATCCACCACTGCATAAGTGAAAAAGACCAAGGAGAAACAAACATGACCAGAAAGGGTAACAACAGTTCTTCACTCAGTAGTGGGAATGGAAGTCGGTAATGATATTTAAATTGGACAATACACAGGATAACCTATGCGGATACTTCTTTGGGGGAATTTTTTCAGGACTATCTTCCAGTCACCCATTAAAAACACTAAATCTATGGCACCCAAGCAGTGTCAGGTATGGGTTCCCTTTATGGAGTGGACCTTAAGTCAAATTAGGCACTGCTTGGCTACTCCCACTACCTCTGCAACACCTTTGCCCTAGTGTGCCCTGCAGACAGGACAGATTGTAGGTCACAAATTTCTAGGCTGGATTTGTATTCACATTTAGCTAGTCCAGACACTTAAGGTAAAACCGAACATTACTGTGCTAGAAAAAAAAGTATCAGTAAAATGACTCCTAATGATATTCTGCTATACTCACAGATCAGTGCTTTATTCAATCAGAGAAGCTTCCACCTGCAGCAGATGGGAACTGTAGCAGAGACCCACAGCCAGACATATCTCTCTCTCTCTCTCTCTCTCTCTCACACACACAGAGAGAGAGAGAGAGAGAGAGAGAGAGAGAGAGAGAGACAGAGACAGAGACAGAGACAGAAACAGAGAGACAGAGAAAGACAGAAAGAGACATAGAGACCTTAAAATACATTACTCTAAGTGGGATGTCTCCATCAAATCCCTCCCCTCAGAGCTCTGGGAACCCACAGAAGAGGAGGCAGGAAGAGTGTAAGAGCCACAGGGGTAAAGCACATCCTGTTTGGCTCCTACACTTGCCCAGGGTGGCAATGCCCACAATGGCTGGCTCCTCCAACATCAATTAGAAATCAAAAGAATGCCCCTACACACATGCCCACAGGCCAAAACTGATGGAAGCAATTCCTCAGTTGAGATTTCTTCTTCCCAGGTGTGTGAAGTTAACAACGAAAGTGAACTATGACAGCCCTCTTATATAGATGCTAAATACGTTGAAATAAAACAGATTCTTTTTAGAACAACGTGTGCATGAAGAAAAATCCTCAGCACAGGGAAATGTTTGTAAGATTGGCCAGAAAGCAAGGCCTTCTGACTGTTTATATTCACTGGCTGGTCAAAATATTTTCCATCAGCACATTGGATATTGTCTTAGATGATGAGAAAATCTGCTGACTGTGGTCAAACAACGCATACCACGTGAAGGGTAGGCTACCACCCTGTATGGTTGTGCAGGTTACACACTCATAAAGAAGACCATCCAGGATAAGGACTGGGGGACTAGAATACATTCAGCATCCTGTTCAACAAATGATGGGCCTGGCATGGGCTTTAAACCCTCCATGGGCAAGACGCCTTTTTCTAGCCCACACAAACCTACTATATAGGAATTATAGATCCCACTTGAGTGGATTAAGACTCAGGCCCTTCCATGGACCTCAGATGGTCTACACGTGTTCCAGAAGCCCCGCAGCTGTCCATTAATCTAAGGCTATCCCACTCTGCCATGCCACTCTAGTCAGCATGACTCCAGTCAGCAACTCACCCCTGACCATCAGAACTCATGCATGTCATGGAAATCACTAGACTTTGTGCCGTGTGGAAGAAATCAAAGGCAATACAAGTTCTCTTGACACTACAGTGCAAGCGAAATCAAACTTTCTAAAATATATTTATTTCCAATAAGCTGGTTCCACAAGCATGTTTGTTTCTTTGTCTGGTAGAAATATAACTCAAATTTGGGGATCAAATCTTTCTGAATCCACCCCCTAAATATCAACTGTCTTCCTGGATTTACTTCAGTCTCAGTCCTCACAATCTGTGACCTTCCTCCCTAAACATCTGTCCAACCTTTCTACTAGTGACAAATATGACGCAGATGCACTCTATGGGTCAATAGAGGAAGGTCTGTTATGGACCAAGTGTAGAGGCTGACAACCCACTGTGTTTTATAGACTGGAAATGCTGAACTAAGATGTTTTCAGTTTATATTTTCTAGATGCTTACAGTAAATAAGCAAGGCCAAAGGGATTATTACATCAATATTGTTATTAACCACAAGAACAGTAACAATGGTAGACAATGGTAAAAGGCAAAGAGCTAGCTTATAAACACAATAATAAGACCTAGACAGTATGTCCCAGGTCTAATCTTGGATGTCACCCTATGAAGCACACCAATTTTAGATAGTGCCCACGTGAGGTGGTTCACTACTGTCCATAACTCCAGTTCCTGAAGTGTATGACACCTCTGACCTCACAGCTACCTGCACTTACAAACACTTGCACACACACACACACACACACTCTCTCTCTCTCTCTCTCTCTCTTAAAAATAATTTTAAAAAATCCTTAGAGAACACATTTCCTCTTTTTCCTGATGAACACCGCTAATATTTATACTACTTGCTGCTGTGTGGAGAAAGTTGAGGCATCTGTGCTTCACACTAGATCTCCCAGAGACCAAGTCTCTGTTTCTGGGATTTAAGGACTACTTAAAGATGGAAAGGGAACTACTTAGGAGGGTCCTGGCCTCACCCCCACATGCCAATTTTAAGACAAGCACCCAGCCTGTATCTACAAACTGTTTTGGGATTTGTGTACATTTTTATCTATAAGACATCTTACAACACTGACTTGGGACACAGACAATACAACACAATGTCAGGTGATTCGTGGAGGTGCTGATCACACAAGAGAAATGGGTCTGTCTGCTTAGGTGACAAACTTACTCTCCTGCTGAGAAGACGGTGCTCCACACCTATGGAGGCTGAGAGCCCACAGGGCACACAACACTATCTTTGTATCTCGGCTTTCTACTTAGTCTCTCTTTCACTTATCCACATGTTTTCTTCCAATTAAGCCATCCTAAGGCCCTGGAAGCTTCTCAAAGTTCCTTCGATTCTGTTGGAAGTGAAGACAGACCCAACCAAGCTACTGAGCAAGACAAACAGTGCAGAAAAAACAAACAGGTGTTTCCGCATGTCAGGAACCACACAGAGCATTTTGCACACACCATATCACATGCATGTGTAGTTCAAGCTAAATCCTGTGGAGTGTATGGTAAGAAAAATAAATGACATCAAATGACCTTCCCAAAGCCACAGAGACTATTCATAGCTCTCCTGATATGTCTTCTGATATGCAAGAATAGAGACAACTGTCCTGTTGTCCAAAATGACTCATTCATTTCTATCACCTTGTGGCATTCATGGGGTCCAGATGGGTGGTTATATTTAAGGTAAGAGTAAATTATGAAGAATAAGAGACCTAAGAAAGCCTACATCTCAAGTAAGGTGCACAATTTCTGCTTGCCTTGTGATAACCTCAAAGCTATTTGTTGAAAGTGCCACAAAAGGTCCAATAGCCTCCCCAACTGTGCAGTTCCTGACTCCCAGGGGGAGTTCAGCAAGGTTAAGACGTACTGGAAAGAAGCTGTCGCCTCTGTAAACCTGCATGATCTCGTCTGAGAAGTGGAGATGATGACAGAGGAATGTAGAGCTCTAAAATATTCCCTGACAATGGAAAGTGTTGGAAAGAGTCCCAGGCATGAGATCTGCAGGGTGACCAGGATAGAGTTCTTACTGCTCCATCAGAGGATTAGAACTTGAATCCCAGCACTCACATCAGGGAGTTCCAAGCAATCTATAGCCCCCTGCTGGCCACTGTGAGGAGATGCACACAAATAAATGCATACACTGACACACAGAGACACATATATAAAATAAGGAGAGATGGTTCAGAGGTTAGGAGCACTGTCTGTTCTTCCAGAGGTCCTGAGTTTGATTCTGAGCATCCACGTAGTGGTTCACAACGATCTATATTGAGCTCTAGTGCTCTCTTCTGTCCTGCAAGCATATATGCATGCAGAACACTGTATACATAATAAATAAATCTTTGTGTGTGGGGGTGGGGGAGGAATGGTCCTATTTTAAGTGTGATATTACCAATTAATAGAATTATCAGGTTTTTCGGGTTTTTAATGTTAATCTTCAATATCTTATTAACAGTAGCAATAAAAATAAGTAAATTAGATAATTTAATATCTCCCTTTTCTTAGCCATCTTACCTCCTCTTCGCAATTGGTCCCTTAAGCATCAGATACTGGAATTTATCTTCAAACACTCTCTTGTGCAAGACATCAGTCAGAGGGGACAGGAACCATATGGGAGGGGATGAACTGGATCAAAGTCCATGGCACAAATGTATGAAAACAACACAACAAAGGCCTTCACTTTCACACTAACTTTAACAATACCTTTGAGCGTCATATTCCCTTCCTGGTGTCTTCCGTCTTTCAAGCTCACTGTTGAAGCTAAAACCTTCCGTCTTGTTTGCCCTCTCTATCTGTGCTTCCTCCATATTCACTTTTAAAAAAATATTTATTTATTGCATGTGTGTGTTTACGGGCAATAATATGTGCATGTGAGTATGGGTGTGCTTGTCCCACAGCCCACATACAGAGGTCAGAGGTTGTACTGGCTGGAGTACTGGTGTACTGTAACACAAGCTGGAGTTATCACAGAGAAAGGAGCCTCCCTTGAGGAAAGGCCTCCATGAGATCCAGCTGTAAGGCATTTTCTCAACTAGTGATCCAGGGTGGGAGGGCCCATTGTGGGTGGTGCCATCTCTGGGCTGGTAGTCCTGGGATCTATAAGAAAGCAAGCTGAGCAAGCCAGGGGAAGCAAACCAGTAAGCAACACTCCTCCGTGGCCTCTGCCTCAGCTCCCGCCTCCAAGTTCCTGCCCTGTGTGAGTTCCTGTCCTGACTTCCTTTGGTGATGAACAGCAGTATGGAAGTGTAAGCTGAATAAACCTTTTCCTCCTCAACTTGCTTCTTGGTCATGTTGTTTTGTGCAGGAATAGAAACCATGACTAAGACAGAGGTCGTCTCAGTGGTGTTGCGTTTCCACACCTTTATGTGAGTCCCGGGGAAGGACACAGGCTGTCAGGTGTGTGCAGCAAGTGTTCTTACCCACTGGTCCTCCTCAAGTACTCTTCCCAGGTCTCCTTGCAAACTGCTTTTGTCAAGATCTTTATGGATAAAGCCCAGCAAACCCAAACGTGATAATAGCTGTCCTAGAAACAGATGTCCACACAGTTGATTGTCCCCCTCACTTAATCATTTCTTCACTACGACATAAGAAGGCACTAATATTTGTTCCCACTCTTAACATTAACTTCCTAAAACACCATACAAGATCCTGAAGTTCAATACAGCAGAAGTCTTTGTTCGTTTGCATCTCTGCCTTCCTCTCTGCACCGAGCTCCCTGCTCTCTAGCTAAAAGCCACTTCCAGGAACTCATTCAGCCAATGCTTCAAGCTCACACACAGAATAACAGCCTCAGCATCCCTTGAATTCTGCTTTTTATCAGGCATCTCCCTGTGGAGGCCTAAATGGCAACGAAAACACAGCACTTCCCAGAAAGAGTTACACTTCACCATTTCTGTGTCTTCCTTATCTTCTCCCCTAGAAACTATACACTACCCCTCACAGCCAGACTTATCATGGTGCCCTGGTTGGGTTCTTTGTCAATTTGACAAAATCAAGAATCCTTTAAGATGAGATACCCTCAATTGAGAAAATGTCCCCACCAGTCTGGCCTGTGGGGCATTTCTTGATTGGTGATTGATGCAGGAGTGCCTAGTTCCCTGTAGGTGGTGCCACTTTGGGGCTGGTAGTCCTGGGTACTATAAAAAAGCAGACTGAGCAAGCTGTAAGCATTGCACCTCTTACTGTATGAATGAGTGTGACCTCTGCTTTAGTTCCTGCCTCCAGGTTCCTCCTGAGTCTTTGCATTGACTTCCCTCGCGATGGACTATGATCAGGAGATGGAAGCTGAATAAAGTCTTTCATCTCCGAGCTCCCTTTGGCCTTGGTGTAGCACAGCAGCAGGATTTAAGACCATATCCACTTCCAGCCAACATCAGCCTAGTGACAACGCTGAACGCTGGAGTGTGTCTTACAGAAAACTTGCACCAGACAATGGTATACCTCCATAGAAATCCTGTAACCGTGTCCTTTCACACTGACAAGGGGATCAAGCCCTTGTCTTCACCCTAGCCAGACAGCACCCATTTGTGTTCCTTAAATGCCCAGGCTCTGTTTCAGTCACTCTTTGTACCCATTTTTATGATACTTACTTCCTCTATGCACTGTGTTTCTTCAGATGGGAAAGATTAACTGCCATTCACTGCCATCCCTCTCATTTCTACATGGCCTCAAGTTCTTCATAGTGGTCATCACTCCCTGCATAGAGAATTCTTTTAGTGCATGGATATTGTCTTTTTACATGTTTCTTTCTGTAGCCTTAATGCGCAAGATAGTACATGGCTCATAGCAGAAGTATTCATAAACATTTGATAAATCATTACATCATTGCATAAGTCCCAACTGTATAGCCATCACGTAGGCAACTCTGGCACTTTCTGGAGTAAATGCTTGGGTTATAGAACCATTATGATATGAGCCTGGTACGAATTCTTTTACTAGTTACCTCATGTTAGGCAAGTTGCTTAACTTCCCATATTCTCATCTGCATCACAGGAAATAATTGTGCTTTGTGAGATGACTCCACAGTTCTAAAAAGAAATGGAAAACTTGGTACAACCCCTAAAGGTTGTTTAAGGTCATGAGAATTTAGAAAAGAAGAAACATTAAAAAGTTATCTTATTTAGGGTTTCTATTCCTGCACAAACATCATGACCAATAAGCACGTTGGGGAGGAAAGGGTTTATTCAGCTTCCACTTCCACATTGCTGTCCATCACCAAAGGAAGTCAGGACTGGAACTCAAGCAGGCCAGGAAGCAGGAGCTGATGCAGTGGCCATGGAAGAATGTTACTTACTGGCTTGCTTCCTCTGGCTTGCTCAGCTTGCTTTCTTACAGAACCCAAGACTACCAGCCCAGAGATGGTACCACCCATAATGGGCCCTCCCCCGTTGATCACTAATTGAGAAAATACCTTACAGCTGGATCTCATGGAGGCCTTTCCTCAAGGGAGTCTCCTTTCTCTATGATAACTCCAGCTTCTGTCAAGTTGACACACAAAACGAGCTAGTACAAAAGCTAAAAATGTTCTACAAATGGGAGATTGGTCCTGTACGCTTGACTCCTCATCAAGTGACAAACATCTCCCGGGACAGTTTGGAAGGGGAGCATGTTAGTTTTGACTCACAGCCTCACAGACTTTTATCCAAGCTTGGATACTGAGGTAATGTCAAGTATTATAAAGGCAGCAGCAAGTAGCAAGAAAAGAAGAATAACAGGAAGGAAGGAGCCAAAGCAAGCCACATACCCCCAACAACAGCACACACCACCCTAGTGAGTCAACATTCTCCTGAGGTGAAATCCAACAACACAATGAGACTGCCTTTGACTCTGTTGTGGGCCTTAGGACCCCTTTGCCATAGCTGGGCTGCCTCGTCCGGCCTCAACGGAAGAGGATGCGTTTAGCCTGCTGAGGCTTGGTGTACCAGAGTGGGTGGGTACCCATGAGGGACCTAGGAGAAGGGAAAGGAGGAACAGATAGAGGGGTGTAAGGGTGGAGATGAGAGGAGAAGAGGGGGGGACTGCGATCAGGCTGTAAAATGAATAAATAAACAGTTAATGGAGGAAAAAATCAGCAGCACACTTCTTCCAACCAGGGCTGACCTTCCACAGCTGCACTGCCTTCCAGTACTCTGATTGACCTTGAATCCATCAATAGATACCATTGGTTAGATCAAAATCCTCATGATCCAGCTGTCTCTGCAAACACCCCACAGACACACACTGAGGTGTGATTGACCTCCCAGCAAGTTCTTGATTCTGTTGATCCTCAAGATCAATTATCACCGCTGGTCTTGAACACGGGGCTCTCATGCCGTGGGGTTTCTGTGTTTGTGTTTGGTTATTCTTGAAGCTAAGTTATCAGGACACGTGGCTTCCTCTCCCATTCATTTCCACATGTGGAAAGCAACGTGGAACCTTTGTTTCTAGGTTTTATGAGAGCCCATTGAGATCTCTTATATCCTGGAGCAGGTACTACTATTTTTTTCTTTCAATCGATTCACACAACAAACAGACCAATTGCTTAGAGTCTACTTGGGAACATCAGCCCAGTGCTTTGATGCGAGAAACACCAGAACTGCATTCCCTATGTAAATGCAGAGCAGAGCATCCAACCTTCATCTCTGTATGTAGAGTCTCCTGTTCCTCCCCTGACTCCCACTCAATACAGCAGTTCTTTGTAGAGCCCTTGCCATGCAGACACAAACACAGAAGAGTGATTGACACAAACCAGCATCCTTCTCAAGTGTTAACTGTTGCTTAAGTCCCTAACTTCAATTTCTCAAAACAAAAATGCATAGATAATTTTTGGGAAGCAAACCAGAGAGCTCTGCCCTTCCTCTCATCTGGTTTGCACACTCCTAAGTAGTGCCTCTGGGTATACCACTAAAAGAGCTTTAATTAAGAGCAAACACACTTGGGTTTTCCTTATCTTAGGCCCAATAATTACACTAAAGAGTTCATGAAGCAGGAAAATAGCAGATACCTTTTTTTCAAAGCTTTTTGTGTACTGTTTTTAAACTACATATAATGTTTAAGATTGCTTTTAGCCTCTGGAGAGAACTCACAGGTAGTACTTTCATACATGGATACTGTCATGTGCTAAAAGAGATGCACTTGTGGAGGGCCTGGATCTGCAGGGTTCTGAGGTTAGATGTCAGGGTTTATTGGAAAAAGGGAGAGATTCATCAGAATGCTGATATTTTAGCATATTTTCTATTCAGCATGGGAATGTAGGGATTCCTCTAGAGAAATGAAGGGGAATGTTATATGCCTTGACTTTTTTTTTTTAATGAAGTTAAATTTGCCTCAGGAATTAGTTGTCAAGAATTGGGCAGTCCAGTTGCCAAATCTCTGTTTTACATATGCACATTTTGCCATCTCACTCCACTCAAAAAGATGCTGCCAAGAACCATTCCTGCCATGGTGTTTAGTGCCAGCATCATCCAAGTAGAAGCTTTTCTTTGTAAGAAAAAGAGAGGGGCAGAGGCTTCACGTGTGTTGGAAATATTCCCATTTGCAAACTTCAGAGCTTCACAAGAATAAAGCTGTAGATATTTACCGCTACTTCACCCAGAGCCCCCTCCTCCTTCTATATATGGCAACTGTAGCATGTTCCATAAGCCACATCTGGACTGCAAATAGACAGAAGTGCATCAGTTACAAGTAGCATCAGTTACTAGTAGGCTGCGGCTATAAGACAAAGTCCTCGTCTGTGTAGCTTTCCCTGGACCGCATGGGGTTCTTTACTTGTAACTCTATGTCCCAACATGATGGCCTCTGGGCAAACGTCTTCAAGCCTGGGCATCCACATTGGAAAATCGGGACTTACAAGATTTACCACAAAATGAGGTTGTTTCAACATAAGGCTGTGAAACCTTTCTACGCAGGATGCACACAGAATGCCATTATAAGTACTCATTAACTGTGAGCAAAGGGAACAGAGAGGCTGGCAAGTGACCAGCCCTGCTTCCAGCCTGCCTGTCCTTCTCTAAACTGTGTTGCTGTGGTCACGTAATTCCTTAGTGGCTATTTCTATAAATGGGAATAATCAGGTGCCTACCTCATAAATGAGTGATGACTCAATACGAGAGAGTGTGTGTAGAAATGCTTACCTTGTTTGTTTGTTTGTTTGTTTGTTTGTTTGTTTTACAAAAAATGATTAACTTTTTCGAGGTATAAATGCTAAATGTCTACATTTGTATCTAATGCTCTGTTAACCATCTCTACATTTTCACCATTGTTTTTAATTTACAGCATCTAGGATGCTTTTAAGGTTTTTTTTTTGTTTTTTGTTTTGTTTTTTTGTTTTTGTTTTTTATTTCAACATGTTTTGTAATATCCTTGCTGTGATAATCTATTTATTTTTCTTTAAGAATAAGGTTGACCTGGGACCTTGTATGTTCAGTCAGAATGACAGAGCCCATGAGTAGGGAGGGTACATGCCTGGTCTGACTAGATCACAGAAGGTCACACCGTATGTGTGTGTGTGTGTGTGTGTGTGTGAGACCTCTGGTGCGGATGTGCACAGGCATCCCTGGCCCTGCTCTCTCGTGTCTCCATGCCCCAGGTCCCAGCACAGGCTAGATGTGAACGGGGATGAGTGTCTTGTTTTGCCACTTGTACATCCAGCTACAGCCAGGCCAGCTCCTAACTCGACCACTTCAGCTCTGTTTGGTTCCTTGCTCTGTTTTCTTTTGGCTTCTTGCTCAAAAGTTCTCTGAATCTCAACTTTAGGAACACATAGCTCCTTTGCCAGAGTTGGGCTTTGAATCACTAGCTTCCTGGGATCCAGGACCTTTCTATCTTGTAGATAGATCTTACTTGTTCCACTATAGCCACTTAGTTGTTAATAAAAGTTATAGATACGCATATGCAAAGACCACCATTGATGCAAGAACTCAGAAAACAAACACCTCAGAGAGTGATCAGATGCAAGCTACCCAAAGCAAGGAGAGACATCCCTACAAAAAAGCCATTATCATCTACACCAAGAGAACCTCTGTTCCAGCGTAGAAGTGAATCAGAAAGGTTCTGTTTTGTTCAGTGCTGGGGAACAAACCGAGGACCCTATGCATGCCGGACAAACAGTCTACCACCAAGCTAAACCCACACCACAAGGTTACGTTACTATGAAACTCAAAAACATCTAGATTGTGTAATATTGATGCCTGGACATCAGCTGGGAATTCGTCATAGTATGCTTGAACAAGTAAAAATAGAAGAAGGGTGACTAACACTCATTGAACAATTTCTGTCTGAGATGCTGATCTAAGCACTGAAAGAAAATTAGACAGAATAAGAAAACAATACTCCTAAGATCACTAAGCACGAAGAGGCACATGGGATTTAAATAATTTCTGCAGTGTCACAGGGTTACCAAGCAACCAGGTACTTACTTAGTACACAAGGTGCTTTACCGGAGGGTGAGTCTACCAAAATGCTAAAATTCAGTCCCTGCTTTCATGATGTTAGCAGTCAAGAGTGACTTTCAAGAAGAGCAACAGATGGAAGGGAGGAAGGAGGGAGGAGGAAGGAGAGGGAGGGAGGGAGGGTAGGAGAGAGAGAGAGAGAGAGAGAGAGAGAGAAGATGGAGTAAAGAAGAAGTAGAGTAGCTTAAAGGAAACAAACCTGCTGACCCTTTGACACCACAAGCTTCGCACTTGAGACCTATGAGAAAATGAGTTTCTGTGGCCTAATCCTCCACTTCATGCATTTTATCAGAGCGGCCAAGGAGACAAAATATAAGGGGCAAAGGACTCTTCTCTCTGTTGTGAGGCCACTTGAAATGAGGACAGGCAGAAAAATGGAGTCAACGAGAAAGGCGCAAGAGAACCAGGGAAAGGCTGAGGCTTGTGAGGTGAGCGTTAAAGGCCTTCTGCATCTTCCCAGCCTCTTCTGTCAGTGGCCTCACATGGCTCTTCACAGCTTATAAGGCATTTTAAAGCATTTGCCTTGATAATCATCTTAAGAATTACATGAACAGGGAATGAACAGCAAGGTCTTACTGGTGGAAGCAGAAACGTTACATCATGAGTCTTCACATGGAAACAGGACAGTCAGAAT
The DNA here is from genome assembly GCF_000001635.26 of Mus musculus. Lineage (NCBI taxonomy): Eukaryota > Metazoa > Chordata > Mammalia > Rodentia > Muridae > Mus > Mus musculus. The sequence continues at coordinate 154,428,807 of NC_000069.6, read as the reverse complement.
TTTTTTCTGATTTCCATAATGCCAGAGACAGCACCCTTTCTATGGTAGACAGCCTTCTCCTAACCCAGAAGTTTGTATAAAAGGTGCCACGAGTCTTGTGATATAATGCCATAGGGACCTCATAAGGTGTAATACCTGTGGTGGGTTGGATGTGGAATAACCCCAGAAGGTCCCCATGTTCGAACACGTGGTCATCAGCTGACAATGCTATCAGGGAAGGTTGTAGAACCTGTAGCTGAAGCCTGACTGGGGGAAGTAGGTCACTGGGGGAAGTGAGTCACTGGGGGAAGTAGGTCACTGGGGGAAGTGAGTCACTGGGGGTGGGGGGGTCTTAAAGTTTTACAGCCAGGTCCACCCACTTCCTTATTCTCTTCCTGCTTTTACCACTTGACTTCTCACCGGGATGGAATGATCCCCTTGTATCACAAGCCAGAGTAAACTTTTTCTCCCTTAAATTGTTTCTTGTCATAGCAATGAGAAAGGTAACTACTGCGATACCCAAAGAAAACCTTTCTATAATTATATTTCATTTCACATTGTTTAGCCACATGTTCAGCAAGAAAGGGAAGATTGAGAGATGAGAAATTTTCTCTGGATGGTCTTTCCTTCAGTCTCTGTTCCACACTTTGTCTCTGCAATCTCCTCCCTTGGGTATTTTGTTCTCCCTTCTAAGAAGGACCAAAGTATCCACACTTTGGTCTTCCTTCTTGAATGCAGGAATATTCTGGAAGGGTCAGTTTCTCACCTCCCCACCTCTCTCACAGAACACAGAAAGAAGAGGATGTGGGGGTGGAGAATATTCCCGAATTCAAGAAACATCCTCTTCTTGCTGTGTTCTGTGAGGATAACAACCTGGTTGTGAGCTTCATTGTTGTAGCAGCTTTTTAATTTGTTTACATGAATAAGATGGTTTTATCTCTATCCCCTCTACTCTGATAAAGCACATCCATACCCCAGAAGCCTGTGAATTCTCTTCAGTCTGGCTTTAAGTTTAACTGTCGCCTTTGAAAAGGGGCCTCAATGACCATCTACAATACTTGCCAGCAGGGCCTGTGGAGGTAAAGATTTCCATACACCACATGTGCTCTAAGCACAAAATTACAATAATTAGAGATGGCAAAGTCTGAGCAGCCTATCTCCAGGAAGGTTGGAGGAAGATTGTGACAGTGTTTAGTCTAGGCCTGCCCCATTCTCTTAATGCCACACAGAACGAACAAACCGTGCATGATTCCTCCCATCAAGGAATCCGAGACACAATCAGATGTCTTCTTGGCAAATTTGTTCAATGTCGCGACCCATTCCACTCAATATGTCCTGATCATATTCCACTCAGTTCTTCCCTCTGAAGCACTTAGAAATGTGAGTGTGTGAAGGAAACACTGACCATAGACTCAACATAGACTCAACAGATATTCTGAGAATCTTGTAAAAAAAAAGGCAATGTTAGCATTGTGGACTTCGTTAAAAACACAGTTTAAAAACAAAACAAAAACTGACCCACCCTCTGAATGACTGAAAACACAAAGACTTCTCTACTTCCACACTTAATTCAAGGTGGATATTGGCAAATTGTAGAAAAGGTTCAGATAAGACAGGAGGATTCTATAACACACCGTGAGCTTTAGGGAGCTAAAAGAAAAAGAAAGTACACACGTGTGGCCTTAAATAGTAGTCAGTATGCCACTTGACACAACAGCAAATGCTAAGGATGATAAAGGACACAGAGGTGAAAGCAAAAATATGAACAAAAACTAACCATGGGCCAGTGAGATGGCTCAGCGGGGAAAGGCATTTGCTGCCCAAGCCAGGCAACATGAGTTCAAACTCCAAAACTCATCTAAAGGCAGAAGGGCATGATGGATGCCACAAAGTTGTCCTCTGACCTCCACACTGTGGTTCAGTGATGTGCACAGTACTACACATACATCACACACACACAAACACACACACACACACACACACACACACACACACACCCCAGAGATAGTTGATAGTCTTCAAAATAAGAGAAAGCAAAATACTGTCATGGAAAATTTTGTTAGGAATTTGCATGACAGACCAAAGAGCAACTAACTAATTTTATAACTTACACACAGACAATGGAGCATTTTAGTGTGGGCACTGCAACTGTGAAATATCTACTATATTAGAAGCACAAAGGTTGGCTTTTGACACACACCTGAATTTTAATATCTACAATCATAACATTCTCAGATGGCAAAACTGCACCTTGAGAATTTTACACACAAAACCACCAAAAGTATATTTTGTTGAGAAATCCTGACTCAAGATCAGAGTCTAGAAACATCTATGAGGAAGTCTTATTTATTATTACAAGTACAAAATAAGGAAAAGATTATTTTGGATCAGAATAATTACTGCTGGGTTTGAAGTAGGATGAGACTCGAGGGATACCTCCAAAGGACAGCATCATGTGTGTGATGTATGTATGTCTGTAGGTATGTAAGTATGTACATATGTACATATGTGTATATATGCATGTGTGTCTGCATATGGAGGTCAGAGGCGGTTGGGCGTCTTTGCCAAAGACTTTCTGCCTTGTTTTCATAAAGCTCTGTTGACTTTTACTTTATTGTATGTGTCTGCTTGGCCTGCATCTCTGTGCATCACGTGCATGCCTGGTGCCTGTGGAGGCCGGAAGAGGGTGTTGGAGTCCATGGAACTGGAGTTACAGATAAGTGTAACTGACATGTGGGTACTAGAGACTTAACCAGGGTCCTCTGCCAGAATAGCACGTGTCCTTGGTTGCTAACTATCTCTACAGCCATTCCATCTTATTGAGGCAGTAGCTTGTAGATTCAGCCTCACGGGCTGTCCAGTGACTCACTGGGATCTATCTGTTTCTGCCTCCTCGGAACAGGGATTACAGACGATGGACCATCTCTGCCGAACTCTAGATGGTGGTGTTAGATGTGAAGATGCATCTGGACAAGGAACCACAGTCTCAAATTATTTAAGAGTCATTCACATCTATAGAATTATAGAAAATGTGAGATTGCAGAAAAACTAAGAGACCACAGAACACTCATCACCAGATACACTGCCATGTGGGGACAAGAAAGAAAACACAAGTGAAAAGAAGAAAAATGTAAAGTTGAAGGATATATTAAAGAGGAAAACAGCAAATCACAAATCCCCCTTTATATGGTTGTGTCAAGCTTGTGCACAGAGTCGAAGAGGAGATGAAGGAATGAGAGAAGGTTAGCCCAACACAGCAACAGGAGACACATGCAAGGTTATGCTGGTGCCCAAAGAGAGACAAATAAGTCCTTGTCTTAGAGGATGTGTAGGAGACCCTTCCTGAAGAAGGTGATTTCTAACCTGCTTTTCCTCACATGCTTATTGACAGGAAGGACCCTGGAAAACCTAAAGACCAGAGCTTGCTAAAAGACAGGGCCAGGAGGGAGAAGAGAGGCTCAGAACACAAGTGAGATTCCATTCTGTCTGCTGCAATCTTACAGTGAGAAAGAGCCTTAGAGGCATCAATCCGGGGCTGATAAGGTGGCTCCGTGGGTGAGGCCACCTGCTTCCAAGACTGACAACATCAGTTAAATCCCCAGGACTCTCGTGGCTGGAGAAGATAGCCAACTCCCAAAGTTGTCCTCTGACCTCTGGAAGTACCTGTTGTGTCCGTGTCCGTGTGTGTGTGTGTGTGTGTGTGTCCGTGTCCATGTCCGTGTCCGTGTGTGTGTGTGTGTGTGTGTACACAATAAATAAATAAGTAAACAAACAAACAAACAACATGAGATTTTTAAAACTGTATTTTTTAAAAAGTAGCTTTACAATGTTAAAAGACACCCAGACATAGTCGTCTTGTAGACAACAGTGTTCCTCATTCCTTGGGACAGGCAGAGCCTTTCCTTTCTTACTGTCACCTACTGAGAACTCCCTGGGTTTCCTGCAAAGTTATGCTGGGTAACACTGAGGGGGAACAGCAGATCACTGCCTTTGCTGCTGCCCATGACTGTTGCCTTCAGATCACTCTACACACCCCGGCCCTGTATACACTCCTTACCGTTAAGCCACAAAGAGCACAACCCCCCCCTACCCCCCAACTTGGGTTGTGAGCCAGACACAGGAGCAAAGGAGGCTGCGCCTGTCAATCTTTTCATCTCTGAGATACCTATCTCATTAAAATCCAGGCTTCTTTGATGATCACACAGGCTGAGTGAAAACATGCCCTCGGTACTTGGAGGGGATAATTATAAAGAATGGTTTCTATTTTGTCTGTAAACTTCTTTTTTGAATATGCAAAATATTTTTATTAAAATCTTGCCATTAATAACATCGATTTTAAGCATAGTCTTTAATGACGTTAGAAAAAGGCATGCTGGTGTGAAGAAAACTGAGCAAATGGGTAAAATGATAGTCAACTTTAAACAGATCCAAACCAAATTAAATAGGTAAAATGATGGTCAAATCTAAACATATCCAAACTGAATTAAATTCAAAGTTTGTTTTCTTTCTTTCTTTCTCTTTTCTCTGAATTGGCTAAGCATTTCTGTTTAATTTTTTGTTGTTGTTGTTCCCTAAAAATCTAAATATGTTCTACTGGCAGTTTCCCCAGCTCAGAAATGTGTGGCTGCAGTAGGTGTATTGATGCTTTTCACCTTCATTTGTGGATGGTGCAGATCCATCCCCGGAAAGCAAAAAAGAAACTTGCCCTCCAATTGATTGACAGCTGCCTTTCCAAGCTGAAAATACAAACATCTACCTTTCATTCATCCTGAGCTATTATAGGAAAACCACTCATCCTCCAATACAAGGAACCTTTAGTTCTGCCTATTTCTAAAAGAGAAACAATCAAAAAGTATTCCTGTTTCCAGAAGCTCTTTCACAATCTAGTGGGTTAAAGGGCGTCCAAGAGCAGCGATGGAGAACCCTGGCTCACTGTATGGAGAACCCTGGCTCACTGTATGGAGAACCCTGGCTCACTGTATGGAGAACCCTGGCTCTGTATGGAGAACCCTGGCTCACTGTATGGAGAACCCTGTATCACTGTATGGAGAACCCTGACTCACTGTATGGAGAACCCTGGCTCACTGTATGGAGAACCCTGGCTCACTGTATGGAGAACCCTGTATCACTGTATAGAGAACCCTGTATCACTGTATGGAGAACCCTGACTCACTGTATGGAGAACCCTGGCTCACTGTATGGAGAACCCTGGCTCACTGTATGGAGAACCCTGTATCACTGTATGGAGAACCCTGTATCACTGTATGGAGAACCCTGGCTCACTGTATGGAGAACCCTGGCTTACTGTATGGAGAACCCTGACTCACTGTATGGAGAACCCTGACTCACTGTATGGAGAACCCTGTATCACTGTATGGAGAACCCTGTATCACTGTATGGAGAACCCTGTATCACTGTATGGAGAACCCTGTATCACTGTATGGAGAACCCTGTATCACTGTATGGAGAACCTGGCTCACTGTATGGAGAATCCTGGCTCACTGTATGGAGAACCCTGGCTCACTGTATGGAGAACCCTGTATCACTGTATGGAGAACCTGGCTCACTGTATGGATAACCCTGGCTCACTGTATGGAGAACCCTGTATCACTGTATAGAGAACCTGGCTCACTGTATGGAGAACCCTGGCTCACTGTATGGAGAACCCTGACTCACTGTATGGAGAACCCTGGCTCACTGTATGGAGAACCCTGTATCACTGTATGGAGAACCTGGCTCACTGTATGGAGAACCCTGGCTCACTGTATGGAGAACCCTGGCTCACTGTATGGAGAACCCTGACTCACTGTATGGAGAACCCTGTCTCACTGTATGGAGAACCCTGACTCACTGTATGGAGAACCCTGTATCACTGTATGGAGAACCCTGTATCACTGTATGGAGAACCCTGTATCACTGTATGGAGAACCCTGTATCACTGTATGGAGAACCCTGTATCACTGTATGGAGAACCTGGCTCACTGTATGGAGAACCCTGGCTCACTGTATGGAGAACCCTGGCTCACTGTATGGAGAACCCTGTATCACTGTATGGAGAACCTGGCTCACTGTATGGAGAACCCTGGCTCACTGTATGGAGAACCCTGTATCACTGTATGGAGAACCTGGCTCACTGTATGGAGAACCCTGGCTCACTGTATGGAGAACCCTGACTCACTGTATGGAGAACCCTGGCTCACTGTATGGAGAACCCTGTATCACTGTATGGAGAACCTGGCTCACTGTATGGAGAACCCTGGCTCACTGTATGGAGAACCCTGGCTCACTGTATGGAGAACCCTGACTCACTGTATGGAGAACCCTGGCTCACTGTATGGAGAACCCTGGCTCACTGTATGGAGAGAGAAGAGGCTCTGCCTCTGTCTTCCAGCTGTTATCAAGCATCCCATCAGCTTGCCATAAAGTTTGTTATGTACAAAAAAGGAATTAATAAGGGGGATCTAGTATTTAATTACTTAAAATAGAAGCCACATTACCAAGAGTGGTAAAAGAAAGTTGGGAGAAAGCAAGGCATGCAGATACCTTGTACTGGGACAAAGAAGCAAGAGTTCTTATTCTCCCTAACAGTACACACACACCCCTACCTCCAGACTGAACTTTTTGGTTCTTTTTCTTACTCCCATCCCACTTCTGCAAAACGGATTTCTTCGTACTAAAGGATAAAGGTTACTGAACAAGACGATTACTGAAGGCATGTAATTTGCAGTCATTATATCCCACCTCTGTATAATTTCTGTAACTGTTTAGTATAAATAACAGAAAACACTTCAGCATGTTGGCTCTGTGTGTTTCCCCATTACACCATTTGTAAGTTACAATCATTCATTTATAGCCTAAACTTCTCTTTGTATATGGTATTAAAAGCCACAGTCGAGTTAGATCAAGTTAGGATCTACTTTACTGCAAGGGTCATCTAGAAGCTCAAGTACACAGGGGCAAGCCTCTCTCAGAAGCTAGCTCGTATAATTATTTCTGCTGCAACTTCCCTAACTGGTCGCTGGCATTGCTATTTTTCATCTCGAACTTCTTGCTAAACACCCAATATTTAGGGACAAAAAACCCAACAGCTGTTTCGTGTTCTGTCTGCTCTTTTTCACATTCCTGCCTTTTAATGGGAGATTTGCCGCAGATTTCATTTAAATGCACTGTAAAAGGCTCAGCTGTGTGCAATGAGATGGACTACTACGGTGGCCTGAATGAGCACACACACACACACACCCCATGGGCTCAGGTGTTTGAATGCTTGTTACCAAGTTGATGGTGGTGTTTGAGGCTGTTGTGGAACCTTTAAGAGGTAGTTTCCCAGCTGGGCAGTGGTGGCACATGCCTTTAATCCCAGCTCTTGGGAGGCAGAGGCAGGCAGATTTCTGAGTTTGAGGCCAGCCTGGTCTACAGAGTGAGTTCCAGGACAGCCAGTGTTATACAGAGAAACCCTGTCTCAAAAAACAAAAAACAAACAAACAAAAAAAAGAGGTAGTCTCCACAAAGTAAGTTCAAGGCTTGGTGAGCCATGAACTCTGATCACCAACTGGAAGGCCAATAAGAGAACGAATGCACTTCATTTACTGATTTACTCACCCATTCATTTATTTATTTAGAGAGTGCACGTGTCACAGCATACGTGTGTGGTCAAAGGACAGCTTGGGAGACTTGGTTCTCTTTTTCTACCAAGTGGAGCTTAGGCCTCAAACTCAGGTCACTAGGCTCTGTGGCAAGTGCCTTTACCCACCAAGCTGTTTTGACAACTCATCGTAGATAGTCTAAATGAATTTAAGCTGTGTGTATGACACACATTCATAAACCTCACTTCACACACACACACACACACACACACCTACAGCTAACATAATTATGCCCGAGTCCTTCTCCATTGATTGGTGGATCCAAAGCAAGTCCTTCCCCATCTCTGTGCTCCTGTTCCCCATCTGTGTTTTCTTCCTTGTTACACGAGACTAATTTAAAAATAGAGCAGGTCAAGATCACTTGGAAAGTGTGGCAGCTACAAGCGACCAGAGATGATTACTGCTCTTATGCACACTGGGAGAAAAGGGTTGCTAGCCCAGGCTTTGACTATGGCTACGTGTAAGAGAGTGGACATGTAATATTTCTTTGCACATGATATTTGAGGCTAGAAATGTACCGACAATTGCAAGTCTTTTCTAAAACTGGTCTACACAGCACAGAACGGAGCATTTGTACATACGATTCCCGAGAGGATCAAACTCAAGCTGGGCCACAGTGTCATTGTGTGTGTGTGTCTGTCTCTCTCTGTCTCTCTGTCTCTGTCTCTGTCTCTCTCTCTCTCTCTCTCTCACACACACACACACACACACACACACACACACAAAATCACACAATTAGAACCTCTACAAAATGTGTTTCTTAATCATTGCATCAAAGTTCTCATGAGTTCAGAAAGCCCAGACACATGGTGGCTTTGGTAGTCATCACGCTATTCATTTACTATCACAATAATTACGCATCCTCTTCCAACTAAATTGTATTTCAAACAAAAATTTATGAAAATTAAGTAATTTTTCAGAATAAGAGAAACATAAAGGTAGTCTCTTCTCGTCTTCCTGGTATTATAACCATACTCTAAACAATTAAAAATAGACAGACGAACCAACAAAAAGAAAACCTTCATTTGGTCAGGTCAAGGGTCATCATCTAACCTGCACAGCAGAGAGAGATCTACATTGCAGCTTTAGAAACAGAGCAAAAGAGAAAAACTGAAAGACTGTGACTAGCTTGGCCATCTCATTAGAAACAGGAGACATTTTGTTACCTTTCTGCTTTTTACCTGCAGAATTGGCTCCACACCAGAGGTAGGCGTGAATAAGCAGACAAGCAGGTCAACATGAAGCAGGTCAGCATGATCCATACATCTATGACTCCTTAGCCTACTGTCTATCATGTGCTGGTCTCAGTCTCCATGCCTGGAGAATGCTGGAGGGAAGCTGCCTGGCTTTTAATATAAATCTAAACTGCAGTTAGAGATTGTAGCTTCTCTCTGCTTGAATAGAAATAAAGTTTCCTGCTCAGGGCATCTACTATCTGTTTGGTTTGATTTGTTTTTGTTTTTGTTTTTGTTTTTTATTTTGTTTTGACTTGATTTGATTTGATTTGTTTCCCAAGACAGGGTTTCTCTGTGTAGCCCTGGCTGTCCTGGCACTCACTCTGTATACCAGGATGGCCTCAAACTCAGAAATCAGCCTGCCTCTGCCTCTGCCTCTGCCTCTGCCTCTGCCTCTGCCTCTGCCTCTGCCTCTGCCTCTGCCTCTGCCTCTGCCTCTGCCTCTGCCTCTGCCTCTGCCTCTGCCTCTGCCTCTGCCTCTGCCTCTGCCTCTGCCTCTGCCTCTGCCTCTGCCTCTGCCTCTGCCTCTGCCTCTGCCTCTGCCTCTGCCAAATGCTGGGATAAAGGTGTGTGCCACCACTGCCCTGCACTACCTAATCTGAAGATAAACTACGAGTTTGTCCAATGACTGAAACACCATAAACACAATTTCAGAAACCATGACGTGTTAGGATTAAGTCATCTGAATGAACTTTTCTGATTCACCAATTAAAGTAACATTTTCCACCTAGGGTCAATGCCATTTGTGAAGTTATTAAAACATACTATAATTTCCCAGAACCTATTAGATTATTTTAATGTTTTATGCAGTTTATCATGGAGCCTTATAGGTAATGAAATCATAGTTTCCAAATAATACATTAAATCTTTTATATATTTTATTAGCTTAAACATTTGCATATTCCCTGGGAAGATGTGGTCTTCATTTTGCAGACAAGACTTGTCATCCTGCTTATAGATGTTGAAAGCAAAATTCAAAACCAGATTGACTCACCTCCAAAGCTGGTACTCATAACCATTGCCCTCCTCCCTTTGGGAGCCTACAGATCTGCATCCCAGTTATTCACACACACACACACACACACACACACACACACACACACCAAACCAAACCAAACAAAAAACCCATGCATGGATCCTGCCACAGTGCATGCCTCTGGGTTTCTAAGGCTGGTGGAACACCCAGAGGAAAAATCTGGGGTTAAATCTGGCTAAGGGAAGCAAAGCCCCAACCACATGGCAGGGCTTAATGTCAGAAAATGTTGATCCCATAACCTGCCCATCTATAGCAGCTAATCTCTCTGCAGGCTTGGTTGGCTGCAACTCTGATGGGAGGCAGCTGTACACACTGCTTCTGGGTAGCCCAGTTACAATTTCTCCCGTTTATGGGTGCACACTGTGACTGCCCCACAACGGAAGGCCAGCAGCAGGCCAACTGGCTGGAGACACAGGACTAAGGTGCAAGCTAAGCAACCTGACTGGCTTTCATAGTTGGCATCTGTTGCTTTCAGGAATGGGTATCTTCTAGACTTCCAAAACAGATTGAGTTCACACCCTGGTGGCCCCTCGGCTGCTTTGCAGGCTCTATGGGGAAGACAGGCAACAGATATGGCTGCTGGCAGAGTCAGAAAAGGCAGGTTCACAACATTTATCTCACTCTTTGGTTTCTTTTCATTATCCTTCAGAGCTTCTTAGCTAAAGCCTAACGGAGGTCTTTTTTTAAAAAAATGCTTATTAGTATCTTTATCCAAGATAACCTTTACAAAATAGTTTTTTTTTTCCTACTTCAAATGAAAGAAAAGCAAAAGAGTAAAGAAAAAACGCTCAGTTTAAATTGACAAATTTTATAGCAGGTACCGGTGAACAATGTCAGCAGCTCCTGAGAAGAAACCGTGCTTACTAGTGTCTACCCTAAGGCAGTCCACACAGGCAACATCTCCACGAGTAGCATTTGTAAGTGCATCTTTGTTTTTCTTGAGTTCCGCAAAGGTGTTTCAGCCCCTAGCCTTTCGGAGTTGAAATTCCTGCAGTTATAAATTTTTCTTCGTGGCACCAAACTGTGTTTTCAACAACCATGATACCATAAAATAAAAAAAAAAAAATCTTACTTTGATTTTAATTGTCTATAAAACTTCTATAAAGCCTGAAAAAAAAATCTCACCTGTTGGTTAGGGCCCATACTTTTAATCCTAGCACTTGGGAGGCAGAGGTAAGTGGATCTCTATGAGTTTGAGACCAGCTTGGTCTACAGAGCTAGTTCCAAGACAGCCAGGGCCCCAGAGAAACCCTGTCTCAAAAAAAAAAAAAATCTCAATTTATCTGCCTCTTAATGATTACGTAAAAGAAATATTGTAGGTGAGTGTTTTGCCTATATGTATATATGGACACCAGGAAAATATCTGGTACCCACAGAGCTCAGAAAGGGATTGAATCCCCTAGAACTGGACTTATGGGTGGTTGTGAGCTATCCTGTGGATACTGGGAATTGAACCTGGGTGCTCTGCAAGAGCAGCAAGTGCTCTTAACAGACAAGCTATCTCTCCAGCCCCTGGTTGGAATTTTAATCCTTTTTATCTAAAATAACCATTACACTTAATTTTCCCCATACAAATGCTCTGCTAGAATATCTCTTGCTTCTATCTTTACATCTTTACACTCAAAAGAAAAAAGAATTATTTTTAATATTTGAACCATGGTCCCATCAGATAAGTTAACAAAATATAACCAAATATTTTAACACGAGCACTAAAAAGAAACCTGTAGTAGTAAAGAGATACTTCTGAGGATAAGAACACACACTCGTGGGGCTGCGGGCCTGGGTGCGGTCTGCCTTCACATGCATTCCTGACTCCTACCTCCTATCTCTGTGATGTACAGATGAGCAGGGTGTAGTCAGTGTGCACCCCAACTCTGCAGTGAGACCCCCAGGCTTACACATACCTACAAATCAGTGACCTTGGACAGTGACTTGGCCTCTCCTCTTTCAGTTTCCCTTTTGGCAAAATGGGGCTGGTAAAATTACCTGCTATGTAAAGATTTTTACAGGGATGGGGGAGGGGACGCATTGCAATTTTGTCTTATTCTTATCTCTGCTAGATATCATGGGGTGCAGCGAAGGCATGTTTACATCGGAATGAATGGAGAGAATGGGATGATGCTAAGTCTAGAATTGTTCCTAATCATACATAGAGATAGAGGTAGAGATAGAGATAGAGATAGAGGTAGAGGTAGAGGTAGAGGTAGAGGTAGAGGTAGAGGTAGAGGTAGAGGTAGAGGTAGAGGTAAATAGAGATGACACCAAGCCTAGAATCATTCTTAATCATATATGGGAGTTTGTGTGTGTATGTGTGTATGTGTGTGTGTGAGAATGTATGTGTGTGTGTGTGTGTGTGTGTGTGTGTGTGTGTGTGTGTGTGTGCGCGCGCGCGCTAGACTGGTTTACTTGAGATGAGACAACTCTCCTTAAGTGTGGGTGTCACTATGACATAGGTTGGGATCTCAGACTGACTGAGAAGGAGAAGATGGCTAGTGTCAGGACTCTTTGCTCTGGGCCTCCTGTGCCTCCTGTGCCTCCTATGCCTGCAGTGCCTCCAGTGCCTACAGAGCGTCCAGTGCCTCCAGTGCCTCCTGTGCCTCCAGTGCCTCCACTGCCTCCAGTGCCTCCAGTGCCTACAGAGCCTCCAGTGCCTCCACTGCCTCCAGTGCCTCCACTGCCTCCAGTGCCTCCTGTGCCTCCAGTGCCTCCACTGCCTCCAGTGCCTCCAATGCCTACAGAGCCTCCAGTGCCTCCAGTGCCTCCAGTGCCTCCTGTGCCTCCTGTGCCTCCTGTGCCTCCAGTGACTCCTGTGCCTCCTGTGCCTCCAGTGCCTCCAGTGCCTCCTGTGCCTCCTGTGCCTCCTGTGCCTCCAGTGCCTCCAGTGCCTCCTGTGCCTCCTGTGCCTCCAGTGCCTCCAGTGCCTCCTATGCCTCCAGTGCCTCCTGTGGCTCCAGTGCCTCCACTGCCTCCAGTGCCTCCAGTGCCTACAGAGCCTCCAGTGCCTCCACTGCCTCCAGTGCCTCCTATGCCTCCAGTGCCTCCTGTGCCTCCAGTGCCTCCACTGCCTCCAGTGCCTCCAGTGCCTACAGAGCCTCCAGTGCCTCCAGTGCCTCCTGTGCCTCCTGTGCCTCCAGTGACTCCTGTGCCTCCTGTGCCTCCAGTGCCTCCAGTGCCTCCTGTGCCTCCTGTGCCTCCAGTGCCTCCAGTGCCTCCTGTGCCTCCTGTGCCTCCAGTGCCTCCAGTGCCTCCTGTGCCTCCAGTGCCTCCAGTGCCTCCTGTGCCTCCTGTGCCTCCTGTGCCTCCTGTGCCTCCAGTGCCTCCAGTGCCTCCAGTGCCTCCTGTGCCTCCTGTGCCTCCTGTGCCTCCAGTGCCTCCAGTGCCTCCTGTGCCTCCAGTGCCTCCAGTGCCTCCTGTGCCTCCAGTGCCTCCTGTGCCTCCTGTGCCTCCAGTGCCTCCTGTGCCTCCAGTGCCTCCTGTGCCTCCTGTGCCTCCTGTGCCTCCAGTGCCTCCGGTGCCTCCTGTGCCTCCTGTGCCTCCAGTGCCTCCTGTGCCTCCAGTGCCTCCTGTGCCTCCTGTGCCTCCTGTGCCTCCAGTGCCTCCAGTGCCTCCTGTGCCTCCTGTGCCTCCTGTGCCTCCAGTGCCTCCTGTGCCTCCAGTGCCTCCAGTGTCTCCTGTGTCTCCAGTGACTCCAGTGCCTCCTGTGCCTCCAGTGCCTCCAGTGCCTCCTGTGCCTCCAGTGCCTCCTGTGCCTCCTGTGCCTCCTGTGCCTCCTGTGCCTCCTGTGCCTCCAGTGTCTCCTGTGCCTCCAGTGCCTCCTGTGTCTCCAGTGCCTCCAGTGCCTCCTGTGCCTCCTGTGCCTCCAGTGCCTCCTGTGCCTCCTGTGCCTCCTGTGCCTCCAGTGCCTCCTGTGCCTCCAGTGCCTCCTCTGCCTCCTGTGCCTCCTCTGCCTCCTGTTCCTCCTGTGCCTCCAGTGCCTCCTGTGCCTCCTGTGCCTCCTGTGCCTCCTGTGCCTCCAGTGCCTCCTGTGCCTCCTGTGCCTCCTGTGCCTCCTGTGCCTCCTGTGCCTCCAGTGCCTCCAGTGCCTCCTGTGCCTCCTGTGCCTCCTGTGCCTCCTGTGCCTCCAGTGCCTCCTGTGCCTCCTGTGCCTCCTGTGCCTCCAGTGTCTCCTGTGCCTCCTGTGTCTCCAGTGCCTCCAGTGCCTCCCGTGCCTCCAGTGCCTCCTGTGCCTCCAGTGCCTCCTGTGCCTCCAGTGCCTCCTGTGCCTCCTGTGCCTCCTGGCTGGGTGCTGAAGCTCCTGCTCTGTGATGACAGATGGCACCTTCACACTGTGAGCCAAGTGAACCCTTATGTCAGTTTTGTCACGTTATTTTATTTTTCCCACAGCAGCAAGACTCCTTCCCAGTGCCTTGCATATGCAAATTAAAGATGAAATCCTCTGCTCAGAAAAGAGTAGCTCCACTGACTTCAACAGAGCTGTGCAGAGTTCTCATGTGAGTAAAGCAGAGCCGTATAGCCTTGCCTTTTTGTGTGAGCATGAATAGAGAATAACACAGTGGCATATAAAACAGAGCTGAGAGGAAAAGGAAGCCCTTGACAATCCCTCTTCCATAAAAGCAAAAATAAATAAATAAATTTATTTCCCAGACTTTGGAAATTAAATAAATCTGGTATTTTAAGGGGGGGGGAGGTGGCTGAATCCCATTGGTCACTAGGCTGGGACTCAAATGTTCACACATAAGAAGAATCCTCACAAGAGACAGCTATATCAGGGTCTCTTCAGCAAAATCTTGCTGGCATATGCAATAGTGTATGGGTTTGGTGGCTGCTTATGGGATGGATCCCCAGTTGGGGCAGTCTCTGGATAGTCCATCCTTTCGTCTTAGCTCCAAACTTTGTCTCTGTAACTCCTTTCATGGGTATGAGGCTATACCAGTGCCTGGCAAATACAGAAGTGGATGCTCACAGTCATCTATAGGATGGAACACAGGGCCCCCAATGGAGAAGCTAGAGAAAGCACCCAAGGAGCTGAAGAGGTCTGCAACCGTATAGGTGGAACAACAATAGGAACTAACCAGTACCCCCAGAGCTTGTGTCTCTAGCTGCATATGTAGCAGAAGATGACCTAGTCAGCCATCACTGGGAAGAGAGGCCCCTTGGTCTTACAAACTTCATATGCCCCAGTACAGAGGAATGGCAGGGCCAAGAAGTGGGAGTGAATGGGTAGGGGAGCGGGGGGAGGGGGGTACAGGGGACTTTCTGGATAGCATTTGAAATGTAAATAAAGAAAATATCTAAGAAAAAAAAAAAAAAAGAAGTGACCTAACCCTGAAGTCACTCAGGAACTGTGATGACAAACCGTGGGAGGGTGTGGGGAGAATATCTCTTTTCAAGCGCTGCACAGTATGACTTTCAAATGTATAATTTTGAACAAAATATTATGAGTTTCTATATTTACATGTGAATAACACTGTAAACAAGCTAAACCTAGAATTGTATTTATATCACATGCCACAAAGCAGCAGCAGAACGAACAGTTTTACTACATTTTAAACAATTGATTTCATGCAACGTGTATTCCCTGACCACTATAGAACAAAGTTAGAACAAAATCATTAACCACAGAAATCTCGAATATTCACAAACACTCAAAATTTAAACACACGTTCCTAAATACCCATTGGGTAGAAGGAATCAGAAGGAAGATTAGAAAATATCTTAAGATGTAACCATAGCACAACATACCAGCTGAAGCTATAATTAGAGGCATATTTAAAACTATAACCACATAGAAACAAATGCAGACTAAAAATAGAGAAAATTAATAAAGTTTAAAATCCATTATTAAATAATGAACAATATTGACAGACTATTAGCTATGTAACCAAAGAAACAGGTGTGGGTGAGCCAAATTGTGACAATCAGGAATGAACAAAAGGGCATTATTACCAATCTTACAGAAAATTTTAAAAGATCAAAATGAACAAAAAATGATGGGTAAAATAGAAAAAGTCTAGAAAGGCAAAGTGTTAAAAGTGACTCAAGAAGGACTAGAAAGGCTGGGTAGACATGCAGTAAAAAGAAAGACCGAAATCATATTTCACAAACTCCATGTCCCCAAGTCTGGATGGCTTCACTGACAAATTCTACTAAATATTTAAAGACGAGGGCCTGTGTCCCAGAGGCTTTCACAGAGATCTCTGGGCCGGCCTGGTGCAAGAGTTCCAGCGAAGGAAGCGAGTGTGGGCAGGAAGGGGAGGCTCCTGTCACTGCAGTTGGCTCCACCTGTGTCTCTGCTGTGCCTTCTAGGTTACTTGGTTACTCCACACCACCCTGCACTGAGTTAGTCCAAGAGGCTGACTAGCCAGTGAGGGCAGCGCTTCAGGCAGCATTGCGGGAGAGCAGACCTCTTCCCAAGTATTACAGCTCTTAGGACGGCTCTCGGATGATGGAGTAGTTCTCACACACCTTTAGTCCTTCCAAATAGGATTCTTATAAACAGTCTTGGGGTGGGTAAGGATCTGACAATAAAATAAGTACTTCTCATTGGTTTGGTCTGAGAGCGTTGGGGAAATCTTATTTGCATGTGGGAGGGCTTGGTGCTGCTCCTATGTGACTAATGACCACACGCCTCTCTGCGGGGGCGGGACTGCAGGAGGCTGTATCTGTGACAGGAGCCAGGGGCCCAGGAGGCATGGTGGAACACCTTCCCTTCCATGCAGGCAGAAATCACCACCCACTGGGTCGCTGGGGTTCCAGACCTTTGCTCCACCAGGGACAAGGCTGTCTGCCCACAGCCCACTATCCCACATAAAGACCTTCGATAGCCAATCCATAAACAATCCTCCCCATATACACTTTTAAGCAGAAGCAAAGAGAACACTTTTCCAAGTCATTTTAAAAGGCCAAAAGGTTGAGGCCTCAACCCTACACAAAGAACGATAGACAACTGAAGAAAGCTAGGAGCAAAAGAGGTCGTCTTCCCCAGAGAAGAGCACACCAACTGGTTATCTAATACCAAGTGATCAGCCCTGATAATATACATACAGGCAACACTATATTTATTTCATATATATATATATATATGCATATATATATACTCATGCCATAACAGTTAATGAAAAATAAGAGGCCATGAAATTGAAGGAAAGAAGGGAAGGATATAGGAGAGGGTTTAGAGGGAGGAAAGGGGGGGAAATCGTTGTAATTACATTATAATTTAAAAAAATTTTAAATTAAGTAAAGATAGTATTATCATAATACTAAAACCAAATATGTCATTTTATAATAAGAAAACCAGACTGGAACAATATGCTGGTAAGTCACTTCAGTGACTGTCTCCCCACAGGGAAGTTGATTTATACAGCTCTTTATACACCATACTACCATGTAATAGCCAAAGAGCCAAATGGGAGATCACAATGCTTGCTTGTAGTACAATAGAAGGAACAAGACAGAAGGCAAGAAAGTTGTTTACACATTTACATTATCACTCCCCCAGCTCCCAACATACAGTGTGGAGGCAATCCTGGCCCCAGACTTGAAAGCCAGCACAGTTCAACACAGAAAAACCTGAGGGAGGCAAAGCCACTGAACCTCTGTTCCCCCCACTCTAGCCTGTACCCACAAACTGATCCTTTGGACTCTATAAAGCCAGTTGAGCACACTTTCTCCCCTACCATTCCCCCAACCTCAGTAGAGCCAGGAGTAAGATTTCTCCCATTGAGGGCTAGAGAGGAAATTGTATGTTAGATCTCACCGAGGCTAATGAGCCTTATAGACTGAGTGATTCTATCATCCCTCCCTCAATCTAGTGTTCACTGACAACCTCAGGAACTTCTCAGTGCCATGAAGAAGGCCAGTCCTGGTCAAGCTATCTTCTATACAAACCAGAATCATTCATGGGCAGTTGCAACAGTCTTAGGCCTTGACTCCATCTCAGCAGCAGACATCCCACAGCAGTGTGGACCTTGATTCTGTCCTAGGCTGTGGGGATCTTGGTGTATGGCCCATCAGAAGCATCAGTGGCCACCTAATGGACATTCCACCACTACCTGCAATGCCAAGCATAATAAAAATAATAATGATAATTATCTTTCTGGGAAAATAAAGTAAAGTAAACCATCACAAGCAACTACATAGGAGCACACATCACCCTTCAAGGCAATATCTTCTACAAGGCAGAATTCTAAGGTATCTGGATATAGGCCAAATTAGCCACCCATAGATGTTTAGAGTGACAGACTATCCTTTTGAGATACCTCTTTAATCATTATAAACAATGCGCCAATTCCAGAATCAGCAAAACACAAGCTTGGCCTGCACTCTAATATTGAAACACAGACAGCACCCCAACAGTGGATTTGTAGGGAGTCTCAGCTTAGGATATCACCTAGTACTGAAGTAATAGGTATGTCCGCTGACTCAGCAAAAGTGAGCAGATGACCTAGAATTTCTAAAAAGGAAAATGCAAACAAAAGAGCATTATAAAGATTGGAGTGAGCACTGAATGTTTCAATATGATAGCCATGTCATGTGCCAGTACATGGACAGACTTTCAGACATTCATGATAAGATGCTGTTTCTTCATCACTATGGTAAATATCTAAAAGAAACAAATTAAGAGGGGGTTTATTTGGTCTCACAGTTTTGGTGGGATTAGGCCACAGTCACTTGTTCTCATACCCATAGATAAAACATGATAATGTGTGAGCAAAGACTGCTCTTTCCTTCTTGATAAATAGAAAGCAGACAAAAGGAAACACAGAAGAAGCCAGGACAAAAGACATATCACCAGCTGCCTACTTCTTCCAGTTAGGACCTCCTGTCTTTTACCAATAATGCCAGAGTATTGTGAAGCCACTAAGAGATTGATTAATTGGATAATTCAGAGCCCACATGAATGTCTCTGTAAATGCCATAGTGAGTGTGCCCAAATGTATACATCTCTAAGAATCTGGGTATTTCTTAAGCTGATGTGGTTGATTGTAAAGATCAGCTCTCCAAAATAACCTCACATAATGGGCAAGATAAAAAAACCAGAGGTTAACTATGTGGCAACTTATTGACACATTAAAAAAAATTACAGTTGGAAAATTCATGAATAGCTGTTTTAAGTAAACTCAGTAAGTTTTCAAGAAAACAAAATAGTTGACGATTCCAACAACTATAACAAAAATAACATCAAACATAACATCTTACAAGTGAATTTTAGAAAATCAAATATAAATCTGTAAGTTGAAAAATAACTAAGCAAAAAGTAAAATATGATAGGTTATAAATAGAAAAAGGATTAAAATAGAACCAAGAATTAGTAATCTTGTTTGCAGGCAGGGTATTTGAAAACACATCATATGAGAAATAAAAACAACAACAACAAAGTATACAGAAATTTGGGGCACAATTACAAGAAGAGTTGTTCAAGTTAGTAGGGCTCAAAAGGGAACTGAAAATATAAAATTACAGAAACACTCACACAAAGAGTTAATAACATAAAACTTTCTAGGGAAAGATAAATATTAAAAACAAAAAAAGGCCAAAGGTCACTAGTCAAATTTAATGTAGCCAAGGTTGCTCCCAAGACATTTTATAATTCATCTCTCAAAGTTTAAAGATAGAGAAGATTCTCAAAGCAGCACAAAAAAAGACAAATTACGGAAAAAGGCTTTACAACATGGTTTACAGTAGACCTTTCATCATTACACTCATAGGCTAGAAAGGCACCAAACAAGAATTCCTCAATACAAAACCAAAAACTGTCAGTCAAGTGTTCTATACCCAGCACAACTATCCTTTAGATATGAAAGTAGAAACAAAGGTATTCTCAGACAAAACCCAATAGAATTTATTACCACCAGACTTATCCTGTAAGAAATTATAAAGGAGGTCTTTCAGGTTGAAAGCAAGAGATGCTAATGACTAAAACAAAATTATCCAAAAGGTATGAAATTCACTGGTGTGGCTAGCTATGCATTCTATTGGTTCTGCACTAAAAAACCCTAATGCAGTGCCTCAAACACTCTATGGACTCAATGTTTATCAGTTACTTGGGATGAGGTTGTAGCTCAGTGATAGAGTGCTTATCTAGTATGTGCTAATCCTGGGCTTGATACCCAAAGCTTTATAAATATATACAGCCTTTTTTATATCAAAAGTTATATAAAACCAGAAAAACAAACCCCAAAACAAAACTAACCAAAACCAGAGGCTTTACATTACTTGACTTCAAACTAAACCACAAAGCTACAGTGTGTCACAATGTCAGAGTAAAATCAGACACAACTATCACTCACACGGGAAAGATCCTAGCAGTAAACCCATGCATTTACAGCCAGCTTATCCTCAAAGGAAGATTGTTAAAAACATGTGTCAGAGAAAGAGCAAATTTCAATAAATGGTGCTAGGGGAACTGGATATCTTTATACATAATGAATCTAGATGCCTATCTCTAACCGATGCAAAAGTCAATTTTAAGTGGATTGAATCCTAAATGCAAGACATGAAATGTGAAACTCCTTGAAGAAAATGCAGGAGGTAAGCTTTTATATGCTGGAATCAGCATGAGGTACTTGGATTTAATCCCAGAAGCACAGGAAACAAAAGCACAAATAGACAAATGGGATCATACCAAACTGAAAACATCTACACAGGAAAAAGAGACTATCTACAGAGAAAGGAGACAACTTGCAGAAGGTGAGAAAACACTTTCAAACTATAAATCTGATCAGGGTTAAAGTTCATACAATTCAATAGCTGGAAAATATGATGGGGTGATCCAAACCACAGTTTCATTAGTCCAGGAAAACTAAGTTCTGGTGAGTTAATTACAGTACGGTTACTATAGTTAATAGTCTGGTATTGTGTACATAAAATGACTGAGACTAGACTTAAATGTTTTACTCTGCATATGGTGGTAACTGTGTGCTACCACCAATGTACAAACTCTCTTCATAATGTGTCTACATAGTCTACACTGGCAAAGTAACATTTTCTCAGTCAGCTACAGATAGCATATACTATACTCCTCTTTTCTATTAAAGAAATCAGGAAATATACTCTCACCCAGTGAGATCTCAGGCATCCTAAAGTTTTATTTCAGTGCATGGCACTTGTGTATATGGCTGATGTATCCACAAATCCTACTATACTGCTAGATGTATAAAACCACAGGCATATATAATTACACACGGTACATAATACTTGATAGCAGTTATAAATTCCTATGTATGTTAGGTACTGCTATGCTATATTAGCATTTTGTTGGAGTATCTTCCTTATTAAAAAGCATTTGCTTTGGCACATGTCATGTCACATCATGTCATGCTAGGAACATGTTCATACAATTCACATCTCTTCATCTCAGTGGCCATATGCAGTGACTCAGTGGTACTGCCTGGTTTGAGCAAGCACACTCTGCGAAGCTTGCCCAGAAACAGAGATCTAGCACTTTTCACAATGTTCCCACTATTAAATGATGTGTGACCGTATATTGAAACCTCATCCTATTTTTTGGTAAATATATAACTCTTTGTCAGTGATGCTTCCACAGAGCTGGGTAGAAGAGATGTGTGGTTAAGCATTTAAAGTGTGGAGATATGCCCCCTCATGTTTCCATTCTTGGCTGTCCTTCTCAAACAGACTATACAAGCTGATCCTAAGTTGTTAAAATAAGCAAATAGGGGAGAATGAGAAGGTTCCACCTGGGTGAACTGCCAAGCATGTTCCCAGCCAAAAACTTCAACCACCAGAGGCTCTTTGCATACTCAAAACACTGCATCCACATACATCCAGAGACCCGGAGTGCCTTCAGGACAGTTTATTTCCATGCCTTACCTAAGAGAATCTATGCCCGCACTTGAGGGAAAACAGCTTATCCTATAGTAGTAGAGGTGAATAGTCCTAACAAGTGAGGTTGAAGGTAGATTTAAACAGGGGTCCAGGCTGCCCTGGAAGGTTTCAGTGGTGATGAAAACACAGGAATTAACATAGCTTGCATCTTCCAACCAAGAGTTGCCGAGTTCTCTTCTCTCAATACAGCTGAATTGTCAGTGTTCCTCTGGTAGGTAAAAAGAGGCCAAGAAGCCAAAGGGCTGAGCACCTGACTCCACCACAGACAGCACTCGGAAGGGAAGCACAGACAAAGGGAAGTCTTTCAACCTCTCTGAGCCTCAGTTCCTCCATTATGTGCTTAACAAATAAGGTCTATTCTGCTACCAGGTATAACGTTGCAAAAGGCAATAGGCAGAGTGTACATAAAAGGATACTGCAAAGGCGAAATCCCACATAAACCTGAATCACATAATGCATTGGCGTTTTACCCACTGAGTCACCTTCACAGCCTTGTTGGGTATCTTAAAGGACATGATCTATATAAAATTACCTAGCAAAATGCTGGCCCATAAAGCGATCTCAGAAATGTATGCCTACCCTCACTGTTACTATATCCTACGGTATACTTTGCTACAGCATTGTACTTACAGTGTGCTGCCTAAACCCTGCATTTTGCTTTGGTGAATACAAAGACCACAAGGACCATGCCTCTGTCCTTCCAAGAGGGAGAAGAGACAGAGACAAAGAGCACTAGGGAAACTTCTATGGATGTTGTTACCCTGAGCTCTAGCTGGAATCTCTCTCTCTCTCTCTCTCTCTCTCTCTCTCTCTCTCTCTCTCTCTCTCTCTCACACACACACACACACACATATATATATGTATGTGTATATATATATATATATATATATATACTAAAGTTTAATTCTTCTATCCCAAGAGTCAAGATGAGTCATCATAACCTCTAAGATCCTCCACAGCTGCAGACAGGATATACACACAAGTCACTAATAGTTGATTCGGGATCTTTGAGTAGATGTGTCGTATATCCATATACTATATATAGACTATAGCCTCTCCTAAGCCTACCTTGCCTCTCTTACTGCCATATATACCATCTTACAGAAGATACTCTGAGAAACAGAACACTGTGGCTGAGAGCATGCTGGTCTAGGTGACTGGGAAGAACTGACTTCTGACTCTATCCTGCCTTCTGACTTGGGTGAGTCATCTCACCTCCCTTCGCTTGAGTTTTGTTGTCTGTAAAACAATGGCAGTTGTGTCTGCCTCAATCCCATCGTGGAATAAGAATGACCACAAGGTGAGATTACATGTGAACAAGATAACATGTAATAGAGACCAACAGCTCAGTGAGAAAAACAGATAGTGCAGGCCCTAACTTTTCTTTTTCTTTTTCTTTTTTATTAGATATTTTCTTTATTTACATTTCAAATGTTATCCCATTTCCTGATTTCTCCTCCAAAAAACCCCTCTCCCATCCCCCCTCCCCTTGCTCACTAACCCACCCATTCACCTACACTGGGGCATCAAGCATTCACAGGACCAAGGGCCTCTCCTCTCATTGATGTCCAACAAGGCCATCCTATGTTACATATGCAGCTGGAGCCATGTGTACTCTTTGGTTGGTGGTTTAGTCCCTGGGAGCTCAGGGGTGGGCAGGAGTACTGGTTAGTTCATATTGTTGTTCCTCCTATAGGGCTGCAAGTTCCTTCAGCTCCTTTGGTCCTTTCTCTAGCTCCTCCATTGGGGACCCTGTGCTCAGTCCAATGGTTGGCTGAGAACATCAACTTCTGTATTTGTCAGGAACTAGCAGAGCCTCTCAGGAGACAGCTATATCAGGCTTCTGTCAGCAAGCACTTGTTGGCATCCACAATAGTAACTGAGTTTGGTGACTGATTATGGGATGGATCCCCAGGTGGGGCAGTCTCTGGATGGTCCTTCCTTCAGTCTCTGTTCAACACTTTGTCTCTGTAACTCCTTCCATGGGTATTTTGTTCCCCCTTCTAAGAAGGATCGAAGTATCCACATTTTGGTATTCCTTCTTCTTGAATTTCATGTGTTTTGTGAATTGTATCTTGGGTATTCCGAGCTTCTAGGCTAATATCCACTTATCAGTGAGTGTATACCATGTGTGTTCCTTTGTAATTGGGTTACCTCTCTCAGGATGATAGTTTCTAGTTCCACCCATTTGCCTAAGAATTTCATGAATCATTGTTTTTAATAGCTACATAGTACTACATTGTGTAAATGTACCACATTTTCTGTATTCTTTCCTCTGTTGAGGGACATCTGGGTTCTTTCCAGCTTCTGGCTATTATAAATAAGGCTGCTATGAACATAGTGGAGCATGTGTCCTTATTACAAGTTGGAGCATCTTCTGGTTACATGCCCAGGAGTGATATAGCTGGGTCCTCAGGTCGTACTATGAACAGTGTTCTGAGGAACTGCCAAACTGATTTCCAGAGTGGTTATAACAGCTTGCAATCCCACCAGCAATGGAGGAGTATTCCTCTTTCTCCACATCCTTGCCAGCATCTGCTGTCACCTGAGTTTTTGATCTTAGCCATTCTGACTGGTGTGAGGTGGAATCTCAGGCTTGTTTTGTTTTGCATTTCCCTGCTGACTAAGGATGTTGAACATTTCTTTAGGTGCTTCTCAGCCATTCAATATTCCTTGATTGAGAATTCTTTGTTTAGCTCCGTACCCCATTTTTATAGGGTTGTTTGGTTCTCTGAAGTCTAACTTCTTGAGTTGTTTGTATATATTGGATATTAGCCCTCAATTGGATGAAGGGTTGGTAAAGATCTTTTCCCAATCTGTTGGTTGCCCTTATGTTCTATTGACAGCGTCCTTTGCCTTACAGAAGCTTTGTCATTTTATGAGGTCCCATTTGTCAATTCTTGATCTTAGAGCATAAGCTCTGTTGGTGTTCTATTCAGGAAATTTTCCCCTGAGCCCATGTGCTTGAGGCTCTTCCCCACCTTCTTTTCCTTTAGTTTCAGTGTATTTGATTTAAGAGGAGGTCATTGATCCACTTAGACTTGAGCTTTGTACAACTAGATAGGAATGGATTAATTTGCATTCTTCTGCATGCTAATCACCAGTTGAACCAGCACCATTTGTTGAAAAGGCTGTCTCTTTTCCACTGGATTGTTTTAACTCCTTTGTCAAAGATCAAGTGACCATAGGTGTGTGGATTCATTTCTGGGTCTTCAATTGTATTCCATTGATCTACCTGCCCGTCACTGTACCAATACCTGCAGTTTTTATCACTATTGCTCTGTAGTACAGCTTAAGATCAGGGATGCTGATTCCCCCAGAAGTTCTTTTATTGTTGAGAACAGTTTTTCCTATCCTGAGTTTTTTGTTATTCCAAATGAATTCGAAAATTGCTCTTTCTAACTCTATAAAGAATTGAGTTGGAATTTTGGTAGGGATTGCATTGAATCTATAGATTGCTTTCTGCAAGATGGCCATTTTAACTATATTAATCCTGCCAATTCATGAGCATGGTAGAGCTTTCCATCTTCTGAGGTCTTCTTCAATTTCTTTCTTCAGAGACTTGAAGTTCTTGCCATACAGATCTTTCACTTCCTTAGTTAGAGTCACACAAAGATACTTTTATTGTTTGTGACTATTGTGCATGGTGTCATTTCCCTAATTTCTTTCTCTGCCTGTTTACCCTTTGAATATAGGAATATATATATATGCGGTGCATGCATGTGTGCATTCACATCTAAGTGTATGTATGTGTTCACATGTATGTGGATGAACATGTATGTGCAAGTGGACACGTACATGTGTGTACATACATGGAGGTCCAAAGTTTCCCTCAAGTGTCTTCCTTAATTCCCTTCACTTTCTTTCTTGTAGCAGAGTCTCTCAGTAAACCTAGAGCCAGCTAATTCCAGTTCATCTAGCTAACCAGTTTGCCCTAGGGACCCCTGTCTCAGCTTCCAAGGGCAGAGGTTATAGGGGTGCCATATCTGCTCAGACATTTACTTAGGTTCTGGAGATGAAAACCCTTGCCCTTGTGCTTATGCACCGAACACATTATTCACTGAGACATCCCCACAGCTCTGCTGCAGCATCTGACATATTCTGTGTGAAATTGCCTAGCAGGGCACCAGCCCATAGAGCCATTTAATGGATGGACATCATATCCCAAACCCAAGAGGTCTTAATCCCCGTTTCACAATCCCATGCAAACTTTTATACATACATAGGCAAGAGCACATTCTTCCATCAGGTCCCAAGCAGCTAACGAGAGAGCCTGAGTATAATCTGTCATTGTGATGCACTGCATGGAGGGGAATGTTCCAAAAGCTGATGGGCTGGTTCTCAAGACGGAAATTATCTCCCTTGACGCTGTTCCAGATAGCACTCCCTCAGGCTACTGCCTCTCAGTTCCACAGTCACTCTCATTTCGCCGCCAGGGCCTGTGCCTCTACCAAATATAGAACAGAAATCACAACTGATCCGGGAAATGGACCTGCAAACCATAGACCTTAAAATTGATGTGGCCATGCCCTTGGACTTCAGTAAAACCAGCTTTCTCGCCAGTGGGAAATAGGATGCTGGCAACCCTATCTTAATCAAGCTCTCACCTGAAGTTGATCGTCATGGAAACCCCACTGAAGCAAAGGCTTTGACATCCCAGGTGGCTGCTCCATTTCAATGTTATGTCAACAATGATGACCTGAGGTCTGTGGCGTGGAATGGACTGTTACACATTCTTCAAGTTCCTGGTTCCTCAAAACAAAATAACCTCAAGCTCAGGGACTCTCAGCTTGGCTCAAAGCCATAAAGCTTTCAACACGGCTCCTTAAGAATGCATTGTTCCCTGTAGCCAGGTGGCCCATAACACTGACAATAAAACTCAAGCGTTAATTGTAGCAGGAACTGACAGCCTGGCCAACCTTCCCTCATGGAGTCAGAAACTTGGAAGAAGATCTTCCCTGGAGCCTAGATATTTACCCACAACAGGTACCATGCTGTCCTCCCTAATGCCGGAAGTAGCTGCATCCTCTGGTATCTGAAGAAACTGCCTTTCCTTTGCTTCAGAACCCATGAAAGTGTCATTATGGCTTTGGCAGACAACCACCCACTTAAGATGGAGGTGGATCTACTACATCAGCTCCAGTTACCACTGTCTCCACACGTAGGGCTAAGTCTAGCATGCTCCCTAGGTCAAGCACATGCTATGACTAAGGAGAGAAACTTGCAGACATGCGAAACCCAGAAAAAAATCACTAATACACTTATAGGAATTGTAGAGATGTGTTGGGTCTCACGCATACACTAAGCATGTAAGAGAAGCAAATACTAACCACTGGCAAGGGCGTACGTACCCAGCACAAAGACATGATGGGATACTAAAGAAAAAATAAAAGACCACCCAAGATTAGTTCAAAATTAAGTGAATATAAGATCACAACTGTGGGCAAGTGGCAAATATGTTGAAAACATAAGGTTAAAACAATAAGGTCAAAGCAGGAGCGTAAAACCATTCATAAAATAAGGATCTTTTAATGACATGAAGTGATGAAAAGCCTCACAGTAAAATACTGTGAAAACAAGAGGCAGCTTAAAATAATTAAATAAAACCAGTATAACAACAAAAAGAATGTTCACGCATGAAGTGTGATTCAACAAGAAAAGCAAAGAAGTAGACGCTGAGTGTCTGAGCCAGTCAGGGTCTTCTTACTGTTTAGAATGAGGCTGAACTGTCTCTGTGCTTCTCTCTCTCTCTCTCTCTCTCTCTCTCTCTCTCTCTCTCTCTCTCTCTCTCTCTCATCTACCATCATCTATCTATCATCTATCTATCTACCTACCTACATACCTACCTATCTCTCTATCTGTGGAGGGTGGGAGTACACACACACACACACACGTGCACAAGCATGTGTGAAAGAGAGGTCAGCCTCAGTGTCACCCCCTAGGACACCAACTGAGTCAACTTCCAACTCAAATATCATCATACTTTTTCTGCAAAGATATTAAAATATCTAAACAATCCTGAATAAAAATACAAATAGATGTATCTCTTCCAATTTAACCCAGGAAGACAAAAAAAGGAAGCATATAAAAAAAATAAGGCAAGCCAAAACTCTTGATTCCCTTCTTTGAGTCACACCTGACCAGTCTGAACCTGTGTCCTGCTGACTGGAAGCTGAGGTCCCAGAACAGCCTTTCCTTTGTTGTTTTAATGGGTTCTGTGTCACTGCTTTAAGCTGATGGTGTTTCTTTGCTAATGTTGTGTGCTTTCTAGGTCTCAATTTATAGAATACACTTGAAGAAACTAAGTTAAATATAACTAAAATTCATGGGGGGGCACACCCCAAGACTTGGGGAGAAGGACCCCCCATCCAACTCCAGCTAAGAATTGGGTGTCTGCGAGAGTGAACTCTGATCACACCTAGTGCTCCTTTTGTGACCGTGAAGAAGGTCTTAGAGTCATCGCAACAAAAGGTCTTTAAAATGTTACCATTGAATGGTCTTCCCCTGAGGTCATTCCTTCTTCCAGTCTTTACCCAGAAGAGTGCACATGAGGAAGGTTCTGTATGAAAATTCAGCAAGTCCTGCCTCTTTTGTACTTCCTTCTTTCTTAAAATAATAATAATAATAATAATAATAATAACAATAACAAAATGTCAAAACAAAAACAAATGTCAGCTTTTAAGCTTTTACTATGAGTATAAATGGTGCCAAGGAAATAAATCAAAAGTGAGACAATTTATATAAAATAAATTAAAATGTCTTTGTGCTAGGTGATAGGGCTTAATACCCAAAGAGCAAGGTAAGTTATTAGAAATTTAAATATATAGAGAGGAATTTCTGTACAGAAGATGTATGTGAAACCCTGACAGAAAATCAGAATGTTAATCATGGAATGGCCAACAAAGCAGAGAACTCAATGTTTTCACTGATCAAAATTGATCAAAATTGGATCCAATATGCCTCCTTCCATCATTCGTATTCAGTACAGAGTTCTAGATAATAAGGCAAGAAAAAAATAGAGTTGGTGAGAAGGTAAAGGCACTTGCTGCCAAGCCTGATAATATGAATTCAATCACTGGGACCCACAACTCCTGCTCTGACCTCGATACACACAGTGGCATGGTATGTACACACACACTCGCATGTACACACACACACACACACACACACACATATGCAGGCATGGCATGTACGTTCACACACACAGGCATGACATGCACATATGCAGATATGTCATGTACATACACACACACATATATATATGCACACTCATACATATACACATATTCACCCACACACACAATGAAATATAAAAAGAATTTTTTAAAGACAAAAAATAAAAGCTGCACCACTAGCATCATTTGCCATATTAAAGTACCCTTTAAAACCAACTCTCATTAAATATATATAATATCTAAATAATAAAAACAATAAAATTCTGAGAAAAGAGACCAAGGTTCTATACAAATGGAAAACCCTTTTATATGTGGATAAAGACGGTATCATAACAACACCTCTATTTTACACAAAGATCTCTAGAAGTAAATCACCAGAAAGTGATTTGCAAACCTCAAGAAATTAATCTGAAAGTTTATATGAAATAGTAAAAGATGTAATTATCCAAGACAATATTGCAAAGGAGAAGTGAGTCAGAACACAGAGCCTACTGTACTGTGACACACAGAGGCTGGGTAAGACAGAGGGCCATGGCAGCTTAGCCCTGCCTACAGCCTCCCGGACATGCTCTCAGTGACTTGCTCTCAGTCAGGATCAGTACAGTAGAGGGCATTACTTACTTTCCCTGTGACAAAGGCAACTTGTAGCAACTACAAACAGATGTAGAAAAATAATTACCAATAAGCGGACCTATACACTTTTGATAGTTTGAAACATTCTGAGAGTTTTCTAATAAGACAGAAATTGTGCTACTGAGCACTTATCTAGATGTGGTTTAACAGTACCCATACAGGAAATCCTATGCATATTTATTGGCAATTTCCAAAGCTTGAAGAAACTAAAATGTTATTCAATAGTAAACCAACTTTTAGAATGGAATGTGATAAAATGCTTCAAAATATGAGCTCTAAGATGAAAACACGCATGCGTTGACATACATGCCTGTGAAATATGGCAATCTGAAGAGATACATCTTATATGATTTCCAATACTAGCATTCTAGAAACGGCGAGGCTATGGGCTATTTAACAAGAGCAGTGACTGCTGAGTATTCATAGGGAGGGAGGAAGAATGGGTAGGCAGAACTCAAGGCATCTCGAGAGCAGTGGCCTATTCTATATGACAGTTATGTGGATACTTGCCATCGGGCATTCACGAAACCCCAGAGGACATACGACTCAGAATGCTAACCCTGGCAACTGGCTAAAATTAGGTTAGGTGGACTGGAGAGATGGCCAGGAATTAGGAGGCCTTGCTTCCTTTCCTGAGGACCTAAGTTCAATTCCTAGTACCCACATGGTGGCTCACCATCACCCATAACTCCAGTCCCGGGATATCCATCCTCTTCTGGCCTCTGCGGGCACCAGGCTTGCACATGGGGCACAGGCACCCATGCAGGCAAAACTCCTATACACATAAAAATATATAAATAACAATTCAAAAATTTAAAACTGAACCACACTGTAGGGAAGTCAAGGGTAGGGGAAGGAAGAGATAAAAAGAGCTTTTATCTTGAGCCTGCTGCTTGTCGGCCTAGCTAGGAAATTGCTACTTAGAGATTCAATGAGATGAGAGACCCTGTCTCAAGGTCTTTGTGGAAAGCAGTAGAGAAAAACATACAGTGTGTTCCTTTGGCTTCCACATGTGTATACCCAGGCTAACACATTCACTAATGCACTTTTATACACGCACATGAACATGCACACACGCACATGCACAACACACACATACACATACACACACACATACACACACACATACACACACATACACACATACACACACACATGCACACACATACACACACATACACACATAAACACACACACAGAGAGACTATCATTTCTATAGCTCACAGCTGCTTTCCATAAGTGAGGTGACCCAGCCACCTCCCATCAAAGTGTAGAAGCCGAATGGAGGCTATGCTCCACCTCGGCCTGCAAATCTGACTTTAAGATCACTGCTGTGGTCTGCCCTAACTGGAAACACACACAGGGAAATGCTGGAAAATGCAATTTAGTTAGCCAAACTGACACATTAAAAAGCCACCACAATTAGGAAAGGGTTGCTTATGACTCCTCCTCCCCCAAGGGACACAAATCACAGAAGGAAAGGCAGACCAACTATAAAATGATAGACTGCTTGACTTCAGAGTTCCATAAGCACAGGTAATGATGAGCCTAGTACTGACCAAGATGCCTGAAAACTTCGTCATCCCAGGAGAGCCCCATCCAGAGTACTTTCTAAGTCCTGCAAATACATAAAGAAAAATCAAATGAGCCAACAGACAAAAAGATAATGCAGGAAAGAATAAATGAAAAGACAACCTCACAGACAAATCAGAACACAAAATTAAGACAATGCAAGCTAAATCGGTAAAAGGCTGCAAATTTGGGGAAACCGTTCATGAGGATTCTAAGATGATTCTCTATATTATGATGTGTGATATAGTCTATCGGCATAACCACTCTAAAGAGCTCGTCTCACCATACATATACTGTGTATGGCACACACACTAGAGTACAAAATGTCACTTCTAGGCTTTTAAAATAGGATTGCATATATCTGCAAGGACATATGAAACAGAATATTTATTGGACTACTTTTGAAGATAACCTCACAATTCCTTGCTAGGGACAGAAGATAAAATGTTTCTAGTACATTAAATATTATATAAAGAGAGCAAGATGCTAACTTTAGCTGCTGTATTAGTACAAATAAATTTCAAAACTAATATTTACAAATGATAAGTAATATTGGTGAATAAATTTACCAAAACAGTATTGTTTTAGTCAGGGTCATTATCACTGTCATGAAACACCATGACCAAAGCAACTTGGAAGAAAAGAATTTATTCAACTTTTGCTTCCACATCGCTGTTCTTCATTGGAGAAAGTCAGGACAGAAACTCAAACAAGGCAGGAACCTGGAGGCAGGAGCTGATGCAGAGGCCATGGAGGGGTGCTGCTTACTGATTCATGCTCACAACAACCAAACCAGGGATGGCACTACCCACAATAAGCTGGGCACTCCCCCATCAATCACTAAATAAGAAAATGCCCTACAGGCTTGCCTACAGCCTGCACCTGGATCTTCTGGAAACATTGACTCAATTGAGGTTCCCTCCTCTCAAATGTCTTTAGCTTGTGTCAAGTTGATACAAAACTAGCCAACACAGATACATAAAATAGGATAATACAATGTTCCAAGTTCTATATGTGCATTTGTAAATGGGTATATGTTCTGGATACGTGCATACAGAGCAATATGCATACAAATAGAAATAATATATCTTTACTTCAGAATACTTCTGTACCTCTTTCTGGCTGAGAATCAAGTTCAATAAAAGGTTAAAGCTTCGTTGGGAATAACCACTCATTACTTCCTTTATAAAAGAGATCTGGGAGGAAGTGAGAGAGATAAGAGGAAGCTCTTGCTGGCAACCTTGATCCATGATCCCTGGTCCCTGGTCCCTGATCCCTGGTCCCTGATTCCTGGTCCCTGGTCCCTGGTCCCTGGTCCCTGGTCCCTGGTCCCTGGTCCCTGATTCCACCTGTAATCCCAGCACACCAGTGGGTGATTGGTAGAGGTGGGAAACCAGCGAGCAGCTGGAATGCACAGCTCAGTGACAAACTGAGAGACTGCCTCAAAAGCAAGATGGAAGGAAAGAATCAACTCTAACCCCCTAAAAGTTGTCCTTTGTATGTTGTGTCCTATGCACTCATTCTCTTTCTATCTCTGACAGTCTGTCTGTCTTTATCTCTGTCTGAGTCTGCCTTTATCAGTCTGTCTCTCTTCTCTCTCTCTCTCTCTCTCTCTCTCTCTCTCTCTCTCTCTCTCTCTCTCTCTCCCCTACACACACACACAAAGCAATAAATGAAAAAAAATAAAGATTGAGATTTGTCACAATTTTAAAAACTGGCTTCTTGGATATGTGGGTATCTTTTTTGTCAGTTTTCCAAGTTATGCTTATAATGTTTCAAATTTTAGGAAGCTGTAAAGAATGTTCTTACAGAGGACCTGGGTTCAATTCCCAACATCTACATGGTGCCTTACAACTCTCCATAACTCCAGGAACAGAACAGTAGTGACAACAGCAGACTTCCCACTGAACTACATGCTTTTTTCCATTAACCTATTTATTTATTCAGTCTACATCCTGATTGAAGCCCCCTCCCTTCCCAAGCAGTCCCTCCCTCACTCCCCCTCCCCTTCTCCTCTGAGAAGGGGGAAGGCCCCTTGGGTACCAACCCACTCTGGCACCTCAAGTCACTGCAGGACTATGCACTTCTTCTCTCACTGAGGCCAGACAAGACAGCCCAGTTAGGGGAACGGGATCTACAGGCAGGCAACAGATTCAGGGTCAGGCCCATGCTCCAGTTGTTGGGGGGCCAACATGAAGACCACGTTGCACTTCTGCTATATATGTGTGGAGGGCCAAGGTCTAACCTATGTAGGCTCTTTGGTTGGTGGTTCAGTCTCTGGGAGCCCCCAAGGGTCCAGGTTAGTTGACTGTTGGTCTTCCTGTGGAATTTCTATCCCCTCTGGGTCCCTCAATCCTTCCCTGACTTTTCTGTAAGACTCTCTGATCTCTATCCACTGTGTGGCTATGGGTCTCTGCATCTGTTTCAGCCATCTGCTATGTGGAGCCTCTCAGAGGACAGTTATGCTAACCTCCAGTCTGCAAGCATAATGGAGTGCCATTAATAGTGTCAGAGATTGGTTCTTGCTTGGGATGGGTTTCAAGTTGGACTGGTCATTGGTTGGCCATTCCCTCGATCTCTGTTCCATCTTTGTCCATGCACTTTTTATAGACAGGACAAATTTCCAGTAGAAGTTTTTGTGAGTGGGTTGTTTTCCTTATCCCTTGACCAAGAGTTCTGCCTGGCTCCAGGAGATGGCCACTTCAGGTTTCATATCCCTGACTGCGTAGAGTCTTAGCTGTTAAAAACAAGGACAACATGAATCTGCAGGCAAATGAATGGAACTAGAAAATATCATATTGAGCAAAGTAACCCAGACCCAAAAGGCCATGCATGGTATGTACTCACTTATAAGTGGATATTGGCCATAATGTACAGGAGATCCACACTACAATCTGCAGACCCAAAGACGCTAAGTAAAACAAGGAAGGCCCAAGGGAGGATGCTTGAATCTCACTCAGATACTCACTCAGAAAATAGTCATCCAAGGAAGATGGAGGAAGGGAGGGAATGGGTGGGAGAGGGGAGGGGGAGGGGGAGGGTGTAGGGTGGGGAGATCCAGGGAGAGCGAGTGGAAATGGGTGTGGTGGGAGGGGCACATTCAGAGAACTGGGAGGAAGAAGGTCCCAGGGAGTCTATGAGGGTAAATCACAGAAAGAGAGACTCGGACTCTGGGAGATCTAGTATGAAGCACAGATGCCCAAACTATCTCCACACAGCAGCAAGCAATATGAGTATTAGCAGCGTTCATCAGGAAAAAGGAGGAATGCATTCTCTAAGGATTTATTTTTATTATTTTTAAGTGAGTGTGTGTGGGGGGGGGAGAAAGAGAGGGAGAGAGAGAGAGGGAGAGAGAGAGAGGGAGAGAGAGAGAGAGAGAGAGAGAGAGAGAGAGAGAGAGAGAGTGTGTGTGTTTGTAAGTGGAGGTAGCTGTGAGGCCAGAGGTGACATGTGTCTCAGGAACTGGAGTTGTGGACAGTTGTGAACCACCTTACATGGGTGCTACCATGGAAGTGGTGTGCTTCAATGGGTGAGACCGAGGATAGACCTGGGACTGTCTAGGTCTTATTATTGTGTTCTAGAAGCACCAGCTCTTTCCATTTTCACTTCCCCAAAGAATATAATTCCATATGTGGACCAGGGGGCTGAGAATATAGCCCAGTTGTCACTGTTCACCTAGCATGTAAGTCTCTGGAGTGGACAGCACTACAGGAATCCAGGCTTGGGATTCACTACTTTAAGGAAGGTCAGAGGTTCAAGGCCATCCTTGAGCACATAGTGAGTTTAAGATCAGCCTGGGCCTGTCTCAGAAGAAAGGCGTACACGTTTTCCACACTGCCGTTTCCTTTCCAGTGGGTCTGGGGCATTTCCGGTTGAGTGAGTTTGTGAATAGACAATCCTTTGTAATGATCAAGGAGCAAAAACCAATCACAAGACCACTGCTCAGCTTCCCACGGTCATAGCAGGCATAGCAGGCATTGCTGTTCTGAGTGACACTCAAGCAACTGAACACTCCAAGCAGCCATTGTCCCCTGCCCAAATATGGCATCCCAGATGTACTCACCTGCTCTACACGTGCGATACTATGCTCTATGGCATTTAATTAATGTGGGGGGTGGGGTGAAAGAAAAATGCAGAGGAAATCCCTGCTTTCAATAGAAAACTAAGTGTTATGGGGAAACCTCTTCAGGATGCTGGGTTTCAACATTTCATTGTCTTTGAGATATGTTAAGGTTATTTATTTAAAAAAAAAAGAAAAGTACAACTGAAGGGCTGGGGAGATGGCTCAGTGGGTCAAAGCACTCACTGAGCAAGCATGGGGACCTGAGTTCAAATCCCTAGCAGCCACGTAAAAATCCAGGCAGGGTGTGCACCTGTAATCCCAATGCTGAGGCAGGAGGATGTCAGGAAGTGACTTTAGGTATAGTGAGAGACAATCTCTCAGGTTAGAATACCTCAGAGTGTTAGCATTCCTTCTATGCTCCGCCCCACAGTTACCTGGCAACAGCCAAGTGTGCCTGACTCACTATACAAGGGGCTGCTTGCTCCCTCCTCACTCTCTTATTCTCTTATCCTCTTACTCCCTGCCCCCTACCCCTCCTCTCTCTCTCTCTCTTTCTCTCTCTCTCTCTTTCTCTCTCTCTCTCTCTCTCTCTCTCTCTCTCTCTCTCTCTCTCTCTCTCTCTCTCTCTCTCTCTGCTTTTCTCTGTCTCTAGTCCCTCTAGTCCCTCATCAACTCCCCTCCCCATGCCCTAAATAAACTCTATTCCATGCTATATGGTTGGTGCCTCCAGGGAAAGGGACGCCTCAGCATGGGCACACAGAGACTTCCCCTTTCACCTCACTATACCATGCCTCTACCAAACAAATCCTGGCTTGCTCTTTCTTTTTAATAAAACACAACACAGAGAGCCATAGGTGAGGATTGTCCTCTATCTTCCTCTGGCCACACGCCCTCACACTCATGCAGGCACGTGCACATGCACACTTAAACACAAACACAGTGCAATTGATTTTTTTTTCTGTGCCTTCCAACACATTTCAGGGCCTTTCTCTTCCTCTTGAGCAAAAAAAAAAAAAAAAAAAAAAAAGTGCATTTATCCTGATTTCCACTCCCCTGGCTCAACATTTTTATGCTTGTTTTACGGTCTCTTTTAGCTAGGTGTAACTTCTACCTAGTTCCCTCATTGCATGAATTAATAATCTTTAATATGACCATTTTATGATCTGGAACATGATTAATAAAATTCAAAACCTTTACTTTTTTCATGTACATAGGAGAACTCGTGCAGGACATGGAAATGCTACTCGAATGCTCATGAGAGACATAACCTGAACATGTCTCCTCCAAAGCATTTGTTTCCTCTTAAGATTTCTTCGAAGTTGGCTGCTTTCGTGCGAGCTCCTTCCAGACCCCCAGTTCTTGTGAGGCAGACATTGCCCAGCCTGACAGTGTCCCTTCACTTTCATGCCAAGGTAGAGTAGTGGCACAGACAGCCCGGTGTCGACAGCCGGCATTGAGGAATAATTTTAATAAACACCAACAGTGCTGGTAACCAAGACACACCAAATGTATCCCAAGGAATTTTTACAAGGAAATCCATGGTGCTAACCCCTAGTTTTCACAAAGTAGGAGTGTAACCAGCACTTTTTGAGACCACAACTCCTCCTATTCCCAACTTGCTTACTGTGGTTCCTAATAGAGCAAGGAGCTTTGAGATCACAGGGAAAAGGGAGAGGAAGAAAGGACAAATTTGTAAATCAGCAGCCAGAAGGACGGCTCCTGGTGCACTCTTGGAGAGGCCGGGCCAATTAAGGTGATTGTTGAGGTCATAATCACTGCACTTGCTGTGGACTCCACATGAATATTTGAATATCAATGTGTGTAATGTATGCAAAATGAATTTCAGAAACCAGGCAGCATTGTTTATACAGCACTGGAAATGCTACAGCCGTGTGTGTGTGTGTGTGTGTGTGTGTATGTGTGTGTGTGTGTGTGTCTATTTGTGTCTCTGTGTATGTGTGTCTATTTGTGTCTCTGTGTGTGTGTGTCTATCAATTTGGGTTTTGCTGCTATGTGCATGTGCACATGCACATGTGTGTGTGCTTGTGTGTGTGTGTCTCTGTGTGTGTATGGGCATGCACACCACAGCACACATGTGGCGGTTAGAGGACAACCTCAGATGTCCATCTTTGCCCTTCCCGCTTGTCTGAGGCAGCACCTCTTGTTTATCTCCTGCATAAGCCAGGCTACCTTGCCCAGGATCCCCTGTCTTCTTTGCGTTATCCTCTCCCCCATCAGAGCATCCGAACCCGGGGGTTCGGATGCTTGCTCAGCTGCATCCATCTGACTTTTTTCTGGATCCAAGCTCAGGTTGTCAGCCTTGCACCGCAACTGCTTGACTCACTGAGTCAACTCCCCAGTCATCTGTGTGTGTGTGTGTGTGTGTGTGTGTGTGTGTGTGTGTGTGCCTTCCAGCCTGCCCCACTGGTCTGTGTATCCAGCTATGTGTTTGTTTTGAGACGGGGTCTTTTATTAGCCTGGAGCTCACTGGTTACTAGGCTTGGTGGGCAACAAGCCCCTGCCTCTCCACAGTTGCTGTTCCAGGCATGCAGGGCCACCCAGCACTTCACTCATGGATTCTGGGGATTGAACTCAGGCCCCTGTGTTTTTAAGCCATGCTTGTCTGGCCGTCTCCCCAGCTCTTGTTGTCTTTTTGATTAGTAATGGTTTATTCACAGTTGAAGGTTTTTTATTAACACATAGTAACTTTCCTTATGTGGGGAGTTAACTGTGAGGTTTTGCTACATGCTTGCCGTAGGCAATGAGACCATATCAAACACCACCTCCCTGTGAACACCTCCCGTGCTTATAGTTAGGACAGTGGGAGTACATGCTGGAGGTTTCTTTCACAGTCGGCAAGATGATCCCAGGAGTGGCATGTACTTTCATTAATACTGGTTTGTTTTGGTTTGTTTTGGTTTGTTTTGGTTTGGCTTGTTTTGTTTTGTTTTGTTTTTGAAAGAGAGAGAGAGAGAGGGGGGGAGAGAGAGAGAGAGAGAGAGAGAGGGAGAGAGAGAGAGAGAGAGGAAGGAAGGAAGAAAGAAAGAAAGACAGACAGACAGACAGACAGACAGACAGACAGACAGACAGACAGAAAGAAAGAAAGAAAGAAAGAAAGAAAGAAAGACAGAAAGAAAGTTAAGTAAGAAATTAAGATTCGGTGGCTTAAGATCACAAGGACAACATCAGCCATGTGTTTACATGGTGCTGTGGTTTCTTCTTTACGCCTTTGTTGGAGAACACTTCACCTTTTCCTTACAGAGGGATTTGTATTTGGAGGATCTTAGCCATGCCAGTCTGGCTTCTCTCCATAAATTCATGCAGGCTGCTGTGCAACACAGACACACACACACACACACACACACACACACACACACACACACACACACCTCAAATATGCCCGATCATTTCCCCTTCACCCTGACTATCGCCCAAGCTTAGCACATCCTCTGTCACCTAAGCTACCAAGGTCAGGTCCCAGCTCTCCTCCTCCTCTTCTATGCTTGCCTTCCTCACTGTGGTTTCTTCTCCCTTAACATCAATTAGATCAGAAAACGCCGTTGCTACATCTTCCCAGTGACTTCCTATGAAACCCAAATAGAGATCCAGTCTCCTGATCCAGCGTTATACCCTACTTTGCCCTGTGGCACCCAATTAAAGCACACTGCCCCCACCCTGGGCTTCTTTATACTCCACAGGACATGTGCTCTCTAGCCCTGGACTCTTACAGTGTCCTGCCAGTTCAAAGTTTAGCCATAATCTCGGGGAAGCTTGGAGCCTCTTGATTTCCTTACAATGCTCACGACTAAGGAATCACACCTGTGTGGCTAATATTCTCTTTGTCTTTTAGATGCCTTTCACATCTGCACTATAACACAGATGCTGAAGGAAACTTTAGTGGACACAGGCTGGGCCTGAGAATGCGTGTGTGCACGAAGGTAATGACTGTGCCAGGTCCCACCTCATACTTCACAATG
The DNA here is from genome assembly GCF_000001635.26 of Mus musculus. Taxonomy (NCBI): domain Eukaryota; kingdom Metazoa; phylum Chordata; class Mammalia; order Rodentia; family Muridae; genus Mus; species Mus musculus. Next base: position 154,389,650 of record NC_000069.6, on the reverse strand, counting down.
GCTGTTACTGACTGGCGATGGTCCTCAAGGCTTCTTTCTTATTCACACTGGACAATGGCTTGTGGCTTTGAGGGTCTGAGGATACAGAAATTTTCCATCATTGATTCACCGAAGCTCACCCAGGACTCAGCACAGTAACAGAGCCCAAATGAGAAACCTTGCTCTAGGGCACGGACTAAACACAACATTTCTGCTTATGGAGTGCTACAGAAAGCAGCCAGGCTATGGAGTAGCTCTCTCCTTTTTCAGCATCTTGGGTCAAATCAGGCTGCATTTTTTTTTCAATCCTAGACTCTGAATAGTGAGTCACCTGCTTCTAGGCCAGGCTCCACCACCTGGAGTCATCTCCTAACGTGTCCTCATCTCTCTCTGCTACTCTCAATTCTTTTCTTCCCATTTCAAGTCACCAACCATTCATTGGAAATGATTCCTTGGATCTTGGAGAGTAGAGTCCTAAGCAGTTTAGAGATTTTCCTGAGTTAAGGAAAGCAGGTTAGTTATGTAGCATAAATATATACCATACCTGGAAACATGCCCAGAGAGACCGAAGTCAGCATACCACAGAGACACCTGCATGTACACATTTGCTGCAACGTTTTCTCAATAAACAGGACAGACAACCAGCCTGGGTCTCTGACAACAGATGGATGAGTAAAGAAAATGTCTCTGAGTGTGTGTGTGTGTGTGTGTGTGTGTGTGTGTGTGTGTGTGTGTATGGTGGAGTTATATCCAGCCATAAAGGAGAACCAACTGATGTGTGCAGAAAAATCGCTGTGACCGGAGGTCACTGGGTTAAACAAAAGAAGCCAGATTCAGAAACACAAATGCAGTGCGGTTTCTTTCATATGCAAATCACGGATTTTGTTATTTATAGAAATACATAAGATAGCTCTCTGTCTCTGTGTGTGTGTCTCTGTGTCTATCTCTGTCTGTCTCTGTCTCTCTCTCTCTCTCACACACACACACACACACACACACATGCACACACGTGATTTGAAAGTAGAAAACTAGAAGTGAAATTGTCTGGAAAAGCAAAAGGGACAGGAGTGGGAGAGAGAAGCAGGGAGCTTGTGTGGACACAGACAGAGGGCACACGGGCACAGGATTGAGTGGACACAACAGCGCACGAAGGCATGGGAGGCACTGTCTTTACAAGTCAGCACTGTGTGCGAGGGCTACGTGGCAGCTTTAGAGAAGCAGTGTTAAGTCAGATGGGGTGGTACACACACACATGGAAGCACTTGGGGATGTGGATGCAGGAGGATCTGAAGTTCTAGGTCATCCTTGGCTACACAGCCATGTCAGACTAGCCTGGGCTACCAAAGACCCAGTCTCAAAATATGTAAACAAACAACAAAGGCGTTCCAAATGTATATGGGAAAAGAAACTAAATGGCAGGACTGAGGGTGTGATCAGCCTGTGGCCCTGTGGTAACAATGAATGTTGGTTCTGATCCTTTTCACTCAGTGTCCTCTCTTCACAGTAGAAAAGGACTTGGTGCAAAGGCTTTGACATGTGGTTAGTCAGTGGTCCAAAGGACTCATATCATTGACACCATTGCTACCCAGAGCCCTTAAATAGACTCCATAACTCCCATTTTATGTGTGAGGCAAACCCCACCCAAGGAGCTTTCTGTTCCCAGAATTCCCAGTAAGACAGCCCTTGTCTTGGGGAAAAGAACTACCACTGTGGAAAAACATGTCTGTTTCCCAAAACTGTTCATTTCTAGTTTATATAAGAACCAGGGCTGAAATATGAATATGAACAAAGTAAGGGAAATTTCAATGTTCAGTGATACAGCCTAGAAAAACAAGAGGATGTGTTTACATAAATTATAAGCACTCCGTGGCCGGGGTATTATTCTTCCTCTGGTGCTGTCAACTGCTTATGTAGTACTGTGTACACTTGTGGCAACTCAGAGTGAATAATAATAATTAATACAGCATGCTTGTTCTAAACCCTGCAGACATCTTATCAGGACTTACAGGCTGTTTTTTGTTCTGCTTACTTTTTTTTTAAGTCAATTCAAATTGGACCATCTGTATTTCCCAATCCTTGCCTGTTAGGCAGCTTTCTTTCTAACAAATCTACTGGTGATTATTTTGGACAAATACCTGTGATATCATGACTAACAGGGCATGGACTTCAAAGTGTTCTACTTGGAAGGTACTGAGATGACTGGAGCTCTGGCCCAGGTGTTAACCCCAGAGGCCGTGGTTTCAGTCATTGCTGGTTTCAGATGGTTCAGGAGAGAAGAGGGAGAGGGACTAGAGAAATTAACATGGAAGTCACACCAGCATGGCTTAAGACACCAGGGAGACATCAAACCCTGCAGCTCTCTCTTTTCACTGGAAAGGCTTTTATTTGCTGAAGAAATCAAGTGTAGGCAGCGGTCCCTCCTGCAGCAGCCTTCAAACCGGCTTCCTAGCAAAGCTGTCTCCCCTCTCTGATGTATCTTATACTTCTTCCAGAACCATCTTTCACAAGCCTGATTCTAGCAATAATTTTTCTCTAATTAGAAACAACAGCCAGCCACTTGTTGCCCTGGGATGCTCTGGGCTCCCTGCGATGCCTGCTCTGCCTCACTTTCTTGCCAACTTTCTTTCTACTATCTGACACACATTCCAGGTACCAACCATGTTTACCCTCCCTGCTCTTCCTAAACACTGGAGCTCCCTGGAACACTCTGACGCCCTGTGTCTCCATGCTTGTGTCTAAGTGACTTGCTCCACGACCCTTCCTTCTTACTATGTAAACGTAGACAGCTTACACACTTCACCCAAAGTCCCAAGTTAGGTGCCTTCTCTTTGCGGTTTCTTATCTGTTAACAGGATTGATGAACTGAGATAGTCTCCAGCCCCAGGCAAGCATGCTGTCTGACACTCATTCATGTGGTCCTAGGATCATGTCTCTAAAATGCTGAGATATGATTTGAAAATCAAGCTCTGGTAAGATGGCTCAGGGAGCAAAGGAGCTTGCCACAAAGCCTGACAAACTGAGTTCAATCCCTGGGGCTCACACGATGTAAAGAACAAAATGATTCCCCACAGTTGTCCTCTGACCTCTGATCTCTGACACATGCATCCTAGCATATCCCTATCAGCACACACACACACACACACACACACACACACACACACACAAATAAATGTGAAAAAAAAAGTTAGCTTGGAATTTCACTTCTCATAGCCAGTGAGACAAGGAAAGAGACCAGCAACACAAGCCACGACACTGTCCTTAACATCTGCTAAGACAAAATTAAAAACCAAGTGTCTGATAGAAGCAATTAGCCTCTAAAGCAGGTGCTGGCCCCATCTCTTAACCCATTCTGTATGAGGGTCACACTCTGGGTCTCATTTAGTTAGTGAAACCCACAAGGGCACCCCCACCCCAGCCCCAAAGTAACGTTAACAATACCAAGAGCTCCATGCAGCCACCCCTAAGAGCACTTAGCTCCCATTGAAAGTCACGGGGAATTATGCATACATGAGAATTGGGGGAAGACAGGAGAGACAGCCTCTGCATCTTGGAAAACAGCCAGGAAAAGACCACAAAGGTCCAGTACCCTGGAGCTCTGTCACCCTTTGCTGTCACCGCTTCGTCTTTGCGGGAACATATTGGGTCGGGAAAGCCCTTTGCTCCAAGCTGCCTGGCTCCCAACTCCCTGGCATCCGTGCCTGTCTGCGCCTCCCGGTTAATTGTGGCAGGCTTGCAGGAGGCCCTGCAGATGTCAGATGTCAGGCTGTATCCGATGAAGAGGTTCCTGCCTCAGGCTGTTTATATTTGACCTACCAGGATTTCCCCTGCATGATGAAATAATTAGGGGCCACCGTTTGGGGAATGATGCTGCCAGTCAGTTCGGGCAGCCTTACATTAAAAAATGAAAATGAAACATTCTGCCTTATCTATTCCAGAATCTTCTCTGGTTTATTCTAAATGCTGTTTCTTGTTTTCCAATTTTTCACAAGGATGCTAGTGTTCACTAGAGAGAACAGTGATGGCTGGGGGGGGGGGCTTTTGTGAATTCGTGGGCGACAATTTAAGTTGAGTAAACAGGGTGTGGACAGGTCTTTTTTGTGTGTTTAATGTTCTAAATAAAGTTTGCCTTTTGTCTCTAAAAACAATTAGGTTCTATAGACTCAACAAAACCTGGAAGTTTCCTTTTTTAAAAATTAGGAACATTTTCTCAATCAATTCTTCTGACTTAATGAATCCTAAATTTTGACTTTCTGACCCAGAAAATAGGTGAACATCTTGTTTGCGATATTTTAATATTTTAGATAGTTTTATAAATAAGAACTTTTTTACCAGTCTAGGTTCTTATCCATATGCACTTTCAGTGATTCAGGGGAATCAGTCCATGTGCCATGACATGACTCAAAAGTTTGAAGCAACTTTAATCATTAAAATGAAAAGATTAAGGAACTAGAGATATAATGTGGCTATCACATAGAATCAAACTGTGGGTTTGGTCCCCAGCATCACTTAAAGCTGGTTAAACAACACTTCTAGTCCCATCATTTAGGAGACTGATTTGATACACAGATCAGTTCAAGGCCACGGTCAAGTGTGTAGCAAGTCTGAGGCCAGCGTGGGAGATGTGAGCTCTCAGGCTGGCAAGGACCACTGATCCCACTCAACTGGGCAGCTTCTGATGAAATGTCCAATAGCATCCTGTGCTCCTGCCTTAGTTCTGAATCTCGTTCACCTAGGGAGCATCCACCTCCCCTAAGGAGACTCCACAGAGGCTGTCTGCTTCCTAGAATGGTACCCACCAACATGGTAAAGATTATACAATGAAGTCAAGAGTGGAAGAGTCAGGTTAAGGAAAGCACAAGTGGGTATCTTGGTGACACATATAATTAACATGGAGGAGGCTGACGTAAGAAATCCAATCATAAATAGGAAGAACAATCCACCTGTGTTTCATTGCCTTACAGTCACCACACCATACACTCTCTCTCTCTCTCTCTCTCTCTCTCTCTCTCTCTCTCTCTTTCTCTCTCTCTCTCTCTCTCACACACACACACACACACACACACATAAATACACACTCACACACACACTCACACACCTGAGAAAGGACATATGGATCTTGGAAAGCCAAGGAAATCATTACAGAGCATAAAGACTATACCTTGCCCAAGTCTTTTGCATGAAAGCAATGATATATGATATGGGATACACGAACAGCAAAGAGATTTTATCCCAAAGATCAACCATGAGCCATTAATACTAGCTACCATGCATGGGGCTGGTGAGATGGCTCAGTGATTAAGACCACATCCTTCTCTTGTAGAGGCCCTAAGTTCCATTCCCAACATCCACATTGTGTAGCTCACAGCATCCTGTAACTCCAGCTCCAAGGGATCCAGTGTCTTCTTTCTTAAAATATTTATTGTTTTAAAGTGCCTCTGTGTGTGTGTGTGTGTGTATACCTCTGTATGTGTGCCTGTATGTACATGCATGTGTGTGAATTTGTGTGTGTGTGTGTGTGTGTGTGTGTGTGTGTGTGTGTTATGCATGTACCCTCAGAGTGCAAGATTGTTGATATCAGATCTCCCTGGAGTTAGAACTACAAGCATCTGTGAGCTTCCCAACGTGAACAATGAGGACAAAACTTGGGTGCTCTAGAAGCAATTGAGCATGTCTCCAGCCTCAAGACTTTCCTTTTTCACGAGACCACACTACCTTCAAACTCATGGAAACTGTGCTGGGATTAAAGGCCTATGCCATCACACCTGGACCAACACCCTCTTTTAACCTCTGAAGGCACTTCACTAAATACAGAAGCCCGCACACAGACCCAGACATACATATAAATGTAGCTATAATCGTTGCGAGCAAACAGCTTGAGAAGAACAGTGAGGGAACATAGTGACTATATAGAGAATCCGCCTTGACCTTGGAAGGAGTGACTGTCTACGCCCATGGTCTCCATCTGAGCAGAGTGTGTTAATAGGTGTGACTCTACTGTTTTAACTTGTTTAGCTATGTGTATGGAGCTTACCTGTCAAATATGCTCTCTGGCCTCACGTCCCTCACATCTACCTCTAGGAAGGAGATAAATACAAAGTGTTAATGATGTGTGATTCCTGATGCTAAAGTCTAAAAGGATGAAAGACTTTGGAGTGACCTTACCACCTGGCTGGAGTAAGGGTGAACAGAGAGAGGTTAGGAAATGTTTCTTAGGGAACAACATCGGGAAGCAAGGCTTTAGGGAGGAACAGAAGTTAGTCAGGTCAAGGGCAGAAAGATGCGGAGAGAGAGGACAGGAAAGGAAAAGAGAGAAGGTGGGGAGGGGAGACAAGGAGAGGGGGGGGAGCCTGAGCAATATGAACAATGGTTTTCACGGGCACATCCTCAGGCCATGTGTCCTGCTGAGTTGAAGGGCATGTGGACAGCAACTGCAGACAAATCTAAAAAGGCTGAGAACAAACCCAAAGGCCCTCATCAGCCATACCACAAACTGGAGAGTTTTAAACAGCATGGTAGCTTCCATGCTGTCTTGAATCCACCGTCCTTCCCCTAGTCCTCCAATTTTGGCCTCTGCTTTTTAGCTGCTGAACACAGTGCTGTGCATCTGCTGTCCATTGCTCCATGACCACCCCCAACTGGCTCCAGGGAACGCTGCCGTCCTGACATGCATGGGCCTGGAATGGGTCCCAGCGAACATACGCACAGACCCCTCTTTGAAAGCCTTTCTTAGCTTCTGGGATATAACCCCCACTGCTTTTCCTCCTTTATCTGTGGCTTCTGTGAGTGTCCCCCTATGACCTCTGCTTCTTCCATGCAAGTGGTTTTCATGGGCACATCCGTGCAAGGTCCTTGACACATACCCAGTGACTAGATGGCAGGGTAGCCAGCTGTGATCACCCGCTGATCACAATGTTAGGTGTGTTCTTCTAATGGGACCCAGGTGCAGGCGCTGGTCCATCCAGAGAGCTCTCAGGCCTGATTCTGCTGGTATGATTTACAGTCCTCCTTTGGGGTGTACTCACAAGGTCTGAATTTACTCTGATTCATTTGTAGGGTGCCGCTCACTGTGTGTTTATGGATACCCTGCGTCTGAGTTGTGCAGTGTGGAGAAACTGATAGTAAAACATAACAGATATAAACACACAGTCAGTCTGTCACTGCACACAGTGAGCCCTTCAGAGACAAAGCTTTGGATTACCCATCCTTATATTCACAGCGGCCACGGGCACGGAGTTGGTGCTTCCTGATTCAGGAAGGAGAGGAGCGCTGGTCAGTCCTGTCTCCTGAGAGCCTTGCAGGACTGGGTGCACACACAGACAACCTCCCTTTCCACAATGATGGTGGCACTGAAAAGACGTTAAAGTGTAGTAAAGTGTGACTACTGCGTTTGCTTAGGATCTGAGTGTGGGTCACCCACGTCTGGTGACTAGCAATCCCCTGTAATCCCAGACTCTTTTCTGGATTCCTTGCACAAGGCACTTGCATACACATACCCCACCACACACATACACATACACACATAATTTAAAAACAAACATACATTATTTTTTTAAATAATTGGCCTTGACCCCACAGAGCAGATCAGAGGCGGGTTTCCCACTCTCCACCCTGCCTGTCTGTCTCAAGGAAAACATCCAGACAAATAGTCAGATAACAACAGCATATGAAATCAGGGGTAATAACAGAGAATGAGAAATTACTTAATGCAAGCTTGGGTGCCATGGGTTTCTTGGGAGTATGCAAGGTACAGTCTCCCTCCCCATAAAGAAGAGGTGAATTCCTAGAAGGGACATTCCTGGAATCTGCAGATGCCTCAGTAAATTAAAAAAAAAAAAAAAAAAAAAAAAAAAAAAAGCCCAAGCCTGTCTGGAGATCCTCAGAAATGCAAATTGCTCACTTGAGATGAGAAGGCACCAATTGTTCAGCCTTGATTGCCTCTCCAGGCCTACAGGCAAGGCAAGACAGAGAATCAAATAAAAAGAAGGGGAAGCCAAACTCTCACAGTGCTTCCCGGTTCACCAGCTGCAAAGCAGGCCGGGCAGTCCAGCCACCACCCTTTACTCTCTATCTTTTATGTATTGTGTTATATTAGACGGTTCCGTGGAGATCCGTCCTGTCATGGGTGAATACAGGAACAGCTAGAGCTATCTCTGTTAGCATAGACGCTTCCAGCCATGCATGTGCTTGAAGCAGAAGGAATACCCAATTCCTCTTTCCCCTTCATGTGACTGTGCCCTTCATTTAGATTTGTGTTCCCGCTCAAACCTCTGAGTCTAAGAAGAAAAATGTGATGGTTTTTGTTTTATTCTTAACTCAGTTTCTCTTTGCAAGGAAAACAAAAAACAAAAACAAAAAAACAAAGAAACAAGAAGCTAGTAACAGAGAGTATTAGGACTTTGAAAGTCATAGTGTTGAGCATTCAGAGGAGAAGAAACAAGGCATTTCCCCCTGAAAGCTGTCTCTTCTAACTCACTTACTAGCCGGAGACTTAAACCTGGGTTTTTAAACATCAAATTTTTTCACTGCCCTGCCCCTCCTTGGTTCATGTTTATAAACCGAAGAAAATTCTGTAATTACTAACAAAGAGTACAGCTGAACTATACACAGGTTAAACCCTTCTAAATAAAGCAGAGAATAATAAATAATGGAACGGTCCAGAGAGTCAGCATAATAAACAAACTTACAGCAACATTACATCCACAATGTGGAGGTTTCCAAGTCCTTAAAACTTCCTGGATAGAAAGGCAGCTGGAACTACATCTGCTAAACTTCTTTTTTCTTTCTTTCTTTTCTTTTCTTTTTTTTTTAAACTGTAGAGCTTTTACCCCAGCCTGCAACCCTGTTCATTCTAAGGGCGATGGCAGTGGCAGGGATGGTGGCATGGTAATGCTAATTGAGCTATAACCTGTGGTTAAATGTTCCCAAGGTGTGAAACACAGTTCTGATTCCCCTGGGCTTCTGTCTAGCTAATTACTATCCCCTGCTATAGATGTACACCCAGGCTCAGTGATGATTCCTCAGTGATGAGTTCACATCTAACCTACACAACAACACAAGCGACACTATATGTAAACTACGTGAAAGGACTGAAAACCAAGGTTGTCCACATGTGCACCGTGTGGGTGAGCTACACACACACACACACACACACACACACACACACTATACACTCACATGCACAGGCACACACATACGCACTCACACACACACTCATACATGCACAAACACAGATGTACACACATATGCACAGGCACATACACTCACACAAACACACACATGCACAGTCACACATGTACACAAGAACACAGATGCATACACACATACACATAGGCACACACACATATACACTTGCACACTCACACATACACACATGCACACATACACATTTCCTGAAGTTAAAATCTTTATTTTAAAAATAAAATAAAATAAAAAGAAGCCGTGCAGGAGAAAAGAGTGTTTAAAACTCTGCATGCAGGAGAAGCCAAACTCCAAAAGTGCTTCCCTGTTCACCAGCTGCAATGCAGGGAGGGCAGTCCAACCACAACCCTTTACATCTTATAAACTCACTAAACCTAAATATATTGTGTTATATTAGACTATTCCATGGAGACTCGTCCTGCCATGAGTGACACATGGGAGATTCATCTTGCCATTAACTGCTTTCAAGCAACCTTCGCTCATATACCAAAATTCTCTTTTAGAAATAAAACAAGCCCTGTGTCCCCTGTCCCCCCGCCCAGGGAAGATGCATCAGATCTGCAGGAAATGTCACTGTGAAGTCCTGTGGACCATCTTAACCTGGCTGGGTGTCACCATTGTGACCTCTGTAAAGAAAGATAAGCCATCAATTCAAAACAATCTGAAAAAAATAAAATCAGCTTAGAGCTGAATTCTGAGATAAAAATCCTAGTCAAAAGAACTCTATCACAGCCGGTTTGCTTGCTCCGATCTCTCAACAGTGAAGGGCTCCAGATCCTCTGGTTAATCTGCTCCAATCTGCACCCCCAAATCTCATAGTCTTTATTTTTATTATTAGATATTTTCTTTATTTACATTCCAAATATTTTCCCTTTTCCTAGTGTCCCCTCAGAAAACCCCTATCCCTTCTCTCCTCCCCCTGCTCACCAACCCACCCACTCCCCTTTCCTGGCCCTGGCATTCCCCTATACTGGGGCATAGAACCTTCACAGGACCAAGGGCTTCTCCTCCCATTGATGACTGACTAGGCCATCCTCTGCTGCATATACAGCTAGAGCCACAAGTTCCACCATGTGTTTTCTTTGGTTAGTGGTTTAGTCCCTAGGAAATTTGGAAGTACTGGTTAGTTCATATTGTTCCTCCTATGGAGCTGCAAACCCCTTCAGCTCCTTGGGTACTTTCTCTAGCTCCTTCATTGGGTCCCTGTGCTCCATCCAATGGATGGCTGTGAGCATCCACTTCTGTGTCAGACACTGGCAGAGCCTCTCAGGAGACAGCTTTATCAGGCTCCTGTCAGCAAGCACTTGCTGGTGTCCACAATAGTGTCTGGGTTTGGTGATTGTATATGGGATGGATCACCACGTGGGGCAGTCTCTGGATGGTCCTTCCTTAAGTCTTTGCTCCACACTTTGTCTCTGTAACTCCTTCCATGGGTATTTTGTTCCCTGCTTCTAAGAAGGATAGAAGTATCCACACTTTGGTCTTCCTTCTTTTTGAGTTTCATGTATTTTGCGAATTGTATCTTGGGTATTCTGAGCTTCTGGGCTAATATCCACTCATCAGTGAGTGCATATCATGTGTATTCTTTTGTGATTGGGTTACCTCAGTCAGGATCCATCCATCTGTCTAAGAATTTCATAAATTCATTGTTTTTAATAGCTGAGTAGTACTCCATTGTGTAAATGTACCACATTTTCTGTATCCATTCCTCTGTTGAGGGGCATCTGGGTTCTTTCCAGCTTCTGGCTATTATAAATAAGGCTGCTATGAACACAGTAGAGCATGTGTCCTTATTACATGTTGGAACATCTTCTGGATATATTCCCAGGAGGAATTGCTGGATCTTCCGGTAGTACTATGTCCAATTTTCTGAGGAACTTCGAAACTGATTCCAGAGTGGTTGTACAAGCTTGCAATCCCACCAGCAATGGAGGAGTGTTCCTCTTTCTCCACATCCTCACCAACATCTGCTGTCACCTGAGATTTTGATCTTAGCCATTTTGACTGGTGTGAGGTAGAATCTCAGGGTTGTTTGATTTGCATTTCCCTGATGACTAGGGATGGTGAACATTTCTTTAGGTGTTTCTCAGCCATCCGGTATTCCTCAGTTGAAAATTCTTTGTTTAACTCTGTACCCCATTTTTAATAGGGTTATTTGGTTTTCTGGAGTCTAACTTTTTGAGTTCTTTGTATACATTGGATATTAGCCCTCTATCCCAATCCGGTATTCTTGAGTGACCTCCTCTTCTCCCTTTCCTCCCTTCTTTTCTGTTTCATTCACAAGTGAAAGGATCAAGTCTGCACTTGCTAGATATGCACAGTGCTATAGCCAATCCTCAGCTCCTTGAGTGGTTCCTTACAGACAGTGCAAGGCATTAGCAAAGGATGCAGGGAAAATACCGTTAGGCCCTCCCTTCTGCACTTCTAAATACAATCTTCCAGGCAACGCTCACTCTCCTTTAAAGGAGTAGACTTGGGGATCTTAGTGACTGGCGTTCATTTGTGATTACTGTAAGCCGCACGGTATTCTCACCTCCCGATTGCTACATTAGCTCACTTCATGCTGGCTATAACCAGTCGGCTGGAGGGTCGGCCGGTCTTGTTGTTCTCTATGCTTTGCTTGCGTCTCAAATGCCACAGACAGGTCACTTGGCAAAGTCTTGACCTCTGCATAGAGGCACCACTGGCGGGTCGTCAGAGCCGTTAGCAGTACATCCAAGGTCACTTGGGACAATCCCTTGGAATCCCAGCTATTCTTTGCTGGTTTTCTGGTTGACCTGAGGTGAGCAGCCTTCTGCAGTATGTGTCTGCCCACTGTGGTGTTCTATCTCACCACATACTGAAAGTCATGGGTACAGGCAGCCATGGCCTGAAACTGTGAGCCAAGAATAATGCTTTCCTCCTTTAAATAAGAACAAAACGCCAGCACACTCCATCTTCTTAATAGCAAAGCTGAGATACAGAAGTGGGTGAACTTCTCGCCAGGGCTGCCCTCCCATAGTGCTGTCCTCTTCCCAGGATGGAAGTCAGAGTCATGGTAAGTGTGATGAGGAAGAGCTAGGTCCCACAGAATGAGCTGTCTGCATCCGTAAAGTGCCACTACCGGGCTGCCCCACTTCCTAGCTCCTAAATTAACAAGACTTCTCCAAAACGGTGGTCATGGGACAGAGAGGCAGAAAAGGGAGGGTGACTCAGGAATCGAGGAAGCAGCAGACCAACAGCACCGGGGCCCTTGGGAGTTAGCAGAAGAGGACAGGTGCTTCTTGAGTGGCACCGAGTACACGTGGCACTTGTGAAATGATCAAGCCTGCAGTGTGGCGAGGGGAGACAGTGAAAGGTAACCAAACATTCCTGACACCTCACCTTTTGTGAGAAGCAGTTTGGTATCACACGGGCCAGTTCTCACACCACAGCCATGTTAGAAGCTAAAATTCAAAAGCCATCATCATCCATGCTGACCAAGGTTGTTATGATGGCGTGACATGCCACACCGAGGGAGTGGTAAGTTGTCTGTTACCTGTGCCCTCAGCTTTGCCGTGAAGACCTTCATTTAGGGATGGAATGCGTCTTGTCAGTATTGTTTCTTCGCTCCATCTCTGCTGTTTGCAGCCTATCCCTTGGTTTCTCTCTCCCCTTGTCATCCTTTTCCCTCCTGGTAAACCTCAACCCTAACCCCAACACCTAAAAACACTAATCTTCCATGTATATCAGTATCCATTTGGCAAGCTACATTACTGAATGGGGCATTTTCCTGCTAATTTAATTTATCAGTTATTTTTCTCTTTTGGTCTCCACACTAATACAGAGCAGTACAAGGAAACTCTAATCTCTCCTTATCTTTTTAAAGTAAAACATGCCTTGCTATTGTTATCCCTGGGGTACACCCTCCTTGGCCCAGGTCCCAACAACTTTCTAAACTTTCCAGCGATAGTAATTTATATTTTGAAACAATGCAAATATATAGTCGCTTTGGGAAGATATATAAAAAAGTATTTGAGCATATCTTGGCTATTGGTGACAAGAAGATAAAGTGCCCTGGGAATCCAGGATATTTCCCCATCTTTGCCACGTCATTCTGGGTCGTCCCAAAGCAAGACATTTCCCCATATCCATGTGGGTTTGGAAATCTGAATATATGTGTTCTTGTGATGTTTCTCATTTAACATATCATCCTCCCAAATCATTTCTCATAGCCTATTAACACCCCCCCCCAAAAAATTAATGGCTGACAACCCACAAAATAGCCAGGGCATTAGAGGTCAGTCTTTTAAAGTAATATGTATAAAAATTATTTCTTAGCCCTCCATCTTAGTTAGAACTAGGGACAGAACAAAGTCCATTTGATTCTCCTGTTTCCTGTGCCCAGCATCAAACCCTGTGCCTGGTGCTTGTTTTCCACCACCAAGCTGTGCCCCAGCCCACAGATAGCTTTTGCTAACAAATCATCTTTATTGGAGACATCAGAATTCTTTGTTTGTGGTCTCATAGTCCAAGTTTGACTGCATCTCTTAGGTTGCTCCTCCTCCCTGCCATACCTCAGATTTAAATCCTGGGCTGGATTACTTTGTGATATCCTGATTTTGTTTTTCCTACAGACATGGGGATCTGTATGGCTATGTTACAGAGTTGAGTTGAATGGTCCCAAATGCCAGCTAAGGCAGCAGTTGAAAAAATAGCCCTTGTTCCTCTGTCAGGCTCAGCACTTACCTCAGAGATGCAGTGAACCGAACCAACTGGTATGTGCTAAGTTAAAATTTGCTCAAATCACGGCACTAGTGACATTTGACCACTGTGTTGACAACTGCAACTGAATGTACCCAGTAAGTCTCCATGAGAAGCTGGAATAAGATACAAGCAGAGGTTCCAGCTCGCAGACCAGACTGACTGAGAAGCAGGAGCATGGCATTCACATCATTCTGCCTCACAGGACCATGGTTGTTTAGAGCACCACAAACACATAGGCTCCCAAGGACTGACTCCTGCTGGCTGAGTTCCTGGGAGGTTCTGAGACCTCATGTTCGTTCATTCACAGTAGAATGTGGGATTTTGCTTATTTGTTTTATTTCTGATGACAGTGGGTGGAGCCTTACCTCTCGGAGGTTATCTAACCAGAAAAGGAGCTCTTCACAAAGAAATGTGAGCAAGTGGAGTTTGCGAGGGCGTTTGAAGGTGCTGTGAAGAACTTCTGCATGCGTTGCTACAGACGGCCAGGCCTCCTCAAGCTGCTCTTGTCTTGATCCTGACTTGCCTTCTTTCCACTGAGAAAGTAGTCCCTTCTGTGCAGTTTGGAGGCTCTGTGCTTTGCTCCAGTCCATGGACTCTACCTGGACTAATTGAGCTGTAATCAAGTCACCAAGTCAGAACGTTCTGATGTCAGAATTTCTCCAGCTTTAACAGAAATTACTGAGGAGAGCAAGCGATTGCACGCACTGTGGCATGACAGTTGAGTCTACCCCAGCCAACTCTAATAAATACTTTCACTGTTTAGTAAACGCCTTACCTTTGACCCTGATTCTTACTTCATACTATTTAGTAGAGTAGGATTAAACTATACTTCCAATCATCCTTGTATCTACAGTATACATTCTCTACCAAGTAAGTCTCTAACCTCTTATGATGATACAGTGACAAACTCTTTTTTTTGAGACAGGTCTACACCCAGCGATTGATGGAGGATAGGAGTCACTGGTATGGCAGGAGATGTTTTGTATGTTTTGAAAAAATATGATAAACTCTTATAGAGGGCTTCTTGAGAACAGGGAAGCTATCCTTAACATGTGGCTCTTTTTCCATGAAATGTAGCATTCTTTTTTCCTTTTCGTAGCCTTAAAGAAACGCTATCAGGACATTGTGGCATTAGTTCAACAAAAGATAGACTTTCTCTAATGTCATAGGGATGGTTTGCCAATTGTTCACAAGGCATTTTGAAATGTTTGGTTGCACTTTTGAAAGTACAAATGTTTACAATTCACTTGGAACACCACCTACTTAAGTATAATAATAAATATATTTTAAAATCTAATAAGTCCAGGCTCGAGCAAACAGGCATGCGCCCTGAGTTGGACCACAGTCGCTCATTCAGCACTAGGTGCTCGGCACTTTAGTATTGGGTAAAATTACACAGCCGCACATCATTCATGGAGCTGAAGGTTAGTGCAACATTGAGTAGAGATGTTGCATTACACAGGAGCAAGCTGCATTGTTTCCAGGTTGTATTTCCAAAGTGAGGTTTATTTATATTAGGTAAGAGAAGCAAAACAAACTCAAAAGAAAACACAGGCAGTTACAGTGAATGCCTAAATCTCATGAACATAACAAAACACAGGCTAAATGAAGTTAGTTATTATCTTGTATGTGCTGTGTTCATTTGTTTGTTTGTTTGTTTGTTTGTTTGAGACAGGGCTTGTTTGTAACTGAAGCTGGCCCCAAACTTGCAACAATCTTTCTCACTTGGCCTTCCAGGTGATGGAATTGCCAGCCTCTGCAGCACACTTGGCTGAAAGACTGTCCCCACTGAGAGGGTAGAGTCATGAGCTGTCACTGATAAAAGGTAATACTGTCCCATCTTGGCTACTCAGTACTGAGTGGAGAAGCTGGCTGAGAACTCACACAGCCGCAGAGCTCAGTACTGGGGAAACTGAATAAGGCCTCAGCAGGACTAGGCTGAGTAGCTCCTGAGCAAGCCACGTGGGAAGTGAGGATGCCAACCCTAGCAGGCTCTCAGATGACTACACTCCAGCCAACATCCCCACCTCCACTCACAGCAGGACCCATGACAGAGCCAAGCGAAGACACTCTTGAGTTCTTCTCCAAGAGAAACTGTAAGAAATAATAAATGCTTATTGTTACTTTAAGACACTAAATCTGAGTGTGTTGTATTTCTCGGCTATAGATAACAGATACACGGCAAACTGCCTCCAGATCTGACATATGTGATCATTAACATAAAGAGAAACATCCAGCTATGCTGGTGTGTGCCTGAATTCCTAGTATTTCAAAGGCCAAAGCAGGCATCCAGCCTGAGCTACATAGTGAGTCCGTGAAGGAAAGGAAGAAAAGAAAGAAGGAAGGAAAAAAGAAGGAAGGAAAGAAAGAAGGAGAGAGAGAGAGGGAGGGAAGGGAAGGGGAGGGGAGGGGAGGGGAGGGGAGGGGAGGGGAGGGGAGGGGAGGGGAGGGGAGGGGAGGGGAGGGAAGGGAAGGGAAGGGAAGGGAAGGGAAGGGAAGGGAAGGGAAGGGAAGAGAGGAAGGGAGGGATAAACATGCCACTTTAAAACATTTATGATCTTTCTGTTTTAGCTGTGAGGTTTTTTTCTTTTCCTACAAAATCTAAATATTGTGGTAGAAGAATTACCTAGAAAATATGTATAATACAATGTTTAACAACAGCAACAACAAAAAAGCAGATGGTAAATTCTCACAGTATGAGTTGTTCTAAACTGTGAACTTAAGTCTCAATGGGATTGCACTCAAAAGAAAACTTCTTGTGCAGAATGCAATGGTTAATGATTGCCACATCACACACTGTGCCCAGATTTAGAGCTTAAAACAACCACTCTATGCTTTGTAGACTGGGTGCAGGGCAGTGTCTTCTGTGCAGTATAGACTGTGTGCAGGGCAATGTCTCCTGTGCAGTGTAGATTGAGTGCAGGACATGGTCTCCTGTGCAGTGTAGACTGAGTGCAGGGCATGGTCTCTTGTGCAGTGTAGACTGGGTGCAGGGGTAGGGTGTGCAGAGTAGTCTAGAAGCTGGGTGGGGTGTCCCACCATCTGTGGTAGTCACTGAGTTCTTTGCAGTCTGAAGTCAGTTCATAGCTTCACCCAAGCCAAAGCATCAACCATGGCATGGTTTCACCCAAAAGCCCCGTTAGCAAGGCCAAGTCACTGGGATCTGATTGCATCTTCTGTGTGGTCTTTCAACCACAGAGCCTAGTTTTCCTTAAATCAGCCACCTCGAGCTTCTTTGTATGGAAACTCAGGGCAGAGGAACAAGTGTGGCTTTCTTAAGCCTTGAGCCTAAAACTTACACAATTCTATATATCTACATTTTATTAGTTCAAAGTCTAGAGTCAGCACAACTTCTCTGCCAGTGTGGTCTACACCCGCTTGGAGTCTGGTCATCAGAGCGTACTGGGCAAATAGTGATCTATACACACCATCTGTATTTCTCTTTGTTATTTCAATAATACAATAATGTAAAACTTTCATTGCCACAAATCCCACACCTTAGACAACAGTCTGCTGGTTTTAAGATAACTCAGTGTCTGGTTTCTGCCTCGTCTGGGATATGGAGCTCTTTAGATTCAAGGATGTTGCTTAATTATAGTTCTTACACCAAATTCATTGTTCAGGGTATGTGTGGTACCAGTTTTAATAACGTACAGAGCCTCCACCCAGGCACTGTTTGACAGACCCACCTTCTTCTCTGGTGTTTACAGACAGTAACAAGCAGCATGTGTAGAGGGAAAAGAGCCCATTTCTACTAGTGCGTTTCTCAAACAAAACTCTTGCAGAGTTAGAAGGGAAGACACATAATTTAATCTATCGAAATTTTAGGAATTTATTCCGTTAGGCACCTTGTTCAAGCCATAATTACAGGCTCATCCTTGACATTAGTGATGAGTGTAAGAGTCAATCAGAAAGATCTGAGATGGCTCTTAAAATATTAGCACAAACATCTTTGAGACAGATCTGCTTTTGTGAAACTTATGAATTTAACAGCCAAGTTGAGCGAGCGTTCTCTAAATAAAATTGAACTAATAATCCCATAGTATGTGGCACACTGCTCCCCAAGTTTGCAGTGGTCAAGACAACAGTTCGAAGTTATGGGGTGCCCCGTTTTCCTCAGGCTTCCTAATAGCCATTTATGTGGTTGCCTTTTCTGTACCCAGAATCAGAAGCCCTAAGATATACCGTTGGCTCTGGGAGCAAAGCAGCCCACACAGACAGCTGAAAACACCAGCACTCAACTTCAGGTCCATTCATTTACTCCACAAAGCACACACATCCATCTCAGGAGGACCAAGGACACAGTCAAGAAACAATCCAAGAAAAAGCTCACACCACAAATGAAGCTGGGCAGACACTCAGCAGGAAAGCATTTGCCCTGCAAGGAGGGCGGCCTGAGTGTGAACCATGGGTGCCCATCACTAACCTCAGCTCTCCTGGGGCAAATAGGAAGCAGAGGCAGGGAAATACTTACAGACTCACAGGCAAGGTAGCCTGGCACAAGCAGCTGAGACCATAGCTGTTGGGAGCCGCCCTCACATTTGCCATTATAAGATGGCGCTGACAGCTGTGTTCTAAGTAGTAAACATAATCTGCACACGTGCAGGGGCAGTTTTCCCGCCATGTGTTCTGCCTTTCTCGTGATGACAACTGGGCCGATGGGCTGCAGCCAATCAGGGAGTAATACGTCCTAGGCGGAGGATAATTCTCCTTAAAAGGGACGGGGTTTTGCCATTCTTTTTCTCTCTCTTGCTCTGACTCTTGCACTCTTGCTTTTGCTCTTGCTTTCTTGTTCTTTCTCTTGCTTTCTTGTTCTTTCTCTTGCTTTCTTGTTCTTGTTCTTTTTCTTGTTCTTTTTCTCTCTCTTGCACTCTTGCTCCTGAAGATGTAAGCAATAAAGTTTTGCCGCAGAAGATTCCGGTTTGCTGTGTTCTTCCTGGCCGGTCGCGAGAACGCGGGTAAGACATAGCAGAAGGCAAAGAGACACAAGATTATCTTCACACCTATACACACTACACAGACACACAATACATGCAAACACCCCATACATGCACATACACACACACACACACACACACACCATACATGCACACACACAATTTTTAAAAGGAGAAGAAATGAAGCACTGGGTTTCTTCTTTTATCACTAAGAAATGTTAAGAATTAAAAAGGTTAATATAAAGTGGTCGTTTAAACGATTCTGTGAGAACTGGAGAGATGGCTCAATGGCTAAGCTCTTGCTGTTCTTGCTGAGGAACCATGTTTAGTTCCCAGCACCCACCCTGGGCAACTCATCACCACACACACATATACACGCACATACCCGTACACAGGCACACATGCAATGAAAATAATTAATACAACTATTTAAGAATAACTTTTTAATTTTTAAAATCATTCTGCATTCTCAAAAAATGGCCATTAATTAAATGACTATCATTCCAGGCAATATACCTAAATTATCAATAAATATTCTTTAAAGATGTTATTATAATGTTTTTATTTTTTGGTTTTGCTGTTGTTGTTTTGTTTTGTTTTTTTACATATGAGGAGACCATTTATGTGACTCATCCAAGATCACCCATGAGGAAATAATAGGGATGGGATTCCAACCCTGGTCTGCCTAATGTAAAGTCAAATATCATTTACTGAAAGACACTAATGCAACTCCAACAAGGGATCCTCTGAAGAGGAACCAAGTTGATAATGACAGCTGTCTATTTTATTTATTATTGTTTGGTTTTGGGTTTTTGAGACAGGGTTTCTCTGTGTAGCCCAGGCTGTCCTGGAATTCACTTTGTAGCTCAGGCTGGCCTCAAATTCACAGAAATCCATCTGCCCCTGCCCCTGCCCCTGCCCCTGCCCCTGCCCCTGCCCCTGCCCCTGCCTCTGCCTCTAAATGTTGGGATTAAAGGCATGTGCCAGCACTGCCCCAGCTTTGGTTAGCTATTCTAGACTAGCAATGAATCTGAAAACCTTACCTGTTTTATTGGGATACATATAAATTATCTCAATTTTAGAAATTACCTACATATCAAACAACATTTTCAAGATTTTTTTTTTAATTTGAGAGAGTGTGGGTGAAGTGGAAACTTCTGGATTCTTTAGAAAGTCAGTTGTGTCCGATGGTGTTTTTCAGCTAAAGCAAGAACATGAAAGGACACATGCTAAAGGATTCTTCACTGTTATAGTTTGTATATGCCTGGCTCAGGGAGTTGCTCTATTAGAAGGTGTGGCCCTGTTGGAATAGGTGTGTCACTGTGGGTATGGGCTTTAAGACCCTCATCCTAGCTGCCTGAAAGTCAGTATTCTGCTAACAGCCTTCAGATGCAGATGTAGGTCTTTCACTTCCTCCTGCACCATACCTGCCTGGGTGCTGTCATGTTCCTGCCTTAGATGATAATGGACTGAACCTGAACTTGTAAGCCAGCCCCAATTGAATGTTGTCCTTATAAGAGTTGCCTGAACTTGTAAGCCAGCCCCAATTGAATGTTGTCCTTATAAGAGTTGCCTTGGGGGCTGGAGAGATGCCTCAGTGGTTAAGAGCATCAACTGTTCTTCCAGAGGTCCTGAGTTCAATTCCCAGCAACCACATGGAGGCTCACAATCATTTGTAATGAGGTCTGTTGCCCTTTTCTGGTGTGTCTGAAGATAGCTACAGTGTACTCATATACATGAAATAAATAAAATAAGTCTTAAAAAAAAAAGAGTTGCCTTGGTCATGGTGTCTGTTCACAGCAGTAAAACCCTAAGTAAGACATTCACTAATGGCATGCATGCATTGGTCTGCCTTACATTGCATAGTTGAGCTCCATAGATAGAAACGCACCAAAAAGAATTTCTGGTGGTGTGCTGGTGGGTTCTAGCCACTTCTGCAGACTCAGGTCGATTCACAGAGTCTCGGATTCTCTGCAGAACAACAAATAACCTAACCACTGAGCTATCTCTCAACAGCATCCTCAGATAATTTACAGGCAGTGTGTAGAAGCATTCTCTGTATGATACCTCACGGTCCTCAATACTGTCCAATTGTTGCCAGAACTTTAATGAGAAGGCACTGGATGCCATGTTAACTCTACCATTCACGCCAGAAGAAGTGACGTTAACTTAGACTACTTGATAAACACCCATGATTTACAAACACTTCAACAGAAGGAACCCAAAGAGTTGACAAATTAGCTTAATTCTTACAGTTTCAGACCTAAAGGTATATAACCCTTAACTTCAGAAGTGTTTTATAAATATTGCTGAATTCATACTTCAGGGTTTTATCTGCTCACCACCTTTTTATCTTTATTTGAGATTGTCTTACCTGGGGTTTTACTGCTGTGAACAGACACCATGACCAAGACAACTCTTATAAGGACAGCATTTAATTGGGGCTGGCTTACAGGTACAGAGGTTCAGTCCATTATCATCAAGGCAGGAACATGGCAGCATCCAGGCAAACATGGTGCAGGAGGAGCTGAGAATTCTCTGTCTTCATCTGAAGGCTGCTAGCAGAATACGGACTACTGACTTTCAGGCAGCTAGGACAAGAGTCTTAAAGCCCACAGCCAAAATAACACACCTACCCCCAAAAGGCCACACTCTTTCATCAGGGCCACACCTTCTCTTGATGCCACTCCCTGGGTTGAGCATATACAAATCATCACAGATATCTTTTCAAAGTTTAGGACTCTTATATTCATTTAGCAGTCGGGGACTCCTAAATTATCATCTCATAGTTAAATGCTTTAACTTCTTATCAGGTCTACATAAGATCTTAAATGCTTTTTGTTACAGCTTTATGTGTTGTGTTGAGTCTGAAGAATGCGTCCATGGGATGAGCTTATGAGAGACTACATCCCAAACTGCTAAAACATGGGGAAGAACTAACTCCACCAGCACCAGCAGATCTCCCAGTCAGAAATCCCATTGCCTAAAATATTTGAGGAAATCTACTCCAGCTAATTAATAGGCCTACCGACTGATACTTGCTATGCCCCAGGCAGAGCTGGGGCTCAGCTAGATCTCCTGGGCCATCTTCCTTCTGTAGATGCAGATAACTTTTAGGGGAGTCCACCACTCCCTAGATTTTGTTTTAGTTTGTCTCAGTTTGCTTCATTCAGTACATTCCAAATCCTCTCTTGATAATAGTTGTATTCCCGGCTGCCTTCTCTTGGCAATAGCTGACCTGGCTGTGAGCCCAAAACATGGTAAATTACAAATTACTACCAGATGAAGCCATGGGTTTTACAAAGAGCACTTCCTCCAGGCTCAGAATGCTGCGAAGCTAGGTGACATCACATGAGTGGTTAAGATTCGTGTGTGTGTGTGTGTGTGTGTGTGTGTGTGTGTGTGTGTCAGAGAGAGAGAGAGAGAGAGAGAGAGACAGAGAGAGACAGAGAGAGACAGAGAGAGAGAGACAGATAGACAGACAGAGACAGACAGAGACAGAGAGAGGGAGAGAGAGAGAATGCTTGTCAGTGTGTATGTAAATATGTGTGTGAGAGAGAATGCTTGTGTGTATGTGAGTGTGGTGTTTGTGTGTGTGTGTCTGTGCCCATGTATGTGC
This sequence comes from Mus musculus, assembly GCF_000001635.26. NCBI lineage: Eukaryota > Metazoa > Chordata > Mammalia > Rodentia > Muridae > Mus > Mus musculus. Next base: position 154,367,192 of record NC_000069.6, on the reverse strand, counting down.
ACATTATCTGTCTCTCTGTGTGTGCATGTGTCTCTGTATGTATCATCACCCACATGCATGTATGTTATTAGATGGTAGAGCATTAATGAAGTGGCCTATTAATTTATAAAATTAGAAAATAAGAAATAGATTCTAATGATCCAGGAAAAGGTTTAATAGTGACAAGAAACAGTTATGAAATAAGTTATAGTTCTCTCCTTTAAAGAGGCCACCTCCTGTAGCCAGGCAGGAAACCCAGTGGAGAAAGAGGGATAACAACAAAACTTTTGACCCAAAATTTATCCTGTCTACAAGAAATACAAGGACAGGGGATAGAGCAGAGATAGAAGGAATGGCCAAGCAATAACCAGCCCAACCAGAGACCCATCCCATGGGCAAGCACCAATCCCTGACACTATTAATGATACTCTGATAAGCTTGGGGAGCCTAGCAGGGCTGAGAGGCACCACCCAGCAACTGACTCAGACAGATGCAGAGACCTACAGCCAACCATTAGATGGAGCTTAGGAAATCTTGTGGAAAAGTTGGGGAAAGGATTGACGGCCTTCAAGGGAATAGGAACCCCACAGGAAGACCAACAGAGTCAACTACCCTGGACCTCTACCCTAAACCTGGGATGTGTCAGGATAGGAGGATTCCCGGGGGTCCTCCACTATCTCAAAGGAGAAGGGGAGGGATGGGGGAAGGGACTATGGGAGGGGGAGACCACCAGGAGGGGGAAGAGCGATTAGGATATAAAGTGAAGACATTTTTAAAAAATAAAAAATAAAGTTATCTTCTCAATAACTTTTCTTTAACTTAAAATTATACATAGTTACAAATAATTTTAATTTTGATATTTGAAATGAGACTTCTTAGCCAGGCAGTGGTGGCATAGGCCTTAATTCAGAGGCTAGAGGATCTGTGACTTTAAGAACAGCCTGCTCTACAGAGCAAGTTCCAAGTTAACCAAGGATACACAGAGAAACCTTATCTCCAAAAATTAAATAAAAAAATAATAATAGAATAAAAATAAAAAACAAAATCAGACTTCTTGAGAAATAAAAAATAAACAATATTCCTACTTAAATGTTTTATTTCATCTTTTCTTATAATGTTTTCCTACCTTTATTTTCAGTACTTCTGATTCTAAAGCATTTGCTATGATTTTTATCAACAGAAATAAGTGTCTAATTTTAAAACATTGTTATTTTTAATAGATATGTTTTAATAATCTGGGTAAGGTAATTTTTCTAGACTCTAATCAACCAAAAATAGAAGAGAAATAGAAAATTTATTTCTATTACTAAGTCCACAATAAAAATGTTTATTTTTTTAATTATGTGAGTGACTCTTTCTATAGTTTCATCCCGGTGTCAAACTGACTTTTTCAGCCCTTGAATGCAAATGTCAGTTTAAAATCTGAATTTATCCCATATGCTTCAAAGGTTGTTCTGGAAAACTGTTGGGACAAGCAGCCTCTAAATAAGTATAATTCGGGATGACTGCTCCTGATATATTGACTGGTCCTGTATACAAGTGGAAAGAGTAGAGAATCTGTCAAATTAAAACGGCACATCTGTAAAACGCTTTGCAAGAGAATGTTAAAATGCTATAAATCAATACGTGAGTGTTTAAAACAAAGCGAACTCGCCCTGTGTTTTGTGGATTTGATTTATTCCCATGGTTCAGGGTGGTGCTTATACAGTTACGCTGCAGCAAAGCTCGGGGAGACAGATTTCTCCACAAGCCCCTTCCCACCAAGGTATTTCTATTAAATTCAGCTGTGGTGGCAAGAGTTTATCGTTTCAAACCCGTGGCTGTTCCGGAGGCTGGCATGGAACTCTGTACAGACCAAGCTGACCTTGAACTTGAGATGCCCTTGTGTGAGTGTCCCATGTGCTGCCATTGCACATGTGCGCTGCCTGGCCCCAAACTCTGTTTGGATCCTGTAATTCTAATATCTGTTTAAATGTGAGCACGCTGAAAACAGAAAGCCGTTCCAGTCCTGAGAAACAGAGATATCTGATGGTGGCTGTGCAAGAAGAATCAGTTTGGGGAATAAGAAAGAGTCTAAGCCATATCTCATAGGAGTGAAATGCCTTTCTAAACCGCGGTGCATGTCAAGGGCAGAGCAGGTTTCTCCCCAACAGCGCCTCCTGTGGCGCTACACTGCCAATGCAGATCTTCACTCTGCCCTTTCCCCTTGGCTGAGTTCAGTCTGGAAGCTTAGGCTAAGCACACTGTCCCACGGAGGATCAGACTTATCGGGAGTAGAGACAGGAGTCTGCCAAGGACTGACTCCTGAAGTTTGTTTCCTGGTAAAACCTGAAACAGTATCAGCTTATTTCCAGTATTTTCTCATGTGGGTGTGCTGTATGTGTGCGTACTGAGATTATGTATAGGTGTGTTCACCTATGCAGATTCATGCAACTCACAGCTGTACACCAAGTGAGCCCCTGGGCTCTGTTTGTTTCTGCTTCCCCCAGCGCTGGAGTTAGAGATCACCCCGCTGTTTTATGAGGGAGCTGGGGGTTCCAAATTCAGCTCCCTGTTATTGTTCAGCGAGCACCTTACCCACTGGCTATCTCTCCAGCCCACAATTACTTCCTGGATAGCGTGTTCACCATAAGCAAGCCTAGATCTGTGCTAACACGTTAAGTACCAACTTATCCTGGCTGCTCTTCTGGAAAAACTGTAGTGCATTGTGGAAGTGCGGGCACTTAATCTAAAAGGACAAACTTTTACTAAACTGCACTACTTGCAAGTATAAAATAAAACAAAGCAGGATTTTTAAATCTCCTTTAGAAGCTACTGGAAGGTCATTCTTTTCCACCAAAATGGAAATTTTCCTGGCGTAAAACTGCAAGCTCAGAATGCACGTCGTGTTTCTCAGAACAGCCCAGTTTCTTACTGTTGCCTGGTGGAGACAACCCTTCCTGTAGCCCTTCCAGTTTACAAAGCTTCTCCCCAGCTTCTCCTCAGCTTCTCCCCAGCTTCTCCTCAGCTTCTCCTCAGCTTCTCCCCAGCTTCTCCCCAGCTTCTCCTCAGCTTCTCCCCAGCTTCTCCCCAGCTTCTCCTCAGCTTCTCCCCAGCTTCTCCCCAGCTTCTCCTCAGCTTCTCCCCAGCTTCTCCCCGGCTTCTCCTCAGCTTCTCCCCAGCTTCTCCTCAGCTTCTCCCCAGCTTCTCCCCAGCTTCTCCTCAGCGTCTCCCCAGCTTCTTCCCAGCTTCTCCCCGGCTTCTCCCCAGTTTCTCCCCCACTTCTGCTTTCTCTCTAACCTAACATAACTGCCTGGGTAAGGGCCACCCAGGACTGACAGCGAATCAGTTCCAGGCAAATTCCACAGGTTTTCTTCCACGACAGGGCTGCCCAGTAAATAGTTAAACAGTCCACCAACATCCACTGACTCTGAGGATTTAACGTAGGTGACCCCCCAACAAGAAATTTCAGTCAGCTGAAGATGGAAGTGAAGGAAACTTCAAAGGGCCACGTCTAGACAACACCTTCCTGTTTCAGAGAGCTGCTCACGACCTCCACTCATTGCAGACCGGCAAGAAGGAAAACCCGTCAGACCTCATTGACCGTAGGTAATGAAACAGGGTAATTTCTTCTGATAATGTCACCAAAGAGGAAATCCTACAGACTAAACCGATTAAGACCTCAAGGGAAATATCATATGCACAAAATTGGTTGAGGGGGTTTTGGGAAGGTTGTGGGGGGTTGGAGGAGAAGGGGTCGTGGATGGGTTTGGTTTTTTTTTTTAATTGACTTGGGCTACTCTTTTGTAGCCAAACCAAATTTGGGGAAAACTTTGAGTTACACAACCATAAATAAATCTTCTGTGCATGTCCCCCTTTAGACAGTTATAAACGATGAACTCGTGGGCCTCCACAATCTGAAACTATTCCCCTTCCAGAAGGAATAGAGCTATTCCATTCAAAAGGACAAAGATGAGCACGCCCACTTGAGCATTTTTTTAACCTGTGACATGGGCATCAGGTGAGGCAGGAAGGCACTCCTGCCTAGCTAAGCTATATGAATACACGATGGAAAAAGAAATGAGGAACTTAATTCTAGTGATCTTCAGCTGATAAGTCTTGCTAACTGGGAGATTTGGGATTACCCTGTATGCATGTCTTTGTTTAAGAAGGGTTTTCAGCATGAGAACAAAAAATGTCATTGTATGTTTCAAACGCTTTTATTTTCTGCTTTGCCCTAACTCTCCCTTTTAGTCACCTATTTAAAAGCAAGAGTGTCATAGTTCTCCATATTGACCCCTCCAAATTCATGAGCCAGCTTATCCCCTACTGCTTACAGCCATGGAAGAGCCTGACAGTTTGTGATAAAGCCTTTGCTAACACACAGCTCAAAGACACCGGTCTCTCCAGGCACCCCTTATGGGTTATTTGAGTCAGAACTGATCTTTGCTAAGGAATCTACAACCTACAGTAACTAGTTTTGAGAGTCTGTGTCCCCGTTTTCCAGGGTGGATCTCATACCAAGCAAGTTTAAAAACCAAAGGGCTTGACTGAGCTTCTGAAGGCCCTGACGCCCCTGCAGGTACCTCCTTGCTGTGGGTGTCCTTCCAGGTGCCGGAGGGAGACTGCAGCCCAATTCTGCAAACTCTCCTTCAAATTCAGAGAGGTCTGTGGTAGTTATAAATGTTGAGTTCACCTGACATCTGAAGTTTGCCGTGATGAGAAGCATGGAGCCACGCGGCAGCCTCGTTTACTTGGCTTCTTGATTCAGCACGCTACCCTGTGAGTATGTTATTGAACAATGGGATCCAGGGTCTCCTTGGTAACAGTCATCAATTACTTTTTACTAACAAGATTATATGCTTCTATAAAACCCCTGATTTAAGTTCTGAGGAAAAGCAACATCTACCGATAAAATTCTGACTTGAAATGGAAAGCTGTTATTACTCTTGAGATTATTAACTCATAAGAAATATATATTATATTATTTAAGTTATTGCATTTAAGAGGACCACTTTTTCAAAAAAAAAAGGTGGAACCTTTGGAAATACTGTTTACCAAAAAAATCCAGTGTCTTTGATTTTCCAATTATGAAAGTAATGAGGTAGGCACTGTAAAAGAATTAGAAAATGCAGAGTCGATTAAACCTCCCTATTGTGACCATCTTGACATAAGTCACCCTATTCTCATTATCTCCCCTCAGACTTACTATCCTGCATACAGGGATATCATACTTTACCCAGGCATGCTTTTAAGTTATGTCAGAATTCTCTCAATGGAAAATAATTTCATTAACTACAGAACACTCCAATCTAGAAATACTCTATATCTTAAGGATTTTCTTGAACGCCTCATTTGTTCCAAACACGTTGCTACTTACCATGATCTAAAACAAGAATTACTCTACTTACACAGATTTGAGCCCATGAATGAACACAGGTTTTTTGGTTTTGTTTTTGTTTGTTTAAGAAAGTCTTTGGGTTGTGGTAGTGCACACCTTTAATCCCAGAGCTTGGGAGACAGAGGCAGGTGGACCTCTGTGGGTTCAACACCAGCCTGGCTTACAGAGCAAGTTCCAGGACAGCCAAGGCTATGCAGAGAAACCCTGACTCAACCCCCATCCCCCACCACACACATACACACACACACACACACACACACACACACACAGTCTCACAGTGTAGAATGTGATAGGCTCAAATTGACTATGCAGCCCAAACTGACCTGAACTTGCCATCCCCCTGCCTCAGTCTCACCAGCACTGGGATTATAGGCATCGGGCACCATACTCTGCTGTGATAGACTGTTCTCTGGAGATTGTTTTGCTTTACATTCATTTTTTGTTGAGGGTTCTCTCTATTTTAAAAATAAGGTTAGCTGGATGTGGCAATTCACTCTGGTAATCCCATTGCTCAGGATTCCCATGAATTAAAGGCAAGTTGGGGCTCTAAGAGTGTCTCCAAAAAAAAGAAAAAAAAAAAAAAAAAAAAAAACCTCTTTAATCAAAAGTGATTTTTTTAAGTAGACAAAAATACCAAAATCCTTTATGAATTTCTTCCTTGGGAAACTACATCCCATAATATTTCCTTCCAGTCTTTTTTCTTTCAATATGTTTGAAATTATCTTGTATATGTAATTTCAAATCAGAATTTCTCCTCTCACATATTAGAAGCATTTCCATATGGCATAAAAGGTTTTATGACTTTAGTATCACTTATGACAATTACTAGTAACTGACTTGGGCGCCACAGTCTGCGAGAAGCATATTTTCTCAGTCAAAATTCCCAGGCACTTACACTCTTTATAAAGGGATATACAAGACATCACTCAGCAAACTTCAGTAAGAGACTCATTTCTTTTCCATAAAATGGCCACAAGGAAATAGAGCATGATTGGTGCTGGAGAGATGGCTCAGCAGTTGAGAACACTTACCAGTCTTTGGAAGACATAGATTTAATTCCAAGCACCCATCAAGTGTCTCCTAAAATTCTTTAACTCCAATGCCAGGGGATCAGATGCCCTCCTCTGGCCTCCACAGGTACCTGCACATACATGGAGAAAATATATAAACTCAGACACAGGCACTAGGCATTGACATTGTATGTGTACATACATGCAGGCAAAACACACATATGCATAAAATAAAATAAATAAATAATTTTTCAATAAAAGCATAACCTAGTATTTCAATTTTATGATTTTAGAAGGTATGGTTCATTAGAATGATTTCCATAATACAGAGGTTATTTAAGATGCAGTTTATTTGACGGGAAATGAACTCATGAATTTGACAGTGTCTTGCTTTTTTTGTGATTTCTTAGTAATAAAAATAAGTTGAAAGAAACATATCACTTCTTGTCAAGGAACAGCCTCAGCTTCATCAGGAGTCCTGAGGAAGGAGTGTTTGGAAGTGATGGAAGAAATAACTAGAAGTCAATCATGGGTACTAGCTGACAGCTCTGTATTCTGCTCAAGACTCCTCTCTCTTGCTAGAAAAAAAAAAAAGTCCCAAAAACTCTCTAGACAGTTCATGGGTTTTCTGACCAAAGTCTAAAAAGCTGCTAGTCAAAATTCTTGTATTTTCCAACCAAAGTCAGAAACCCTTTAGGAAAAAAATTCTTTGGTTTTCTAACCATAGTCAGACAAATTCTAAAAAACAACTGCAATAGCTCTCCAGACAGTTCATCTCTTGCAGACCAAACCCCAGGTATGTATCAATTCAGTCATTTACCCTGGGTTCCCTTTTGATTATCCACAAGTCAGCATTTTCTGACCTACCCCTTGATTCTTAGAAAAAGACAGCAAGTACATGTTTTTAACATAGCAAATGAACTCAGAGATCTGCCTGTCTTTGTAAACACAATCAATAAGATAGCTGGGTGGAATCCTGTCCTGAGATCACCATTCCCACCACACCTCAACCGAAACTTAATCTGCCCCAGGAGGACCTTGAACTCAGAAATCTGCCCATCTTTGTAAGCACAGACAGTACACTAGCTGAGTGCGATTGTCTCTGAGATCACCATTCCCTAAATCTATTTAATTTCTTCCTTAATATCTTTCTGACCAGCTGGCTCATTAGTGCAGCTGTCTCAGTTCTTTTAGGTCCACGAAGCCCCTCATACAATTCATATTTCATCCTTATTGCTCCATAGTTGAGAAATTATACATTCTTGAACTCATGTTTTTAGAGGTCTTTCTCACAGCCTGAAGGACTGTCCTGAAGATTTCAGTGACACAAAGGCACATTCTTGCTTCCTGGAGTCATGCTGTTCCTAATTATCATGGAGTCATTAACCTTAACAGGGAGAGCATTCCCCAAAGGAGAAATGTGAAAATATGTACATTTTTATAGAAACAAGGTCCACACCCACGTCAGCTACTAGCACTCATGGAAGCCCACACCCTGCTGGCTCTGCTCCAGTGGCAGGAACTGTGTTACCTCCCTTCCCCAGCAACCAGGACTCAGTAACCTCTTTGCTGTTTGTTTGTTTGTTTGTTTGTTTGTTTGTTTTTAGGAAGTTCTAAGGCTTGAGCCCAAGTCTCACCCATGCAACCCAGGCCACACATCACATCTTTTTAAAGTGGCTGACTTATTACTCTTTTTACCTCGGTGACGGAAGTCAGTCTTCACAGCTTTAGTGATTCATTCACTTCTGGAACAAGGAATCAGGATATTAGTAGAACAAAAGAAAGTACTGTCATCATTTGCCAGCCTACCTTGACCAAAATTACACTTTACAAATCTTTTATCAAAACCAGAGGTAAAATGTACTAGGAACAGGATCTAGTAAAATGTACCTTGTGCTATAACTCTGAGAAATCATTTTCAGACATACACAGATAGAACATTTTGACTACATTATGAAGTATAGTCATATTTCACACAACATTTTTCTGTTTGCTCTCTTCTGTAGTTCCGGGTATTGAACCCAGGGCTTCATGACTGACACACAGGCTCCCCTACCCAAGATGCACCCCTGGCCCTCATTTTGCTTTCTATTTACAGGGTCTCAAAGGTTGCCCAGGTAGACCTTGACATTGCCAACTCCCCTGCCTCGGCTCCTGAGTAGCTCGATTAGACCTGTGACACCGGTGCAGAGTAACACAATTATTTTAAAAATAAAATTCCAGATGTGACAAATATCAACCCTCATTTGTGCAACATGAAGGGACCTCTATTTTTTTTTAAATATTACTCATCTGCAAGCCTCTTAGTATTAGATAATTTAAAGTATTTTACCACAGCGTTATTTAAACAACTCCTTATTTTGGAAGGAAAGAAGTGGAAAATATGTATCCCAAAGTTAAAGATGCTTCACCTATCATTTAAATCTTCATTTCCCCTTGGGCTGGGCTTAGAGCTCACCTGCCCAGTACCATGCCTGTATTCTGACCCTGAGTTCCATCCCAGTGCCATGCCTGTATTCTGACCCTAAGTTCTATCCCATGACTACAGCAGAAACTCCATTGCTACCACTCATTGTCAGATTTTCCTTACTTTGTGTGTGTGAGTCTCTTGCTTTCACGTGTCTCTACACCATGAGCATGTCTGGTGCCCTCACAGGTCAGAAAGGGGTGTCGGTGCCTCTTGACTGTGGTGAAGGACAGTAGTGAGTGAGTGGCCACATGGGTTCTGTTGCTCTTAACCATGGAACTATCTGTGCAGTTTACTCCCCCCTCCTCCTCTTTCAAGACAGAGAGGCATACAACTCTCAATTCTCCTGCCTTCGTTCCCCTAGTGCTAGGAATAGAGGCTTAGGCTACCACTCTTGCCTTTGGCACGGTGTTCTCTTTTAAAACTTAGCCTCCTTAGAGATAAATGTAACAGATGAGTATAGTGTCCCACACCTTTGATCCCAACACTCTGGAGACAGAAGCAGGCAGATCTCTAAGTTTGAGGTTAACTGGGTTTATAGAGTGAGTTCTGGGGACAGCCAGAGCTACATAAAGAAGCCCTGTCTCAAATAAAACCCCAAAACAAGAACAAAACAAAATAAAAAAACAGCAAGCCTCCAAGATATTATACACAGGTAGTAAGTGCCTTTTTACTCTGTGTCCCCTCTCAGATCTCTGGAAATCCTTCCCAAAGGCGAAGCATGGACTGAACTGTTTGTGGTGCCTCTAACAGGAGAGCTGACTAGGAACTGAATGAGAAGTCATGGCTGCACTTTGGCCACATTCAGGGTACAATGTTTACTTTAAAATCTTTTGATTGAGTCAGGCAGTGGTGGTGCAACCTTCAATCCCAGCACTCAGGAGGCAGAGGCATGTGGATCTCTGTGTCTGAGACCTGCCTGGTCTAGAGAGAGAGTTCCAGGTCAGCCAAGGATACATAGAGAAGAAATCTTGCCCCTAACCCCCCCCCCAAAAAAAAATAATCAAAGAAAAAATTGACTGATTAAAAACATGGCAGTATCAAAAGATGGCCTAGTCGGCCATCACTGCAAAGAGAGGCCCATTGGACTTGCAAACTTTATATGCCCTAGTACAGGGGAACGCCAGGGCCAAAAAGGGGGAGTGGGTGGGTAGGGGATTGGGGGGGTGGGTATGGGGGACCTTTGGGATAGCATTGAAAATGTAAACGAGGAAAATACCTAATTAAAAAAAAAACATGGCAGATTACATCTGAAAATGACAGCTGACCTGACTCTCACACACACACATATGCATACACACACAGTTGCACACACATACACATAGTCACACAGTCTCTCTCTCTCTCTCTCTCTCTCTCTCTCTCTCTCTCTCTCACACACACACACACACACACACACACACACGTGCATATACACCCATACACATACACACATACACATATACACATACACACACACAGTGGCATAGGGACTGCCCTCACACACGTGCCTGCACACACATGAACACATATTCGTGCACCCATTTGAATTGCTTGATTTAAAATGATGCATTGAGAGCAGAGAGATGATTCCAAGTGTATTGGCTGCCCTTCCAGAGTGCCTGATTTCAGTTCCTAGCACCCATATTGCAGGGTTCATAACTTCAACTCCATCTCTGAAAGATAGTACAGCCTCTTTTGACCTCTACTTGTACCTGCACGCATGTGGCACACACGTACACAGACACACACACACACACACACACACACACACACACGAATAGCAAATAAAATATCTAAATAAAAAAATAAAGTGGATCTGCGGGAGACATCTTGGATCCCGGACTCCACCAAGACTACTCTGCACAGGTGAGAGTGTGACTACAAAAGCTAACAGCTTCTGGGACAGGCGGGAGCCACAGAGCTTCTGAGGCAGCCCCCTTTTCGAGCTCCAGACATCCGGGCACCTTCCCTGTCAGAGGATAGGTGTCTGTCTGGTCCCGGAGGGTTTTGCCTGAGCATCTGCGGGAGACAGCTTGGCTCCCGGACTCCACTGAGACTAGTCTGCACAGGTGAGAGTGTGGACTACAGAAGCTAACAGCTTCTGGGACAGGTCCTGTTTTGGGCCTTCATCTTCTGCCAGGAGGCAAGTCTGAACGCCAGATATGTGTGCACCTTCCCTGAAAGAGGAGAGCCTGCCTGCAGAGAGTGCTCTGACCACTGAAACTCAGGAGAGAGCTAGTCTCTCTGGCCTGCTAGTAGAGAATAACAGAATCACGAGAGGAACAAGCTCTAACCAGAGACAACTATAACAACGGACTCCAGAGTTTACCAGAGGCAAAAGGCAGACGTAAGAATCTTACTAACAAAAACCAAGACCACTCGCCATCATCAGAACCCAGTACTCCCACCTCAGCCAGTCCAGGGCACCCCAACACACCCGAAAACCTAGACCCAGATTTAAAGGCATATCTCATGATGATGGTAGAAGACATCAAAAAGGTCTTTAATAACTCATTTAAAGAAATACAGGGGGGAGTGGGTGGGCAGGGGAGTGGGGGTGGGTGGATATGGGGGACTTTTGGTATAGCATTAGAAATGTAAATGAGTTAAATACCTAATAAAAAATGGAAAAAAAAAAAAAAGAAAAGAAATACAGGAGAACACTGCTAAAGAGTTGCAATTCCTTATAGAAAAACAGGAAAACACATCCAAACAGATGATGTAAATGAACAAAACCATACTAGACCTAAAAAGGGAAGTAGACACAATAAAGAAAACCCAAAGTGAGGCAACACTGGAGATAGAAACCCTAGGAAAGAAATCTGGAACCATAGATGCGAGCATCAGCAACAGAATACAACAGATGGAAGAGAGAATCTCAGGTGCAGAAGATTCCATAGAGAACATTGGCACAACAATCAAAGAAAATACAAAATGCAAAAAGATCCCAACTCAAAACATCCAGGAAATCCAGGACACAATGAGAAGACCAAACCTATGGATAATAGGAGTTGATGAGAATGAAGATTTTTCAACTCAAAGGGACAGCAAATATCTTCAACAAAATTATAGAAGAAAACTTCCCAAACCTAAAGAAAGAGATGCCCATGAACATACAAGAAGCCTAAAGAACTCCAAATAGACTGGACCAGAAAAGAAATTCCTCCCGACACATAATAATCAGAACAACAAATGCACTAAATAAAGAGAGAATATTAAAAGCAGTAAGGGAAAAAGGTCAAGTAACATATAAAGGCAAGTCTATCAGAATTACACCACATTTTTCACCAGAGACTATGAAAGCCAGAAGATCCTGGACAGATGTTATACAGACACTAAAAGAACACAAATGCCAGTCCAGGCTCCTATTCTCAGCCAAACTTTCAATTACTGTAGATAGAGAAACCAAAGTATTCCACAGCCGAACTAAATTCACGCATTATCTTTCCACGAATCCAGCCCTTCAAAGGATAATAACAGAAAAAAAAATACAAGGATGGAAACAACATCCTAGAAAAAACAAGAAAGTAATCCTTCAACTAACCTAAAAGAAGACAGCCACAAGAACAGAATGCCAACGTTAACAACAAAAATAATAGGAAGCAACAATTACTTTTCCTTAATATCTCTTAATATCAATGGACTCAACTCCCAAATAAAAAGACATAGACTAACAGACTGGCTACACAAACAGGACCCAACATTTTGCTGCTTACAGGAAACCCATCTCAGAGAAAAAGACAGACACTACCTCAGAATGAAAGGCTGGAAAACAATTTTCCAAGCAAATGGTCTGAAGAAAAAAGCTGGAGTAGCCATTCTAATATCTAATAAAATCGACTTCTAACCCAAAGTCATCAGAAAAGACAAGGAGGGGCACTTCATACTCATCAAAGGTAAAATCCTCCAAGAGGAACTCTCAATTCTGAATATCTATGCTCCAAATACAAGGGCAGCCACATTCATTAAAGAAACTTTCATAAAGCTCAAAGCACACATTGCACCTCACACAATAATAGTGGGAGACTTCAACACACCACTTTCACCAATGGACAGATCATGGAAACAGAAACTAAACAGGGACACAGTGAAACTAACAGAAGTTATGAAAAAATGTTCAGCATCCTTAGTCATCAGGGAAATGCAAATCAAAACAACCCTGAGATTCCACCTCACACCAGTCAGAATGGCTAAGATCAAAATTCAGGTGACAGCAGATGCTGGCGAGGATGTGGAGAAAGAGGAACACTCCTCCATTGTTGGTGGGATTGCAAGCTTGTACAACCACTCTGGAAATCAGTCTGGCGGTTCCTCAGAAAACTGGACATAGTACTACCGGAGGATCCCGCAAAACTCCTCCTGGGCATATATCCAGAAGATATTCCAACCGGTAAGAAGGACACATACTCCACTATGTTCATAGCAGCCTTATTTATAATAGCCAGAAGCTGGAAAGAACCCAGATGCCCCTCAAAAGAGAAATGGATACAGAAAATGTGGTACATTTACACAATGGAGTACTACTCAGCTATTAAAAGGAATGAATTTATGAAATTCCTAGGCAAATGGATGGACCTGGAGGGCATCATCCTGAGTGAGGTACCCAATCACAAAAGAACTCACACAATATGTACTCACTGATAAGCTGTGATGGTTTGTATATTCTTGGACCAGGGAGTGGCACCATCTGAAGGTGCTGCCTTGTTGGAATAGGTGTGACCTGGTTGGAATGGGTGTGTCACTGTGGGTGTGGGCATAAGATCCTCACCCTAGTTGCCTGGAAGTCAGTCTTCCACTAGCAGCCTTTGGATGAAGACATAGAACTCTCAGCTCCTCCTGCGCCATGCCTGCCTGGATACTGACATGCTCCTACCTTGATGATAATGGACTGAACCTCTGAACCTGTAAGCCAGCCCCAATTAAATGTTGTTTTTTATAAGACTTGCCTTGGTCATGGTGTCTGTTCACAGCAGTAAAACCCTAACTAAGACATTAGCCCAGAAACTTAGGATACCCAAGATATAAGATACAATTTGCTAAACGCATGAAACTCAAGAAGAATGAAGACCAAAGTATGGACACTTTGCCTCTTCTTAGAATTGGGAACAAAACACCCATGGAAGGAGTTACAGAGACACAGTTTGGAGCTGAGACAAAAGGATGGACCATCTAGAGACTGCCATATCCGGGGATCCATCCCATAATCAGCCTCCAAACGCTGACATCATTGCATACACTAGCAAGATTTTTGCTGAAAGGACCCAGATATAGCTGTCTCTTGTGAGACTATGCCGGGGCCTAGCAAACACTGAAGTGGATGCTCACGGTCAGTTATTGGATGGATCACAGGGCCCCCAATGAAGGAGCTAGAGAAAGTACCCAAGGAGCTAAAGGAATCTGCAACCCTATATGTGGAACAACAATATGAACTACCCAGTACCCCCCAGAGCTCGTGTCTCTAGCTGCATATGTATCAGAAGATGGCCTAGTCGGCCATCAGTGGAAAGAGAGGCCCATTGGTCGAGCAAACTTTATCTGCCTCAGTACAGGGGAATGCTAGGGCCAAGAAGTGGGAGTGGGTGGGTCGGGGAGTGGGTGGGGGAGCGGGTGGGGGACTTTTGGGATAGCATTGAAAATGTAAATGAAATAAATACCTAATTAAAAACAACAAAATAAAAAAATTAAGTGAAGTATTTTTCTATACTTAGCATTCTTGGAGAGGAGAAAGACATACTTTGAGACAGGTTAGATCCTGCAAGGACCAGCAAGCCTCTATTACTGGCCAGGACCACCCTGTACTCTGCAAAGCCTCCACATGACTAGATCATGTTTGCCTCTGGTCAGTTATGCATTGCCAGCCAATCTCTCTGATCAGAGAGCTCACCAGCTAGCACACCTTACATAAGCAAACTAGAAAAGCCAAATCCAAGATAGCCATACACTCTAACTGGCTGCCCTAGAACTCACTCTTCATGCTAGAAGAGACCATAGATCTTCCCACTCACCCTCTGCAATGAATATATCTCAGCCTCGGAGCCTAAGATGAAGGGAAGCCAACACCTAGAATACAGCAGACTCATTGTAAGGCCTTTAAATGCGCACGTCCTGCAGAACTGAAGCCCAGCCAGTGTAGTTACTGGCTGGCAAATATCAGTAATGTCCCCAACCTCTGGGTTTCACTAGGCTCAAAGTTGAAGTCTTTTTTTTTTTTTAAGATTGGATTTTTATTTGTAAGTGTCTATCAATGTGTTTGAGGAGACAAAAGGGAGCACCAGATCCGCAGGAGCTTGTGGTCATGAGCCACCTCATTCGGCTACTTGGAACTGAAACCCTCTAGAAGAGCAGCAAGTGCTCTTAGCCATGGAACCATTTCTCCAGGCCCAGACCGGAAGCCCTCCTCTCAGCTCCAGGATAGACAAACATTCTAAAGCTCTCAAAAGCAAGAGCTCACTCTATTTTTCACTATAAATTTCCACAATTTTGCTCTCTTAACAGTTTCAGGAGTTGCTAGCACATGAAGTTATTTCAAAACAATTATTTCTTAGGAGCCAGGGGAAATGTAAACAATGAGGTGTCTCTGTCTCAGGGAAAATGGAGGAAGCCACTTGTCACCCCCACGCTGGAAACACTGAGGCAGGAGGACTGTGAGTTCCAGGCCAGGCTCTAGAGTGCAATGCTCTCTCAAAAATAAATAAACAAGTGGGGGTAATAAAAGATAATCAGGATACCTGAACAGTAACTTCATATAGAGAAACAAACACAAATTCCCAAGCAGAGTCTCAGAAACACTTAGCAGACAGTTTAAGGTCTAGTTAAGGAACAATAAAGCTGGGACATTGTGAATCAAGGACTCTGCTGCATGAGTAACATCCCCAAAGTATTCCTGAAGCACGGTGGGACCAGGGACTCAATGGCTACCTGAAAGTACAAAATACCTTACTGAAAGCTGGAAGCACCAGCTCTCCTCCGACCAGCTAGTCCACGTGCTGCTTTGTATTTCAGTCTGTCCCAAACTGTCAGGTTGGTTAGCAGTAGCAGGACCTAAATGACAGATGTGCATACATCTTTGAAAGGCAGTTTTGTAAATACAGTAGTTTTCCCCTTTATCCTTGGTTTTGCTTTCTCTGCTTATACTTACAGCGTATCTGAAAGTATTAAAGGAAACATTCAAGAAATCTGTAGTCCAGAGCTGGAGAGAGGCAGCTCAGCAGTTGAGAGGTTAGGAGGCTTCTCTGGAGGACAGAGTTCTGCTTCCAGCACCCACACAGAAGCTGTTCACACACAACCACCTGGAACGCTGGCTCCAGAGGGATTCAGCACCTCTGGCCTCTGCAAGCACTGCCAACATGGGCACAGACACCCAAGCACAGATCACACATGTACAAATACATACACACAGAGATTCCCACACACAGACACTCACAGGCAGATACACACACACACACACAGAGAGAGAGAGAGAGAGAGAGAGAGAGAGAGAGAGAGAGAGAGAGAGAGAGAGAGAAACCTATACATAGACACCCACATCCATATAAAGATACACAGAAACATGGACAAATACACACACAGTGAGAGACAAACACACACACACACATACACACACAGATACCACACACAGACACCCACACCCACATGAAGATATACACAGAGAGAGAGAGAGAGACAGACACGCACACACAGATCACACACATATAGATGCCCCCCACATACATATAATTAAAATAAGACATTTTTCTTGTCTCACTTTATTTTCATACCCTTCAGGGTCTGATAATTAACTTCTCCTTTTGTGCAGCAAATATTTGTTGAACTCTACAAGAAGATAAGAAAAAGAAGGAAAAACAGGAAGAATGTATTTAAAGCCAGGCATTGTGGCTCAGGCTTGTCTTACTAAGACTCTGTAGTAAGAGAATGGTCATACATTTGATACCAGCCTGGGATGACTGCCTCAAGAAAAAGATAAGATAATAATATTTTTATATGTACATATGTATGTATATATTAATAACAGTCACTAACATGTAAATTTAGAAGTCCAAAAGAAGGCTAGTTTGAAATGTTATCACATCGAATTTCTGTCGTTTCTTTTGCTTTATAGTTACTGGGCTTCTTTACTCCAGCGCTCTGGAAACTTTATTGTGCCTGTTTTCAGAGTTGCATCCAACTCCACAACTCTGAACCATGAAACTTAGCGACGATGTTAAGGAAGAGGGGCAGAGGGGCACTGTTTTGAAGATTCTTGAAAATATAAGAAATTAATTGGGAAAGTAAAGATTAGAAAGTCATACTTCCCCACATGAGAGCACTCATCCATTACTCTGCTTGCCAGCCTGCTCGTCCCATCCCATCTGCTGGGAAACTTGGTATAGAGCAATCTGTTTCCAGTGCCTCGGCTCCTAGTGTCCTACAAGTGTCCAAGAAGAGAAGGGCTGGGCAGTGTGTGCCTTGTTCAACTGAGGCCCTGAGAGCAGTTGGCACGAGACAAGTGTTAATGGCTATCTATAAGCTGTTCCTTCTGTTTTCTTACTGCTGGAAGGAAGGATTCCCCCTTACCTCCCCCACAAGCTCCCACCCCACACACACACCCTCACTCCCCCACTCCACCCCCACCCCCGCTTGCTCACATCTCAGTTGGCCTGGTTGGATGGAGTAGGTGTGTCACTGTGGGTGTGGGCTCAATACTCTCACCCTAGGTACCTGGAAGTCAGTCTTCCACTAGCAGCCTTTGGATGGAGAGGTAGAACTCTCAGCTCCTCCTGCGCCATGCCTGCCTGAATACTGCCATGCTCCCACCTTGATGATAATGGACTGAACCTCTGAACCTGTAAGCCAGCCCCAATTAAATGTTGTTTTTTATAAGACTTGCCTTGGTCATGGTGTCTGTTCACAGCAGTAAAAAGACTTGCCTTGGTCACGGTGTCTGTTCACAGCAGTAAAAAGACTTGCCTTGGTCACGGTGTCTGTTCACAGCAGTAAAAAGACTTGCCTTGGTCACGGTGTCTGTTCACAGCAGTAAAAAGACTTGCCTTGGTCACGGTGTCTGTTCACAGCAGTAAAAAGACTTGCCTTGGTCACGGTGTCTGTTCACAGCAGTAAAAAGACTTGCCTTGGTCATGGTGTCTGTTCACAGCAGTAAAAAGACTTGCCTTGGTCATGGTGTCTGTTCACAGCAGTAAAAAAGACTTGCCTTGGTCATGGTGTCTGTTCACAGCAGTAAAAAGACTTGCCTTGGTCATGGTGTCTGTTCACAGCAGTAAAAAGACTTGCCTTGGTCATGGTGTCTGTTCACAGCAGTAAAAAGACTTGCCTTGGTCACGGTGTCTGTTCACAGCAGTAAAAAGACTTGCCTTGGTCATGGTGTCTGTTCACAGCAGTAAAAAGACTTGCCTTGGTCATGGTGTCTGTTCACAGCAGTAAACCCTGACTACACTAATACACCATCCCAGTCTAAGTAGCATGTTCCAGGCCAGCCAGGGCTACACAGTGGAACTTTGTATTAAAACAAACAAGCAAACAAACAAAACCAGAAAGCGAGAAAGAGGGAAGGGAGGAGTGAAGGAGAGAGGGAAAGAAGGAAGTAATAAGAGAAAGGAAAGAGAACCTTTCTGTAGACAAGACCTAGAATTCAAATCTAGAAACAAACAAAAATCCAAGTCTTGGAGCTTGTAAATGGTAGCACACACTCTTTCGATTCTAAAAGGAGCAGGTTGGTTGGTTGGTTTGTGCAGCAGTGAGCAAATACATTGATCGGGTACCTGGTCCTGTTGACATTAACTTCAGTGTGCATAAGCAAGGTGTGCACAGACCTGAGGCTCCCTTCCCGCGGAGCCACCACTGCCCATCAAACAGAAACGCCACTCAGTTGTCAGTCCATCTTTCTGCTCTCCAACCATGACACATTCCCTATTTGAGGCCCTAAGAGTCTCAAGTTCCATAAAACATGCTTTCTGCTCTCCAGGGCTTAGGCTAGCAAAGAAATGAGAAAAGGCAGCCAGACTGCAAGGTGACAGACAGGGTGCAAGCTCCAGGCCAATGGGCGGGCAGCAGGATTCAGAGGCCTGACTTCCTTGTCCTTTTTGATTTAGTTTTCAAGTGGCATGTATGGCACCAAGCAGCTCGTGGAGTTTAAACACCCGGTCCCTAGTCACAGCACCTCAGCTGGAATTATAGCTACAGATTCATCTCTGAGATCAGCTCTTTACAGATTTGTGTTTAAGGCATGGTGTCTGAGGAGAGAATGCAAAACTGCAACTCTACCAAAAACCGAAGATTTGTTTTATTTTTAATTAAGTGTATATTTGTGTGTCTGTGTGTGGGTTTGTGCACATGAGGGCAGTTGCTCATAGAGGCTAGGAGACATTCAGATGCCCTGTAGCTAGAGTTACAGGGGGTTGTGAGCCACCCCACCTAGGTATTCGATCCTCTGCAAGAACCATATGAATACTTACTTAGCTGCTGAATGTTGGTACCAGGACCGCTGAAACCTGTGACATCACATAGGTGGGACCCGCAGATCTGTTGCCAAGGCAACAACCACCATATTCCCGGACTCCACTTGACTCACCTCCCACCTTTACCTGCGTTATGTCATCACCCATATATAAAGAAAGCCCCCTCCCTCTCTTCCCCCCTTTTCTTTCCGCCGCCACCTTGCCCCTCTCTCTCCCAATAAACCTCTTACACGCGGAACTGCTTTGGCCTGTTTAGACGGAAGCCGATATTCTAACACATCACTGACTCATCTCTCCAGTCTCTTAGGAAATTTTTAGAAAAGACTTTCACATATCACAAAAATAGACAAAAAGATTAGCTTATTTCTAATCAACAAACATAAGTTCTGTGTTATTGGTAGATTCTGGCCACTTAAATTGCTAAGCATCAAACACACATCACTGTATTCTAGTGCTCTTAGTATAAACTCAGAGAAATTGGAAAGTTGCATAATCAATATTTACCTTAAAAGAACATATTGTGTCCCCACAAACAACTCAGTGTTTAAGAGTGTTTACTGCCTGGGCACGGGGACCGGTGTAACAATCTTGGCCTGCTCTTGTACCTGCCTGTAGCCCCAGCACTGAGGAGGGCACAGACAAGATTGCCACAGCTGGACGACTTCCAGCTCTGGGTTCAAGGAGAGACTCTGTCTCAATGAACTAAAATGGAGAGGGACAGAGTCAACACCTGGGGCCTTCCTCTGTCTTCCTCCTGTCTACACAGTTGTGCATGCCCCCACACACAGCTACCTGAGCTTATCACAGTCACATGTATGTGCTATTTTAAATAGTTCACCTACCTGTGTACAGAACTTCCTTGCAGAATGGGATGTTTCAGTATTGGAGGAATACTGTTACACAATCAATCAATTGATCAATCAATATACAAACAAACAAATGCATATTTTTAAAATATATAACACTCTCAAGGTCTGGAGAGATGGTTGGGTGGTTAAGAGCTCTTTCAGGGGACCTGAGCTCAGTTTCCAGCACTCACATTGGTGCTGGTTACAACCACCTGCAGCTTCAGAGGACTGGACACCCCTTTCTGGCCTCTGTGGGCAATTGCACTCACATGATAAAAAAAATTACAACAACAACAAATTTTCTATGGATTATCTGGCACTTCTACTAAGGACTAATACAGAAGTACAGGTTAACAGGAGATGAGACATGTTTCTCCCTTATCCTCCTCCCTCAGGCTCCTCAGCCACAATGGCTTGCCTTGACCACACATTCACTCCTACCCAACTCATCTTGGCTCTGTCAGCTTTCATTGCATGCTCTGGAAGTGAGGGGCTAAGTGAATCTGGTCAGTTTCTGGGAGCTATTTGAGTTGTTTACATTCCTGCTTACAGAGCATTCTTGCAGGTAGAATGTTTCAATCTTGAAGGAAACATGTAACAGTTTCGGTCTTGGAGGAAACTTACATAACAGTGTGTTATGAAAGAAAGAGATAGACAGAGACAGAGAGAGGGAGGGAGAGAAAAGAGAGAGAGAGGGAGACAGACAGAGAAAGAGAAAGGAAGAAAGAAAGAGAGAAGGAGGGGAGGGGAAGAGGAGGCTATGAAGGTGAGAGGAAATTCCTGGGGCCATAAGAGGTGGGTAGGAAGAAAGATTCTGGTTGGATGTGATCAAGATACATTGCATAGAGATATAAACTTGCCATAGGAATATCCTTTTAGAGAGAAGTGTCCTTTTAAAAAGAAGAAAGAACCTAGTGAGAATGCTCAAGGAAAAGACAGCATTTAAATTGCACGTTTGAAGTCAAAGGCCATGTGGAATAGTAAAGAAAGCTTGTTTGAAATTTATAAATGTTTTGATTGGATGCAAAATGCCAGTTATCAACAGCAGTAATTAAACAACTATAAAAAATGAAAACTTCAGAATTACAAGAGTTTAGAAGAAAGCATTCAATCTTTGTCATTTTGATGAGTCTGTGGAACCATCCTGCGTTGGGTGATGACGTCCATAGCTCTTTCTTTTCCAAACGTTGAAGACCATTGGTTAAATTTCCCACTGTGGTGGACCCAGGTCTTCACCCTAAGTTCAAGCCGGAATGAGCTTTAAAGAAATAACCCACCATATTATAGAGACGTTTGTTGCCAAATGATGATGGTCTACTAACAATAGCTATTCAATGAGAGATCAACCAAGTTCTTATGATACAAGAGATTGTACACTACCACAAAAGATTTATTCTGTGATTCTTCATCCTGGTCTATGTGATGACTGTCCATCAAGAGGTAATGGAGTTACACAGGGCTGCAACAGTGATGATTTAGATCATCCAAGTAGATTTTACTACAGAAGCTATGAGAAGAATGTTACCTGGGCCAATGTTCCATATGCAAAGAGTCCCACTTTCTTCTAGTAGAAGCAATCACTGTGGTAATAACTGCATTTTTTGTGACAGATATGGTGGAGGACAAAACACATCTTTACTCAAGATGTCACAATTACACAATTTCCTTGGAATACAAGAACAACCCCCACCACCACCACCGCCACCCCTCCCCATCTGGGAAGGAGGTACCCTTCACACAAACCCTACTGCGATGCAAACCACAGAGCAGCAAATGTGGTAACAGTGGAGGGAGCAGTCTTACAGAAACACTAGAAATCCATAAAACTCTGGGCTAAAATATTAAATTGAAAAATAGAAATTATTCTGTCATAACTACCTAAGGATTCATAGAAGAAAAAGTTGTGTGCACTTTGAATGCTTTCCAGCTGGGTTCCTCTTCGTAGCCTGTATGTTTCACCAGGAGAAAAAGGAAAGCACCGTGAATTTTTATAGAATTATTTCAGCAAGAAAACGCTAAGTGTGTTAAGTCCTGACTTGAACTAAATGTAAGTTTCAAATAAAGGAATCTCTAAAGCTAGAGAGAGACAGAAACACAGAGAGACAGAGAGACACAGAAAGACACAGAGAGAGACAGAGACACAGAAAGACAGAGAGACAGAGAGACACAGAGAGACACAGAAAGACAGAGAGACAGACACAGAGAGAGACAGAGACTCAGAGAAAGACAGAGACACACACAGTGACAGAGAGACAGAGAAAGAGAGAGGGAAAAGGAAAAGAGAAGAAAGAGGAGGAGGAAAAATAGAAAGAGGGGGAGAAGGGAAAAGTGGAGGAAGAGGAAGAGGAAAAGGAAGAGGAGGAGGGAGGGGGGAATACCTGTAGCTCAGAGATCAGAGTTCAAGCTAAATTTAATTTCAGCAAACAAGATAAAACAGGCAGAATGTCTGAGGAAACTCCCCCTACAATGTCATGGCCAATATTCTTTTTTTTTTAATTAATCAATTATTTTATTTATTTACATTCCAAATGTTGCCCTCTTCCTGGTCCCTTCTTGAACTGTTCTTCCTCTCATCCTCCTCCCCTTTGCCTCTGAGAGGGTATCTCCTCCATCCAGGTGTATCCTCTCCCACTGAGGCCAAACAAGGCAGTCCTCTACTTTACATATGTGGGAGGGAGGGAGAGGGCTTAGACCAGCCCCTGTATACTTTTGGTTGGTGGCTCAGTCTCTGAGAACTCCGAGGGTTAATTGACACCATTTGTCTTCCTATGGGGTTGCTATCCCCTTCAGCTCCATCAATCAATCCTTCCCCTGCCTCTTCCATAGGAATCCCCGACTTCTATCCAGTATTTAGCTATGAGTATCTGCATCTATCTCAGTCAGCTGCTGGTAGAGCCCCTCAGAGGACAGCAATGCTAGACTCCTGTCTGCCAGCACAACATGGCATCAATAATAGTTTCAGGGATTAGTGCCCATCCATGGAATGGATCCCACATTGTGCCGTTCACTGGTCAGCCATTCCTTCAGTCTCTGTTCCATTTTTTCTCCATGCATTTCTTTCAGACAGGAGCAATTTTGGGCATGACCAATGTTCTTAAGAGTTTGGTTTGAGAAACTCAAAAAAAAAAAAAAAAAAAAAAAAAAAGCCTGGGAACAAAGACCTCCATCAAGTTAACTCTCAGTCTGATGACTCTCTCCTCCCCCTCAGTGATTCATAGAGTGATTCCTCCAAAATCAGCATACTGCTAAAATCTGAGAGGCTGAAGGTGGAGTGTACATCAGAGGATTCCACCTCTAGGCATCTCCATCTGAGCACTGTGTGTCCCTACCAAGCCTGAGTTGAGGAAGACTCTAGAAATGTCGTGTATCAGTGTGGCATGGTAGCACAGACCTGAAACCCCAGATGATCAGAAATTCAAGATCACCTTCAGCTATACAGGTGCTCTGAGCTACAGTACACTCCATATGGTAGTGGGTGGGGATGGGGTGGTACGTGTGACAATGGCCAGTAGCAACATACATACATCAATGATTATTTCCTATCAAATAAATTCGACTACCCTTAGCCACTGAGGTTATGCAGAGGACAATTAGAAATCATTTTGCTCCGGAGTGTACGGCTTCAATTAATTCAATCACATGATTACTTTTTTCTTCTCTGGTATTTTCCATCACAGTTTAAAAAAAAAAAAGAATAAAACTATGCTTTGATCTCCGGAATTATTAGAGACAGTAAATAAATGTAACAGCTGTAATCTTTGTAAGTGCTAAGAAAAAAGTTCACAGCTAAAATTTTACTGTGATTTTCCCCCCAAAACTTTCTACTGAAAAAAAAAAAGCAATTTATTCTGCTGAGAAGTTTATCCACAGCATGCTGGGGGGGGGGGGGGTGGAGAATAAACTCAACCGTCCATTTTGAGGGACAATTAGTTACCCAGGTCAACAGACATATGATGAAAAACATGATGCTAAACATATGATGATGTTGGCTTCAGTTAGTGAATTCCCTTGAATTTTAGGGCAGCCTGGTCTATATAGCAAGATACAAGCCAGCTGGGGAGGCACAGTGAGCCTCTGTCAAAAAAAAAAAATCTGCACCCAGCCACTGTTCAGACCCTACAGTAGATCACAGCACTGACCGTGGCTCAGACCCTACAGTAGATCACAGCACTGACCGTGGCTCAGGCCCTACAGTAGATCACAGCACTGGCCGTGGCTCAGACCCTACAGTAGATCACAGCACTGACCGTGGCTCAGACCCTACAGTAGATCACAGCACTGACCGTGGCTCAGGCCCTACAGTAGATCACAGCACTGACCGTGGCTCAGACCCTACAGTAGATCACAGCACTGACCGTGGCTCAGGCCCTACAGTAGATCACAGCACTGACCGTGGCTCAGGCCCTACAGTAGACCACAGCACTGACCGTGGCTCAGACCCTACAGTAGATCACAGCACTGACCGTGGCTCAGGCCCTACAGTAGACCACAGCACTGAAACACAAGAATGAAAATAATTGCACGTATTTCAGGAAGTCTCCGTTGGCTTCCTTACAGTGGAAGGTTCAGACCCTATCGGTTATCTCCATAGCCTTGTTATTAATAATCTGTGCCTTGTCAGTAGAGTTGGTTTTTTTTTTCATTCGCACAAACTACAGCCTTCACAGTGTGTTAATATATGTGTATGTGTGTATATATTTATGTATGTATAGAGAAAATTACATGAGATCATCAGATTATTTTATTAATTTAAGAACCAAGGTATAGATTAAAACATTATAGAATTGAAAGTATCAACAAATTATGTCTTTGCCTGGGCTCCCTCTGGACAGGGAATTTTCAGAGAATCAAGACCACCCATGTATTACTCTTGTATCTGGACCACCTGGTACCTTGTAGGCACTCAAACAAACCCAATGAATTGAACCCAAATACAAATATGTGCATAGCTCGCCTTCACTCTCTCAGTAGTAATCGATAGTTGTCTCTGGACTCCCTCTCCAGCTGCTGTAAAGGCCAAAGATGTTTTGAGATAAAATGAAAATAGCTATTTACTTTTCCAATCCTGGTCCTCTAAGCCATGAATTAACGTGTGTAAGAAAAGGCATTAAACCTTAAAGAGGCCCATGGAAAATTGGTGCAGAACTCCAGATTGGCTAAATCAGGTTTGTTATTTTATCCATTAAATAGTCTAAGCAGATTAATTGGAACCAGACATGTGAAGATTCGTAGGATTTGCATTTTACTAACATTGGCTATTTTACCAAAAAAAAAAAAAATCTGTAAGTTACATTTCAACACATCCAAACTAACTCCTTAGTGAAAATAGAGATCTTGATTAATAATTTTTAAAAGTACACATAGGCAGGGATGTTATAAGGCTTCTTTCCTTTTGTAACCAGATCCATCTCACATTAACAATGTATTCAACTCCATATGCCTTCTATAAATAATACCAGTGACCTACATTATCATAGATACATTGTACTTTAGAAATTATGTACATCAAGGCAAAAAAGCATTTTCTTGAGTAAACAAAGTGAGGGAGTTTACATGCTGAGTTGGTATTTTGCAGATATCTTTAAGTCACAGCTGCCTGTTGTCCAGGTAACAAGGGAGCCAAGCAACCTGCTCTCAGCAGATGTCCATCAAAGGAAACGTTTCTGTCAGAACGCTGATCATCAGACACCAGGGTCAAAAGCTTACTCATTTGATTCTCAAGACTGCTGTCTGAGTCATAACTGAGACCCCCATCAAAACTTAGCATTTTAAAGCTTTACCTTGGTGTAGACAAACCAGTTAAAGAGAGCACAGGACTGCAGCATTCTAGCAAAGCTCTATCCACATTCTCCTTCCAAATACAGCCTCACAATTATTCCATTCCCAGACATAATACTCAGCTATCAAACAATACATGTCTGAATAGGTTTTGAAATGTCGCGTTAGGTCTGCGCTGAAGTGCTCAAACCTTTGTGAGAGACCTCAAGATAAAAATAAATACCTGGCTAGATAAGATCAATAGCCTCTACATTGCATTCAAAATAGATTTAACATAATCACATTACAGGACCATTGTACTTTATTATTCTGTGAACCAGTTATTACAGCCTTGGCACAATGTCAAAAAATAAAATTCCTAAGTTTAATGCTTATAATGAAGAAATACATTAATTGTCAGGAATATGCACTAGCTCCCAATAAAGGCCCAGATAGTCTGTCCCCTAATATCCAACCCCCTCCCCCCCCAAATGTGTGCTCTGTTTTGTTGGGTGATGATTTCATCTTAATTTTATAGCTTTGTTTCTAAACCTCTCTCTCCAGCATCTTTACTACTGTAATGTTTCAGTGCTGTTCCTCCTCTGTAACACTTAGCACAACTGCTGTTGACCTGGGCAAATGTGTTTCTGATGCCTGTCAGCAAGTATAAAAGCATAATTTCATTAAAGTGTATTTTATATGATCTGGACCGAGGGAACAGTATAAAATGAAGTTTGGCGAAAGTTCAACCGGGCATCAAATAGCACCAGCGAGAATGTTTTTAAACAGATGGTGCAAAATCTTGCTAACACGATAGTGTGTGCTCGACAGAGGAAAGCGATCGGGAACAGATGTGCTCCAAATGACCACCGTACCAAGCAGAAACGACTAACAGAGATATGCATTAGAAACGACACCCTCACCAGCCAGAAAAGCAAGCAATGAACACAGAGTGCCCTGTCAAACCCCGGGCTCCACTGAAGCTTTCTATGCATTAAAGGTGGCGCACAGAAATTTTCCCTTTGGCTTCTGCTCATACGTTATTACTAAACTTCTCTCGAGGTGACCAAAATTAAGAGCGTGGTTTTTCAATCTAGTAAAAAGATAATTCCACGAAGGGAAAATAAATTCTTGATTTAGCTTAAGAAATTCAGCACCCTGAGGACCCTCTCCATCTTTGGAACAAAACAATAGTCTCATTAGCCTAGAAGAAACACGCGCGTGCGCGCACACACACACGTCACGCCCCCTTTAGGACTGTACACGCGTGTCTAATCAAGTTACAAGCGTTCGCCCCAGAATTGAACGGCTTTATTTAAAAAGTACCAAAGGCCAAGCAGCTGTGATTGGCAAGGGGACTAAGGCCAGATAGGCAAGCCCCAGGGAATTTCTCCCGAGAGAATGAGATTGAGCCACTCCAGAAGGATGGCCAGGCCCACATCCTTAGAGACTCCTCCTGAGCCACCTGCGATGGAGTTGGAAGATAGAACTTCCAGCTGCCTGGAACTTCAGGCCCAACCCCCACCCTGGAGAGGTTTGGCCTAATCAAGCCTTGCTACAGTGTCTTGTCCCAAGCAGTTGACTTGAGTAGGAGCCTTCTGCTCCACTTTTCAAAGCTTTCTGCTCCCTTCTGTAGCTTTTTAGAGCCAGAGCAAAAAGTTCTCTATGTATTTACAAGCTAGTGGGGCTGAGGGTAACCAAGGCTTGGGACCCGGAGCGTCCTCCTGGAGGAAGCTGACTTTCTCATAGAGAAAAGTCTTAAGGCTCTCTGGATGCCAAATTCGATTTCAAACCAGGAACCTTTTGTAGTATCCCAAGCCTGAGTGCTAGACTAGCCCACCGCCTAGGGCAGCAGCCTGCATTCCAGGACTAGCATAGCAGGTTCCATACTCCTCTTTGCAGTGACTAGGTGTGGTGTAATGACCAGCCACAGCAGCCTTCCTGGACATTTGAGTTTTGGGATGCTTGCAGCATGCCTAAATCAGTGTTACCTCTGGGTCGAAGGCCAAGGGGGGCGCTGTCCACTGCCTGGATGCTCCCGGGCTGGATGGATCTAGGGCAAGCCAAATGAGGCCTGAGGCCTGCAGAGGGGGCACTGACCCATGACCCAAGCAGCACAGGCTGCCCAGGAAGAGAAAGGGCCTGGAGCAGAGCAAGGGGTGGCCTGTTAGCCTGGGGTGTGGGAATTATGAAAGAAATGCAGCAATATTTATGACCCCAGACTGTAAGAAAGTGCACGTCCAGCATGTGATCTACCCTATCTCTTACAGGTCTGCTGCCAGGAGGGGTTCCTTTGCACAGAGCATAAGCCTTGAAATTGATGCTCAGGACCCTCCAACCTCGCACCTTCCACCGCCCAAACCAGATGATAACTCTTCACTTCTATTATCCCAAGGGGGTTGAGGGAGCCTGCTATGGGGTAACTCTATGATTAAGACCTTGTCACGTGCTTATGTCCAGCTTCTGTGAGGCATCTCTCAGAGCTTTTGGTTTCTGGTCTGTAAAGTGGGCATCGCAGATGTCGGGGACAGGTGACACAGTAGAAAAAGCTGTGTGCTGCTCACTCAACAGCTGCTTATGATGATGCTCAGACACCTCAAGAAAGTGGGTAGTAGTTGAGGGAAGCAAGTACCTCACATACAATGCCATTTCAAGAAGCAAAAACAAGCCGGGCAGTGGGGGTGCACACCTTTAATCCCAGCACTCAGGAGGCAGAGGCAGGCAGATTTCTGAGTTTGAGGCCAGCCTGGTCTACAAAGTGAGTTCTAGGACAGTCAGGGCTATACAGAGAAACCTTGTCGAAGAAGAAGAAGGAAGAAGGAAGAAAGAAGAAGGGGAGGGGGAGGAGAGGAGGAGGGGGAGGGAGAGAGAGAGGGAGAAGAAGAAAAGAAAGAAAGAAAGAAAGAAAGAAAGAAAGAAAGAAAGAAAGAAAGAAAGAAAGAAAGAAAGAAACCCCACTGTATCTTTTACATTACTGGTGCAGAGTGGAAATATTCCAAAGAGAAGGAAGAAGAATCACGAAACGTTTACTACCTGCTGTATTGAAGATGTGTTTCTATATTGAAAAACTCAGAAAACAAAAAAACCTCTGCCTATTGTCTCCAAGACACAAAACCAATAATGAATGCACTAGTTCAGAATATTCTCCAAAGGCGATGCAATGTGAGACATTCCTTACCTTTATTTTTCTTAAATTATTTTTATTTGTTGTGAGAGAACACATACCACACACACAGTGTGTGGCTAGCCTGCACAGGTCAAAGAACAACTTACATGTGTTCAATCTCCCTCCTAAGTGTAGGTCTCCAGAGGTGTGACTTAAGTGTCTTTACCCTCTGATGGCCAGGCCTGGCTCGCGCACACTCTGGAGGATGGGAGTGAGTGGGCTGGAGTCCCTCCTGAAAAGGGTTTGGTTGAAATTCGTGAGCTTGACTGTTCTTTAAAAGTTGGGTTTTGCCACATTTACATAGCAGCCCATAGCAGCTCCTGATGCACTTGCAGGTGTTATTCGTACATGTGAGAGACTCATGAACAGGATGAAGCCTTCCCACCACCATCACCCTGCCCCAGGGGAGGGTGAGTTAATCACAGTCAGAGCTGGTACCCCCCCCCCCATCACAGGATGAGATGTCTCTTCCACCCCTTTCCAAGAATTGGAATCTCAGACATCAACTTTCCTGGGGGTCCTGGACAGGGTGGCACAGCCAGGGTAGAAGAGGGCTGAGTTTGGGATAGGCCTTACACAGCAGCAACAGCACCTGGCTCCCCATGACTTCAACTCCAAACTTTACTACCTATTCTGGACCACATTCTTTTCCTGGAGCAAAACCTGTGTCAGCATCTGATTATATGCACAGGAGTTCTGTGTGTGCAGAGACCAAAGAGGCTTATATGTCACTGAACACACATTCTCTATCCAAGATGTCCCTGAAATGATACACTATAGTAGCCCCAGGTGTCCCTACAATGATACACTGCAGTATCCCCAAATGTCTCTACAAGTGATATACTGTAGTATGTCTGGATGTCCCAACAATGGTACAGTGTTGTAGCCCCAGGTGTCTCTGCAATGGCACACTGCAGTGTCCCTACAATGGTTCACTATAATAGTCCCAGGTGTCCCAACAATGATTCACTTAATATCTCCAGGTTCAGAGGCTACTCCTCCTGTGGCTTCTCAAGAAGTCAAGGCAGGTGTCCAGTTCCATTACACACACTGAAATCTGAAGAGTTCACTCATGATAAATGAAGGATGGAACCCAAGTTCCCACAATTGTATGGTCAGATTGTCTACTCCCTTCCTTGCTTAAGGTGTTCAAGGGAGAAGAGGAGGAGGAGGAGGAGGGAGAGGGGAAGAGAGAAGAAGAAGGAGGAGGAGGAGGAGGAGGAGGAGGAGGAGGAGGAGGAGGAGGAGGAGGAGGAGGAGGAGGAGGAGGAGGAGGAGACATCAACTGTAGTTTCTACTGAACAGGAAGGTGCCAGAACAATGGAGGATGTGTTGAAAACAGGCAGAGAAGGGAGTGAGCCTACTTTTATCCAGAACTGTTACTGTCGAGCACCAGGTATTAAATCGGGTTATAGAGAGTCAGGGCCCACACTATTTTTGAAGGCTTTCCCACAGGTGGTAGTGGGTAAGATACTCTGGTTTTGCATAGCCAGAGCCAGGCTCTGGGTCTTCATATTCTATAGTTATGAGAGCCAGTTGTAGTCGAGTTTAAAGGGGAAGTTACAGGAGAGGTCTCACCTTCTGCACCACTATCAGTATAGAGATTCACTTATTCCTGGATTCATCCAGGATGAATCCATTTGATGAAAGTAAACACCATCTGTGAGGGAAGAACAAAGACTTCACTGTGGGTTTAAGACCTCACTCCATTTTCCCCTCTTGGGGCTTTTTTTATTTGATTCTCGGTTGTTCCCTGCTGCTATTGGTCAGGTGTCCATAGAAGTAGAATAAAGCATACTTCACCACTGGATACCAGAACCTGTTTACCTAGGGGTATGGAGGCAGACAGACCTCCCAGGAGGAAAGGGATGGAGGGGGTCACAAGCAATTCTCCTGAACTCTAAAAAGAATCAAGTCACAAACACATATACTAAAATGTGCCTTTCTGAACTCATCCAAAAGAGCCATATGGATGAAAGACTAAAAATGCAGCTTCCATGATTTGAACGTATAGCATTGTTGAGCAAGATAAAATTTGGAATGTGCTCTGGAGCACACGATGGTGGAGCAGTTGATAAGATATCTACCACATCTACAATCACGCTCGCTCTTGGTACTCAGATGCTTGCACACATTCACAGAAACCCTGCTGTCTGCTTTTTAATGGCATAAGATTGGCCTCACAGTAAACCTGGGAGAAAAGATCAGTTTGGGAAAGCTGGAACCCACAGAGGGGAGCAGGGGAGCTAAAACTCCCAGGAGAAGGGGCTGCAGGCTCTCTCCTAGAGCCTCAGAACTTCCTGGAGACACACACCTGCTTAGAACAACAGATCTACCTGAAGCCATAACAGGGCCAAATGCATGCATCACACCAGACAGTCAAGACCCTGGCCTGTTCCTACCTCTTGGCTGGATGCTTTGGTAATGCTTCTGCCCTCAGCCCTCTCAAGAGAAGCATGGGAGAATAGGCAGAGAAGTTGAGAATTGCATCCACCCTGGACCTACTGTGTGGGTGAACATTCAAGCATTATTTACATTCATATAACAACTTCTTAGTGGTACCCTTAGGTAAAGATCTTGTAGATGATAAAACTGAGGTCTTAAAGTAAATTCCTCAATACCCGACTGTAAGTTGACTAGCTCCAAACCTCAAATTAATAGATAGCATATCACCTAGCTTTTTAACACCTCCCACCCCCATCCCAAGGAAAGCAAGAAGGGAGAGAGGAGAAAGGGAGAGACAAGGAACTGGGGGGAAACATTACCTTGGTTACAAGAGCCAAGTCTCCTGTAGTTGAAATCCACATGTAAAGTTCTTAACTTTTAAAAATATGGTTAGAGTTTTGCTGCGGCCACTCGTGGCAAACACATGGTTTTACAAGATCTGTTAAGATATGAAATGACAGAACATGACAGAGAAGTGTTGCAGAGGGAAGGAACCACAGACACCAAAGCTGTGGGCATCCTGCTGGCCACCAGGACAGTCTATTTCCCTTAGCAAACTTTATCAAATTCTGGGAATCAGAGGCTCTCTCTCACAGTACACTGTGCTCCCATTCCAGGCTACAGAAACTCCCTTGGCGCCTGGGCTGTTGCTTTGAGACTGAGCTTGGCTTTCTTGCCACCCTGGCTGAGGTTTAATTCAAATTATGGAACCGCGAGGAATGGAGTCTTGGGATGGGTAGGGTGACTTGGGTGAAGTACGTGGTGAGTGCGTGGGGGTGCGTGGTGAGTGCGTGGGGGTGTGTGGTGAGTGCGTGGGGGTGCGTGGTGAGTGCGTGGGGGTGCACCTCCAGGCTTGGGTCTCCACCCTCCCAAACCAGGGAGCTCAAAGCTGGATTGCCTTGGAGAGGGGAGTGCCTAGAACCTGTAAGAAAACTGGAGGGGTGGTGGAGAATATTAGTTGGATTTTTCTCATTTTCCCCGATACACAGGCAGGATCCTACAAAAACAGCAGTCAAGTTTCCGAGGTTCCTGGTTTATTGGTCATGACAAAAGGCACAAAACACCCATGTCTCCAAATCACAGGCGCGCTTTAGGTGAGACTGTGGGTTTGAGAATGTCACACTGCATAAATGGAAGCAGGAAGCCCCTTCCATTAATTTTGGGCTCCCAATGGCCCCCAAGTTCTTTTCTCACTTCATTTCTCTGCTCATTTACTGGGCCCGGGGTTTCCTCTGCTTGTGTGCAGGCTCAGGTTAAGGAGAGCCTGGCTCTCCTACCTTGGATCTCCAGAGTTTATCTTCATCAAGACCTGAAGGCTTCCCACAGAGTCAAGGAGAGCAGCATTGTTCTGCACACCAGGGTACCTAAAGTGTGTGTGTGTGTGTGTGTGTGTGTGTGTGTGTGTGTGTCCTTGAAAGAAAGTCACTCACACACACCCCACCCCCAGGTTCTCAGCCTCAACTAGCAGAAAATCGCAGCAGATCGGGTGTTCAGGCATCCACCTTCTTGGCGACCTTCTCTTTTGAGAATAGTCTCACCTCTTTTTTCCCCCAGAGACTGGATCCAGTTTAAGTCCCAAAGTTAGCAAGTTTCACACTCTGTGCCACAGAGTGCAGAAGCAGACTCCTAGCCTCCGGCTTTTAGCAACAAAACAAAACAAAACAAAACCTCTGGACGCTCTCTTTTCTCCACTTTCCAGACTCCGATGAGCACACGAAGTGGGCAACAATCCAAGGTGTCTCGCTTGCAGTTTCAGGGTGATCAAAACTGAGCGTTGACATCAGGGACATTGACAGTTCCTTCTTGGGAGCGGAGGTCACACATTACCCTAGTGCAGCAGATAATCCTTGGGTTACATTACTGCACAGAATCCTTGGGTCGACTGTGCAGAGGCGCGGTACTAGGAAGTGAATCTCTCCGGTCTTGGGTTGGAGAAAGTGCTGCCCAGCCAAGCTAGACTTTGGTCAGGACACTGTAGCTACTTCGCTTAGGCTTCTTCCCAGGTTCCAGCCCTGTCTAGACTAGGATTTTGTGAGTCCTTGCCAGCCCTCTGGAGGATCGCAACTCCAGAGAGGGCAACATTAGAAGCTGAGAACCAGTGTATGACCTGCCTTTTGCTCAAGTTCCGGGATAAGTCCCTTCAAAAGTGTAGTTAGCACATGGAGCTCAGACGCGCAGAGTTCAATAGTTAAATTGGCGGGGACTTTCACTACTTCAAGTAATAATTTTCTAATTCGGATCTATTGCTTTTAAATATCGAACTCCAGAGAACTCTGTCAATGCAGCCTTTTTCTGCCCCATTGATGCTTGATGTTCATAAACGGCTCCTGCCTTGCGAGCCGGGTATGAAAATACCAGTTTTATGCCTTTGATAGGAATCGCCAAGGAGGAGAAGACGGGTTATTAGAAGACCGCAGATTTCTCAGCAGCTCGCCGTCCAATTAGGGAGCTCTTCGCCAAGGTGGAAGCTCTGAGTGTCAGGTAGATTCTCTTTCTCGGGTCCTAGACGAAGGCCTGGCTCGACGGGCTCCAGACCCTTTCCTGCACCCCACCCCAAGGTTTTAGCAGGGCACACTTAGTGCCTCCGAACTTGCAAGCGAGCCGCACAGCCCCGGAACAGACATAGTTTTCTTTCCTACCCCATTCAATCCTTTGAGAGAGCCAGGAAATCCAGGGTGTTGGCCGACCTCCTAGTGGGCCTTCCTCTCTGGTTTTCATTTGATGAACAGTGGCTTCTAGAAATTTCAGTCCAATAGGAAGGCACCAACAAGGCACGGCCGATTTATTTTCCCACCTACAGACAAGCAAGATAATATATATATACATTTTTACTGTGTTTCGTTCAAAATTGATCTCAATTGGCGTGCGGGGGCTAAAACTCTCATTCTGATTTTTTTTTTTTTTTTTAAGAAAAGTGCTTTGTAAATTTTACCTCAAACACTTAAATGTGGAAAGAACAGAAGGCGAACTTTTTCTCTGTCTGATCCGAGGAGCAGTGAGTTCTAGTTTGCCTGCGGGCATGGAGAAGCTAAACATTTTTTAAGCAAGTGGTATATGCAGGGTCAGAAGGTCATTAGGCCCAAGACCCCACAACTCAGCCTTGACTTTCCTAGTAAAAACTTTCACTTTCTGCTCCGCCCATCTCCAGCCCAAACCCTAAGCCAAAGCCTCGGTCGGTCGCCAGGACAGGGAACGCACTTACCACGGGGTAGCCCCTGGAGCGCGCTGGACACAGGCAATTATGCTGCTGGTGAGTTCGCAGTCCCGCCGGGCGCCGGGAGCAGGGCGGACGCCAGACCAGCCCTTTAGACTCCAGTCTGACGTCCTCCTTCTCTAAGCCCGGAAGCCTCTAAAAAAGAATCATTTCCTCCACTTATGCAGAGATAGGAGCTCTCAGATCAAGATTAGTATGTTGAAAACCTGATTGAGAGCAGCCTGATTAGGCGAGGGTGGGTGGAAAGGCGGCGTACACGACGGCGCCCCCTCCCTATGTCCCCCAAAAGCTCTAGCGCGCTGGGCTCTCCAGATGACCGGCACAGACCATTCTCGCTAGCAGGCAAAGGGAACTTCAGAGTTACGTTGCAATACTTAGCACAAAAGACTGTAAGTAATTCTCCAAGCTAGACTCTAGTTTTAGTTCCTCATCCAGGGAGTCGGTCCAACGCCCGACCTGCTGGAGCCAGCATTCCGCACCAGTCTCTCTCTCTCTCTCTCTCTCTCTCTCTCTCTCTCTCTCTCTCTCTCTCTCTCTCTCTCATCTCTGATCAGAATCGTATGGAAAATACTTTATTATGTGGATTCCCTCACCCACTCCTGATTTTCGCTTTTGACGAAAATCAGCAGCAGAAGCCACAGAAGCAGCAGCAGCAACAACAACCACTATTTAGCTTTTCGGGCAGTCGGTCCAAACCTCCACCGTTCTATGCTTTACCAGAATACAGTCGATTCTTAAATCTCAGGTCCCTCATACTCCACGCTAAATTTAATGGAGATCTCCTGATGGGCATCGGCCAGAGGGTGCTAATATGAAAGTGTATGTAATGGCTGAAAAGGAGAGCCGAGATGGCGTATGTTCAAACGTCCTCTGTGTTTAAGGAGGAAAGGGGCAATCAAAGAAAACCTTTAATCCCTGCCCACCCCAATGCTCATTTTGTCCAGAGAAAGTGTGGTCAGCATTAGTTGCTGCTGGCCCCTCCACTACCCCTGATGGCTGGTCTGGGTTCTTCTTCTCCCGCTAAAATAAGACAAGGGAGTAAGATTGCTCTTCCTTGTGTTTCACTACATATATTTCTGTCTAACTAAGGTAACAAAAGCATGGTTTTGTTATAAGGCTTGAGAAACTGACTCCAGGATGTTCTTATATCACTTAAATTCCAAACGTTTCTCTTTTGCTTATCTAAAGGGACAAATAAATAAAAGTAATTAAAAAATAACTTCTTACAAAATTTTTCTTCTATAAACAAAGTGAGACCTCATAAACAAACAAACAAAAAACCTCACACTTTCCAATTCAGATAAAAATTATCTCTACCCTACTCACATTCAAACGTTCACACTTAAGCACGGGAATGTGGAGTGCGCAGCAGTCTATCTATGGCATACCGTTTGTCTAGAATTAAAGAAAATAAAAAAATCGTAACATACTTTCGTTTTTCTTGTATCCTTGATTTCAAATCTAGTCGCGAATCAAATCTAGTCCTTCGTTTGTCCCTTCATTATCTTAACGGGAAAACCTTTCGAAAATGTAGAGAGAACCATTGGTGCGCATTTAGGGAGACCTAAGACTTGGGAATCCAGAAGACCTCCGCTTTCCCTCCGTGAGCCGCTGAAAGAGCTGTAACCCGAATCTTTGTTTAGGTTTTGGCTGGGGAGCGAGAATTTAAAGACAACTCAGAGGCAGAAAGCTTATTCTTAAAAAGAAAAAAAAAAGGCAAGTTAACGGACATCCGCAATTCCCCCCCACCTTTAACACTGAACTCAGAGTAAGTTGTCTGGTGCAGATAAAGATCTTAACATGTAGAGAAGGCGGGTTTTTCATAAGGAGGTGAGGCTGTCCCTTCAGGAAAAGACTTTTCCCCCACACCCCCTCCTCTCTGCGAGGTTCCACCCTCTGGAAAACACAACTTTCCCTCTTTTCCTGGAGGGACAGGCCTTAGTGTGGCTGAGAGAGGAAGAACAGTGGGTCAGAGAGTGGTTACGGTCACTGTGGCCTTTTTGGAACAAGACACACTGGTGGCATCGCTGTTCTGCCTGTTAGCTTTCCTTGGCCTTTGGGGGCGGAGGAGGGGACACTGCGGACACCCACAGCCTCTGACCCTCTGGAGCTGGTATGTGACGAGCAGCGCCTGCGGGGCCATGTATTGGAAGAGCGATCAGATGTTTGTGTGTAAGCTGGAGGGAAAGGAAGTGCCGGAGCTGGCGGTTCCCCGCGAGAAGGTAAGCGAGCCTACACCGGGCGGGATCTGTTGAATAGGAGTTTCCTTGAGAGAAGAGAGTTGTCCGGCCCCTAAACCAGGCTGGGAAACTACCTGTCACTGCCTCGTCTCCAGACCTGACAATTTTTTTTATTACGTAGTAGCGTTAGGTAGTAATCACTCCGTCCCCTCCCCACGGGCTCACTTAACCTAAGGCATGGACACTCTAATTTGGGAGACGAAACCTGGAGCCTAAGACGCTCACGGGGCAACGTGAGTCCTGCTTGTATTCTACGTGACGGGCTGTTCGCGGCAGTCTGGGGCAGGGGCCGGGGGTCTAGGTGTTTGTCTCAGGGCACCAGATACCAATGGCTGCGCTCTGCTGAACGCTGGCTCTTGCCACGGATAAGGTGAATGTGGGGCTTGAGACCCGGCGGCGACAGACCTGGGGACTTGAGTCTTCCAGGGCCCGCCCGCTCTTAGAAAGGGACAAAAGAACGATTTCGTTGGAAATACCAAAAGGGCAAATTTCGCAGTACGAGGCGAGCCTAACGGGGAGACCTGGCAAGCTGTCACCTACTCCGGAGGCAAGACCCGTGGGTGCTCGCATTTTATGGTGGAACTCGGTTCCTAAACTGTTGGAGAGCAGGGCCGGGGTGGGGGTATCGGCTGGACATGGGCAGAGTAGTGCTGGCTTCGTGTTTGTCTGACGGTTGCGGGTAGCGTTTCTGTCTGGATGCTTTCTGTCCACGAAGACGCGCCCGGGAGCAGCTGCGCCGGGGCTACCCAGGCGTGCGGCCGCTGGCTCACCTGGAGCTTTCGGAAGACAGAGGAAAAGGAGACAAAGGGACGCAAAAGCGAGGGGTGTGGGCTGCTGGAATCCGCGGACCCACTCGCCCTAAACTAGACTTCTCAGAGAGATTGCATTCGTTTATAGAACAAAACTGAAAGTGCAGCCAGGGATTGGGGACACTTGAGCGACGCGTCCGCGTGCTCTAAAATATTCTGACCCGCATTGGGTGAGTTTTTTTTTTTTTTTAATGGAACAAATTAAATTCAGCTGGATATTTCCATTATTCGGCCCGCTTTTGCACTGGTTAAAACTAATCCTTTAGTAGCTAAAATGTTGACTTACTGAGCACTAAGTGGCAATTCACACCTTAAAGAAACCAGTGTAAATCGCTTACGGTTCTAATTGCTTCAAGTTTACCAAAGAGCTGCTGGCTCCGTTTAATCTGAAGCATTTTCATTCAAATTGTCGGAACAAACACCAGGCTTCTTAAATCCCACTGTAATTAGCTTTCAAGTATCCGATTAAACCTCTTCACCTTTTGGGCTATCCTATTCAAAAAGCCCCCCCTTTAAAAAATATATGTGTGTCTTGCTCTTTTAATTGAGGTTATTAAAGAAATCAAGTTTCTCTCCCCACCCCCTCCTCAGTCATCTTTTCTTCTCTCTCACTCCACCTCCCCCCGCCCCGTGCCCCCTTTAGCCGGGTGTTCCCCGCTCCCGGGTGATTGACGTCTAGAAAGCAATCGCTTTGTGCACCGAGGCCGGTTATTAGCTGGGTACCCCCGGTGGGGGGCGGGGGCCGGCGCGCCGGGGTGAGCGCGGGGCTCGAGCCGGGAGCAGCGGCCGCGCAGTCCTCGAGTCGCCCGCTGGCGGCGGCGGCCCAGGGAGGCTGCGCGCTGGCCGGCCAGCTGCGCCCGGGCTCAGGTGCCGGCGCTCGCACGCGCCGCCCTCGTGCGCGCCCTTCAAGAGCGCGGTGGGGCCCGGGCTGCGGGGCGCCGCGTGCTCGCCGCGGGCTCCTGACCGCTGTCTCCCTCCCTGCCTTCCCGCTCTCGCGGCGCAGTGCCCCGGGCTCATGTCGGAGGAGTGCGGGCGGCCTGCAGCCCTGGCGGCCGGGAGGACCCGCAAAGGCGCTGGGGAAGAAGGACTGGTGAGTGGGGCGGCGACCCGAGTGGGGACCCCCAGCTCCCTGGGCGGGGCGGGGCGCGGGGCTCCAGGGGTCCTGCTGGTCTGGGAACCCCACAGTGCGGATGGGGAAGGCTGGGGACGGAGGACAGTCCTTGGGCTGCCCCGTGGGGAGGTGGGACGTGAAAGGCCAGTGCTCGGCTGTTCCTGCAGGTGAATCCCGAGGGAGCCGGGGACGAGGACTCCTGCTCCTCCTCGGCCCCGCTTTCCCCGTCGTCCTCGCCCCAGTCCATGGCCTCGGGCTCCGTGTGCCCGCCAGGCAAGTGTGTGTGCAGCAGCTGCGGCCTGGAGATTGTGGACAAATACCTCCTCAAGGTAGGATGGTGGGCCAGGCGAGCCCCGACGGAGTCAGTGTGAAGGTCGGGGGGGAAGTGCCCCACTTCGTGTCAACCTCTCAGCATATTAGTCCACCACTCTTAAGGCCCACAGCGAGAAGTATGATATGGAACCATAGGATTTTCCTTATTGTGAAAGTCTAGGGATAGGGTCTACAGTGTAAATGAGGGTTCCCCCACACACACCCCAAGAGTGTGCGGAGGACTCGGTCACCAGCAGCAAAAGAAGGACTTGAGGAACTACCACCCATTCTGGTATAGGCTTTTGTTTGTTTTCCAAGTCTAGACTTTTACTTACTTAAAAATCCCGTACTCTGCAAACTGGTCCCTCCTCTCCAATACACCCGTGCTGCTGTCTTACAGAGACTAACTAGTCCCAGTTCCGTGTGTTATTCCCTCTCGCAGCGGCTCCTTCTGTAACTAAAAACACTGTAAAGTGCCTTTAAAGATGTTTAGTTTTGAACTGTTACTGGCATCGTGGTCATAGGTTTATTTACCGGTACCTGGAACCTTCCCAAAGCAAAAGTTTATATAAAGCTTTAGAAGCCATTTCGGTACCTCCTAGATCTTGCTAAGCACAGTGATGTTATGTCCTACCAGGGTTTGGGGGGGGGGGTACCCAGTCTAGCTGTAAAGTTAGGTGTACATATAAACCCCTCAGCTGAAGTGTTTCACGGGGTGGTTTCAGAGTTGACTGTCTTAATTTGGTTTAACTTTCTCAGAATATTTCACTCGGGGTGGGAGGTTTTGGAGTTGAGGTTCTGGCAGGCTGCAGTTACCCGTGTCATGTCAGGCAGGATCTTGGTCCCCTGTGTCTTAATCTGAACACATTGGATTTCCAACTTCAATAGCTTTTAAAAAACCACTATGTAAAACAATTCTTTCCAATATACGAAATTAGTTGCAAACCAGTTCACTTTCTGTCCCCCTCCTTGAGCTTCAGTTTTCAGAAGGATTAATTACAGAGAATAAAAGATCAAAACGTGAATTAGTGGGTTTCTTTAACTTAATGTCAACATTCAAAGGCTGCTTTCTTGGGTGGACCGTGAATATTACTTCCTGGAGCCCAGATAAAACACGGAAAGAGGCTTGAGTGAAAACATTTTCTAATGTTTTTATTTGATTCTTGAAGCTCGGAAAATTAACCTGGCTTTCTCTTTAAATCTGCATTCTTAAAATCCCATTTCCCATTTCGCTTCGTCCACAAAACCATGCACTGAGTCAACACAGCTTCTTGTTTGAAACAAGGCTCTCAGTGACTACCAGAATCTGGAGCAGTGTTTCTGGACCCGACTTAAGACAATTTCAACATTTCACAGCAGAGATGTGGAAGATAACTACACAGTAAAATTAAAATATTGTCTGAATTCTGCCTCAGACACTAGCATTGGCCTTGCATAATTTTATACATTGTTCATGCTTGTCTTCATATTATATAAAAATTGTGTGTCTATGTGGTGCTGTGAAGTTTTCTTTTGTAATTGGACAGGAGTCTACCTAGGAAAGTTTTCTACACACAATCACATTCTACTAGGATTTATAAGTTAACTGAAAATTTTCCACCATACAATCACTTAAGCACTCGGAATTCTCAGCACGCCTACCCCAAGCTGAAGGGCTAGCTCCTTAATCTTACGTTTGAATCTAAACTTCTCACTGGTAACAAATATTTGATCCAGTATAGATGTAGCTTTTGAGGTTATGAAAAAAAAATACCAGCCTGTGGAGCAGCCACACAGTGTCAGACAAAAGAGTCAGCTGTGGTTGTTGCCCTCTACAGTCCTGTCCTAACCTAGCCCGGTGTGGAGCCATATTGGATTAATGCTAGTTCAGCAAAGGGTTCCAGAACCTTCCCAGAGTTCCCCCCACCCACCCTCCTGATTCCCTGGCAAGGACTGGGAATGTTAAGCAGCTCTCTTCTCTTTTTCAAAAGAAACCTTGAGGAAAGGTGTCAAGCCAGGCCTGGGGTCTGGTGTTTGTAGAGCTAGAGACTCCAGCCTCTGTTTTAAAGCCTTGTTTTAGAAAACAAAACAAAAGCCTGGTGTGATTGAAAGAAGGCCTCCAGTGGTGGATGTTCCAGATGCTTGGACTGGATACAACTTAGGGGAAAATGTGAGGAAGATACATCTCTGCTTCCAGGAAGTATTCTGTTTGGTTAATGTCTTTTTATTCTATTTTAATCCAAGTAACTATTTTTCTATAGTGAACAGATAGTTCTTTTGAAGAAAGACCCAAACTTAAATTTTCATCAGAAATTAAACATTGCTTAGGGAAGAGGTTCATAAGTAGCTAGAAATCACAGTGTTTCCTTCAGAGTATCATTTGTAACTTCCTTCAGTCAGTAAAACACCCTGGCTGCTAGCGTGAAAGCACAAACCTACGTAGTCCCTGTCTGCTGATCAACACACGTCAGGATCCACACTGCAGGCCAGCACAGCTGGACACACGTCTCCACTGGGGGACTGAACTGCAGTGTTTAGGGGGGCAGCATCCACCTCAGGTAACCTCAGTGGTCATTTGTTTTGTTCCCATGTCAAAGTCTAGAGTGCCCTACTTTATTAAATGCCACTGTCTCACTACTTGAAGTACAAGTAAACATATTTCCTGGGTGCATTTAAAACCACCTATAATCTGCTATCTTCCTATCTCCAGAGGCTCCATCATTCCTTGGGCTAGCAACATCCTCCTCCTGGGCACTTTGCTTTCTGTAGCTGTATATGTATATGTATATGTATATGTATATGTATATGTATATGTATATGTATATGTATATGTATATGTATATGATGTATATGTATATGTTAGGGGAGGAGGCACAGCATCTTTGCACTCTACCTTAGGAAGGGCTGATGTGTAAGGGAAGGGTATTGCCTGCTTTCTCTATTGGGGTGTTTTACAAATCTATTCTCTGTCTTTATTGTTCCTACTGATGGATTGCACAGTTCATAGCTGTTTGCCCAAACTGTAGGTCAAAAGGTTTGTCTCGACTTCCGTAACTACCAAGTTATAGAAAGGATTAGAGTAAGGACGGAACCAGAACCCGTATATATGACTCTAGACTAAACATCTTCTCTCAGGTTTTCTCAGAGAGGAAGGGAGAGAGAAAATGAATATGGAAGAAAACCCAAATCCTTCAAAAGCACGTAAAAACAAAACCAAGCTTGAACTGTGGCCTAGAGGAGTCTGGGTTCTTGTTGGAGTCTAGAAGAGGCTACAGCCGGATGCACGCTCATGTCAAGGGTGCTGTTTGGGTGGAAGCGTTCAGAGCGTGCACGTGGCAGTGTGGACCGGGCTGCTCACCCTCACCCTCTCCCCTTGCAGGTGAATGACTTATGCTGGCATGTCCGCTGTCTCTCCTGCAGTGTCTGCAGAACGTCCCTGGGAAGGCACACGAGCTGCTACATTAAGGATAAAGACATTTTCTGTAAACTCGATTACTTCAGGTATATTGCCAAGTTCTCCTTTTAATAAACGCCCCAAGACATTATTTTAAAAAGACTTTTGTAACAGGGCCTTTTGCACACCGTTTGATTACTCAAGGGTAATTTTTAGGATATATTTCAAATTATTTCTTTCTAGATCAGATTTTGCTACGTAGCCTAGGTTGGCCTTCAACTCAGGATCGTCCTGTGTTGGCCCTCTCAGGTGCTGAGATTAGAGGTTTCAGCATCAGGGTCAACCTCTTAATTTCAGGGGAGGGAGTATAATTTGTATTAAAACTAAATTAATGTTAGTTTGCTTCCTTTAGGAATTGTCTAAACAAAACTTCATATTGGGTTGTTTTCCCAAACTAGAGGGTGAAAGTTTGGGGCATTCAAAAGAGACTCTTGGGATCTGCAGTGAAGGATGGAGACACTCAGTGGCTGACACTCAGTGGCTTCAGTGTCTCTTGTTGAAAGTCAGTGGTGAAGTGGGATGAAATCATCGTGCAAGAAACGATCCTGGTCACAATCAAGGTGCCAGGCGTTTGGATACTATAATCAGCTACACTATTATTCAAAGAACAAACTAATCAACTGTCATAAATACAACAAACTGAATTACTCTGCCAGAGGTCGTGCCTTTATTTTGCAGTCTGCTCTTTGCCTTTGGGTTATGAGACTATCTTTGTACAAGATATTAAACGTTACAATTCTCACAGTGATCTCCCCGTGGCTGTTTGTGTCGGGTGTGTCCCAGGATGCACTTCTCTGTGGAGAGTTGTCTAAACGTGATCATAAGCACTGCTTTAATTGTGGTCATATCTCTTCTTTGTCTGCGTTCCTAAATGAGAAAAAGTTCATTGCAAAGCTCTGTCTAGCAGAACTTTGCTAGACAGTCGACTAATTACGGTGTAGATGAGGTTTCGGAAACTTCTATCAGAGTTCTATATGGTTGCAGCTTAGAGCACAGCTTTGTAATATTCAGTCTATCTTATAAAATCAAGTAGTCTTTAAAATTACTAACATGTACAGTTCTTGCCAGAGTTGCTTTCCATTTTAAAAGCATTAGTAACAATTGGTTCCTCTTCAACTTACAGTGTGTTGATTTTACTTTTTTTTATATATTAAACACCCTTTGAAAAGTTTTTGATTCTTTTTAAAAATTCATTTAAAATCCATTTCTTTAGGATTTTGGATTTTTTTGGAATGTGTTCTGAAGTTCCTTTTTAGAATTTAATGCTCCAATTAAGTTGGCAACACTTTTAAAAATAGTTCCCGGGTAGATACAGGCAGATATGCTAACCTTGTCCACCGGTGACTGAGTTGGGAGACAGAGCAGGGCATCTGATCACTAAGACTGGGAGCGTAAAAATTCCCTTCTGCTCTTGTGTCTTGCTAAGAATGCCTACAGATGTTTCTGGAAGTTTTAGACCCCATGTCCACACTTCTGTGGCAGGCAAAGTGGCCATTTGTCGTGGCTGGGAAGCCTCTGAATTTTAGCTCCTCGCTCCAGAGAGTGAGGAATATAGATTCTATGCATTCTCTGATAATTTCCAATTTAAATATGTTAACACTAGTTGCTACCCTGAATCATCTCAGCTTGATTTTGTGTTTGTTTTGTTTCTGGCACTGGGGACTAAACCCAGTGTGCATTATTAAGTACACATCCGACCATGAGCTAGGCTCATCCCCTCAACTGGATTTTAGTCATTGTTTCTATTTTGGGTTACCATATTTTTACCCTTCAAGGTTTTCAACCTGGAGTGTGTATGTGTGAGTGTGCATGTATATCTGGAATCTCTAGAAAACCTGTAAATGCCTTAATGGTTGACACAATGTAAGGGCTGTTGAAACTATTTCATGTATTTTAGAAA
This sequence comes from Mus musculus, assembly GCF_000001635.26. NCBI lineage: Eukaryota > Metazoa > Chordata > Mammalia > Rodentia > Muridae > Mus > Mus musculus. The sequence continues at coordinate 154,322,688 of NC_000069.6, read as the reverse complement.
AAAAAAAAAAAAAAAGAATCTGAAAAGAAAACTTTTGAAGCGTTGTTTTTAAGAAAGATTTGAATTGGGACCATGACTCAACTGCTTCCCATATTGACATTAAGAAGAATTCATTCTTGTTTCACTTTTAAAATACTTAACTTAGATAATTCCAATACAGCACGATGATGTGTTAGTTTGAGGTCAGCCCGGAAAAATACCTCACCATGCCTCCTTCCTGTGTCCAGACGGTATGGGACCCGCTGTTCCCGCTGTGGCAGGCACATCCACTCGACTGACTGGGTCCGCAGGGCCAAGGGCAACGTGTATCACCTGGCCTGCTTTGCCTGCTTTTCTTGCAAGAGGCAGCTGTCCACGGGAGAGGAGTTCGCCTTGGTGGAGGAGAAGGTCCTCTGTAGAGTGCACTTTGACTGCATGCTGGACAATCTGAAGAGAGAAGTGGAGAACGGTGAGTGAGGAGCACAGCTTCAGTCTTTCAGGATGGGGAGCGAGGAGATAAACCTGACTTCACCCCAGGGCAGTTCTAATGCATTATTTTATACTGGGAACAATGATTGTAAAGTTAGCATCCTTGCCAGCAAAAGACTCCAGCTGTTGGTTTGCAGCCAAAGCGTGGCCTCAAAGCTAGTTCTACATCCACACTATAGTCTCAGGCAGCAGCCTTTATTTTCTGTGCATGTGACTTCCTAAGATGGGCCTTAGATATATACTTTTTTAAAATTATTTTTATAGAGATATATACTTTTAATTTACTGCATTTGGGGTAGATTGCACAAGGCTATAAGTACTGTCTCTTATAGTCTATTTGCAGCAAGTTTTTCTTTAAAAAAAAAAAAACTTTACCAATTTAGAAGATGCATGGTGCATTGCAAGAGGCCAAGGTGTGTGAGGAAACTGGCTGTATAGAAGTAGAGACCCATCTGAGTTACCAACTAGATGGTTTGTTTTCAAAATGCAGGTAATGGGATTAGTGTGGAAGGAGCCCTTCTCACAGAGCAAGACGTCAATCATCCAAAGCCAGCCAAAAGAGCTCGGACCAGCTTCACAGCCGATCAGCTCCAGGTAGACGTGGCAATGCATTTGTGATTTTTGAAGCCCTTTCCCCACGAAAGAAAACAGACCTAAAGAAAAATTAAAAAGCAACCTCCATGCTGCCTGAAAATACTGTTTTCTAAAAGGTTGTACTATACTTTTTAAAAGATATAACTTTTCTATCTTTTATATATCCACGAGAGTGTTAATGTGTACTTAACTGCCTTGAAAGGTCATGGGGTGCAGTCTAGTCAGTAGTTTGGTGTCCTTCAGGTCTTTTGATGTCAACATCAAATGGGGGTACAATGTTGGTCTATTCCGGCTTCCACGAGCTCAGTCTAAGGCAGACATTTTTGATACAACAGAAGATGACTGTGTGGAGACTCAGCTGAAAGAGGCAGCGTCCAGGGCTGTGGGGCTCCAATGTGTTGTCATTTAACTAAATGACATGTTGCTTAATGTATAGAATTGCACGAATTTTGTCTCGAAAAGACCAGAGTCTGCCCAGCACAGACAGGAATCTACGGTTGACAGCAGTCATAAAGGGATGGAGGTGGCATTTTCTTCTCTGTGCTGAGGTTGACTCTGCCCTTGAAAACAGAGGACAGAACTTCCTTATCAGAGCTGTGCTGGCTCTGCGCATTAGCTCACCTTTGAAAACTGTCAAGGAATACACCCCATGCTTTGGATTTAAGTCTACATATGATGAGTCTTTCTGGCTTTTTCTATTTTCTTTTGGATCATGTTTTCTAGAAGATCAGCATGGCTGAGGTATTTGATTTGTGTTTAGATAAATAATTTACTACACCTCTTCCAGGGGCTGTGGAGTATGTTGTATATTTAGCATCAACTTCGGCTCAGAACCGAAGGCGATTGTGTCTTGTTTAACAAATAAAGGAAAAACCACTTCTAGTAGTCAGAGACTGGCCAGCATTTCAGACCTCTATAGTAAAAATGTTTCAGGAGTGGTATTTAAAGAATGATTCGAGGGGTAACCTGGATGTGACCAATGTTCTAAAAGAATTTGGCAGTAGACCAGACTCAGATTATTAAAATCTAGATCCATTAAGGAAAAAACCTCCAAGGACACAATTACTTTTATTAATTAGACATTAAGTCCTTGACCAATGAGTAAGACATGAAAAATGAGAGAATTGAGAGATTTCATTTCCCTTGAGCTGTGTTCCTCTGCTGCTCCCTGGAACGCTGGAGAAAATCACAGACAGCCTGGGTTTGAAGTGAATTCTTACCCGAGCTTTGCAGTCTGAACAGGTGGGCTGGGCTAGACGGAATGGCTAAGAGACAAATATCATATTGAAAATGCCTCAGAGACTTGGCCGTGACTTTGACAATTACAGGCTTCATAATTTGGATGTGAAAATTCCTTATTAAAATTATAACTGTGGAAGTTTGAAGTCATGGCAGGTATCTATACAATCTCCTGTGGGAAGATAATTACAGAAAAAAATATGGTGATTATTTGTGGAGGTTTATGTGGGCCAAGTCCTGTCCATATCATCTTCGTCTCCTCACCCATTCCAACAAGTCCTCCATGTAGTCAGCCTCTCCAAGGGCACAGGAATGACCCTCGAGGCAATCAGCCACTCAAGGGAATAGCAGAGAAAGGGCTCGGATGGACTTGCCCAACCTCTGTGCTTTTCATGTGGTTTTGCCTCCCAGGAGACCATGTGCTTCACCAGAACCCAGCAAAACAGAGAAGAGAAATCTTGAATTTTACAGACAGGCTTACAATAACAACTTGCGTTGTTCACAAAATACTTAAACCATGCATTTCTATATAAGAACATGGCTCAAACCATAAGCTTAAAAAACTGATCAGAGTGAGTTCTAGAAGTGAAAGCACGGTCTCAACTATTGAGCATTCGGTGGCATTGATCCTACACCCGCGCCTAAAGAACAAGAAAGCAGAGTAGCCACAGATAAACAAACAAACAAACAAACAAACAAGAAAACCCAAATCATTTCCTTCCACCAGATTATCTGATAAAAAGTATGATAATCACCTTGTCAAATTGTTTCAATTTTGAGAAAACTAAATGTATCCAAATATTGAATTCAACAAAATAACAATAATAAAAAAAAATCACCCATGAAAACTGATCTGAGACTGGCCATACTTGCTTTGGACAGAGGAGTGTTCACATAGGGTAACTGAAGAAATTCCCCAAATTCCATGTCAGAGTCTCACATGAAGAAAAGCTTCCAGATCAGAGGGGTATGGCTACAGTTGTATCTCAAACATGAGATACAGATATATCACAAGCAGAAGGAGGACACTTAAATTCCTGCTTGTGCCATGGTTCACTCCCAACAGCCAGCCATGTCCGGATCAAACATGCCAAGGTTGGCTCCTCCTCGGGTCTACTTTTGCTATCATTGTTCAGATGCTGGTACACACACTTTCCTGGATCTTGGCTTAGTGTTGACGCCACCAGGCTTTGCCTTGATCGTCCCCAGACAGCCCCCACTGGGCCTGGGAGTGGTTTGCAGTTGCTTGAGCATCTGCCAAATAGGGAAGCTACATAGAATTTAAAGGTCTTGGTTTTCTTTTCTTCTTTTTTCCTTCCTCCCTCCTTCCCTGTGTCCCTCCCTCCCCCTCTTTCTTTCTTTTTCTTTTCTTCTTTCTTTCTTTCTTTCTTTCTTTCTTTCTTTCTTTCTTTCTTTCTCTCTTTCTCTCTTTCTCTCTTTCCTCCCTTCCTTCCTTCCCTCCTCGTTGTTGTTGTTGTTCTTCTTCTTTCTCCTTTCTCCTCCTCCTCTTCCTCCTCCTCTTCTTCCTCCTCCTCTTCTTCCTCCTCCTCTTCTTCTTCCTCCTCCTCCTCCTCCTCCTCCTCCTCCTTCTTCTTCTTCTTCTTCTTCTTCTCTCTCTCTCTCTCTCTCTCTCTCTCTCTCTCTCTCTCTCTCTGTCTCTCTCTCTCTGACTGAATACTGGTACTAGCTAAAAGAATAGCAAAGTGCCCTATTTTCCTTAGAATAATTCTGGTTCCTAATGGCCAGGGTGGATTTAAGTTCCATTTCCTTCCTTGATGGATATCTTTGCTAAATGTATGTTGGTTCTATTATTAAACTTTTACTTCCAGAGGTCTTTTTCTTTTTAAACCAGCTAATCAGTAATGACTTGGGAGCAAATCCCCAAATATCCCTTCTGCTTGATCTTCCTGGGAAATTAAAGACATGATCAATTCACTTGCCATTTGTCTTTGGGATGTTACCCCCAAGTCAGCAGACACACACACACACACACACACACACACAAGCACAACTGGATAGAAAAGCAGCCCCTTGGATTAAAGAATGGTAGAAAGAAGGGATATGGAGTCCATTTTCCAATGTCTTAAAATAAGAACAAGTCTATAATCCTTTTACAATGAATCTATCAATACAGTTTTAGATGGGAAGCTAGAAGCCCTTGATTCTAGAAGAGTTCTAACCCGTGGCATCTTAACTGAGGGGGTCATTTGCAGTCTCAAAATGTTTCTGGACTTTTTCTCCATGCTCTTGAGACTTTCCTCATATTGTCAAGGTTCCACTGAAGAGTACATTGCATCACAGGCAACACAGGCAAGCAGAGAATGCAGCCGCACCGCCCCCTACCCACTAAGGAGGGTAATGCAATGCAAAAGGATGCTTTTCCCTAGCCAGAGTGAGGGACTTTGCAAAGTAAGCTGTTGGTCTCCTTGTGACAAGTGAAGAGACAGAAAGCCGGCCAGCGCCAGCAGGAGCAGGCCAAGACAAAGCTCACACTGCCTGGGGGAGGTGGGCAGCAGGGTGAGGAAGTGGGTGCTCACCAGTTCACACCATTTAGGGCAGCAGGGACCAACACAGTGGGGAAGTGGGTACTGCACTGACAAGCACAGCCTACTGAATGCCCTATTTTTAGTTAATTATCTTTATCTCATATTCCCCTCAGCTGACTGGCTTTACATAATAAAATTCAAAATTACTGGATTCTCATGAGTCCCTCATCCCAGGATCCAAAAGCCTTGACCTCGACGGTTCATTTCCCTCTTTCCATCACTGTTAATTAGAGAGGATGACTGGCATTTCTATATTTTTCTTTTAAGAACTTAAGATCAGGACCCCCTACCCCCACCATATATGAATGTACATATGTCACAGCACTTGGCATAATGGTATCAATCCAGAATGTCCCCTCTGAATCGATGGACTCTGCTAAGGTCTTGTTGCATGGACTAAAGTATGTCTCTCCTTTTTAAGATCTTAAGAGGTTGCTTCCTGCGAAGCAAACACCCTCCACCGTCCCCTTCCTTTCCCCTCCCCACCCCACAGCAGTGGCATCATTGCACTATGCTGTAATCCATCTCTGCAGCACTGTTTGTAGATCAACAACAACAAAAAAAAAAAAAAAAAAAAAAAACAATGTAAGAGCCCTTGAGGCTGTTGAGACCCACAGAGGCTAGAGATAACTATGGTGGGACTTGAGTCTTTTGTTGAGTCCCAGTGCAGGGATATTTTACAAATGGGAAGCCAAGGGTGGGAGAGTCAGCTCCTGTGTGTTTTGGGAGTTCTGAGACTGGGTGGAGAGAGGGTAGTGTCTCTAATGGCAGAGCTGAGGGGCAGAGTTTCCAGGCGGTTAATTTTTAAAGATCTTAGAATAAGAGTTCATGTAAATTTACAAAGCACGCCTTTCTTTTACTTGTGTTCGCTGTATTCATTTTCAAATACCAAAATACACAACACGTTTTTCTTTGTGTGCCTTAATCTGTTCTACCATCAGAATGCAAAAGATCAAGCTTTTAACTGTTTGCTCCCGACATCTGTCTTTAAAAACAACCACAGGTTATGCAAGCACAGTTCGCTCAGGACAACAACCCAGATGCACAGACCCTCCAGAAACTGGCAGAAAGGACAGGCTTAAGCAGACGTGTCATACAGGTGAGAACCCGTAGGTAAACCAAGAGATGCAGAGAATTCTACATCTGATGCTTTGGGTGTGTATGCTCTTCTTTTGTGGCAAAACTTCAGACTGCCAGCTCCTAGTCCACTCTGAGTCAATTTTTAAAAAAAGCTTTATTTTATGTATGTGAGTACACTGTCATTGTCTTCAGGCACACCAGAAGAGGGCATCAGACCCCATTACAGATGGTTGTGAACCACCATGTGGTTGCTGGGAATTGAACTCAGGACCTCTGAAAGAACAGTCAGTGTTTTTAACCTCTGAACCATCTCTCCAACCCCTAAGTCAGGTTTTTTTGTTTTTGTTTTGTTTTGTTTTTTCCGCCTGTGTGGCAAAACTTTTCCTGGGAAGATGCAGGAGTTCAGCACACGCATCTGCTCACTCCAGATAAGGAGCCTACGACAGACCAAAGTATGGAGGCCACCAAGTCCAACTTAGTGAACTAGCAAGTTTTTTAGGGGTTACTTGCAGGAGCAGAACTGAGTCAAAGACAGCTGAATTATCAAAGCCCACCCCAGCATGGGTGACAGCTCACAGAGCTGGGAAGCTGGAGCTCACGGCACAGCTTGCAGGCAGCTCAGCAGGCTGGAGAGTGTCCTTTCCAGGTGCTCATGTGGTCTGAAGCTCTCCCAGGAAGTTGGGTTGGCTGGTCTGTCTCTGCTTCTCCCAGGAAGCTGGGTTGGCTGGTCTGTCTCTGCTTCTTCCAGGAAGCTGGGTTGGCTGGTCTGTCTCTGCTTCTCCCAGGAAGCTGGACTGGCTGGTCTGTCTCTGCTTCTCCCAGGCAGCTGGGTTGGCTAGTCTCTGCTTCTCCCAGGCATCTGGGTTGGCTAGTCTCTGCTTCTCCCAGGAAGCTGGACTGGCTGGTCTCTGCTTCTTCCAGGCAGCTGGGTTGGCTGGTTTGTCTCTGATTCTCCCAGGCAACTGCTCCCCCAACCCCTGCTCAGGATCTGCTTTGCAGCTTTGCCTTTCTGAAAATGACTCTCAGCTTTTAATGTTTACCCTGACAGGGAGAGGGTGGGGCCTATGAGTCTGGTCAGTTTCAGGGACTTCCTGAAGTTATTCTGAGCCATTTGCCTTCCCGCTTAAGGAGCTCCCTCCTGGATGGGGTATTTCAATCTCAGAGGGAACTGTTAACAACAGCCTGTCGTGGGCTTCCCGGGACTAGGCCACCATCTGTCATGTGACTCTCTGGTCATCTTTATTCTAGTCACAGAGGCTTTAGATCCTTACACCGAGAAACACTGAAGGCAAATCTGGTTCTAAACTTGGCTCTCCTCCTTTCCCCTGCTCTCCCCTACTGTCCCTCTTTTTGTACCCCACCCTCCATGTAGAGGGTGTGAGCTGCCATTACTAAAGATTCAGGGAGAGGAGGTGACATAACCAAAGCTAGGAAAGGATGAGGTACAGCCTAACATACTACACTGTAGAGTTTATATATGGAAATTCTGGGATTGGGATTGCAAAAACCTCTTTGGAGAAGGAAGCCATGATAGGAGACTGGAGAAGATAGGCTACAACTGGCATAACATGGGAAGAAGTCAAGCCAGGAGTTTTGGTCAGGGTGACCAAACCAGTGAGGTGGTTGTTGGTTTGCTAGATCACTCACTCACTTGCCTGCTCATTCATTTGTTCGTTCTTGGTTTTAGGAGATTCGACTGCAGTGTGAGCCTATAACTAATTGCATAGTGATAGCAGGTACTGGCTGCCAGCAAGACAAGAAAACAGCCTAGAAACTGCAACAGGGAAGCAGAGGGAAGATCATTGCTAACTTAGAAACCAAAACCCAGTTGGCTATCGAGAGGGAGATCCACCCACCTTTACCTGTGCTAGCCATGCAGTGTGGGGTAAAGGCTCCTTCAGGTGGAGGCAATGGCTGTGAGAACACCACCTGAAGTGTAAACAGGGGTCCCCCCAAAAGCCTTATACCTTGACATCGAGTTGATCTTTAACAAACACGGAGTGTGTACAAGGAGTGGGGAGAAACCTGAGAGGGAGGATAGGGTCCCAGGTGTGTCTGCACGGAGCATGGCAGCACCACAGAGGGCCTGAAGAAGGATGGCATCAAAGAGGAGGAGACCACCTGAGCCAAGACAGCAGAGAGAGACTGGGGATGTGGAACATAGTTTAAAAGAATTGCTGAGTTTCTTTTAAAAACCAGAGGCACTAATAATAACCAGTAGGGAAAAATATGGAAAAAAAAAATTCCGGCCAGGGCTGGTGGTGGCTTGCTTTCCTTTTGGGATGCCTGTGTTGTTTGTGAGGCCTGATACCTGCCCCTTAGGTACTCTCCAGGGAGCAGGAAGTATTTCAGGTGAACAAGTAATCCTGCACTTGCTTCCACCCTCCCCCAATGGGAGCAGCTTCTCTAAAGACAGGACTTCCAGGGGCTCTGGTGATTGCAAGATGCCCGAGGCTCCCTTGGCACGCAGGTCCATATCCCTTTTCCCTTGTACAGCCCACACATTCAGAATGCTGTTTATTTGTACAGAAGAACTAGCAAGGGATCAACCCAGAGCGCTTAAAAGATCTAGAAGTGGTGTAGCATGAAGCGCTATATGACCGTAGGGAAGAGGCCAGGATAAGGAGGGGAGGCTGTAGGTATCTCCAGGCTTCTGTGCATGGCGTTCTGTGAAAGCGTGGATAGCAAGGACTGGCTCAACCCCAAGCTGCATCTATGCTGCTGATACCACTGCAGGCAGTCAAGTTTCCTGTGGGTAGCTCAGACGCCATGGCATGAGGGATCCCTTCCAGTCCCAGACTCTGTATATTCACGGGGGAATTCAGACTCATGACCGCTGTGAATCTGGCAGAGGAGATGGGATGGCCTTTCCAGAGTGGTTCAACTTACAGAAGGAATAAGGATCTGACAGAGAGAGAGAGAGAGAGAGAGAGAGAGAGAGAGAGAGAGAGAGAGAGAGAGAGAGAGAGAGAGAGAGAGAGAGACAGAGACACAGAGAGACAACTGCTAGGCTGTCTCCAGACATGTATTTGGGTCCCCGTGAGCAAGTCAGGCTGAGTTCTAGCATCAGCACTCAAGGATTACATTTTTTGGATCAGAACTTCTAGTTTGTGTACGCTGAATTTAAGATGTCTCTGGTGAGATAATTAGTGACTAGAGCTATCAGAGGTGGCACGTGACCTTTGTATACTTCTAAGTCTCCACCTAGAAACATTCCCTGTGCTTTCTCTAGTCACCTGTGTGCCCTGTGACAGTGATAACTCCCTGGTTTGAATTTATGGCTGGTCAGCACTCAGCTCAAGGGATAGCGTATGCCTTTGAAATCAGACCAACCTTCTTTTCCCTTAGAGATTCTTTGCAGCTTCTTTCTCTTCTTTCATGCCACGAAACTCCTACTTACCAGACCTGGTCGCAGGTGACACCCATGGTCTTTCCCTGGCTTTGGTATCTATTCCACCAAGATACCAAAATGCGTATTCTAATTTCTTTTGTCTTTATCATTTCTCCTGTGACACAATTTTTTTGGAATGATGGGGGTCAGTTAAATGTGTGTGTGTGTGTGTGTGTGTGTGTGTGTGTCTGTCTGTCTGTCTGTCTGCCTGTACATGCACATATGTGTATGTATGTGTGAATGTTTTGGATTGTACCCAGGGTCTTACACATGCCAGGCAAGCTACACCCTAGCCTGTGGTAGCATTGATTGATAGAATAACTCTGTATGTTGCCTCTCATGACAGACTGTCCTCCCACATACAAATTAGTTTCTGGATATGGTCTAGCAATCAGGCCTCAGGTACCCCGATCTGGCCTCACCAGTCTGGAATTGCTTCATTTCTGCAATAGAGAGGATAGCAGAGTGGTTGGTACTTTGTTTCTTATGAGGCCTTACCAGTTGGGTGTGTTTGTAGTTCATTCTACTTAAATACGACTAGTTTGTTCTTATTATAGAGTTGACCTTAGTGTGCTTCGAAGGAAATAGTCTGTGTACTCACTAAGAGAGCTTGCACTCAGCAGGCTAAAATGTGACTGGGATGGCTCAATCAAGAATTTTGTAGAAAGCTGTGAGTTCCCAGTAGGGACTTTAATAATTCGAACAAGGATTTGAAATGCATCCAGCAGGTGTCTAAGAATACAACAGCACTTTCTTTTTAAGTTCTGATTAAAAGACCTTTCCTGTTTTCTGCTTTTTCCAAATGCCAATAGTAAAACTAGAGCCATGTTTCTGAAATTCTCAAGGCTTTACTATTTTTAAAAGATGCTTCTTTAGCATAGAATAGACCTTGAAATCACCAGAGACTAATAGCTGGGGAGAAAGGACTTGTAATAATAATTGAACTACAATGTTAGCTCCAACCCTTGAACTTCTTAGGACTTTTTGAGGCAGAATCTGGCACATCCCAGGCTGGCTTCTAGCTTTCCACACAGCCAGAAATGACCTTTAATTAATTAATTAATTAATTAATCAATTTTTATTGGATATTTTCTTTATTTACATTTCAAATGATATCCCCTCTCCCAGTTTCCCCCACCCCCCAAAACCCTCTATCCCATCCCTCCTCCCCCTGCTTCAATGAGGGTGCTCCCCCACTCCCCCACCCACCCCAACCTCCCCGCCCTTGCATTCCCTTACACTGGGGCATTGAGCCTTCACAGGACCAAGGGCCTCTTCTCCCATTGATGTCCAACAAGACCATCCTCTGCTACATATGCGGCTGGAGCCATGGGTCCCTCCATGTATACTCATTGGTTGGTTGTTTAGTCCCTGAGACATCTGTTTGGTTGATGTTGTTCTTCCTATGGGGTGGCAAATTCATTATCTACCTGCCTCCTCCTCTCAGGTGTTGGGATTACAGGCATGCACCACCACACACAGTTTCTGTGAGGCAGGTGATGAACCAACCCCATGGCTTCAGGGCCTCCCAGTCCTATATGCAGCCTTTTGGAAAGCTTGTTCTGTGGATGGATGTCAGGATGTGTGCCTCAGGCTGCTTATCAGAAGCTGCTGTGTGACCTCACCGCACACTCTTCTCCCCGGCAGGTGTGGTTTCAGAACTGCAGGGCCCGCCATAAGAAACACGTCAGTCCCAACCATTCTTCCTCAGCCCCCGTCACAGCTGTCCCCTCCTCCAGGCTGTCCCCACCCATGTTGGAAGAAATGGCTTATTCTGCCTACGTACCCCAGGATGGGACGATGCTGACTGCGCTGCACTCATACATGGATGGTAGGTAGCACAGCTGGGAGCTTCTAACCCCTTTGTTGATCTCATTCACGTCTTGAAAGATTATCTCGGTCATGGATGAACAGCATTATAGCAGGTACAGAAGACAGTAATTGTAACCAACTATTAGTTTAACCCTCTACTGCGAAGCCACAGATATAAGTGATGACTCAGGACTTGGGTGGTTTTGTTTTGTTTTGCCTGTCTTTTCCTCTGTAGCCCTGGTACTGTAAACCTGCGCCATCCTGCCTAGAGTTGTTATTTGTTTCTGTTTTTTTATTTTTATTTATTTATTTATTTATTCACTTTATATTCCACTCACTGCGCCACTCCTGGTCACTCCCTCCCACAATTCTTCCCCCATTCCCCTCTCCCCTTCTCCTGTGAGTGGGTGGGGTGGGGCCTCCCTAGGTGTCCCCCTTCACCCTGTCACCTCAAGTCTCTGTGAAGCTAGGCACTTCCTCTCCCACTGAGGCCAGACAAGGCAGCCCAGCTAGAAGAACACATCCCACATGTAGGCAACAACTTTTGAGATAGCCTCTGCTCCAGTTGTTTGGAACCTATATGAAGACCAAGCTGCACATCTGCTACATATATGCAGGGAGGCCTAGATCCAGCCCCTATATGTTCTTTGGTTGGTGGTTCAGTCTCTGAGAACCCCCAAGGGTCCAGGTTAGTTGATTCTGTTGGTTTTCCTGTGGAGTTCCTATCCCCTTCAGGGCCTTGTAATCAATCCTTCCTCCTATTCTTCCATAAGAGTCCCCAAGTTCCATCCACTGTTTGGCTGTGGGTGTCTGCATCTGTCTGAGTCAGCTGGTGAGTGCAGCCTCTCGGAGGACAACATGCTTCTGTCTGCAAATATAATAGTGTCAGGGAACGGTGCTTGCCCATGGGATGTCTCAAGTTGGGTGGGTTATTGGTGACCATTACCTCACGCTCTGCTCCAACCCCCATCCCTGCATTTCTTGTAGACAGGATATGTTTCAGGTTGAAAGTTTTGTGGGTGGGTTAGTGTCCCTGTCGCTCTCCTGGGGATCCTACCTGGGCACAGGAGGCAGCCTCCTTAGGCTCCATGTCCCCAATTCTGTGAGTCACAGCTGAGGTCACCCCCACTGATTATTGGGTGCCTCCTCTATCCCAGGTCTCTCTCTCTTCCTGGAGAGGCCCCCCACCTCCCTTCCCTGTCAGTTGCAGATTTCCATTCTCAAGGCCATTCGGCTATCATCCTTGCCCTTCTCCATACCTGGCCCCAGGCGCCCACTCCCCTCCAATCCCCTTTCCCACCCAGTTCCCTCCCTCCATCTGCCTTCCTTGGCCATTCCATTTTCCCTTCCAAGTTGAACTCAAGCAACCTTGCTCCAGCCTCTTTAGGTCTGTGGGTTGGAGTGTGGGTATCCTGTATTTTATGGCTAATATCCACTTGTAAGTGAGTACATACCCTGCATGTCCTTTTGGGACTGGGTTACTTCTCTCAGGATGGCATTCTCAAGATCCATCCATTGATTTTTGCTGGCAACATTTTGTGTTTCTTTCTTTTCATTTTTTAAAGATTTCCTTTATTTTTATTCTATGCATATACGTGTTGCCTGTATGTATGTCTGTGCCACGTGCATAAAAGTAACATAAGAGGCCAGAAGAGGGCCTCTCTCCTGGAACTGGAGGAAGATGGTTGTGAACCACCATGTGGATGCTGGGAATTGAACCTGGAAGAGCAGCCAGTATGCTTAACTGCTGAGCCATCTCCTTGGCCCCTTTTGCTTTGTTTTCAACTAAATAAATATTTAAATAATTTACTTTTCTATGCTCAGAAAGGTTGACCTTTCTGGACTGGAGGTTTCTGTTTTGTGTTGTCTTGATTTGTTTGGTTTTTTGTTTTTGTTTGGTTTGGTTTTGGATACACACACACACACACACACACACACACACACACACACATATATATATATATATATATATATATACATATACATATACATATATACACACACATATGTATATGTATACATATATACATATATGTATATGTATACATGTATACACATATATGCTTACATGTATACACATGTATGCTTACATGTATACACATATATGCATACATGTGTACACATATATGCATACATGTATACACATATATACACATATACATATATACACACAAATATACACATATACATATATACACACATATATATAATTTTTTCTTAATTGAAGTCAATCATGTATAAAGCACTCAGAAGTGCTGGGCATGGTACTTGCCACAATGAGCACGCCTCCCCTCCCCTCCTCCCCACTCCTCCTCTCCCTCCTCCCTCTCCTTTCCCTCTGTCCTCCTCTCCCCTCACTTCTCCCCCACTTCCATGGAGTGTGAGAGTCCTCAGTCTTGCTGATTTATTATACAGAACTCCACTTGAGGGATCGTTTCATGCCTGTTCTGTGGTTGATAATTTTTTTTTGTGTTCCAGTTTGGGTATTTTAGGAACATGCTACTGTGGATTCTCTCGCATGCATCTCTTGGTACCTGTTGAAGCTTCTCTCTGGTCTATGCGTTGGTTATGTGTGAGGGCGTAGCTAGAGCAGTTGCTCTACTTCAGGACATTCTACCAGAAGCTTCACACTGTGGTCTGACCAGCAGCAGCATGAGAGCCCTGAAGGTCCCCACAAGCACTGAGCATGGGTCCCTTCTCCACCCTGGCCAGTCTGGTGACCATGAGGTTCCAGCTCACGTTTACCAGCTTTCCCCCATGACAGACAAGATGTCCCCAGCTCCTTGGACACCTGTTTAACTCTCGTGAAGACCCCCCATATCTATTTAGTTACTCGCCTGATGGTTTCAATTTTCAAAAAGGATTTTATTTCTTGATTGTTATCTATGTATAAAGCTTTTCATCACAGCACACATTGGAAGTATCTTCTGCTTAGAGGCTCTTCTAGCTTGTTTGATGCCTTGCATTAAAAGGACCCCTTATTTAGCCGGCTATGGTGGCATAGGCCTTAATCCCACCACTCAGGAAGAGGCACGGGCAGGTAGATCTTCGAGTTTGAGGGTAGCCTGATCTAGAATTCTGGGCCAGCCAAGGTTATATAGTGAGACTCTGTCTCAAAAAATTATTTTTGGTCAATGCCGAAGATTTTTTTTTTACATTCAGGTTTTTTGATCTTTCATTTTTAGTGTATTTCCTTCCAATTCATCTTCTAGTTCACAAATTCCCTGTGTATGTAAGAGCGGCAGGCTTATCCATTGGCTTCTTCAGATGCTGTGTTCCTCAGCTTGACGACTCCCATCTGTGCTGATATCTGTCTCATTGACCTCTTAGTCCTCATGTGAACAGTTGGATTATCCACGTTCACATGGGGGCCCACACTTGATGGCTCCAATGTTTGGGCCTTTTCTGCATCTTCTCTGATGTTTCTCCTCTGTTTTTAGTCAAGCCAAATCTTATTTCTTGCCAAAACAAAGCAAAACAAACAAACAAATGAAACAAAAAAAAATCATGAAACACAAAAGCACTTTATTTCAGATGTTAGGTAAGAAGAAATACCCAGAGGCTCCGGATGGTCTTTCTGCAGAGATGACTATAGCTTCCTGAGGTACAAACCTGGGCTACAGGAAATCACCATAAACACAGTCCTTGTGAAGCAAGTCTGCTTTGGCTTCACAACATTTGACACTGGGATCCCAAATGAGGGACTGTGTGTGTTTGATTTTTGTTTGTCCACTGCCCCACCAAAGTCCCCCAGCCTGAGAGACGTTCCTCTCTGTTGCATTTGTCAGTGTCTCTGTCAGGAAGAAACCGTCTTTCCATTCTCTCCTCTCTTTTCACTGGAGTTGGGAACTCCCCACTCCTTGGGTATCATCCTAGCTCACAATATGGTCACTACCTGGCTCTCCTAGTTGCTCCCAAAGGGAAGTTTGGGTTGAAAGCAGCATGGCCTTGGCTTTAAGTTTTTTGTTAAAAACCAACAAACAGCCCGTAATATCATTGTGCCATGCGATCATGCTACTGTTGGAACTGTGTGTGTCCTTTAAGAGACTGCAGTGCTACCCAAGACAAACATGTTTAGATG
This sequence comes from Mus musculus, assembly GCF_000001635.26. Classification (NCBI taxonomy): domain Eukaryota; kingdom Metazoa; phylum Chordata; class Mammalia; order Rodentia; family Muridae; genus Mus; species Mus musculus. The sequence continues at coordinate 154,307,477 of NC_000069.6, read as the reverse complement.
CCAGCAGAGCATGGGGGTTTTCACCTGTAACCCCAGGGCCCTGGACACTGAGGCAGAGGAGGACCATGAGTGTAATTCAGGGAGAATGCACTCCTAAGGGGAACCTGGGTGTACCCGCACACCCTGATATCCGCACAAAAGACAGGCAACGTCTTCACACAGGGCTCATGTACCTTTCTCACTGAAGGGCAGGGGTAGTGAATGACACAGGGATGGAGCACACCACCATGCCCAAAGATGCTAAAGATGGGGTGGCTAAGGATCACCTGGAAGCTTAGTTGTTCACTCCCTGTAGGAATGAGTCAGCAGTCCTGCTGAGGTGGGAGAGTGACCTCTGCTAGTGTCTGATACCTAGCTATCAGGTGAAACCGATGCCCACCCCCGAGACAGTGACCTTGACATGCTCTTGTGTGTTTAAGCCGCTCTCAGTCACGCTAAGGAACTGATAGCCACATCTCTTTCTGTTTTGTAGCTCACCAACAACTCCTGGACTCCAGCCCTTGTTACCCCATCCAATGACCCAGCTGCCAATAAGTCATACCTAATTCCTTCTTTCAGGGATAGAAATGATTGAGGTTATAAACTTGTCATTTATTATGTATAAAATACCATTGAGAAGATATTAATGTTAATTTTTTATTTAACACTCAAAGCATTTCGAACATCCTCTCGCTGCCCAGGTATGTATCTAGAGTTGGCCTGCAAGACACTTTTATTGATTCTTCATTTTGGTTTTTTTTTGTAAAACTTATGTTTACAAAGAAGAAAACAAGTCAAAACATTTTTTTTTGTATTGTCTGGAGATAGTTGGCTCGAGTGTGTGTCTATTAACTTATTTGTCACCAAAAGAGCACTTTGCCTGAAAGGCAGGACTGATCGTGTGCAAAACGTTTACAATCCTTTGTGAAACTGTAGTTTATCATTAGTTTGTACCTGTAAGTTATTGTTATAAATATTATCTGTATTTTTTGTCATATACAACTTTATACCTTGAAGCTTGTATCTGTGAATTTGCAACTGAAATTTATTTTGCCAGTGTTTTCGGGACAAGCTGAAGGCACGTCCGTTGTAGCATGCCGCGCACACCCACGGGGTGCCTGCACTTGGAGTTCTAGCTGTAAATAACACTCTAGTTTACAAAGCCTACCATCCTAAGTTCATTAAACACTTTGCATCCTTGTGAAAGTTGCTGCCCACTTCTCTTCTGTGTGTATTGTCACCAGTAAATTGCTCTTAATTCTTTTTTTTTTTTTAAAGCTGTTTTCTTTTGAAAACAGGGTTATGGGTACATTTTATTGGGAAACCTATTTGTAGATGACTATTCTTAACAACAAAAACAAGCCCACGTGAAAACATCTCATTTGGCCTCTAATAACTTTCAAACTAGCTCAAATTAATGTGAGCTTAAACACAGAGTGCTCTTCAGAATGACGGTTGGAGCGCCCTGCTCTAAACATGGAATGTAGCTAAATCATATATTTCTTCAGAGTTTTAAAGAAACCAGAAGGATTTGAGTTTGAGTAGAGATTCTAGAACAAGGGCTCTGGGTTTGTTTTGGTTTTGCTTTCCAAGTAACTGCTTTCCCCCCTCCCTCCCAACCCTGAACAAACTTCTCGGTTCTAAATTGTAACCCCAGGACTTTACCCTGTGCGTAGGCAATAGGCGCTTCTCTCTGACTACGAAGGTGCACAGCGCCACGCTGCCACGTAGAGAGAGTGTGACTCTTGGGCTTGCGTGCTTGCTTAGGGAGCAGATGCACATCTGGCTGGGGACTGGAAGTAATAGTGAAGTATTTGTAATTGCAGCCTACTCATCATAAATGCAGCCAGAATGCAGTCACATGGGCACAAGTAACTAGACGGACAGTCTGCCTCGTGCAAGGAGCTGCACGTCCCAGTGGAAGAAAGGAGGAACAATTTTCTTGTTTCAACCTGCTGTTCTGGTTGCAATCCCTTTGACCAAAGTCCAAATAGCAGAACTAAAAGTCACTCTGAGCTGTTGGGAGATTGATGCTGGTCTCCTTGGGTCTCACTACCTGACATAGGCAGGGAAGGGTGGTGATGTCAGCTTTACGTTTCCCAGATGTCTGAGCCAGCTCCCGTGGATCAGCCGAGCTCAGCCCTGGGCAGCTTGAGAGCACCCCCACCCCCACCCCAGCTGTGTGTTATTGGCATCCTCAGCCTGGGAGGGGCTCAGAGGCAAGACTTTTCTCTCCACTGCCCTTTTCCCTGAATTTGTCAGGGTTTTTAAAACTCCCGAAGATAAATCTCAAAGCTGGAGTCAGAGTTCTTCAGCAGAGATTCAAAGCTCTGCGAATGGATGAGGCTTATATTCCCTGCACCAAGCATCATTAACGACAAGAGATGGATACAGAATTGACAGTGTCAGGGGACAGGAGCCTGTGGCTGTGTCTGAACTTTACACAGAAAGTCACCAGAAGGTCAAGTTTGTCTGAGCTGCCATGCCCGGTGTGAACCCGGTGTGAACATCATATACACTGGGTTAGAACTGGAGGCAGTGGAGTAGTTTTGGTGCTGGTGGGAGGGAGGGGCTTTCTGTTGTTGCATGAGAAGGGGCCAGATAACAGCTTTCCTTTCGACATGAAGAGAACAGAGAAGAGTTAAGATATTCATTTTACCAGTAGGTGCAGCAAACAAGGGTTCTAGAAAGATCTCAAACCCTGCTGGTGGAGACCTACAACACCAAGGCAGTTAGAGCATTTTAATACCCTTAAAACCACGAAGCTGGGAGGGTCGGGTGACTTTTGCCTTGGGAATCAAGCTTCCTACTCAAACAGGGAAACTCGACTCGGGGCTCTTAAGCCATGCTTGTTAGTCGGACGAGGTGCCATTAACAACAATAATCTTACATTTCACAAATGCCATTCTTAAAATCCCATATTATTATAAATTATAAGCACACGTAGTTGAGTATTCCATAATAAACACTGTGAGGTAGAATCATAGTTCATACTTTAAAAAAATTGTTATAGGCATTTGAAAGCTGATAGCTGTAGCATTTCTTGGCACACAGTGTATATAATTACTGGAGTAGAATTATGAGATTAGGTGGGGGTCTCGAGATGTTTGCTATGGTGTGAGGGCCTTACCAGTTGGGAAAGAAGCACTTCTGTGTTGTTTGAGGTCTTTTAGATGGCAATATTCTCCTGAATGTATATTAGCTCAGAAAAAGTTCTCAACATGCCGACCGCAGGAGGTAAAGGATCTGAAATTGTACAACTAAAGTTTCAGGGAAACGGATCTGCATCTGAGTCTTAGGCACAGGAGCTGAAACTGAGTTCAGTTGATAGAGTGTCCACTCTGCATGAGGTCCCGGTTCAGTCTTCAGCCCATTAAAACCCAGGTATGATGGCACATGCCTGCGACCCTGTCCCTCCAGAGATGGAGCCTGGAAAAGCAGAATTTCAGTCACCAGTGGCTAAACAGTTGAAGCAAGAAGGTTTGAGTTCAAATGCCTATCTACCATGTAAAAGCTGGGTGTGGCCACACACGTCCTTAACTCTAGCACTGGGAGGGACAAAAGCTTGTGGCTCCTGGGAGCTTGCTGGTCACACATCCCAGCTCAAACAGCAAGTATCAGGTTCAGTAGGAGACACCGTCTCGAACTAAGGTGGGGGCTGGAGAGATGGCTCAGTTAAGAGCACTGGCTGTTCTTCCAAAGGTCCTGAGTTCATTTCCCAGCAACCACATGGTGGCTCACAACCATCTGTAATGGGATCTGATGCCCTCTTCTGGTGTGTCTGAAGACAGTGACAATGTACTCATATGCATAAAATAAATAATTATTTTTAAACAAAAAACTTGAATTAATGAATAAAAAAACCTAAGATGTAGAATAGAAGATACCCCATCATTGCCTACACACACACACACACACACACACACATGCATACATACATACAAATACTAAAAAACAATAGCAAAGTTTAGGGATGCTGGATAGCATGTAAAAAGATATTTACTATGTTCACACACAGTCCTATTTTATAACCTGATTTTTCCATTTTATACAATTTTTTTAAATTAGAATACCTTCTTTTGATAATTTCATATGTGTAAACAATGTGTCTCGAACACATCCATCTTCAACTTCCCCTCTCCACTCCTCCCAAGGTACCCCTCCCCCCTTTAATGTTCCCCTCCCCCAGCAGCCCCTTCCCCCCTCTAATGTCCCCTCTTTTTATTCACGAGCCATTGAATCCAGTTAGGCCTGCCTGTTGGAACGTTCACTGATCACACTGGTTTGATCTTCTGCAGTGACTTCATGGGTGCATCAGTCACTTACTGCCAGGTGGCATCCCAACTGCCCACCACCCTACCCTCCATCACCTGCAGTCTCTGCACCTCCTTCCTGAAGTTTGCTAACTCTCAGAGGAGGCAGCTGACACACACGTCTCACTTAGGGATGCTCATTTCATAGTCACTTGGGCTGGTTATGAGTCTGCATTAGCTGACAACCAGAGAGAAGCGTCTCTGACCAAGGCTGAGGGCAGCACTAATTAAAACAACAACATCTTAATGCCAGCATTTACACAGACCTCCTAAGTGGCACAACTGGATTGATCTATGCCCCAATAAATCTGAATATTAGAAACAAGATTAAATACCCACTGATTGCTAGCAATCTAAAGACAAATTACTAAGGAAATGTGTATAAATGTCTTTTAAGTGAAATATTCATCTATAATAGTTTAATAGATATGAAGGGCTATGGTCTGCTATCTTCCCCATACTTATACATTAAAACCATCTACAGTATCAAAATATTAAAAAAGATTTTTACATTTAATTAAATGCTTAAAATATATGTTACATTGTAAATTATATTAATGCTATTTCCCCCATCCTACACACACACTATATATATACATACCAATATCAACATATATATATACTGATTTAAAAAGATATGGGGCATGGTGAAACACGCCTTTTTATCCCAGTACTCAGGAGGCAGAAGCAGGGGGACTCTCTAACTCCTAAGTTTAGGGCCAGCCTGGTCTAAAGAGTGAGTTCCAGGTCACCTGGAGCTACACAAGGAAACATTGTCTGAAAACACAGGCACTTTCAGGATGAGGTTGGAAGCCATTGCAAACAGGAGGAATGACCTTATAAAGAAGCCTAAGGAAACTTGTTTGCCCCTTTGTCTTTCCTCTTGGAGGATGTGTAGCAGGGCCCATCTATGAAGAGTGGGAGCCAAGCAGACCCTTGAATGTGCTAGAGTTTTGATCTTGACCATCCCAGCCTCTCAAACTATGAACGCCATCTTGGTACTTATAAGTCACCCAGTCCGAGGTACTCTGTTATGGCATCCCCAGTGTACTGAGACACGCAGCATAGTAAGTTGAGAGATGCTATCAGCCTTCCACATTTGGATATGAGTGTAATCTGACACTGAGTCCTGGAGGCATACCCAGAATACCTCAGACGTATTTGTTAAACACAGGATCTATCACTAACCTCACTGCTGCATTACAAGTGTGCAAATTGAAAGCTCTATGCCCATGTGTGCCAGGGCAACCGCCAGGCAACGTGTGAATCCAACAGTTTTTCTCCCCAGGGGCCACCTTTTACCTCATGCCTTTACCCTCTGTTTTATCTTTAATTGGATTTTCTATGCCAGGGATCAAGTGCATTCTAGGCAGGTGATAAACCAACTCAGCTATATGTCAGTTTACTCTGTTTTAAATAGCAGTTGTGGTAGGCATCTTTATACCCAACTTTTCACTACTTAAATTTGATTCTAGACAAGTTTCACACACACACGTGAATGGTGCACGCTGATTACTCTCACGTGGAACCTTTCTTCCATCTCCCTACGGTCTCTGTCCAGCCCCCACCTTCCCACACATCTTTCAAGCTCCTGACTGTTCTTTTTGCTTTGTAACTCAAGGAGTTTAACCAAGGCCATCAAGGAGGAGCTACACTATTATGGATAAAATGTAATCATCATGTTTCCTTAGTGTATCAGTTACTCTCTATTGCTTTGATGAAAATACCCCCAACAAAAAGCAACTTCAGGGAGAAAGGGTTTATTTTCACTTACAGCTTATGAGGGATAGAGTCTAGCTTGGTGGGGAGGGTAGAGGGCGGGACAGGGAGAGCATGGCAGAAGAACAGGAAGCTAGCTGATGCCACTTCATCCTCAATGCAGGAAGTGGAGAGCAAACCGGAAGTGGAGCTAAGCCATAAAACCGCAGATTCTCCCCCACCCCAGTGTTGTGCTTTCTCTATCAAGGTTCCCCCTCCTAAAGTTATCTACTTCTGGCACCATTGACTGGGAACCAAGTGTCCAAACACAGGAGCCTCTGGGGGACAGCATTTACTTCTAAACTGCCACGTTTAGGGGTGGTGTGGTGTTTAAGCAGAGCCTTAAAGACTTGAGATGCATCCACTGTGTGTTTGACCTTCATGTTGTGTCTGCCAGGAGTTTTCCCCAGATCTCTCACCTACTTTACCTGGCAGTCAAATGAATTTTCTATTCTTTCTAATTAGTTTGTAGTTCATAGAACTAGTTTCTTGCAAAGGTGGTAAAATTAAACACAGCCAGTCTCGTCTATGCCCCCCCCCCCCCCCGCATCCCGCACCTTAGTTATTCTTCACACACTGTTAGAGTGGACTCACAGAGCAGCCATTCACTTAAAATCAGATTTTCATTTACCCACTGCCCTCTACGCTACTTGTGAGCTTTGCTGATTACACGTCAGCCCTTGGCCTGCACATCTTTCCAATGCTTCCCTGTTTAATTAATGAGGAAGTGGAAATGTAGGGAGTTTTGTTTAACATAAGTATTAACACTTTGGTTTTGTATGCAAGAATTATGCAGATGTATCTCTGTGGGCACCTAGGGTCTAAACCACCAACCAAAGAAAACACATGGTGGGACTCATGGCTCCAGCTGCATGCGTAGCAGAGGATGGCCTAGTCAGTCATCAATGGGAGGAGAGGCCCTTGGTCCTGTGAAGGTTCTAGCCCCAGGATAGGGGAATGACAGGGCCAGGAAGCAGGAGTGGGCGGGTTGGTGAGCAGGGGGAGGGCGGAGGGGATATGGGATTTAGGAGAGGGGATAGCATTTGAAATTTAAATAAAGAAAATATCTAATAAAAAAAGTATTTAAAAAAAGAAAGAAAAAAGGAAGGAAGGAAGGAAAGGAAGAAAGGCTGTTAGGAAACACAGAACGGAAGGGGCGGTCCTTCCCTCCGAGCCCTTGGTAGAGGATTCTGGGAAAGCAACCGACACACTGCCGGGTGCTTGGGCATCCTGGGACAGCACCTGTGTTCCCTGAGTTCAGGTTCTCAGGCTGTGCTTCCTCCTTTCCGCAAGCGTCTCACATGCTATAGCAGGTTGTGGTATCGTTTTCTACCTTTCGAAGGAGGGTGAGACACCTGGGTTACTGAAGATTTAGCCTCCCTTGATGCTGTTTTCCAAATAGCAAAGAGCTTCTATGAAGCTATGGCAAGAAAGCGAATAGAAAAGACTGTTTAAAAACTTGATTCCTTAGTTTGGAAGTGGAGCTGGGGCTAGGAGAAGCGGCCAGTGAGGACAAGCTGCTATAGCATGGGCAATCCACTAGGCCCTGCCCTGTCCCCTCCCTCCTTCATCTCACTAAACCCACAGAGGAACCTGAGCTGCCAGCAAGCGAGCGCCCCAGGCTTGCCCTTCTCTTGTTCCAGCCTCAGTTCGAATTTAAAGCATAGATTCACCGTCCACACACTCGCATCTCCAACTTAATAGAGTTTTCAGTCAAGTAGAGGTGTTACCGCCCTCTGTGATTTGAGTTTAAAAAAAAAGTCTGTAAGTCTGTTTACTGGGGTGTTTTGAATGTTTGTAAAAATAAAAACCCAAGTAGTTGTGATCCCATATTCGAAAAATGGAAACATTGTTACAAATTCAATTTCAAAATATTTACTTCCAGGAACCAGGGCGAAGTCTCTGGAGAACCACGACTAGTTCTTAGCTCATTTCTTTCAGACACACTAGAAAGGGTTGGCTCTGTTGCCAACGTGATCCTGAACCACACGTTTTGTCTTTGGTTGAGGCTCCCCCAAGAGAGACTGGCTGTGGGCAGCCCTTTCAGTTCATCGTTTGTCTTTCAGGAAACAGCTCTGTACACGAATGATGGCAGTGGGTACCTGTCTCAGAGGGAAGGCACGTCTCAGGATGGGCCCTGTCTCAGAGGGCACAGATAGCTCCACAGCTTCCTTGGCATATCTTGGCACTAGCCTGAGTGAGAGGTCATGGATGCACATTTGGAAAGGGATCAGAAGAACTCTGACAAGGTCATCGAATGGCCACCTTGTGAAGGCTCTCCACACCTGTGAGGCTGGGAAAGAAGAAACTTGTTGCCCCAGCTTTCAGGAGCATGCTCAGTTTATGCAGGGTAGAAGTGGAGGAGTTGGAGACCAAAGGAAAGAGAGGCAGGAGGTGCTGGGTGTGGAGGACCATGGCAGAACCATATCTCTCATGGAGTTTGTTCTGCTAGGGCTGGACTCTGGAGCTCAGCTCTGGTCTTGCTTCCAACTGAGTCTCTTTCTTTAAAGATTTATTTGTTTATTATATGTAAGTACACTTTAGCTGTCTTCAGACACACCAGAAGAGGGTGTCAGCTCTCATTACAGATGATTGTGAGTCACTGTGTGGTTGCTGGGATTTGAACTCAGGACCTTAGGAAGAACAGTCAGTGCTCTTAACCACTGAGCCATCTCTCCAGCCCCCAATTGAGGTGCTGTTAGAGACCAACCCAGACCAGGGTGAGAGGTGTAGATGTTCAGATACTGATAGCTGTAGGTTAAGCCCTAGCTTGGCCACAGCCCAAAATTATCACTGTGTGTAAGAAGTAAACTATCATGTGCTTTAGACTCCTCTCTCTGCCTTTCTCTGTCTCTCTGTCTTTGTCTCTCCCTGTCTCTGTCTCTCTGTCTTTCTCTGTCTCTCTGTCTCTGTTTTTGTTTCTGTCCCTGTCTCTCTTTCTCTGACTCTGTCTTTCTCTCTCACTCTGTGTGTGTCCTTTCTTCTTTATCCCTTCTTCCCTCCCTCCCGCCTCCCCTTTCCTCCCTCCTCTTATATCTTCCCCTCCCCACTCTCCTTTCCCTCTCTTTATAGTGCTAGAAATGGAAACCAAGACCTCATGCATGCTAGACAAATGTTTAACCACTGGGCCGCACACCCAAACCTGCCTCATGTTTCTTAAACATACAAATGGGAAAATGACAATGATACTTCTGATATGTGCCAGGATGTAGCAAGAGGGTATACATAAAGACTTTAAAGTGTGCCTGGTGCTTAATGGGTACTGGATTCTCTGATTTCTGGTTAAACTAATTCTTACACTAGAGGAGGACAAAGTTCCCCTTCCCTTGGCTCCTCTCTTCCGTTTGTCCTTTCCTGGATAACCTGACAGACAGTTCAAACCCAGCTCACACAACAACCCTGCCCCATACAGGTCGGTTGCCTTTCGTGCATCCCGTATTCCCTCAAAAACTATGTCTGGACAACACATTTAGGTTTCCCCTCTTAAGTTTGTCTCAAGTTTAATTTTGTGGGAAGGGCATTGTTCACATCAGGGTCCCCAGAACCTACCCACTGTCTTTCATGTGGCTAACACCTCCGTGCAGCTGGAGGCGGGCTCCTGGGAACAACCCTGTACCTCCCCACTTCACTGTGGCCCATGGGAGGTCGCTGCCTCGAATGCAGACCTGTTTCGTGTTCTCTTTATCTAAGCAAAACAGACAGTTGGGTGATTATCAAGTAATTCTGGCGAGGGAAGCAGCCAGCACACATGTTTGTATCTGAGTTGCCCAAGTTGGCTGGCTCCCCAGCCTGTAGTTACTGGGGTAATTGCTCAAATCTTCAACTTGGCTTTCCTTGTGTAAATGTGGCCACAGTGTGCAGCCTCCTCACTGGCTCTTGTCTAATGTGGCTGAGGCCTTTCTTTCTCTTTACCCATGGCACCTGTGCTGGGCCATCAGCTCACGTTGGTCCATTAGTCCTCAGAGAACCAAGAGTTTTGCATGGGAATGCCCACTGCTCTCTCTGTGTCCTGGAAAGCTCTGCTGACTTTTAATTTTGGAGAGAAATATTCATATTCTCTCTCTCTCTCCACACACACACACACACACACACACACACACACACACACACACACACACACACCATTTCTGTCCTGAGTTTTACACAGTGAAATCTTTTTGTCTTCAGATTTAGATATTGGAAATTTTTCTCCTCGTTATCCATGACCACAGATCACTAGAGTTAGTGTGAAGATCACAAAATTAGTTTTCATTGTGATAGTTTTTATCATCTTAGAAGAGAAAACTTCAATTGATATGATACCTCCATTACATTAGTCTGCAGGAATATTTGTGAGGGCTTTTCCATGGTTACTGGTTGGTGTTGGAGGGCCCAGTTCTCTGCAGGCAGTGGTGAGCAAGCCAGTTCCTCTACCGCCTCTGGCCCAATTCCTGCCTCTAGGTTCCTGCCTTGAGTTTCTGCCATGACTTTCCATCATAATGGCTGGTAAGCCATATGCTGCAATAAATCTTTGTTTTCCCAAGTAGCTTTTTGGTCAGAGCTTTTGTTATAACAGCAACAGAGAGCAAACTAAAATAAGCTTGTCTAAACTCTAGCCTGCCTCTTGCTACTTAGGTGCCTTAGACCAAGTTACTATGTATCTGATTGCCCAGGACCGTCTCTAGAGCTTGTGATTCACACACATCTCATTACTGACACAGAGTACATCACCTTCTCTCATTTGGGCTATTTAACAGCCACATGGCTGTTTTCTTCCCGCTCCCCCATCCTCCTCTCCAATACATGAGACACGGGTCTCTGCTGAGCCCCTCCGCATGGCCTTCCTGTTCACTCAGGAATAACCACGCCCTTCTCTGGTCCTAAAGAGCACTTGCTATTGGACTTTCCACACGTGCCTGCACCCAGAAGCCCTCTACCTCACCCCCATCCTCTCCCCACTCACGAAATTGCTCCCTCTCCTCCAGCCCTGCTCTTGCAGGCTGCAGTGAGTGAGGGAAGGCAGAGTGGAGCCTGTGGGATCTATGGTTACCTTTCTGTAAGAACTTGTGGCTTCATCTCACTCTGTTTCTGAAAATGATCCTACCCCTGACCACATGACCACCCCATGACATTGCATATCATGTTGTCATGTTAACGTGACATGTGACATGCTAATAATAAAGCATTCAGCGCAGTGCCCAATACACTGTTAACCCTAAATAAAGAAGTTGTAGAGTAAGGGACCCACTAAGCAGGAGTGGACCCTAAGGAGGGAAAACAACATTAGACTCCAACACAGGTGAACTCTGCCCCTCGATGTCAGGTCTTCACTGAAGTACAGTAGCCTTTTGAGACTCAGATTGGAGACCTTTTAGTCTCAGCCATCCATTGGGCATCACAGCCCGGTGTTAGTCGGCACACTTCCCAACCCACAGCTCTGCCTACTCTCCTCCAGAGGAACCCAATTCTACAAGGATTACTCTTCCGAAACAGGATTGATCTGATTGCCGTTTGTGGCCACGCTCCAATGTCTGTAGATCACTGCTTAGCTGCGGGCCGGTTAATAAGGTCTTGGGGGCTCCCAGATTTTGGCAGTGAGGCTTGTCCACTTACATCCTGGTCTTATAACTCAGTGGCCCCCTAGGAGCCTGAAAGCTCTGCCAACTCCTTTTTCGCCCGTTCAGCAGAAATACCAGGCTACATTGCCAAAAGAAAAGGCCAGCATTCCCTGCTTGGGCCTTACCTTCGTATCTATCACCCGGCGTCCACGGTAGCCAAGTATTCACACCTGCTCCACCCAAAGCTCCAGCCTCACTGCTTGGGTTAATGAATCCTCTGGGCATATCAAGTCTAAGAGTGGGTGGATTTTAGACCAGGTACCTTCAAATGTAATTGGACTTTCATTAAAGTTAAGTGAGTTAATAATAAAATTCGGCTAATAGTCCAGGGACCTATATAATACTGTAATAATACAAGCATTCCCAGTTGGACAGCAAATGAAACGCAAAAAAAACCAAATGAAAATCTTAAAAAAAAAAAAAAGATACTAGGATTTTTAAAAACGTTAATCGTGGAGCGGGGGCTGGGTGTGGTGCCACATGCCATACCTGTAACCCCAGTATGCACTCACCAGCCAGGAGCTGGCAGAGCTCTGTGACTTGGCTGCCAACCTGGTCTGCATACTCAGTTCTAGACCAGCCAGGACTACACAGTGGGAGCCTGTCTCAGACAAGCAAAGAAAAATGGAACCCAGGAGCCTCACATAAGGTAGACGGGCAAGCTACCACCAAACCACATCCTCTACCCTAAGCCTACGAACTTTGCGAAGCACCTGGAGGACTCTGTGAATGCTCTCAGACAGTACCAGCAATTACAGAGAATGCTACGGAATCATTGGAAACAACGACTAAAGGGGGTGGTAAATCTTAACTAGTGGTCTAGATCAGAGCCTGTTCATCTTCAGACACTCAACAGTTGCGGGGGCATAAAGGGGTGTTAGAAACAGTGGTACTCAGAGATGATGGCTTGCTGTCACTGTGGAGGGGACTAGAAGTCTTATTAAGCCTAGGGGGATTCTTCAGCAGGTGGTCAGAGCTCCTAGGCTACACTCTGGGAACCCGAAGTTTCCACACGGAGGAAGAAGAAAGAACAGGTTTATGCTGAATGACTCTGCCTCACCAGATCCAATTCATGTCGTGTCTGCCACCGTAACCTCTTGTTCAGTCAGGGTCTGCTTGGAGCTGAGCTAGGAGCTTAAAGTGACCACAGTTGAATGTCACAGGGTAGCGGGGATAAGCTATTATCCGTTTCCATGTACAGATGATGATTTGAACCAAGGTCCCCCTCCCCATTTGTGTGTGTGTTGCATGTATATGTGTGTGTGTGTAGACACGTATGATTATGTATAAGCATGCTGAGGCCAAAACAGGATGTTGAGTGGCTTCCTCCATCTCTCCCCCACCTTATCTCCTTGAGGAAAAAAAATCCCTAGCTAAACAGAGCTCAGCACTTCAGCCGGGCTGGCCAGCCAGTTAGCTCCTTACGTCTGCTGGCCTCTGCCCCAGGACTGTGTGTTTAGCACATGCATCCATTCCTGGCCTTCATGTGCTGGAAATACAAATGCAAAGCAGGCATACTCACCCACGGACTCATCTCTTCAGCCCCGATCTAGCACATATGTTACACTGAAGACTTAAAAAGAATGGCAGGCAGGTGGCGTGGGAAGCTAACCAACCAAGGCACGCTGAGAACTTAACTGGCCCTGGGGGTTCAAAAATCATAACAAACAACTGGACTTATTTTGTTTATAGCAAAATTCCTTTCACTGACTCTTTTTAATCCCATGAAATCTCTGACTAAATGCTATTTGGCATCTCTTGGCTGCCAAGGTTGACTCAGTGGTTTGGAGAGGATGGGTGTATTTGGTACCCAGCATCTGAGTCTTTCCAAATATCCAGACGTTTTGGCCAATCCCAGAGACATTGGCTCAAGCTCATTTTCTATTTTTTAGGTAGGAATTCTGAGTCACTAAGTGACTAGAGGCACAGCCTAACAGTTCGTTGCTCTTTGTTTGCACAGTTATACTCGGTACAGACCACTTCTTCCAAAGTGGGGGAGGAGGGCTAGGTGGTGGTGGAGTATCCAACTATCGTGGTGGGGCCTAGGTGGTGTTATCAGAGTCTATCCTCACCAGACGGAGCCAGTAAGGACGAAGCAAAGTAGCTCACAGGTGTGCCTGTGCATTAAGAGAAGAGAAGCCAAGCAGGTGTGAGGCAGCTCCTGATGCACTCTACACTTGAGCTGACTGGGCAGACAGCCTCAGGTTCCAGACGATGTCTATACTGTAAAGATGGGGGGGGGGGGTTCACTGGTCAGACAGCCTCAGGTTCCAGACGATGTCTATACTGTAAAGATGGGGAGGGGGGGTTCACTGGTCAGACAGCCTCAGGTTCCAGATGATGTCTTCTGAAGTTTCTCCGACTTCTCCTTTTCTCCTCTCCAAGAGATAGCATGGAAAGACTGAGCAGCAAGGAGAGTTGGAGCGTGTTAAGTTGTGTTGGCAGACAGAATAGAGAGTTTGTACTCTGAGCCCCCACCACAGAAGCGTGATTCGAGTTCCTGGAGGGGAGGGGACCTGGACAGGTGTGCTCAGAGGGGCTTTAAAGCAGAGAGATTTCTTCCCAGCTCTTGTAAAAATCTCCTTCTCCGTGTCTCTTGAAGCATAAAAACAGCTCTCTGGCAGTAACACTTCAGTCCCATCTTTGTGCCCTGTGTGACTATCCAATAGTAGCCCTGTCGTAAGCAGAGAACATGGCCCGTTCTCTTTGTAAAGTCAGCTGGGCTAGGTACTTAGGCCCAGGTTACACACGGTAAAAGAAGTCTCAAACTGTCATCTGAATGCCTTTGAAGTCCCTTGCCACAGTCCGTCTTCCAACCACAGTGAAAGGAGCAGGGAGGCTTCGGGAAGCACCTAGTGTAGGACCCCTCCCCCACACACCTGTGCCCCTCCCCTGCCCACCCAGCATCCTAGCTTCCTTTCATTCTCCCTAGTTTTGGGTATGAAACTTCATCATCTTCCCGAGCAGACTGAGGCTCAGCAGGAATGTCGTTGGGACATATTTTCCTGAGCATGTGCCTGGAATTCGTCTGCCTGGAATATTAATGTCACTTTTTTTGCGTCATCTTCGGGGCCTCGGTGTTTGTCAGATGTCGGATGCCTTAGGAGTCACTCATCAGATCTTCTCATTTTCCTCCCCGAGTCCCTGTCCTCCTTCATGACTTTTCTTTGGACACAGGAGCAGGATTAAGCCTGTTTGGGCCCCCTGCTTTGGCATCTCTGAGAAACTATCTGGACTCTGCTGCAGAAGCAGATCCTCAGGGATTTGGCCTCCTTGTGAGATGCAAAGTTCCTCCAGTCTTCACAAGACTACCTGCTTGTGCCTTAAAATAACTCTCGGCTAGAAACCCTCCCTGGAAATCTCCAAATGCCAGCGTTCTGTCTCTTTCTAGCTTCCTTCTTTTGAAGAAAAGTACCAGTGACTAGTTGCAGACTGAGCATGCTCAGCCTGGGCCCACATCCACTTGGATTGGAGAGGCAGGTCTCTATTGAGATAACAGCAGGGCCAAGGACTAGGATGAAGCCAAGAGGCAGAGTGCCACCGGGCTGGCATGCCGGAAGTCCTGGATTCCATCCTCAGTACCACAAAAAGAAACAAAAGGCCACAGAACCCAAACCATCAGAAACCCAAGTCAGTATACCATCAACACCTGACATCAGGGAGCCCACAGCGTGTGCCAGGGGCTGTGACAAGTGCATAACTCACAATCCTCGCTGCGGTTTCCTCCGTCCCGATTTCACCTCTGGAGAGACTCAGTCTCTCTCGCAAGGCCTTTAAGCTGCCAAGTCGGCATTTACAACTCATTTCTACTCCAGAAAACACTCCTAATCTATGCTGCCCCTCTCCAAGACTGTGAGATGTAAGCAAGAAAACGACATTTATTTTCAGTGCTGGGCTTCAAACCCAGGGCTTCACAGATGCTAAGCTACTGGACACCCCACTCCCACCACAAACCCAGGTCCTAAACTGCCTTAGTGTAACAACTTGGAGAGTAGTTAGAACTTAAACTTTTCTAAGGAAGTAATTTGGAGGAATCATTGTAGCCATGAGTCCTCCCTATCACCCAGGCTGTGGGGTCACTGGCTGTCCTGTCTAAAGAGCAAGGCTCTGTGGATAAGGTTCCGAAAAGGGGACACTTTCTGTTCGGCTGAGTATCCACTCATTTGCTGTTGGGTGGCACTGTGTTATTGGACCCTGGAACAACCCATGTCCACTAAAGAGGGGCTCCGATGCATCATCTAGTACCCGTCCCCGCTGCTGTTGCTGCTGAGGCTCTCCAGGTGAAAAAGACCCTGGATTCCTTCGGCAATCAAGCCCTAAACCCCAGAGTCTGAACCAGAGAACTAGCTCCGTTTCTCCAAGGGAGTATCTGCAAGGGCCTGGAGCCTGCAGTCAGCATCTTCACCCCGCCCCACCATCTATCCCTGAACGCCCCCCCCATGCCCCGCCCCAAACCATGCTGTTTCTGGTGTCAGAGTAGATGTCCTTTCCACCAGTGAAGTCCTATCCACTTCAGTAACTCATTATTCAAAATAGAACTGGATGGGACAAAGTGCACAGCAGCTCCTGAAATGCTCTCTAAACATGTTTGTCATTGCCCACCCTTCTCCCTATAGAAATTAACACGTGAGGTCAGTGAGGTTAGGGGGAGCTCTGAGAAGGCCCATTCCCCTGTCCCTGTCTCGTCATTGGGGAGCCAGCTGCCTATGGGGAACAGGCATTCTGTTTTGCTGCTGTGGGTTGGAGCAGTTTGCTTTCGTGGACAGCAGCAACAGGCTTCCGATAAATGGATCCTGGATGGAGACAGATTGAGCCATTCTTCAACCTCCAGCATGCCTAGAAAGTTTCCCCGGGGTGCCCACTGCAGCCTAAAATCATCTGGCCAGAGATAGCTACAAATGCAGCCCAGCACAAAACCACAAACTTAATTAAAACATTATGAGGTTTTTTTTTTTTAATTTTTAAATTCAATTGTGAGATTCTCAGGGGTGAACTTTGTAGATGCCCTTTTCCTGTCACAGAGTTGGACACGCCTGTCAGGCCATGGTGATGATTCTCAGAACTGGTTGACCATTTTCTTCCCTTTTCCTTAGTTAATAAAAGTATAGATTTTTGAGGCTCAGCAGGTATTTGCTGCTTTCTGAGGACCTGAGTCTGAGCCTTGGAACCCACAAGGTGGAAGGAGAGAACTGATTCCCACAGACTTCCCTCTGACCATCATATGTGTCATGGTGCAGGCACGCTCCTCCCACCAGGAAATAAGTAAACAATTTGGAAATCTTCCTAAATCATCCCGGATGAGCTAGATCTTTGTCATGAATGTAGGGCTTCCTGCTAGTAAAAGTGAAGGAAGAGAGGCCAGGAGAAGGTTGGGGACAGAGTCTGGGAAGTGCTTTAAGAACTTAGTCATGAGTTCTGACTGCACAGCTGTATTGAGGTATAACAAAGCCTTAAATGTCAGCTTGCTTTCATACAACCACACCCATGTTCAAATATACACTCACATGCTTACAAGTGCCTCTCGCTCTGTATCTGTCTCTGTCTGTTTTCTCTCTCTCTCTCTCTCTCTCTCTCTCTCTCTCAGCCCAGTCCCTCTCTACCACAAAGCAGCTCATCAGCTTCCCCTATTCTCCCTGGTCCACTGTGTCTGCCAACTAAAAGAAATGAGCATTCAAGTGCCCCCCCCCCGGAAGCCCCACCCCCTAAATTGAGAGGATGGGAGGGGACCCTCTAAAACTTTCCCCACAATTTCACCCCAATCTCCAGTAACTCCAAACTCCTTATTCTCCCTCAGTCACAAGCAAATCTTGTAACAATTTTTCAACCATTGTGGTCTGCTATTCCTCTTGGAGCCTGGCCTCAGCTGGCAACCAATTGTATAATAAGAAGAGCTCTATATCAACCTCCAGTCCCTGATGCAGGACTTTCACAGCAACAGCCTATTTATCCCGCTGGGTGGGGTGCTGGGATGTGAGCCTGAAAAGGTTGCGATGGCTCTGCTTTGGGTTTCTAGTGAGCTTATGCAACACAAAACTAAAAAAACTTTATATGTGCCAATACTGTTTACCAATAAATAGCACTGCAAAGCAATGATCTGATAGGTTTTGGGTTTGATTGTTTTGAGACAAGATTTCTCTGTGTAGCCCTAGCTGTCATGGAACTCACTCTGTAGAAAACAAAAACAAACAAAAACACTCCTCCCCCCCATACAACTATGATGGAGTTGAAGCTTAAAAAATAATTAGCTTTATCTTCTGTATATTAACTTGGTGAGACTGCGATGTCTGGCCATTCAATGTAACATCAGATTACATGATCCCAAGAAACATTCTTACACAGGACTCACATGTGTAGCCCTGGCCTATAAGTAAATAAAAGTGTCATAATTGCTTCAGTTGTCAATTTGTCACAAACCTAGAGTCACCTGGGAAGAGGAAACTTCAACTGAAGGCTTGCCGTGATTAGACAGGCCCGTGGCTGCATCTATGGGGCATCTTCTTGATTCCCACTTGATGGACACGGGCCCCTTGCACGGGGTGGTGCCACCCTTCAGCAGGTGGCTCTGAGCTGAAGAAGAAATCTAGCTAAGGGAGCCAGAGGGAGGAAGCCAGGGAGCGGGTTCTATGTGGGGTTCTTCTCTCAAGCCCCAGCCTCAAGATACTGGCTCTCAGTGGTGGAGTGTACCTGTAAAACAAACAGTAGTAATCTGTCTCCTCCCATGTTACTTTTGGTCACTCTGCTCACAGTGAGCCTCTCTCAGGTGCTGCAAGAGCCATTGGGTTACAGTATGAATCTGTAAGCTCATGAAATTCAATGAAGCAGGCACATGAGGTATTTCACCTGAAGTGTAAGCAAAGCCCAGTATGGTGGATAGGCAAAATATTTGGGTGGAAGTAAAACTGGAGTTAGCATTTGACTCCTGTTCTCTCCACATTCTCAGTACACGTGGCCTTTTCCAATGAGAGGTGGAGTCCCCATGTCTTTTCCACTTCCTCTTTTAGGGAAAAAACAGGCTTGAGACTTAAAGCAGCAGGCTTAGCTTCAAGCTGGTAATTTAAAGCACTGCCCACAGACACACACTGCTTATGGGCACACACTGTCCACAGGCACACACTGCCCACGGGCACACACTGCCCACAGGCACACGCTGCCCACAGGCACACACTACTCACAGGCACACGCTGCCCACAGGCACATACTGCCCACAGGCACACACTACTCACAGGCACACACTGTCCACAGGCACACACTGCCCACAGGCACACACTGCCCACAGGCACACACTGCCCACAGGCACACACTGTCCACATGCAGACAGTGCCCACAGGCACACACTGCCCACATGCAGACAGTGCTCCCACAGGCTTTTGAGCCTTGCAGACATAAAGGAAAGAAGGGGAAACAGACCACAGAAGGATGTGTAGCTATTCTGATACTGGCTTCCATTTCTCATGTGGCAGGTGCTGACCTGATTTTGTGTGCTCCTCAGAGGTCCTCTCTTGTCTCAGTGGTCTTGTGTCTATAAATACCCTTGTCCTGAGTATGAGCAGCTCAGTCTGACAGTTTCTCCCCAGCTCTAGAAATCTTTCTTCAGCTTCTCTCTCTTGCAGGAAGCTTGGCTGTCTCTCCTGAGATACACTGTCCATGGTTACTCTGCAGGCCTCCTCTCCCCTGGGTCATCCAGCCTTCTTGCTTGAGACTGGTATTAGTCAATTTCCTTATTGTCTTTACAAAATATCCTTACAGAAGCAACTTAAGGAAAGAAGGGTTTATTGTGGCTCACAGTTCAGGGTCTGCTAAAGTCTGAGCAGCAGGTCCAGCCGCACCCGTAGTCAGGAGGCAGGGGAAGATGAACACAGTTGCTCAGCTCTATTTCTTCTTCACATTAGGTCCAGAACCCCAGGCTATGGGATGGAACCCCACATTTAGGAATGGGCTTCCTTGTCAATTAACCCATTGTAGAAAGACCCTCACAGACATGAGGTAAGTCTAGATTCTATCATGTTACCACCAATGTTAATCATTAAAATGTTTTATTCTCTTGGGTACTTCAAGGACAATTCCTTAGGACTTCAAATTGGGGAATTAGTTAAATAATAGCTGGCAGTGTTCTCTTTTCTCTCCCTGGTCATCAGCCTCAGATTCTGAGGACCTCTGTCACAAAATATGTGTTATATTCAGAATTCAAGTGACCAAGGTTTCAGCCTGAAGCCTCCACAGCACCTCCGTTCTCCCTCCGAGAGAAGAGTTTCCCACTTCTTTATGTACTTCACATTGACTTTGGCATCTGTCAGCAGTAACCATTCTTGACATCTTGGCCTGTTCTAGAAAGCCCTCCTACAGCATTTCAGCAGGCACTACCCCCTGGTAGTGGAATCAGATAGCATGTGCTCTCTGGACAGCTCTGGTGTGATTTCCCAAGATAGCTTTATGGGAAACAGCTGGCTCCTGCTTGCACCATCCACAGATAAACAGTATTATCAAAACATAAGCAGGCTGCTTTTCTCTCTGCAGAAAGAAAAGAAGATACCAGAAAGCAAATGAAAGTCAAGGTTTTCTCATCTTTTCTCTGTTTTCTTGCATTTAATCAACCCAGTTTCTAAAGAGAAAGCTGGCTGTTAATCAGGTAAACCACTAATTTATTATTTTTGTTTGTTTCGAGATGGTGTCTCATAATTTAGCTGAGTGGCTTGGAACTCTCTATGAAGAGCAAGCCGGGCTGGAACTTGAAGAGATCTTGCTTCTGTCTTCTGAGTACTAGGATCAAAGCCTGACATGCCCCGGCCTAATCCACACCATAACAGTCTCATCAAATGTATAAATGAAGGCCTAAGGTGAATAGGAAGAATTAGAAGTGTAGTTTACTGACTCTACTATATGGTCACGCTCACCTGACTAATGAAATGTCATTTTTGGAAAATGTGTCCCAAGAACAAGGGCTTAGCATTAAGGGTCTCATCTCTTTGTGGCCCAAATAAGAAAACCCCAGAAATAGAAATGTCCTAGAGGCTGGGGAGATGGCTAAATAGGTACAGTGCTCAGCGGTCAGGCATGAAGACATGAGTCGTGTCTTTAGCACCCACGTAAAATGCCAGGTTTGGTGGCATATGGGTGGAACTTTGAGAGACATCTGGTTGTAAACTAGCAGATAGAGACATCAGCCTCTGGCTCCACGCACACAAACTTGCTCACGTGTACACACATGTGCATACACATTAAAATGTGTCAAAAGTGTGACTTCCTCATCGTGGTTTCAAATGCTGACGATGTCAATAGAGTGACAATGGAAAATGAGTTCACTTGATTGCAAGTGGATTCTGTCGATGAGGAAAGACATCCTTTAAATTTATCAGTGGTGTGTATCATTGTCTTCTCCCTCACCAGCCACTAACTAGCGTATGGCAGAAGACAGGGCCAGCTCTCTCTGTTACCGTGTTTGTCACACCATACTGTAGCCTACACAAGAAATTGAATGAATAGAGATACTATTAATAAATTGTTTGTGTGTATGTTTGTAGTATATGTTTTCATGTGACTATGTGCCACATGGGCATTTGGGTATTTGTGCACGTGTGTGTATTTATGTGTAGAGGGCAGTGGTCAATGTTAGGTGTCTTCCTCTGCTCTCTCCACCTTAGGGTTTTTGGGACAGAGTCTCTCAGTGAACCTTGATCCAACTTAGCCAGGCTGGCTACTGAGCTCGAATGACCTGCCTGGCTGTCTTTGCCTCCTCACCACCAAGATTATTGATTAACGTATGCTGCCAATTATAAGTGCACACTGCTCTGCTGTGTCAAGATTTGTACACAGTATGCTAACTCAGGTCTTCATGCTTGCACAGCAAGCACTTTATGACCGAGCCACTTCCCCATCCCTGTTTGACAATATTTATTCATTAATTTTTTTCATCCACTAACAAGTAGTTTCTTTGCTAGGGCTGCATACAGATTGAAGAGACACGGTCCACCTCAGGTGGCTCCTAGCCCAAGAAGGAAGTCAGACTGATAACCATGTTATCAGTGGCCATGGCTCAAAAAGTGTAGAACCCTAGGAGCCACGGGAGGGATAGACAAGGGAGTGGCTGAGTCTGCCCTGGAGAGTCAAAGGAATCATTTCAGAGAAGGATTCCATTTAGCTGGGTCCCTTGGAACGAGAGGCTGGGGGAATGATAGGCTACGGAAACTCTGTACCAAGTAAGACTTTAAACCAAGTCTCTTTGGCGCTCTGAGCTCCACACTGTGTAAACTGCCTGGGGGTAGGGGGGGGGTTGTTTGGTCATCCTGAATCATTCAGATTAGGGTTCATTAATCAGGGTTATTTTCCTCCCTATGGCTCTGGCATTGATGACCACACTGTAGACAGATTCTCTCTCTTGCTATGCTGTAATTATTCTCTGTTCAGGCTGGAAACTGAGTGTGTGTGACAGCCGAGCTTGACATCTGAGTCTCTCTCTCTCTTTTGTTTCCACAGGTTGCTTTCCCAGTGCTGGAATGTAAACACAGTGACTAAAACAGATACCACATATTTTGTTCTAAATAAATAACTGCTCAAATACACTAATAAAATCAAGATTCTTTAAAACAAACCGTGCAGACGTCATTCAGACTAGACAAACGTGGGGGAGGACTTGAAAGGTATATGTGGTAGGACCAATTGTATTAGAGCACAGAAGTGTTGATCTTGCTTATTTATATCTGTGTATTCAGGAACTGGAAGTTTCTCTTAGGTGTAAACAGAACATTACAATGTTTAAAATGTCTTAATGACTAACACAATCCTTCTGAGCAGAAAAAAAAAAACAACAACCAATTCTTGGGCTAATAATAGTCCTATGATGTTAGTGGAAGTGTTAACATGCTTATTTAATGTTTTATTCAAAGGGATTACAAGAATTAATTGTGGCAGTGGTTATATTTGTTAAACATCATAAAATTTTATGTTTAAACTGTTGGTTTTGTTATGCGTATTTAAAGTTTTAATAAATTAAAGACAAAGAGAGAGGGGGTGGAGAAGAAAAAAGTCGACCTAATTCTATCATTTGGAAAGAATTAAACTTTATGTCTCTCCCTTGGCGCTGCTCTGGGCTCCTTCCTGCAGGCAAACACTTGGTACCTTTTAAGCAGAAAAATTAAAATCCATCACCCACTGAGCCAGGCCAAGATTGAAGAGCAGAAAGCTCTGGGTTTCAGAAGATGGAAAGAGGTCCAACACAGGAAATTGACTTGGTCAGATGTGTGGAAAACCAAGGCAATCCACAAGGCCATTAATGCAGGTCCCCACAAGCAGGTCTCCCCATCCCCACCCCCAGCCCTTGCAAGGCCTGCTGTCTCCAGCCCAATGGAGTTATTTTGGAGGTTGTCTGTGCCAGCACCTTCTGAGGGAACGACAGCTGGAGCATATCTCACCAGGAAATGTGAGCAGGAGAGCAGGCAGCGTTCAGATGAAGACAGGGAGCCGGTCACAGCCATGCCTTGGACTCAACCCCACTGGACAGAAATCTCAGCTTCAAACCTGATCAAGAGCATCCAGTTAGAGAGACTTTATCCTTAGGAAACAGCATCAGCAATGTCCTTTCCTGCCTTCTGTGAGGAAACATGCCAAGATGCAAAGGGCACAGAGGAGATGGTCATTAAAGTCAGGCAGGTTGGCCCCTGCCTATACTCTCAGCACTGGGGAGGTAGAGGCTGGGGAGCTCAGAACTTGGAGCCAGCCTGGACTGCATAGCAAGATCCCATCTTAAACACGTAAGCGAGCAGGCAAAAAAGTTAGTTGATCAGTAGAAATGACCTCAAGAAGAGACCAAAAAGTGCCTAAAAGCATGTGGAGTTTGAGATAACCGTGAAGCCAGACCATGGTGAGTGCAACCATGCAAAGAGGGTGGTTTGTAATTATCAGAGTGATCTTGGAGCCATTTGTATTCATTCTCCTTCTCCAGGGTGTCGGGAAGATGCTGTGAAGACTTTACGTTGGTAGCTTGAGCACACGGAGTCTATTCTGTCATGGAGCTCCCCAGCAGTCTGTCGCCCTCGTCAGACCTGTCACTCTCCCCGTTACAGGAGGTTAGACAAGATGGTGGCAGCATGTGTGATGTTTGGTAGTCTCACATCCAGGGTAATTCCTTTCTGTGTTCCTTTGGATGCCTCCATTGCTGAGATAACATGCAAGAGAACTGTTTGATCTTGTAGACGCCCGTGGCTGAGTCCTCCTTCTGTTGACCCCTGTGTCTCTGTATGTCCTTCATCCCAGGTCCCTGAGACCCTTGCATCTGCTTTGGTCCCCACGTGACCTTGCATGCCTCACACGTCCTCGTCCTCAGCACGCTGCTTTTTCCACCAGCTTTTCTCCAACTGAACGACTTGATCCCCACTGTCTGCTCCTCCCAGTTCTCCAATGCCCAGCACATCTGAAGCTTGGGTGTGTGCTGGAGTTACCCAGGGTCCTGTTCAAGCACAGATCTGTACCTGGAGGTCTGATCTAGCCCTTCCTGTTTCTAAGATGCTCCACGCTTCAAAGAACAAAAGGTAACCTTCTCAGGAGAGTTCCAGAAACTTATCTATTAGTTTCATGGTTTTTTTCCTAAGTGTCTGTGTGCACAGACATACACTTTAAGCTCTACTGCCCTTCTATGTGAAGATAGCACAGATCATACAATTCTACAGTCAGCAAAGGACATGCACACTAGACCCATCCTATGTTTCAGAAATCCCTACAGCCTACACCATCATCTAACCAGTCTACACTGCCTCTTACTTGTTTTTTTCTGGTTTACACTTCATGTCTTCATGTCTGCTTGGATCCTATCCTTTGCCTGACATGTGTGTTATTCAAGATCCTGTAACCCCTTAAAGACAGGATGCACAGACTGCAATCCACAGACCCTTTCTGCCGCTGACATTCCTCCTGCCTGCTCAGCACCTCTGAGGCCTATTTACAAGCATCACATCTTGCCTTGTAGTTTATTTTCCTGCATCTGCCACCTCTGCAGTCAGACCGAGAGCTTCAGAGGGATGCTTTGGGGAAAGAGAGAACCATTCAGGGCAACGGAAGGGACGGACTATTCACACTCATGAGCTTAGAGCATAAGATTCCAATGCACCTGGATCTCTTCACATAGCACAGAACTGTTCTGCTACCCACAATGAGGAGGCCACTCTGGACGTTTAAGACATAGCTTCCGCTTTTTCTTTTCTTCTTCTTCTTTTTAACTCATCTATCTATCTACCTATCTACCTAGCATCTATCTAATCTATCATCTATATCTATCACTCATATATATGTATGTATACATATGCATACATATGCATACCATCTTAGTCAGGGTTTCTATTCTTGCACAAACATCATGACCAAGAAGCAAGTTGGGGAGGAAAGGTTTTATTCAGCTTACACTTCCACATTGCTTTTCATCACCAAAGGAAGTCAGGACTAGAACTCAAGCAGGTCAGAAAGCAGGAGCTGATGCAGAGGCCATGGAGGGATGTTCTTTACTGGCTTGCTTCCCCTGGCTTGCTCAGCTTGCTTTCTTATAGAACCAAGACTACCAGCCTAGTGATGACATCACCCACATTGGGCCCTCCCCCCTTGATTACTAATTGAGAAAATGCCCCACAGCTGGATCTCATGGAGACACTTCCCAAACTGAAGCTCCTTTCTCTGTGATAACTCCAGCCTGTGTCAAGTTGACACACAAAACTCTCCAGTGCACACACCTATCTATGTTTGTGTGGAGGCCAGAGGAAAACTTGTAGAAATCAGTTCTTTACTTCTCCCATGTTGGCACTAGGATCAAACTCGGCCACCAGTCTTGGTACCAAGCAGTATTACCTGCTGAGCCATCTTGCTGACCCATCATCCCAACACTGGTAAGTTGCCGCCGTTGTACACTGTCTCAGATGAAGGCTGTGTCAGGTCCCGAAGCATAAGGCCGGCATGTCCTCACCAACTTGTGAGTGCTGTTGGCCTGGGCCCTGAGAACTTCCACTGTGAGTGCTGTGGCTTGGCCTGAGACAGTCTAGAGTCGGAGCTTCCCTGAGCCTGGTCCACTACACAGCAGCTACATTCGGGAGGCCCATGATTCGGGAGGCAGCAGAGCATCCACTACACAGAGCCCAGGAGGACACAGAGCCCAGGATGACAGAGCTCAGGACAACACTGAGCCTAGGACGACATGAAGCCCAGGACGACACAGAGCTCAGGATGATTCATCCAGAAATGTGCTCTAGCTGTCATTTCCATTCTGCATCGGATGCCCTTCCTTCCTGACCCGTGCATCCATCTTCAGCTCACCTGCCTGTCTGGGAAGCTTAGAGAGATTCAGAGGACACAGGCACTGAGCCTTACTCCTATCCACTCACAATCGACTCTTAATGCAGGGTCACAGGCACAACCGTAGCCCATAAGGAGAATGAGGAAGCAGACCCTAGGTCTCCTGAATCAGAAAGTCATGCCCTGGGCCCTTAAAGCTTGCTGATGACTGAGTTCTGTCTCTCCTAGCCAACTATGTTCCTAAATCCCATGATCATGGGACTCCTGACATTTCTTCTTATAATCTGGGAGTCGGAGAGTTTTATAACATGAAGGTTTGTTTCCTTCTGTCTTCAACAGTGAAGAATCTGAGCCCAGCGTGCAGAGAAGTCCTCAGATTTAGTTGTCTCAATGGACTGGGAAGGAAGAACATCTGTGCACATGGCTTTAGACTAAATCTCTTCTCTATATGTGTGCTTCTCAGTTTTGTCTTGGCAGAAACCAGAGTCCCCTGGAAGGAATGGGGATCACCATCAGACTGGTCAGTGGGCGTGTCTGTGGGGGGGGGGCATTTCTTGATTATTTATTGCTATGGGCATAGTTACCCCTGGGCAAGTGATCCTGGGTTGTATTAGAAGACATGCTGGACAGGCTGTGGGAGGCAGGACTCCTACATCCTCAGCATCTGGGCTCTGTTCGAGCTGCTGATGGAGTGGAACCTGGAAGCTTGAGCCAAATAAAACATTCTTCCCTAAGTTGCTTTTGGTCATTGTCTTAGTTAGGGTTTCTATTGCTGTGAAGAGGCACTATGACCATGGCAACTGTTATAAAGGAAAGCATTTAATTGGGGCTGGCTTACAGTTCAGAGGTCTAGTCCGTTATCATCATGTCGGAAAGCCTGGAGGCACTCGGGAAAACTTGGTGCTGGAGAAAGAGCTGAGAGTTCTATATCGAGATCCACAGGCAGCAGGAAGAGACAGTGAACCCCTGAGCTTTGCTTGAGCTTCTGAAACCTTAATCCTAACCCCAGTGATATATTTCCACCAACAAAGCCAAACCTCCTAAGAGTGCCACTCCTGGTGGGCCTGTGGGGGACATTTTTCAAACCACTACTGTCACGGTGTTTATCACAGGAACAGAATGCCCAGTAGGAAAGCATGCACATCATCTGCATTAACTGACGTTCAGCCTTCTCCTCTCACCTGCCCTGTATTGTGTGTTTGCTGTTTTAAATGCCACAGACATTAAAATTTCCCACTATTTCCCCCAGTGTCAAGAGGCAGTTATCTGGGGCTGGAGAGATGGCTCAGTGGTTAAGAGCACTGACTGCTCAGAGGACCTGAGTTCAATTCCCAGAAGCCACATGGTGGCTCACAGCCATCTGTAATAGGATCTGATGCCCTCTTCTGGTGTATCTGACGGCAGCTACAATGGACTCATATAAAATAAATAAACCTTTAAAAACAAAAGGAGGCAGTTATTCAAACTTACGGATGGAACTGTGATGCTCAGAGAGACAGCAGAATTAGTTCAAGAGCACACAGCAAGTGTGTAGATAGAATATCACCAACCCAAGCCCTTCTTCAGAGGAAAAGAAAGGCAGGTGTGTGTTTGTCATGGCTGGGTACTGGGGAGAAATGGCTCTTTGCTCAGATCAAGGGTGGAAATCTCCACCTTTCTCCTAACTTTTGACTATTCATTCTCTAGTCCTGTCTCAGCATCTTGCCACTCAGTCACTGAGGTCTCCATGCTAAGGCCGGTGCACATGCTATCCTTGATGGCATTTACCTCCCATCCTGACCCAAACCTTTGCAGGGCTTCACTTCAAACCCTGCCCACCTGCTCGGCTGATGTTTTCCAACACCTTCCTGATGAACTTGTGTCAACAGACCACAGACTCAGTGTCCACAACCCAGGCCCCATTTTTCTTTCCTCCCACCTTCCTTTTGAACTCTCATTTTAAAGAAAGATTTGTTCAATATCCTATGCCTATATATACAAGTACTGTCCCTGTGTTAAGTCAGAGAAGCCCTAGAGGGCTTCACCATCTATGAAGAAGTGGTGAGGGGCACACATCAAAGACAAATCCAGTCTACCTGCTCCATGAAGCATCTTCCTAGTTCATGATTCCCTCCCTGGGCATAGGATGAGCATCTTCTGTATGGCAGAGAACAAAGCAGCCTATGTTCTCATGGAAATTACAGTTAAAGGGGCAGATGCTACAGATAAGCATCTGTGTGGTGTAATGACCATTTTAAAGAAGAGACAGTGGTGTGACAACATGGTTTGACGTCGTCCATGCTGTGAACCATTAAGAAAGGTCTCCGTTACTATCAAAATGGGTGTGTTCATCTAAAGGGAAGCTTAGGGCAGGATCTTTTAACACATACTTGCTTCTAGTCCTGTAGCAAGAAGACCTTCAGGCACCCTAAAGGTCTTCCTAAACAAGCATGCCTTGTCGTTGTCAGATCGCCTAGTGGTCACCAGGTGGACTTTGGGAAGCAGTTCTATGATGCTTCACTGGGGCTGACTGGGCAGTGCTGGCAGGAGATCCAACGTCCCGAGGTTTGAATGAAATATGCCTAGATGCTTTGTAATGTGAATTCAGCTAGAAGCTGACAGGAAAACCAACCAACCAACGCTAGCAAGAAGTTTACTCGCTACAACAGTGAATTTCCCCTTGAAGATCTTCAGTTAGGCTTTTCCTCCAACACTGTGCCATGGTAATGAACAGGTTCCCCAGCTTGTAAGAAATAGAAAAGAAAGCACTGAACCCAGTGATTGAAGCATTGCAGGCATGTGCCCTCCCTCAGAGCCCCCTGCAGCATGTTAAAGCCGTGTAGCAAAAAGCTACAGGCTACAGCTTCTCTGGATATGTCTGTAATTTTGGTATCTGGTTAACTGCATCTTATTGAGAGATAGACAGCTCATAGTTGTCTCGCATATTAGCTACATGTCAGTAAGTGTGCGCTGGTCACATGTGTGCTACTTGTCCTGACACATGCTTACACACAGTGCACATGCAGGCACATGGGATCTAGGCACAGGCCGCAGAGAAATCCAGGCCCTCCAAGGCTCTCCTACATGGGGTTTGTTTTCTGCTTTTAAGATTCACTAAGAAGCGGCTCCAAGTAACTATTTCCCAGGGGTTCACTCACAGGAAGCCGTTTCAGGAGCAATTCCTACGCTGAGTCAAAAACACGCAGACACAACATGGATAAAAAGGTTTTGTAAGGAGCAGACCAAAATTAGGTTTAAAAAGGTTTCTTTAAAACCAAAAATGTGTACTCTAAGCTGGCCTCAAACTCCTGATCCTCCTCCCTCCAGCTCCTTAAGCAAACCCTACTGGCATTCAGGACCACAAGCAGCTAAGAAGAGGTTTCTTGTTTGTTTGTTTGTTTGTTTTCTTGAGACAGGGTCTCTCTGTGTAGCCCTGGCTGTCCTGGATCTCACTTTGTAGAACAGGCTGGCCTCAAACTCCTAGGGATCCACCTCTATGTCCCAAGTGCTGGGATTAAAGGTGTGCATCACCACTGCCCGGCTTTAAAAGAGGTTTCTAATAGGATAAGGGCTCCAGAATTGTGTGTGTGTGTGGGGGGGGGGGGTTAATGGTTAAATTTAAATGTTATGAAAACTTAGCATAATTAAGAAGACACAAAAATCGTGATTTGCTTACCCTTGGCATATTTGGGTCTGATTTTTTCCCCTTACTATCTAATTTTTGTATGAACTGAGAAACATGCTCTGTAGTCAATAGTCTCTCCTTACCCGTGCCTAATACTCAAAACCCACCCTGAGCCCCAGTGAGGCCACAGGAAAAGAGCATGGTTGCATCACTTCCAACATCTCACTTTGCCCTTTCGATTTAGTTTAAAGTTGATCTTTTATTTCTTTTGCCCTCAGTACTTAGTTAGGGTTACTGTTGCTCTGATGAAACACCATGATCAAACAACTTGGGAGGAAAGAGTTTGTTTACCTCACACTTTCATATCACACTTCATCGTTGAAGGAAATCAGGACAGAAACTCAAACGCGGCAGGAACCTGGAGTCAGGAGCCGATGCAGAGGCCATGGAGGAGTGCTGCTTACTGGCTTGCTTCCCATAGATTGCTGAGCCTGCTTTTTTTATAGCACCCAGGACCACCTGCTCAAGGATTGCCCCACCCATGATGGGCTGAGCCCTCCCAAATCAAATACTTATTAAGAAAATGCCCCCATAGGCTTGCCTACAGCCTGATCTTATGGAGACATTTCTCAGTTGAGGCTCCCTCCTCTCTGATGACTCTAGTAGCTTGTGTGAAGTTGACAGAAACTAGCCAGGACATTCACCTTCCAGAAAACACTATGTTATCTCAGAACTAGGGTGATAGGTGGCAAAATGATTTGTCTGTTCATCGGTTTCCATGGAGAATCGAAATAAACACTATGCTTATTTAAATAGCACGGATTAAGGGCTCTCTCTTGCATACACACTCACATTCATACACACACACACACACACACACGTGCACACACACACACTCAGCCACCGAAAGATAAATGTAGGACCCACCCAAAAGGAAAGGACATTGGTTCTAAGGTAGGATTCTCCTCGCCTCGCTGTGAGGCTTGGGGCTGATCCCTCATCCCACAACCTCTCTTCAGCAAGGGCTTCTTGCCTAGCAATGCAGAGCTGTGACTCAGAATTAAGCAAATCCCTGCAGCAAGGTTCACAGAGAGAAATCCCCTCCAGAAGTACAAAGTGTCGAAGGCAGGCCGAGTGTTCGAGGCTATAGTCACCCACACAGCACTGACTTCAGATGCTGCTCAGGGACCAGCCAAGGTTCAGGGGCAGTCCTAGTTCACTGGCTTCACAAACCCAGTGTTTAATCCAGATGTTAAAATGAGAAGGCAAGATATGGAGATGAGGCAGGAGTCCACTCAGAGCCTGAGATCCCAGAGAGACGTCCATTGCCATTTAGGGGAGCTGGTCACCAGTGTTCAAGAACTCGAGCTCAGATAAAGAATTCTGCTGGCTTTGGGATGAGCTTTGGAGAGGGTGGGGCACACCTTCCCATCTCTCCAGCCTGGCACAGGGTGACATCTCCAGCTTTTGTGGTGACAGCCCAGGGAGGCTTCAGCTTTTGTGGTTCAAATCTACTGCACAGGACCAGGGTGAGTGTGTCAAATCACCGCCAGGCCTTCAAGAACGGGCACAGCATAGCACAGGGCAAAGGTTAACGCCAATGTTCAGCTAAGGATGGCCACACAGTCGTGGGACAGACAACACTTGGAACAGAAGCTCATCTGCTTTGACTCTAAGCCTGTTACCATCAAGCCTTGGTTGGCCTTCCTGGACGCCTCTAGTCATTCAGGACTCATAAGCAGGACTTGGTAGCCCAAAGTGCCATCTGTGCTCCTGGGCCGAGTCCTCATTTCTTCCTTTCCCTTCCCACCTCCATTTCCTTCTGAAAGTGATACAAGCAGCCGAAAGAGTCAGAGGCTGCCTTGCCAGAGTGGGCAGAGGCAGAGAAAGGCAGAGAGGGGGAAAAGCAGAAAGCGAGTCTCCCGGTGTAGAGAGAAGAGGACACACCTTTGGTGGCAGCAAATATTTTGCTCTGCAAGAGAGGGGAGGATGTTTTTAAATTCCTTAACCATGAGCCAGATTAGGGTATCATTCTTTTATGTTGTTTATTTGGGCTAGATACATCCAAGTGATTAGCTTTATTGTAACACAGTCTGCTCCGAGCTGTTCATTAGATTCTGAGAACTGTTTGCATTTGTTTAATTACTGGCTTCTAATTTGCTGAGTTGCTTTTTCAATAGGCCCACGGGTGACATTCAGAAGGCACCCGATGCCTTCATTGTTGCCCTGGAGATTTTTTTGTATTTGTTAGGGTTTCTGTTCCCCACTTGGACTCCATTGCTTTGCCCAGCATCTCACCTGTGGTCTTTTCTGTGCACATTTGCACTCAGCCAGGGACAGTCACCTGGGTAGAGGAATGCGGCACACAGCAATCCCAAGATTATTTTAACAATGATGCAAGCCCAGGCTCCATGTTTGTTTATACACAGTTGACAAACAGCTTTCTCCTTTGATAAGCCTCCTCACCTTGGGCACACTGCACTACTTAACAGCAAGGGGTCAGAAGAAAAGGAAGTCACACAGGTTTTTACAATTTTATTATTATTGTATGTGTGCCCAACGTACATGTGGATGATATGTGCATGAGTGTGTTTGGGGGCTCATGGTGGGGTGTGTGTGTGTGTGTGTGTGTGTGTGTGTGTGTGTCTGAGAGCATGCACACCAGCCTGGGAGAAGGGTAAAGGAGAAGGGGAGGGGCCAAAAGGGAGGGGTCAAGGGGGAGGAGTCAAAGGGGGAGGGGCTAGGGGGAGGGAGGGGAAGGAGGGGGAGGGGGGACTTTGTAAATTCTGTTATCTTCTTCCACTTCCACACGGGTTCCAGAGATCCCATGCTTGAACAGTGAGTGCCACCCCTCCCCCTGCTGAGCCACCATTATCAGCCACTATGCTAGACCTACTTTTGATTAGCAAGGGCTTTCCCGATTTCTTCACTTGCCTACATCATTATGATTCATGCAGTGGAGAAAAAAAAATATATATATATATATACATACATATATATGGAAAGAGAGAGAGAGAGCCAGTTAAGTTGAAAGAATTTGGTCACTTCAATCCATAAATCTAATCAACTGCTTGTAAATGTGTCAACACAACAGCCCACATTTTCTCTGTAGAGACGACGCCATGGTAGAAGACATCCCCAGATTCTCTGCTGCCTTGAGTAACTTTTCTTCTAAGCAACTGGGAAGTCATCAGTGAACAGGGAGATGCTTCACTCTGGCCTGGCAAATTGTAAGAAGACCTTTTTACCTGTGGCTTTATCCAGATACTCATATTGGATGGCATAACTAACTCTGAGTGAGGGGGTTTGAATTTGTCTTAATGGGACTGGTGTTCCCCGAGTGATGTCATTGAGCTTCCCCAGCAACTCAGCTGGAGCCTGAGAGAAACGTCTGCAATCCCCATTTTGGCTCCAAGATTAAAAACATATATGAGAAATAATTTTTGAAGAAATAATTTATTCCTGATATATTTTTATATATAATTCTTTTCCGAATTAAATCAAGTTAATGAAAATTAGATTATAAGACAGAAATCTGTGGATTTCAGTGCCTCTGAGATATTGATCATACATTTTAATTAATGGCTTATTACACTGTATTATTGTAACCCTATAACCGTATTTTAAAAGTACAAACATGCACGAGTAATATTTGCAAGCAACTGGGAAAGAGGTTAAGGTACACCACAGACTGCAGTAATGACTTTCATTCAATTGTGTCCCCATATCTTATTCCAAGCAAGACTGATCTATAAAGCATGTCCCTCAATCCAGAACCAGATAATAATGGAGATAAATACTCTGCCTGGTTAGAATTTAAGAGCAATTTCCTGAGGCTCCATTATAAGAGCAAAAGAATACACATTGGAACGGTGTTGGCTGGCCATACACTAAAGAGGGTAAGGATCATTGTACAGCGCCCTTTTTCTAATACCAGTTTAAATGCATTGTGTTATCCCAGGTGATTCTAGAACCTTCCATGATGTGGTTTTACTATATTAGTAAACTTTTTAAAAGTTAATTTAGATTTTACTTATTCACTTTACATTCTGTTCGATGCCGGCTCCTAGTCACCCCTCCCACAACTCTTCACCTATATTCCCTCCCTCCCCTTCTCCTCTAAGCAGGTGGGAGTCCCCTGGGTATCCCCTCCTCCAACCCCTGCCCAGGCACTTCAAGTCTCTGTAAGGCTAGCCACTTCCTTTCCCACTGAGGCCAGACAAGGCAGCCCAGCCAGTAGAACATAGCCTATATACAGGTAACAGCTCTTAGGAAGGATAGCCCCCCTCTCCAGTTGTTCAGGACCCACATATGACCAAGCTGCACATCTGCTACATATGTACAGGGAGGTCTAGGTCTAGCCTGTGTATGCACCAATCCCTGACACTATCAATGATATTCTGTTGTGCTTGCAAACAGGAGTCCAGCATGTCTGTCCTCTGAGAGGCCTTACTCACGAGCTGACTCAGACAGAGGCTGACACCCGAGGCAAAACAGTGGACAGAGCTTGGGAATTCTTATGGAAGAACAAGAGGAAGGATTCCAGCCCCTACAGTGATAGGAAGACCAACAGAGTCAACTAATCTGGACCCTTGGTGTCTTACTTTGGGTTTTACTGCTGTGAACAGACAGCATGACCAAGACAACTCTTATAAAGGACATTTAATTGGGGCTGGCTTACAGGTTCAGAGGTTCAGTCTTTATCAAGGTGAGAACATGGCAGCATCCAGGCAGACATGGTGCAGGAGAAGCTGAGAGACCTACATCTTCATCTGAAGGCTGCTAGCAGAATACTGACTTCTAGGCAGCTAGAATAAGAGACTCATAACCAACACCCACAGTGACACACCTACTCCAACAGGGCCACACCTTCTATTCCTGCCACTCCCTGGGCCAAGCATATACAAACCATCATACCTGGTAAACTCTTTAAGTTTTTTGACAGATAGAAAAGCCAAATCAGTTGCAGATCAATCTCATACAATTTATTTGCAAATATCAATGCTTTATCAAAAGTAGGCATTACTAGTACTGAGCCCAAACTTAGACTTCTTCTGAAAACACAGCATATGTTTCTATTTCAAATTTTAAAAATCACCACCTATATCAACAAATATCTTACAAGATTTATAACACTTTAAGATTGTTAGAAAAGGTAGGAATAGTGTTTTGAATTATCTTTGGAAGAAATGCATTATATTTTAAAAGAAAATTAACTGTGAAGATTTACCACATAATTCAACCCATAAAACCATGCTGTTCCAACTTAGAATAGAGCAGCACTAGGTACATTTAATCTTGCTTCAGAAAACGACTGTGAGTCGTTTTGAACAACCTTTTGTTGTTCTTTACATTTATCCTCTCCTTGGAAATGATCATTTCTCCTTGTGAAACTCAATGAGACAGTGAGCAGACGGTAGGCTAGGTCATTGCTCGGTGCTCACATCCTCCCAATCCATTGCTCGGTGCTCACACCCTCCCAATACATTGCTCGGTGCTCACACCCCTCCCAATACATTGCTCGGTGCTCACACCCCTCCCAATACATTGCTCGGTGCTCACACCCCTCCCAATCCATTGCTCGGTGCTCACACCCCTCCCAATCCATCTTTTATTCATCTGTCTTGGACTTAGTTACTTATGTAATTGTATTCGGTTTCACTCAACAGTATATGGTGACAGAAAAGTTTAAAATAAATCTAGATATTGAAGATCTTGATCCTTGGTACAGAGAAGGTACTGTTGATATGTGATGGGTCTGAAACCAAAGCTGGGCAGGGTGTGTGTGTGTGTGTGTGTGTGTGTGTGTGTGTGTGTGTGTGACTAAAGTCACAGACAAGAACCAGGCAGGATGGTGCTTGTTTATAATCCTAGCACTGGGGAGGCAGAGACAGAAAGATCTGTGAGGCTCACTGGCCTGGAAACCCAGCCTAATCTGTAAATAGAAGATGAATGAATGGCCTTGTTCTAAATCTTCACAAACACTTTTAAAAATAAATAAATAATAATAATAATAATAATAATAATAATAACAATAATACTAATAATGAAACACTTCCAAACAACCAAAACAAAACAAAATAACCCAATATGAATGGTGCCTGAGAAAGAGTGACATGCAAGCTTCCCACACAAATGTGCATGTACACACACATGCACACACACGCGCACACACACACACGGAGAGAGAGAGAAAGAAAGAAAGAGAGCGTGCTCTTAAAGAAATCAAAGTTCAGCCCTTTTATTTGTCTCTTATGGAAATCTTTATTAGAAGAAGCCAAATATACAATAAGTACCAACAAATTTTATTAAATATCAACCATTTTATCTATCAAAGGTATTTAGACCCTATGCTTTCAGTGTTCCTGCATAGCAGAGACACACTAACTACACAACCCACACCACCATGGGCTCAGCAGAGCCCAAACCACCAGGCGTGGCGTGGGGTGGGGGTAGGGGGTGGTGAGCCCACACTGCAAGGCGCCAGTGGGAGCTTTTTGGTATAAAGGTATCTAAAGTGAGTTTTCAACAAACCATCAATAAACAACAGTAGGTATTGTTGATTGACTCTCACTGATCCCCTTCTCGGGTGACTTGCTGAGTTGGTGAACTGAGTCAAGTTCTCCTAAAACTTAGCAATCCTCATAAAATTATTCAAAACTGAATTAAAAACCGTTCCAGTTTCTATTGGCACAATAAAAAACTGACAGGTAAACAGGTTGTTTCGTATAAAAGTTAGTGGAACTGACAATCCATAACAGGATAGAAGAGCCACAGGTAATGGGGCTTTCCAGCCCAGCACACAGCTTCCCCTCAGAGGGAAAGTTGCCCTGTGAAACTCCCACAGGCTTCCCCTTCAGGTATGGGTGAGACACCAGACGTGTGCATGCCGACCCATATTTCAAAGGAACCGCTATAGAAAAGATTATACTTTAAAACTTCTTTTAGTAAAAACAAAGACAAATCCAACACATGTTCGTTCAGGCTGCTTTGCGTGTTGCGTGTTGCGTGTGGCACCCATTTGTGAATATCCACTAGGCACAAGGGGAATTGTTTGTATCACACAGTGTACTCCTTTGATGAGGAGGATATCAAAGGTAGTGTCATGGCTAGTGGAGTCCAGTCAGTGAGCAAGACAAAACAAAACAAAGCCAAACAAAACATCAAAAACAAAACAAAAATAACAAAACAAAAGAAGCATGAGACTTGTCATCACTCAGCATTGCAGGGTTTAAAGTTTAATTTCTTTCAAACGAGGTCTGTCCACTTGCTCACAAGATCCGGGAAGTACTGACCAGCCAGGAAGGCACTGAGAGAATTGAGTGGTAAGGGCTGAAGGACTGACTGGCAGCTCTCACAGGATGCAAAGACCAAAGCGGGTGGTCCGCTTAACCCGTTGACTGTCAAACAGGAGGCGGGGAAGGGCCTTAAAAAACATTTATCTTGCTTTAATTACCAATTTTCCCTACAGAAGTCTTTTAGTTGTCGTCTTTAAAAATACACTAGGAGCTATCAATTTAGATCATGTATCCTTCATGGAGTTACTATTAAAAAGATTATGAATGTATTCAATATTTTTTTCAAAACATCCAAGTCACTCTCTGTAAAAATGATAATAATAATAATAATAATAATAATAATAATAATAAATTACAAAACGAAAGATCTTAGTATAAAAATGTTGCATGTAATTAACAATCCCCTTGTGACTTCTGATGGCTTCACAGGCTACAGTGTGGGGCTTTGGTATAAGATGCAAAAGCAAGCCAGCAAGGCGGGGATACGAACGTCCCCAACCAAAGCACTACGGGAAGGTGTGTTGGACGGATACAGTGTGGGAGGCGACACAGGCAGCAGGATATCCAGCTGGCTCTCCTACTGCTTCTTGATCTTGCCCTGCTCCAGCAAAATGTTCATTAGAGCCGGAGTCACGAAATAGGGTCTTGAAGGAGAGCCTTCGTTTCTTTCTAGGTCTTCCACTAGGAGGGAGGAGGGCAAAGTCAATAGAGCAGCGAAGCGGTGGGAGGAGCAACATCGCCACCTGCTGCCCACCCGCTGCACAGCAACGCCAAACATCGCTCCTTTAGACAGCATCAGCGTTCATTGTAAACAGCTATGAGAAAACAATCAGCCCTTATTATTACATCGATAAGATATCATTTCATTCTGTGTCCCAGGTCAGTTCTGGCGACAGTTCAAGCATTTCCATAGAATGACTTAAGAAATAACATTTACTCCCCATCCAAATTCACTTTCTAAATTACAGCATCTATTTCCAAATTGCCTTTGTTTGGCCAATGGCAATTTAGATTGTAAAGCCTCGGCAAAGAGACCTTTGTGTGTGATCTCAAATCCTTCCATAAACAGTTCTGGAAATATTGCTCTGTGTTTCAAAAAACTTTAATTGCTGTGTAAGAAAAATGGCTTCTAAAATTCTTCTCAAAAACAACATTCATTCTTACTGTATGCATTTTAATTATAGAAGTAACAAACGGAGACTATTTTTCTGAGTGGGAGTATACTATAACACAGCAAACCAGACAGATAATTTCTTATATCTGATCTATAGCCAACTTCACAACTTTTGCATGTATCTGAATCAACTAGAGGGTCTTATCATGGTCCAGAGAGTGGTCCACATCCTAACACAAGCTCGTGAGTTAGGTAGACCCTGCAGCTAGCTACAGGCTCACTATATGTCACCATTGCCATAGATTTTTATTGAGGTCCTTGCATGGCTGTAAATAAAATACTATTAAAATGCAAGAAAAATAGATAAGTGATTGCTTTTCTCTGTTATCAAGGAAAAAGAAAATGACAGGTGACATTTGGGACTAATAATCTCAATAAAGCAAGCCAAGAAGAAGCTAGTGACTCCTGTGGACCAATACTTCGAAAACCTTCTGGAATTACTGGTTCTATGTAGGAAGATGCCATACCACCATTCTAAATCTAGGTTCGCACACTTCAGGGTAAGAAAATTAGCATTTATATCAACTTATAACACAAGGATATATTTCAGACTCTCAAATGCGTGGGCTATATTGATGGCCACACATTGCACTAATAATATATAGACAATCTGACGTGAGTTTAGTGTCAAAACCAAAAGGGCACCGGCTAACCCTGTGCTCTGTGGAGGGCCTCTTTATACTTGGCCCAATTCTACACACAGGGAAAAGCATGCAACGCGTGCGAATCCAATTCCCACTTTTCTGCACCGTGTGAGATTTAGGCATGGCCACAACAAACCAGCTTCCATTCTAAGCCCTGGGGCTGTGGTGATGCAAGAACTCTTGATCTGAAACATGCATAGCCCCAGGAAGCACCAGAAGCGATACCTGATTGATAGGAGGCCACTGCTCTGAACCTGATAGGAGGCCACTGCTCTGAACCTTCATCCGATTTCCTCCCTCACTAAAAGTCGAACTTCGACCTTGTGCCTGGGCGTGCCCATGCAAAGGAGAATCCACGGGCCTTCTGCATGACTGTGTGAGGAAGCTCAGGGGAGGCGAGAGGTGAGGGAGGCAGCCATTTCTGCTCTGTTCAGATATTCTCAGGTGGCCAGAGCTTCACAGTAATGGAGAGGTTATCCCCAAACTCCGACTTCAACCAAGCATGAGTCTCATTTCGATAAAACAGAGATGAGGCTCCAGGCTCGGTCCACCTGCAGCAGGTTTAGTGCTGAGCCCACAGGACCTGCCCTTCTACAGCTTGTCACGGACTAACTCACCCACTTGAAATATGCTTTCTAGGAAACCAGGAACACAAGTTGAATCACAGTTTTAGAAAGTTGTTCACCGGCTTCAACAGTAACTATAACCATAGCAGCATATTTACAAATTCAGTACCATATGCTGGTCAACTACAACTCAATATTTTTTATGGCTAATTGATCACACATTTATAGTGTTGTAAAAAAAACTGCCTGAATACCCTTTACAAACATACACTTATAAAAAAAAAAAAAAGAAAGGCTAGCAAAGTTATAAAAGTTATTAAAACATTGTCGGCTACAGGTGTTTGCACTTGGGACCGCAGTCTGCAAAGTCAATGAGGCCACTATCAAATGCCTGGTCCCTCAGATGGTACCAAGTGCCAGCAGAAATACTGCTCTAAAGCAACATTTTCATATTGCCGTCAACCTAATTCACAAAGCTCCTGTGTGGAGCTTCTCTACTCTATCTCTGGGGACCCGGACGCTTCTTGGTCAGGATGCTGTGCAGGCTGGGTGTTACAAAGTAAGGTTTCTCTGCAGATCCATCGTTCCTCTCCAGGTCTTCACCTGCATATCGGTGGCCAAGGTGGGGCCATGGCAGGGAGACGCCGCACAACAAGGACCCAGGATTTTACAAAGTGGAGAGTCGAACAGGGAGAAACCAGAAAAATCAGTGTTAGCGTGTCAAATATAAGGCGAACATGCGATGCTGGTGATGGAGAAGGTGGGAACCGGTCTCTGCCTGGGAGAAAGGCCCACCCCACCCCACCCCCACCACACACACACACCTCACACTGAATGAGCCGTAGGACCTTAGTTTCCAAAGCCACCGCATTGAAGCTCTTTCTGGGGGCTTCTCATCTCTATGACTATTCATTTTGGAAAGTAACAAATTGCCCCATATCACTAACTCCATGAAAAAAAAAAGTAGAACAAAGATTTCATTCCATATTTCAAGCCTTTCAGATCTTCAGGTAAGGTCTTGCTCCTAGCCCAGCCTGGCCTTGGATCTGCTGTCTTCTCATTTTGCCCTTCCCAGCACTAGGGTCAAAGGTTAAACTCTTTTACCTATTTACTTACATATCTATGGGTGGGACATGCTTGTGTGTGTGTGTGCGTGTGCGTGCACACATGCACATGGAAATCAGAGGCCAAACTTAGGCATCATTCCCCAGGAGCCGTTTGCCCACCTTGCCTTTTGAGGTGAGGTTGTTCGTGGGCCTGAGTGTGAGCTTGCCAGTTACGCCAACAGGCTGCCCAGTGAGGGCTGGGAGCTACCTTTCTGCCTCCCAGTGCTGGGATTTTAAGCATGCCCTGCTTTTTACACTGGTTATGGAGACTGAACACAGACCTTCCTGCTTATGTGGCAAGCACTTTCCTTAACCCTGAAGTCAGTAAAATTATTTTTTTGGTGAGTGGGAGAGGGGTATGAGTACAGGTGTTCAGAGGCCAGCGGCGTCTGGTTGCCCTGGAGATACAGTTCTAAGAAGGTATGAATCACCCAACCGGGGAGCTGGGAGTCACTGAAAATCTAACTCCAGGCTTCTGCAAGAGTGTGCTTCTTAGCCATGGCAACATCAGTCCAGCCCCTTTCTTTTCTTTTTTTCTTTAGTATTTTAATTACGTTCATTTATTTCTCTGTGTATGCATGCACGAATGCATGGACCGCGATTCACGTATGAAGGTGAGAGGTTAACGTGCAGGGCTCAGTTCTTTCCTACCACCGAGGGGCTTGAACTCAGGTCATCAAACTTGGCAACAAGCACATGTACCAGCTGAACCATCTTTTCATGTTTTTTTTTTTTCTCCATTAAAAAAAAATAAAACAGAGAACCTAGGCAAAGGTTAAAGTTCCTGGTCCCACGTGAGCCAATCTACCTAATGTGTAAAGTTTTCCAATTTCTTTGTTTATTGAAAATTGATGTTTAAAATGCTTAGGAAAAAAATCAGATCTTGTTATTTTCTAGATTTTTCCCTCAGCAACCATCTTCCTCCCTCACCTGCCACGGAGCTGCTCTTCTCCCACAGGGGACTTTCTCAGCACGTGACAGAGGCAGCAAGTGACCGCCGTCTCTTTGAAGACCCATGTGCTAGAGAAACAATCTCTCAGCCCCAGCATGGCTACTGGGCTCTGTTCTCTCCCACGGTGACCCACCTCCTCCAGGTTTGTCAGAGATACTGGGAGAGAAGACACTTTCGGTAAAGCAGACTGTCTGTGCGTTTTAGGTCATGGGCTAATGAAATCACCTGTTCTCCAGGGCATGACATAGGTGAAGGGAACTCCAGGGAAAGCTCCGAAGGCCGAGTCTCTAACATAGGTGCACACACCTGCTGTGCTCACTCTCATCAGAGACCTGTGTACTCATCATGGCTCATTGGATGCACTGACCCCATGTCTCTTTGAAGCCTTTGTATCTTGACTTTACCAGAGGCTGTGTGTATGAGATCTCACTGAATTACTACAGCCAATCCAGGGACAGGGCTCAGTGGGAGACTGCTTTCCTAGCA
The DNA here is from genome assembly GCF_000001635.26 of Mus musculus. Classification (NCBI taxonomy): domain Eukaryota; kingdom Metazoa; phylum Chordata; class Mammalia; order Rodentia; family Muridae; genus Mus; species Mus musculus. Next base: position 154,265,735 of record NC_000069.6, on the reverse strand, counting down.
CAGGCAAGGGCCTAGGTTCAATCACTAGAGCTGCCAAGCTGCCATTCTCCTCTCTCTCTCTCTCTCTCTCTCTCTCTCTCTCTCTCTCTCTCTCTCTCTCTCTCTGCATTCGAAGCTAGGTAACAGTAAATCACCAAGCCAGGCAGGCAACTGAATTTTTACCTTCACCAAACATACACACTGGATACTTACAGAAGCAGATGAAAATGGTTTCAACACACATTGAATAGACGCTGAAGAATCCGTGAGCAATCATGTAAGATCCAAACACAAGAGTCTATGAACAGACAGAGAAGAGAAGCGACATCACTCAGAGCAGCAATAACGCAACTCCAAATGCAGGATGGGATGAGAAAGCATTGGAGGATTCTGATGGGAATATCTGCCATACCGACACCTTTGATTGTATGATAGAATGCTGTCCTGAGATTTAAAAACAAAAATGTGCTTGCTCACATGACCACCTCTTACCAATGGTCCTAGTACCTACCCCAAGGACCTCAGCCTTAAGGTCCCACACATCAAGGCAATAGAGTCTAAAGGGTTAAGAGTATGCACTACCTGGGTCTTCAAAGTTACTCAGCCTTTCTGTGCCTCTGCTTTGACACGGGGGGCGGGGGGGGGGGTTGGGGGGGTGGGGGAAGAAGCGTCTATGTCACACAGATAAAGAGAGCTAGTTCCCTGTAACAGATCCAGCAGGACTCCACGCAGCTCTCCCCACCCGTCTATGCACTCACCCCAGAGCTCTGGAGTGTTGGCTACAGAGAAGAATCAGAGATCTCTCTGCATAGGCATCCCCTCCCTGTCGGGAACCACTTCACCCGTTAGAGCCCCATCTCGGGACCTGGCTCCTGGCTAACATCTGCTGATGTGATTCACAAGGCCAGCTTCTTCTCCAGAAGGTCCTGTCATTTTATCTGGGGACAGCATTGTGCATTGTGAGCCAGCTTCTGTTGTCCTGCCTAGCTCTCCTTACTTCCTTACAAGTGAATCTCATGAGAATGCACCCGGTAAACCTTCTCCACGCAACCTTATCAACAGAGTAGTCCTTTCCAAGGGACTCAGCATCTGAATCAGGAGGCGAGGGGCACAGATTAAGAAAAATAATGCCCACCGCTTTTCCTATTTCTGTTTTTCTTTTCTTACGTTTCCCTCTCTAATGATCATGACATGAGTGGTGCTAAGCTTCCATAGACTGAACTGCTTCCCCAACACTTACATTAAAGCCCCAATTCTCAGCGTGATAGGGCTGAAGAGAAGGGGTTTGGGAGGTAGTGAGGTCACAATGGTGAGACCTCTCTACAGGTATCAGTGCCTGCTACCAAGAGACGTGGTCTGCCCTCTTCCTCTCCAGCACATCTGTGAGGGAGCCTAGCTGGCACCTCCCAGCCTTTCAAAATCCAAGGAACACATTTCTGTTGCCAAACCCTTTGTGGATTTTGTGACGAAGCCACCATTTCTTACCAGGAAGGGGACCCAGTAGTAATTTAAAGTCGTTGGTCCATCTACAATTATTTGTAGTCTTTCTGTGAAGAGTAGGAAGGCCAAGACACCTACATAGAAAGAACAGAACATGGGAGTCACATACTGAGAAAGGTTGTGGAGATTGTTGTAGCAGAAGGCAGTTTCCAAACTCTCCACAGCTTTCCGTCCATGCTGTTAACACTACTTACCTACAATCCCAGAAACCAGGACTTTTCCCAGGAGTAATACAAAGTACGTGACTTCATCTGTAACTGTGACTCTGAGCATCAGGGGAGACAAGAAAGTACAGGTCAGCGTGGGAACACACTCAGTGCTGGGGATCTGTAGGACGCAGAAGCTCATGGCCTCACTTTGCTATGTCCTTGGTAAAATTCTGTCTGACAGTTGTAAAATACAAGACATCAACATGGCAGCCGGCCATGAGGTCTCTGCTGCTAATGCCACAGACGAGAGCACTGTAGGACCAGGACCATGGGCAGCTGACTCATGGAGGTGTCTGGCTGTCTCTCTGAGGTGATAGACCAGCCTGATTCCATCTTAAGGATGGAAGCCATTTTGTTAAAAGGTCAGAACAAACTCATTTCTGTTTGCTGCAAAATCTAATTTGACCGGGCTTTAACCTGTTTCTTGAAGTTGACATGCTCTCCACTGTAAGGAATTTGGCTCACACCTCATGTGTGTGTGTGTGTCCTGAAAAGACAGGATGCTCTGTCAAATGGTTTTGAAATGTTTGACCGAGTACTTACATAACCAAAAGTCCTCTGGAAATCTCCAATCTCTGAAAACCACCTACCTAGTTTCATAGTCTTTTTGGACTATATAAACCCTCCCCTCTCCTGTTCAATGCTGTTTTTTCAAACCCCACCTTAGGGAGGTAGTCCAGTCGGACAGAAAATAAAGCTTGCTTGATTTGACAAAAGAACTTGGGTAATGTCTTTGCTCTCAGCCAGTAGTGCTGACAAAGGCATCCTGAACCTTGTGTCCTCAGATTCTGCACACTAATTTCACAGTCATTTTGAGAGGAGGGAATGGGTACCAAGAACCTGCTAATGTAGGTCGTCTGGAGAACTTCTTGAGCAAAAGAGTCAATAAAATATGTGGCCACCTATGAAGATGAGGGGAGCCATAATTCTAAGATATGAAAAGCAATGAATGTTGACTAAAATCTACCAAACTAAAACGGGTAACACCTGTGGACGATAAGGCCAGAAACATCCCAGATAGCTACAAGCAAAAGATCTCATGTCACCTCTCACCAGATTGTCTATGGCTGCCTTCAGCCCGATTACTCACTTCAGAATGTTTCTCATGAGCAGATAGAAAGCATCTCTTGTTGACTCACAGAAGTTTTTGCCATATAATGCAATCTAAGGAAAGTGAGCGAAGCTCTTGTTAGTAGCACAAACTAACACCACCCAGCACCATCCAGCATTAGGGAGTGCACACGTTCATTGCTGTCTTCCATACTAATAACCTTACGTTTTCTAATATCTGGGTTTGTGGAATGCCCAGGAACTCTCTGGTGTGGATCCCACAGAACTTGTAGGGTCATGGACACTAAGGAGGATTGCCAAGTGCTGTATGTAGGGTAGACTTTTTTTTGGTCAACTCTCAGGGGATTCTATCTTTGAAACATTAGGCTGTAGTAGGTATTAAATGGTTTGACTATTGTTAACACACACAAACACACACAAATTACTCCTAAGGAAATCCAACCCCTTCTACTATGAAGATTTATTAATTAAAAGTCTCTGCATTATAATGGTAGGTGAATTAATTGAATCTTCTATCCATGGCTATGCAAATCTCATTTCCGGCCCCCACCCCACTGTGGTGATAAGTAAGCCTTGGGGTACTGCAGTTTCTACATTTTGAGAGAATTGTTTGTTGTCTAGTATGTAAACAAAATAAACTCTTTAGAGGCATCCACATTCTCACAGGAAATGAGTTAGAGATTGGCCCAGGCATTTCTACCGATCACTCCTCTTTAACACAAGGTTCATTAAAATGACTAATTTTTTCCCTTAAAATTATGTAAATCCCTCTATTAGAAAGGCATTTTCTTCTGTGAGGGAACCTGGAACAACAGCTTTCCTCTTACATAGTTATCAGCCACACAGCACCAAGTCAATCTCCACAGTTTTACTTTTATTGTTTAAAAATTCATTACATTGCCAAGCAGTGGTGTCACGTGCCTTTAATTCCAGCATTTAAAGGCAAAGGAAGGCAGATCTCTGTGAGTTCTAGGCAAGCCTGGTCTAAAGAACAAGTTCTATTAGTTGGGCTACATGGAGAAACCTTGTCTCCAAAAATAAAAACAAAAAACAAAAACGAAATAGTAGTAGTAGTAGTAGTAGTAGTAGTAGTAGTAGTAGTAATATTTATGTGTTTGTGTATGTGCATGTACATGCATGTGTGTGTTCGTGTGTGTATGCACATGTGAAGGTGTGTGTGCGTGTGTTTTTGCATGTGCATTTTCAGTTGTGTGTGTGTTTTTGTATGCACATGTGCTCACTCCACAGCATGCCTATGGAAGTCAAAGAACAACTTGGAGGATTTGGATCTTTCCTTCCACTGTGTGGGAGCCAGGGCTGCCTCTGCTTGTTAGGTTTGGCAGCAAGCATCTTTACCTCCAGAGCCATCTTTCTGGCCCTCTTCTGAAATTTCAAAACACACATTTCCCCTCAAATGTAATACTATCTCAAGAAAAGTGCAGCCCTGATTGATGTGTGGGAGTTACACACCCACATATCAGAGTGACAGATTCAATCATGTCATGCCGTCATGCCCTCCAGGCAACAGGGTGGAATGGGGTCAACTGTGCAAAACAGGGACATCATAAATAAGCAGTGGCCTACTTACCATGATGTAGGCATTTCTGTTTAAAAACTTCACCATCTTTTCCAAACACCAGAAACAGCACTGTAGGCAGCAGTGCAGGAACTGAGCAGCACTGTTCTGAGCCTCTGTGGGAGGGAGGGACATGTAAGTCCACTAATGACATTGTGATGGTTTGTATATTCTTGGACCAGGGAGTGTCACCATCTGGAGGTGTGGCCTTGATGGAATAGGTGTGACCTGGTTGGAATAGGTGTGTCACTGTGGGTGTGGGCTTAAGACTCTCACCCCAGTTGCCTGGAAGTCAGTCTTCCACTAGCAGCCTTTGCATGAAGATGTAGAACTCTCAGCTTTGCCTGAGCCATGCCTGCCTGGATACTGCCATACTCCCACCTTGATGATAATGGACTGAACCTCTGAACCTGTAAGCCAGCCCCAATTAAATGTTGTTTTTTTTTTATAAGACTTGCCTTGGTCATGGTGTCTGTTCACAGCAGTAAAACCCTAAGTAAGACAGACATCATTCTTCAGACTCAATGACATCAGCCTTTAAACTCAATGACATCAGCCTTCAGACTCAATGACATCAGCCTTCAGACTCAATGACATCAGCCTTCAGACTCAAGGTAATGACATTGAAAATAGGATTTAAGGATTTTTTTAAAATTGTGATGTGCACCTAACTGATTTTTCAGTATAGAGTTCCGTGGCTTTAGCACATTTACAATGTTTTAAAATAATAATTTCACTATTTGTTTTCAAAAGTTCTTATCAAATGGAAATCAGTGCTCAATTAAAAACAAAATCACCCTTCCTCATTCTTCTCTCGCTTGCCCCCATTCCCAGCTCATACTTTACTTGGTGATGTAGGGCTGTTTCTACTAGAAATCCTGAACAGAACAATACAGAGAGGATCCTTTCTATCACTTAGCATCATGCACCTCTCGTCTTGTCCACTATCAGTGCTCATGTGGGTAGTTCACACCCTTAGGCTATGGTGAATGGACTGTTGACATGGGGACGGAGAGGGGCACAAGGTAGAAGTAGAATTTCTGGGTCAGTATGAATTTCTATTTCTAGCACTTTAGAAACTGCCGTTGCTCCCACAACAGCAGTTGTGGCTATGCTGGGAAGCATTCCTATCAAAGGACCCAGTTTCCCAACAATCTGTACTCTTCCGGGCCCTGTGTGTAGTGGTTGCTTCAATGTCCATCCTAATGGGTGTGCGGTGCCATCACGGTGTGGTTCTGGTTTGTGTGTCCCTGTCTAATGACACTGCATCTTCCCAGCCCTTGTCGACCATCCTGGTCTGTATGAGATCTCTTCTCAACTCCTCAGGCCATCTTTGAACTTTTCCTGTTTGGTATCGAGTGGCAGGAGCTCCGTGTGTGTTCTGGATTCGAGTCCAGCGTTATCTGGCATATTATCAGCCACTATTTCCCCCCACTACGCGGGTTGTCTCTTTACTCTGATGTTCCTTTGATGTACGGGTGTTTTTCATTTTCACGAAGTCCAATTTACTTTTCCCTTCTTTGTGTTTTTTGGTGTGAAAAATCAAGAAATTGTCATCAAGTCCCGATGGCGTAAAGATTTCTTATGTCTTTTTTTCCTAGAAATATTATAGCATTGCCCCTTATGTTTAGATCTTTGATGTGTTCTGGGTTAATTTTGTATTTACTGTAATTATGGGTCCACCTTCATGCATTTACATTTGAGCATTCCAATTTTTTCATCACCATTAAGCTGAGTAGTCTTTCCCCATCAGACAGTTTTAAATGTTAGAGTTGAGGTGTGTGGGGTCCACATACTATTTCAGGTCTAGTCATTCATTCGCCCCCCCAAACCACCCCCTATTTTGTTGGCTATCATTTTGTCTTAAATCGGGAAATTCAGTCAGGAAATGTGAGCCCTCCAACTTTGTGCTCCGTTTGATTACCACACAGTGTGAGCAGAGCCCGTGTGTCTGTAGACTGCGTATGCCATGTATGAAGATTGATGTCTGTGGCTCACCATGATGAGACCTGGAACTGCACACCTGATGTTTCTACCACACTCCTCGGCAGTAATATGTTAAGGCAGAACTCTTAATTCCTTCTTGAAATGTGCTTCTCCTGCCTTCACAAGGTCGACCATGAGGACACCGGATAGATAGTTCTCCTTTCCCCACCTTTCCCACCCTCCTCTTGGTATCCAGTCCTCCTGGGCTGTGTTTCAAAATACATTCAAATCCCTACAACTCCAGTCCTGTCCATCCTGACCCACATTAGTCCACAGGTCTCCATGCGCCCACCCCATCCCATTCTCACCACCACGGAGGTCGACGGTCAATCCCGGAAACTTACTTTTGAGTCTCCTGTCCAGGTATTCTACGATCACTTTAAACATCTGAACGGATGCAAGGATCAAAGATCCAAAGGCCAGAGACCCCGTGTGGTATCTAGGCGAAGAAAAAACAGAATGGAAGATAAAGTGTTGTTCTGCATGCATGGGGTGCCCCTTGAACAATTTCACGGGTAAAGTGGATCAGCGGACAGGAAGGGCTTTTTATAATCTCTTATTCGAATTGATAGAGGCCTCCACAGAAGGTTTGAAACCAAGTACCTTTCCATATAGCCCATATTCTGTTCTCCTAAAAGAGGACTTGACTTGATCAATAGGGACATAAGTTAATTCCCTTGTCACCCAACTCTATCTCCTCCAGTCTCTTGGAATACGGGCTTTAGGACATTGACCCAGGCAAGGGATTGCAAGGCTGTGGCTATAGCCAGAGAAGGCAAGGGGCATCCAAGAATCTCAAATCATATTTTCAACTCATTAGTATTTTGTCAATTGAATTCAAGAAGGACTACCAGAGCACAAACTGTAAGGGAGCAAAGGGGCGCGAGGGTTAGCACGGAGCTTACCGTACTGCTCGCCCAAACGCAGTGAAGAGTGGGTATGGCGGGATGTCGTCGGGTTTTTTCATGGCCCAGTAATAGGAAGCAAAGGCACCAGCCAGGGCACACTGACCCAACGCAATGACAAAGTTTATAAGCCAAAGGAAGGCAAAGAGGTTGTAGACCTGGAAGGTCAGGATGTAATTGTGGTACATGCTCCTTCCGCCATAGAAAGCAAAGTTGCACGATGCACCGGGGCAGTCTTTGGGAATGTTAGTATAAGGAAAAATCTGTACTCAGAAGTAAAAAGGAAAATATGGTATTAAATGCAGTTCTTATCTTTGCTCGTGGCCCCCAATTGCATATTCTGTCTTTTTCCCCCCCATAACTTTTGGTTGTCACTTCTCTGATATGTTAATTTACAGAACTCTTTAATACACTCTGGGAAGAGCTTGTTTCCATCACATGCACCTATCTCTCTTACCACACTGTGCATCTATCTCTCGTCCTAATACACTCTTACATTAGTGCTTTCATTAATTAGTGCATACCATCGTCTAAGGTGTATTATAGACAAGTGAGCTTTGTCCTGTTTGCTGTTCTCAATGCCTTCCTGATAATATAATACCCCCTTTCTTTCTGCATCTTTCCCCTGTATCAGCTTCATGATAAGCTAGCTATTCCAGGATTCTATTACTCACCTCTGGGTCACAAGTTTCATCTTCATATATACATTGCCCCGCTGGGACCATAACTTTGAATATTGGTACCCCTGATGTAGCCAAGAAACTGAACAAATGATTAAGGATAAACTATTTACCATTAAATTGAAAATAAACAGACAAGAAAAGGATAAAAATAATCCACAGCCTGTGGAGAAATGAGCTTTAAAAGTCTTTTCTTCCCATTCTCTAAGAATTACCTTCCTAGGAGACTGATATCATAGGCCAGCTGCACTGAGCAGGCCCTGAGTTATATAAAACTATAAAGAGTTAAATAGTTACACAGAGTTATAAGGTTACACAGACCTATAGATTTATAGAGTTATATAGTTCCACACAGTTATAGACTTATGTAAAGTTATATAGTTATATAGAGGTATATAGTTACATAGTTATGTAGTTATATATAGTTATACATAGTTATATAGTACACAGAGCTATATACTTATAAAGCTTATACTTTAACTATATACTTATATAGTTAAACAGTTATATAGTTACACAGTTATATATTTATATCGAGTATGGAGTTATATAGTTATATATAGTTATACATAGTTATAGAGTTATAAATAGTTATATGAAGTTATATAGTTTATAGAGCTATATAGTTACACAGAATTATTGAGATATAGTTATGTAGAGTTATACAAGATACTTCTTAGCTTATTGCCAAGATGATGGTCCATCAGAACAGAACAGATCTCTGTGACCTCATTAGAGGGACAATAAATTTTATTGACCGTTCAGAAGGGATGAAACGTAATCTAGTTACGTCTTTAGATTGTTTCTCATCTTCATAAGAATGAAAACCCCTAAGATGAGCATCTGTTCCTGAGCAGCAAGGTGGACTTGAGGGATACAGAAGTCAGTTATAGAGAGAGGGGAGGAGGGGGAGGGAAAGGAAGTAGGAGGGGGAGGGGAGGGGAGGGAAGTGGAAAGGGGAGGGGAGGGAAGTGGAAAGGGAAGGGAAGTGGAAGGAGACACATATGAGCAAAGTCCAATCATATATGTGAATGTGTGTGTATGTATGCATTGGTGCGTGCATGCCTGTGTATGTGTGTATGTATGTGTGTGCATGTATGCATGTGTGTGCATGTATGCATGTATGTGTATGTATGCATATGTGTGTATGCGCTTATATATGGATGTATGTCATAGTGAAATCTATCTTGTACACCAACTTAAAATGATAATAAGAGGAGTCCATTGACAAAGGATACACGGCTGTCACAGCCCAGTAGGAAATGCAGATTGATAGCAAGATGAAGGTTAAAACTGGGTAGATTAACGCACTGGGAAGGTAGCTAATGGCTCTGAAATGAAGCAAATAGTCAATGTTGGAAAGGAATCTGGGCCAGGTCTGCACTTTCTTGACAATTAAATGTTTATCCGTTAAGAAGCAGAAGCAAGCCTTAGGTTGGCTTCTGGTGATAGCAGTAATAGACGATGTTAATTTTCTCCAGTTGCTATGGTTGCAGGTTCTGAGCTGGCTTTGACATTCGAACATGAATTCTCTCATTTTAAGGAAGAGTGGGTGCCTTCCAGTGCCATGCGTGCCTCCTGCATGGGATTCCTTATTTCCCTTCCCTCTTTGACTGACCGAAGGTTTTGACAGACAGACCACAGTTCTGTAATTTCTTCCTCTGCTTAGTTTCTTAGCTTCCCAAAGCGAGAGAAGACCTGTTGGATCTTCTGTTAAAGTGTAAGATTCCTTTCCTGATTCAGAAAAACCTTCTGTACTTCAGTCAAAACATAGGACCAGCCTCCACTGCAGACACTGGGTGTGGGGCTACTTTTCCACAGTGTGGTTCACTCTGTCTTAGCAAAGGACCAGCTAGGTTTTCCCCCTCTGTCCTTGGGCATCCCACACCCACTCCTCCTGGGGCGGAGAGGCTTGTGTTATGTGATTACTTCTTCCACTTTTACTTTTTACAAACCCTTTGAAGTGACACTTTCCTCCTTTTTCTTTCCCCTCTAGGACATTTCCCCAAGGGACAGTTTGTAAAGTGGCCCTAGCTAGCTGTCACTGGCAGCTCTTAAGTGGTTGCTTCATCAGTGTCTCCAGATCAAACACACACTCGTTTGATATTGCCAAGGAGAAATACTAAGGGCATCCGCACATCAAATGCACCAGCACATGTATCCATGCTGGCTTGCCTCACTGTACAGTGCCTCTGTCCTTTCCTATGCGCTCTGAATTTAAGCTGCCAAGAGTCCAAAAGCTTACTCTGAACTCTGACCCACTTATTCCAGATCTTACACGCCCCCCTAATCTATTAGCCCGTCACAGTGATACTGGTCCTTAATCTTTAAACACATACACAGACACTTAAGGTTGTAAGGCGTGAGTTGAGTTATAGTAAACTATGCAATAACATACTATTTAAGAAATAAATCCAGAAAATCAGTAGTTTCAGGGGATAATGATAGGGCCTCGTTTATTCTAAGGTGTGTGTGTGGGGGGGGGGTTTAACCAACAGCTTGTCAGCTGTTTAAACCAGTGGCACTCTTATTATAATAATATGGCAATTTTGTTAAAATAGTCCTTAAATACAATTAAAAATCATTTGGTTCTTGGTAGTTAACAACTGTTTCCACTGTTCCATGAGGAGGGTCTGTTGGCTTCCCAGGGGTGTTTTCTCTGCTCTTCATTCAAACACTGCCTGCACAGGTTACTCTTAAGTGACCTATTGGAATAGTTTTCAAACTATAGGTATTATTGAATTTTAGAAAAGACGGTTTATTTCATAACGTTTTAGAGTGAGAGTGGCCCTGGGTATTAAGTGTGTCTGAATAGTGTGTTTTACATACAGAATGTATAGCCAGGCCCTCAAGCACCAGCACTTTGTCCGTTAGAAAAGCAGATCCTGCACACACAATGGGTAGCACACAGTTGATATTCTGGAATTACGGTGATTCCTCTCAATCAGTAATATTAACACGTGAGCCACCTGAGAAAAATGTAACCTACAGTACAGCCAACTCCATATAGTACTTCATTTCTTACATTCTGCAAACATATACATGTTGAAATGTGTGCACACAGACCATTCAGAGTCTATCTATGTGTTCAAATGTTTGTCTACACAGACTATGCATTGTCTATCTTAGCTGGCACTGTGGTCTGAGAAACAGAAAGGACTTGTTCGGGGTGACTTGGACTATCTTGCAAGTGCTCAACTGTTCTTAGTGTTCTTCAATTTCTTCCTTAAAAAGTCCTGGTGTTGTGGGGGCAGCAGGAAACAGTTCACTTAGTGAAGGGATTGCTGTGCAGCACAAAGACCTGAGTTAGATCCCAGCACCCACTTACAAAGCTGGCATGTGGCAGTTAGATCCCAGCACCCACTTACAAAGCTGGCATGTGGCAGTTAGATCCCAGCACCCACTTACAAAGCTGGCATGTGGCAGTTAGATCCCAGCACCCACTTACAAAGCTGGCATGTGGCAGTTAGATCCCAGCACCCACTTACAAAGCTGGCATGTGGCACGCACCTGTAGCCTAGGACTGAGGAGGCAGAGGCAGAGGACCCAGGAGCTCTCTAGCTGGGAAGTCTACGGAAACAGTGAAGTACACATCCAGGGAGATATTCTGTCTCCAAAGCTAAAGTGGATAGCCATGAAGTAAGACATCCAATGTCAACTTCTGGCCTCTGTGCTCATGTGTACACATATATCCACACACACACACATGTGTACTTGTACATGTAGCCATGCACACATACACTGGCACACACACACACACACACACACACATATCAACACACATACACAATCGTGCACACTTGCATATGTACTCATGTGCACACACATGTACATGCACACATGCTCATACACACACACACACACACACACACACACACACACCTGACATCTGCTTTGAGCACACAAACACACACCTGACATCTGCTATGAGCACACACACACACCTGACATCTGCTATGAGCACACACACACACACACACACACACACACACACACACACACCTGACATCTGCTATGAGCACACACGCATACACACACACACTCACGCATGCATGCCTGACATCCGTTGTGAGCACTGGAACCCCTTACTTGCTTCCTTCCTGCAGCAGGATGATGGCCACTTGGATCCGAGTCCTGAGGAAGATCAGGACGATGATGATGATGATTTCAATGGCAGACAAGATGATCACTAAACAAGGAAAGACATTAGTCAGCCACAGAAGCGAGCATCTTCTGCAAAACCAGGACTGAGTTTATCAGCTCATGTCTGCTAGTTCTGACACTACATAATTTAAACAGTGTTCCCCCCCTTCCCATGCCAGTCTTAGTAGCTCACTTTCAACCCCTCTAAGAAGTCCTAAAAACACAGAGCAGCGCTCTTGTTGCATTTTGAGTCACCCCATGAATCAGCTCCATTTCACCCATGGAAACATTTCTCAGGAGTCACAGACCTGGGAAAACAAGAATGGAAGGAAGGAAGGAAGGCCCCCCTTGGCACTAAGTAAGGAACTATCAGAGAAGAGAGCTCTTAAGGTGACCACCCTGCCCGTGGGGTCTGGCTCATTCTGTGACCCTTTCTACCAGACCCTATTATGAAGGTGTAAATCCATGGGGACATGGGCAGTAACATCTTAGAATCAGACTGAGGGTCATAGCTCAGTTGGTAGAGTGTTTGGCTAGCGTGACTCACACTCCAGATTTGATCTCTAGCACTGAGTAAAGTGGGGATAGGCCACCAGAAATCGAGAAGCAGAGGTAGAGGATAAAAAGTAAGATTTTTCTACAGTTTAGTGTTGGGTTGGGATTTATAACCTATACAGGCTGAAAGTGATTGTTCTGAAGAAAATTAATCTTGAGGAATAACTGTTCTGTGTAAAGAAGGCTTGCAAAGCAAGGATATGTTGGGTCACATATTGTTTTACTATTTGGGGGCTTTCCTGAATACAAGCGAAGGTGAAAAGTCTGAGCCTCTTTTTGCCTCCCTGAGTTGCGTGAACCCGAGCAGACCCTTCCTGTGACTGTCTCCTGCACTGTTACTTTATCTTATCTGGGTGCCAACTCTGTCTTAAAAAATTCCTGAAGCCAAATACTCTTGTTACATCCCCTCTCCTAGCTCTAACACACACCTTTAGGTCACTAATGTTGATTTTAGAAATCCTTAATTTTCAAAATAACTACTCAGTACCTGTAAGATACCGTGGAGTTTGGGAATGTTAGGAAGTAGAGAGTTTGGGATCCTAAGATGGAGAAAATGTGGTCTGCCAGCAACAGACCCAGAAGGTAGGAAACAACTCCTGGGGAAGCGATAAGCCTAGCCTCGCAGGATCTCTTCCTGAACCCAACTGCTAGACAGCTGAGCTATCTCAGCGATGCAGGCTCCCTGCCTCCCCCAGCTGCTCTATGGCCGGCCGTGATTCAGGGTTTACAGGATGCTCCGGGGACCACGTCAGTAGATATCAGTTAGCTCCAAGATTCCAAGTCGTGGTAGGAACTTGACAATGAGTCATTGTGCTTTCTTGCCTTTTTTCTAAGCAATGCATTTGTTTTATAGGCATATTTTACTCTCGTAAGACACTTAATCTGAGTCAACACTGCGGACTATAAAAATTGTTTTCCTTGAACAAACCTAAGAAAATGATATATATCAAAATGAGTCTTTATTCTAAAATTGCATTGTCAAAAAATGTTGTATATTAGACCTACACATTTTACACAATGGCATGAAAATTGCTACATTAGAGAAATTTGATTGTCCTTTAAATAGATACACTCTGTTCTCTAAGGGCACAAAACAGAAACATATTTAATATAACTAACCAAATAGGAGACTCAGGCCTGGAGCTGGGGGACTTAGGAATTGTAAAAGTAAGAACAGACCCCATTGCCTGTCACAGTCTAGGGCTGATAAAATCATTATTTTTAGACTTGTTACTCCACTTGCTTCAAAGTTTTTCTGGAACGATATACCTTACAAGATGGAAGAATGTGGTGGAGACACGTGTACTATGGAGCTTATAACATTGGACATGGGAACAGGGAAGACAGCCCCTTGGTTAAAATGCTTCATCATGTAACCTTGCTCCCATTTGCTCTGACTCAGGGCAGTGGCATTGCAGATAAACCCTGGTCCCAGGGAGAGTATGATAGTGGTGTCACTCTGGGGACAGATTCTCACTTGCCCTTGAATGCCCAGGGTTTCCTGGATGAAGAGGCAAAACTAGGTTTGAACTGTATGGAGATGGTGCCATGCCAGGAATAACTGTGCCAGCAGACAGTACCTACATGCCTTTTCCTGTACTACACTCCTTACTGAGTTCTTTTGACACACAAGGTATGTGTGATATGAATGATAATAAGGGAAATCTTAAAAACAAAATTCAAGACAAAAATCAGTCATTTACTTCTTTCATAGATTGGCACCCATAAATCCCCACAATCAAACCATTTTAAATTAATGGCAACTGGCCTAGGATTCTTCTAACAGTGCTCCCTTAGATGACACGATACAATCATAGCAACTTTCCCGTTCACTAAAAACAAAACAAGTTCTATACTTGAATGCATCTATTAACATACTCTGCAGATCAATTGTCCTTCCACAAGACAAATAAACCAATAGGTAATAAAGCTCAAAGTCATTTACGCCATCGCTGAGGGATCCCAGGACGCATCAAATTCGAGCTTCCTCTTGGACGAACAAGGTTCCCCATTGTCATCATTTTAACAAAAGTGGCTCTTAAACCTACTCACTCATTGAAAACCAGGTCTCCTTCAAGTGAAAGAACATGTTTACTCTCCTCTGAATCCCGAAGCCATACATCCAGAACGTTGACTGTGGCCTCTGCTGAATGCTGCTGTACTCCAGAAAACAGTACCATATTCCTTGAAAGGAAGAGGAAAGACCAATATACAATGTTATTTTCTCAAGTAGAAGCTACATGCTTTTCAAGCAGGCCTACATAAAAGTGCCTGACATGGCTGTGCCTACAGAGTTAGAATCATGTTTGTCTACAATAGCGTTACTAGGCTACTCTGACTGACGAATGCTCTCTGGATTTATTTGGCTTTCAGGGTGCTTATCGCAACCTTAACATCCACCAAGAGGACTATTTTAATATGCTATAGTACATCTCTCCCCAAGAAAATGTACTGATATCCTCTAATTTAGACCCAGTACCACTTTATTATTTATTGATTTATCTTGTATAAGGAAGACAGATCTTGAGTATATTAACAGATGCATTCAAGTAGGATTGGTTTTGTTTTGAATTGAGCTGGTCCTTCTCCTAATAGTTTTTATTTCAAATTCCATTTTCTCTGATATTATTATAGCTACTATAGATCTCTTTTCATAACTGCTAGTTTTAAAATCATTGTTTCGCTTTTAACTGTTGTGTTTCCTTGCACATTCTGTGAAGTTTGTAAATAGCATACAGTTCTAACTCCCATGTACACATTTTAATCTGGCTTGACAATTTTCGTTCTGTTTTTATTTACACGTGTTCTTTTCCTTGTGCTTCACTGCCAGCCACTCCGTTTTTATAATCTCTCTTGGAAATTTACCCTGTGCTGGGTAGTCAGGCTCAGAGTGATATTTAACGAGAAAACTCAAGGGCCTTTTGGTTGCTCAGCAACCATGCTCTTTTTGTCCAATATCTTAGCTATGTGTTTTATCTTAAAAATTGGGCAATGTTATTATCTTATAGGACCTAAGTTCACTTCTCCACTATTTCCCAAATCATCTTCTTCGCTTGCTCTTCTTCCTCAGTCTCATTTACTGTGTAGAATCTCTTCCCTTTGCTCTGTCTATCCAAGGCATTGGGAAACACATCTGGTTATGCACATGGCCCTCTCTACCACTCTCTGACACAAGGACTATTTCAGTAGCACACACCCCCAACCTGGTCTCATCGTCTAATTTAGCGTTTATTCTAACAGTTTTTTGTTTGGGAAGATTCCATTTGGTTCATCTTCACACACATATAGGCATCGCTGCTGTGGTCTTTGTTGTGGTTTCATCCCTCACTCATTAAATGTTTTATACGTATTATATACTTCACATTTTTTTCTGCTACTGGATTTACTGCACATACCAGTCCAGCACTAACAGCTCCTGTGTATACCCATATCTGATTCCTTCCTGCCTGTGCTGTTTATACATCTCATACTTTGTCAATTGTGAGCTGAGGGCACTTTTATAAACTGATGGTGATGTCATCTAAAAGGGATCAGAGTAAATGTCAAACACAACATCTGTGTCTCTTTCAGGGTCCTAGGCTGACCATAGGAGAGCCATGAGATTCCAGTCTGTTCATCTTGGTGAATCCTCTCTCTCTCTCTCTCTCTCTCTCTCTCTCTCTCTCTCTCTCTCTCTCTCTCTCTCTCTCTCTCTCTCGTACACACACACACAGTTTAACTTTTTAATCTATTTGCTATGACACATCCACATTGTTTTTATGCTTTAGTAAAATTTGGTACTATCACTAAGATTGCTTAGTTTTCTATGATAGTAGATAACCAGTTGTCCAAGACAGTCACAGAGGCCAGTCACATCCAGTTTCACTTACTTACTGTTCACAACCTAATTGGACATTTCCTCTCTGTGAATATTTCAAGCTTTCAAGCTTAATTGCCATGCCATGAGTTGTTGGGCTAGCACTGCCTAGGGAGTCAATAGGTAGCTGAGCCCAGTGGTTTTGTTTGCACTTTGCATCTATTGCCCATTCACAGTGTCAAGGTTGGTGCACAATCCCAGACTCCTGCTGCTCGAATCAAGTCAGTGACATCAATGGTGGACTTGACTCCATTTCTGCCTTGATGACAACCGAAGAGGGACTGGAGCACACATCTAGAGTCTCCAGGGGCACATCCAGGTAGGAGCACATGAGAAGACGAGGGCATAGCAGCTCCCAGGCTCCTCCATCAGTAAGGCCCTGGCTTTGTCTGGCTGTGCATGAGGAAGCACAGAGGCACAGTGGAGCAAATAGAGATGCCCAGGGAGAGCCTCACTGTTTACTAGAAGGTCTTTGAGGGTAATGACAGTAACCAGTACTGACCGTTTACCATGTCTGGACTCTTCTGGCAGCCTGTGATCATTATTTAATCCTTTCTATCTTCTGAGATGGAGAGTCCATCATTGGAGTGATGATACAGATATAGGAGCTAGGTCTTGTCATCTTCAGAAAGTTTTCCATAGTTACTCGGTTATACAGTACAAAGCCGGGCTATAGTCGAGGCTAGGTACTGAACGTGAACCTGCCCACACCCTTGCTATAAAATATGTAAACCTCTTCAAGGAACAGAAATAAGAGGTGGTTATTTTTGGTGTCTACTATTATAAATACTGTGTTGCTAATCTGAATCCTGGTGTGGGGGAAATCATTCTTTGAATATAAATTGCTTTATATCGTCCCATGGGCTGCGTAGAAGGCCAAACGCAGATGTCTATAATGTTATACCACCCAGAGCGAGCACTTGAATTTCTTTTTTTAGTGTTCGCATCAGGCCTGAGATGCACAGCTCTGGGGAGATTGAATTGAATTGAATCCTTCATCCAGTGAGTATGATTTAGTGTGCTTGCCTAGAGGGCCATGCCTCAATATGGGGAGTGACTACTATGAAGTCCTGATTAAAAGTACTGCCACAGCTGATAAAAAATAGATCAAGCTATGCAGCTGTGCAGACCTGGGTGCTGTCAATAGATCAGTTATGGGGGAAGGTTAACTGTTTGAAATGTTTTCATTCATCTAAAATGGCCTTTTCTGCCCCTCCCAATTCCTGTAAGACCTGAGTCCAAAGACTGCTAAGGAAAGGAGGAGCTTTTTCTTATGGAGTTGTTTTCAAGACAATGACAAAAAGAGTTATGAAGAAAATATGTGTGAAATTAAATACATTTTGTGAAGTTATGATGCAAACTAATTGAGTCTAAGGCAAGTAAATGCTTTCCAGTAACTGCTAACGACTAGGAAAATTTATTCTGATATTCAGCAACTTTAAGAGGCATGTTACCTACCGTATCCTATAATTCCGAGCACACCAAATATGAAGAACCAGAAGAGGAACCCAGCTGTGAACCTCAGGAGTATTAAAAAAGTCCAACTCAGTGCCATGGCAACAGTCAGGCCGCTAGAGATAAAACCCACAATAAACAGAGTCAGGTGTGCTGTATGCAACACAACATGAACATCCAGATGGGAGCTATTTCTGTTGGAAATCACTCTAGAACATTCCATTTTACTGTCTGTACAAATACGGCTCTAAGAAGTACAAACAATGGTTTTCATTAAGGATTTCATATGAAAGAGGAAAGCTGAGGCCCAGTCAGGACTTTCCATTCGAGACATCCTGTATGTCTCCAGAATCCAGAGTATTGTTCTCTGCTCAAGGAAGTGAGCAGTTCCCAGTTTACAACTTTCCCTGTAGGAACACTTTCCACATTGTCCTTCTTCCTTTATACCCTTCCACTTGGTGATAAACTATAAAATAAGTCCATGGTGAAACTGTGGTATTCTGGTGAGTAAGGGAGACATGCCAGGAAATAGTTGTTTGGAAGTAATAGAACAGACTTCTGGTAGGAAACGAGAATCAGGCCTGGCCACACTTGCTGGACTTGTGACTTTGTAGTTACTGACTGCCATGTGTAGAGTATCTTGAACAGTATGAGATCTCTGATGCCATCCAACATCTGTTTATGGTCCCAAGGGATCTGGGGACAGGACCTGCAGGCAAGATTGGTCTCCTGGCTTTGTGGTAGGAAGCATGAATATTTTCCATCTGCTTTACTTCCTTCCAGGAGCCTGACTGAGATACTGAAGTACTGGGTCCATGCCCTAATCCCCACACCTTCCAGGTTAAGGTCAAAATGGAGTCTTCTGGCACAATCTCCTCAAAGAGAATTCATTAATACCTGAAACATGACCAACTCTCCTACCAACTACTCACATCCTTGGCGAAATCTACAAGATGCCAAACAGTATCAGACAAAGTCTGGTGTCTTTATGGAAGGCAGTCTCAAATGCCATCTTCTAAGAGACCCATCATACTATTTTACTCACAATACAGTTCTAAATTAACTAAATTTGTGGTGGTTAAAGACATGCTATCTTGCTTGTTCCACTCTTAATTCTGTAACTGTCTCTGAACTCACATTTCTGCATATCTACTATGTTTTAAGAACTATGCTAGGAGGCTAACACTAGGAAGGTAAAGATAAAACTGAGTTAGGAAGATGGAGATGAGTGTTAGTCACAGTCGTCATCCTAAGGAGTTGATAGTTTAGCTGGGTATGGTAGTCCATGCCACTAATCCCAGCACTTGTGAGGTACAAGAGGAGTCCAAGGCTAACTTTGGCTATAGGAGACACACTTTTAAATAGCAAAAAGAAAAATAAACCTGTCAGTTTATCAGAGGAAAGAACTGGTTAAATAAAATGGAGAATGAATGATGTTATACAGAAGATAAGTAGTTATGTGCATTTAGATGTATGCACATATACACAGAAGATATGAGAAAAACGGAAATAATAGAAGTTTCATAAGTGTCACTAAACTGGTTTCAAAAGATGAGGTGCAAGAGTTGGAGACATAGATATGTGGAAGGATGCCTGCCTGGCATGTACAAAGCCACAAGCTCAGCACTTAACAAAATTAAAAGGGTCACGTGGCATGACCCTGAACTCTGAGAAGGGTTCAGAAAAATAGGAAAAGCCACACAACTCAGACATGGGATTTCACAATTGAGGGGTGGCAGGCTGTTTGGTACATTTACACTATATAACTGAGTGCCTCGTGCCTGTAATCCCAGTGCTCGGAAGGCTGAAACTGGGGGATAGAGTTGAAGGCTATCCTCCATGGCTACACAGTGACATCCAAGTCAGCCTAAACTACAGGAGAGGGGTGTGTGTGTGTGTGTGTGTGTGTGCATCTGTCTGTGTGCAGGTACCCAGAAGGCCAGAAGGAAGTGCCAGATCCTTGAAGCTGTGAGTACCGGCAACTGTTAGGTGCCCAAAGTGAACTGAATTGTGGGCTTCTGCAGGAGCAGCAAGAGTGCTCTAACCACTGTGGCATCCCTCTGCCTGCTAAGAACCTGTCTGTGAAATACAGGCAATGTGCAGAGCTATGCAAGAAAGAGATGGGGTGTACTTCAGAAGCTGCCCTGATGTGGTTTGAAGCACATGGCAGTCACCAAGCAAGCATTAGCATTTTCTCTGGTCACTAGGGAAACACAGGCGCTTCTCGGCTCAGGGAAGTGGTACAGAGGCAGAGAGCACAGGCTGGGGCATGTTAGACAACACTTGCCTTGGTCAGGAAAGCAACGCCATGCTTTTTAAAAATTCACTCATTAATTTGTATATTCACTTTACATCCTGATTGCAGCCCTCCCTCTCCTCCCAGTCCCCCCAAAGTCCCTCCCCTCATGGCCCCCCTTTCCTCTGAGAAGGAGGAGATCTATCTGTGTATCAACCCACCCTGGCATGTCAAGTCACTCCAGGACATCCTCTCTCACTGAGGCCAGACAAGGTGGGCCAGTTGGGGAATGGGATCCTCAGTCATGGACAGTCCCTACTCCAGTTGTTAGGGGATACACATGAAGACCAAGATGCACATCTGCTACATATGTGGGGGAACGGGCTAGATACAGCCCATGCTTGCCCTTTGGTTGGTGGTTCAGACTCTGGGAGCCCCCAAGGGTGCAGTTTAGTTGACTTTGTTGGTCTTCTTGTGGAGTCCTTATCACCCTTCAGGTCCCTCAGTCTTTCCCCTAACTCTTCCACAAGACTCCTTGAGTGCTGTCTAATGTTTGGCTGTGGGTCTCTGCATTTGTTTAAGTCAGATGCTAAGTGGAGCCTCTCAGAGAACAGTCAGCTATACCAGTACTAGGCATATATCTAAAAGATATTCCACCACACCACAAGGACACTTGCTCAACTATGTTCATAGCAGCTCTATTCATAATAGTCGGAAACTGGAAACAACCTACGTGTCCTTCCACCGAAGAATGGAAAAAGAAGATGTAGTTCATTTATACAACACTACTCAGCTGTTAAAAACAAGGACATCACAAATTTTGGCAGACAAATGGATGCAACTTGAAAATATCACCCTGAGTGAGGTAACTCAGACCCAAAATGACATGCATGGTATGTACTCACTGATAAGTGGATGTTAGCCAAAAATACAAGGTGATCACACTACAAACCACAGACTGAAAGAAGCCAAATAAAAAGGAGAGCCTAAAGGAGGATGCTTGAATGTCACTCAGAAGGGGAAGCAAAGTAGACATCAGAGGTGGATGAAGGAAGGAAGAAAGGGTGAGAGAGGGGATCAGACAGAGGGAGGGTGTGAGAGAGAGAGACCAGAAATCAAAGGTGGAAGGAGGTGAGGAGAGGCATCTCTAGGATGTGCGAGAGACCTGGGACAGGGGAGGCTCCAGGGAGTCTATGGGGGTGACTCTAGCTGAGACTCCTAGCATTAGGTATATGTAACCTGAAGTAACCAACTCCTATAGCCAGGCAGGATGCCCTAGTGGAGGGATAAGGACATTAAGCGACCCACAAAACCTATGACCCACAATTGATCCTGCCTACAAAGATGTGCAGAGACAAACATGGAGCAGAGTCTCTGGGAATGGCCAACCCATGACTGACCCAACTTGAGACCCATCTCATGGGCAAGCACCAGTTCCTGACACTACTAATGATATTCTGTTACGCTGGCAGACAGGAGCCCAGCAACCCCATTCTTCAACTTTCCAAAATACTAACCTTATGTCTGGAAATCTAAATCTCCACCTTCAAATGTGTCTTAAGTTTCTCAGAACAGACTTTAATGGTAATGATTATCATGTGTAAAGAATACAGTAAAAATTACAAGTGATCCTTTGGGGTCAAGGGAGAGATACAGGAGGAAAAATAACAGGGAAGTCAAACTATGCCCACCCTCTGTGACATATAAAAAGCAGAACGCAGGACCCCAGACCCTGTGGCAGGCACTTGGTGCATGCACCCGTTCTGCTCGTTCTAAGTAATATATAAACTTGAACCTTACAGTCTTATGGGCATATTTTTAAACATGTCTGCCCTGTCCTTAAATCAAATGTGAAAAAGAAAATGATCCTAAGGGCTGAGTCCACTTTTCAGCCTTTAGAAAGTAATTTAAAGAGTCTACAAAGGCCCTCAGGAAGGGTCCTTCAGAGAAGAAACACAGGGTCTCACTCACATGAGAATCCACTTCCACGAGGTAGCATAGTCTTCAAGCAGCTTCAATCCAATCGTCCTGGCATTGATCAGATCACTAATGCCGCTGAGTTCAAGGAAGGAAAAGTTTATTTTTGATTAATTATTACTTTCTGTTAATATTGGGGGAGGGATGTTCTTATAATAAAAGAGACTCTGCAAGATTCCTTCGAAGGCCTGGTCTTAGACAGCATCTGCCACAGTGACCCTTTTACTAGCTGCAGCAAACTACTGACTATCACTTCACAATGCCTCAAGGGTGACTGATATGTTCATCATAGCACATAAGTACTAAAGTGGCACTTTAACATTTTGTATCATAATAGGATGCGTCAAAACTGGAAACAGAAATGCAGACATACTTCGCAGCCTCCCTGAATTCTAGCATAGTCCTGGTCTGCCCACTTCCATCTTCAAACTTCATCCTACTTCCTGGCGTCCAGGTACCATTGAGGGCTGAAAGGTCAGGTATACATCTCTGCAGAACTGTGAAAGAGAATAAGAAACACCGTAAACTTGTTTGCTTACTAGTCTCTTCTTTTAAAAACTGTGATCTATAGCCAAGTTCTTGCTATTGTGTGAAATGTGCCCAGAAGAGACAGCCAATTGTCCTTTATTGACACCTCCAGGATTTTCTGCTGGTTGTGAAATGGAAACACAAACAGCTACTGGAAGCCACATTCCAACCTGCTCGTTCTCTTACATACAAAGATTTGTTAAATGTACAGGTAGGATGCATAGGCTAAGAGACATTGGCTCATGCCATATATGCTGAACACATTTTAATAGAAAAGTTACAGCTGTTGGTATGACAGAGAGGAGTGTAGGACTGTTGATTTAATGGGTCTTCAGTAGGGCTGGGGATGCAGCTTAGTAGGTTTTGAGTACCCGTGTGAGGCCCGGTGTTCGGTCCTGAACACTGAGTGATGCGGTAGCACACATCTGTATTCCCAGTACTTGGGAAGTGGAGGCAGGAAGATCAGAAATTCATGGACACTCTTGACTATCCAATGAACCCTAGATCAGCCTGAGATACATGGGAGTCTGTTTTAACAACAGTTTTCAGTATTCCTCAATGAAACTGTGGAAACTAGAGATCGGTAAAGGATTGCTGGAGAAGCAAGATTCAGCTCAAATTTCAAGCTCCTATGAAGACCCGACTGCCACTGATGAATTCTTAATAACTTGCCTCCTTGCCAGAGATATTATCTACATGTTGTTGAAGGACAGAAACTGTCGATGGGGGTGGGGGTGTCATACTGTTTTAAAGTTCTGAGAAAAGTTAAATCATTGCTCAGTCATCTATGGTCTTATTTTGATTAAATGGAATCCTGGCCTCTATAAATATGTTTCTTTTGTTTGTTGCAGTGCTGGATAGCAAATGTATTTTAAAATATTAGCGCTTGGATTTCAAGTAAAGAGATGAGACCAGAAGAGGATAAATAAATTTTCATATTTTTTTCTGGTAAGTAGCACCACTAGTTTACATGTGGAGCTTGAACCTAAAATACTGAAGCATTGGATGCAGGGAATGAACATCTTATGAAGCCCTTCCCAGGTTGCCTTGTCTTGCCCGTCCATCTCAAAGCCTGATGACATAGACGCTTTCTTTTATAATCCCCCTGTGTTTCTCTTGCTCCTTCCTTCCCCTCTGGGGCAGATCCAAGATGGCAGCCTCTGCAGTCCCTCTCTGCTCACCCTTAGTCACCAGATCCTCACTTCCCCCTCTTCCCAGATGAGCTCACCCTACTAATTCCCTAGTGGGGTTCTTGACACACAGTAGGGCTCAGGATATTTCTTCTCTCCCATTTTTCTGGTCTTTTTAATCCTATATTTGCCATAAGTTCAAGTTCCCGCCTAGAAGACCCCTTGGCCATCTTTCACACAGTATTTGGTGGTCACTTCCCATCTGCTAGCACTCATTAATTAATAGGCTCAGAGTAAAGTTAGAAAGTAGAGAAAATATGAAGGAACATTACAAAATGACACCCTGACCAGGCACCCACAATGAACTGTGTGGTCTTACTGATCACTTTCCTGCCTTTCTCTCTTCTGCATCTTTCCCTTTTTGGATATCAAAATGATGAAGGAAATAGAATTCCCTTTTCTTCTCCCTCTCACATAACCTTACTTTGTTTGCTTTTATAAACAGTTTAAGGACTACGTGTTATTAGTTGCACATTGTGTCACTTCCTGGTACACCTGATCCTCTGTTAAGAACACAAGCTGATTGTAAGGTTGACCTTAATGTCTCTTTCATTCTTTCATTAGATTCTGGGAGATTATGGGCTAGTTGTTCATCTTACATCCCCAATGTATATTTTAAAATGTGATTTAACCAAAATATAATTGTGAGGACAGTTGTTTCCCACTTTCCCATAAAAAGTCTCAATGCCGTTCTTGACCACACACAGCGTTAGGTCTTGCTGGTGAACCAGTACCTCTGCTTCAGAGTCTATCATGGACCAGGAAAGATGAAGGGGACCTCAGCATATGGAATTTGTGGCAGCTAACTCAACATTCTTGACTTTCTACTCAGACTGGTGCATATTACTTTTCTTCTGTTTTAGAAGAACTTGTGGGAAAATTGGGGAATAGAAAAACAGGAAAAAGAGAGAAAATAA